>NC_134645.1:124628921-125250119 GCF_030463565.1 Pelecanus crispus | reverse complement strand
CCTTTCTATACCAAAGGTTTTATTTTCTGACTTATCAGGGAAGCGGAAAAGTGAACCATATCCAGAAGAAAATAAGGTTGATTTTTCCTTACAGTTACATGGATAACATGCAACGGAGAGATATAAAGTATTTTTAATTAGTATTTCTGTATTCTTATTACCCTTAATGAACATTTACAGTCACAGGCCAAAGGAGAAATATTCTGCGGTGTAATGTTTATAAATATCATCCTGATTCAAAATTTTGGGAAATTAAGGTTGAAAGGAAATTATGATCTTTGTTCTTGAAAAATTATGAGTTGTTCAACACAGGACTAAAGTTTCCTTCCAAGATAATGAAGCTGTGTGGAGAGAGCATCTTGAACAGTAAACTAGTAAAGGCTGCTAGCCAAAAGCCAAAGCGGAATACAGTGATTGAACCAGATATAACAGAAGGAGCAGGAGGAAAAAATTATTTTTTATGATCCCCACCTCCCGAATGAAGCCCTGAATTGGAATTTCATAGTACTGACCTAATTAAAGGAGGCAACATTGAAACTCATGTACATATGCAGATGAAAGCAAATACCTGATGCTATGGTTTGCAAATGGCAGTGGGCTGGAAATGGTGGTGTTGCTCACAAATCACACTAAAACAAATGGCCTGTGAACTTCAGCAGGCGCCAGAAAAGCAGAATGAGTGGAACCTCCTCCTGCCTTGAGGATCACAGCTAGAGTTGGACCTTAGCCGCACACAGCTCCATTTCTTCTTATTTACAGGCATTTCGTTCCAAGGCTCTTTGTGTTCCCGTCTGCAAACACTCCACCACAAGCACAGTTATTAGTACAATTATTAATAGCACTGAAGAACTGCATAACTTTAGCCATTCTAAGAAAAACCTGAAAATACACATGATTTTTGGAGCCACACATACTTTTCAACAGTTTTTTTTTCCTTCCAAATATAGTATTTCATCAGCAGCAAAAAAAAAACTTTTTGTTGAAACAAAGTGAAGATATAATAATATGCTTCAAGAGTATCTGAACTTCCCCTTTCAAATGACTTCTTTTTAACTTTTTGGAATGCCATATGCATAATGAATAGTTGTTAAAGTCTAAAATCAGAATGAAACATTTAAGTGTTATCAAAAGAATACAGTTGTAAAGGCCTGGAATTTACATTTTACAAAATTTTAATTTTTAAGTCAGGAATGTGGGAGGTTTAGTTGTATTGATTTTTTCCTCCCATTGTGCAGTGTAAGGCAGCATGCTTGCAATTGCAGTGTGTGCCAAGGGATAAATCATTGCTTGACACCTAGGTGGAATGTGGGATTTCATTTCAATATCTCAGTCCTGCCTTTGCCACACTAGCTATCCCAAAAGGAAACTCCTTGACCAGGGTCCTTCCATACATCATCATTTTATATATGCTGCCATTGTGAGCACTCCCAGAAGATCACACAGAAATATGTTATGTGCCCCTGCAGGATCATAAGAAACAGAAGAGGGTCACAATTCTCCACTTTAGCATACTTGTGGCAGTCGTTTGCAGAAATGACTGTTAAGTGCTATGGTTCCAATTCGTCTTGCATTCTGCACAGATATCTGCACAGATATAAATGGATACCCAAGGTAAAGGGCTATGGATAATCATATCCAGCTCAGACGCCTCCAGTATGAGGCTGCAGTACTGCTTCCATATAGTTATAATGCTAATGCACCGACAGTGTTCGTTACTGTGTTTTGACTCAAAATGCGCTAATGATGCATCCAGGAAGGCATAAGAATTATGAATAGAATAGAATAGAATAGAATAGAATAGAATAGAATAGAATAGAATAGAATAGAATATTAAGACCATTGCAGATAGAGTTTCAAGAAACTTTTGCTACCTGCAGCTGGCCACACTTGGCTAAAATGGGAATTTCCAGCCCTCCCAGGTGTGCTGTCTTTCAAAGCCATCTCTTTCTTCGTGGAGCTCCTTCCTTCCAGCATAACAAGTCAGTACCCTTGGGAATGTCATCATCTATGTTCTGCAAGAGAGTAACTGCTCACAGCACACTCAGAAGCCACTGTAACTCTCTTTGTTAATGCTGCATTTTTTTCTGCTAATAAAAAACTGGTTGCACACTCACCATCTGGCTAGCACTTCACCTTTGGCTCCTCACCAGACCTGTATTATGCCCAATTCACAAACCAAGATAAGGGTTCTCTTTTTCATGAGTATTCTTAATGTCCATAGTTTTCCAGTGTGCATCAAAAATGTCTGCTCTGAAAGACAAGACAAAATTCTCAGATATGTCTTATCTGTTGTTTAAGGATACTGTAGTTTTCATCAGATTTACAGCTGGGATATTAATGATGCTTAAGAAATTTTGAACTAAAATCAACATTTTAAAAATAAAGAAATTGGAAACTCTAGTTATGTCTTTTTAAAAATCCTCTGAATAGGCATACCTCATTTCTAAGCAAAATGTGTAGGGGTCAAATCCAATTACTAGGGCAGCTGATGCAAATTAGCAGTTCAGGTGATTCATGTAATCTGAAAATCAGCCCCTCATTCATGGGCTTTGCAGGTCCATAAAACACAAATACAAAAGGTGCAAGACTTAGACGAGATTAACCTTGCAAGCTACTTTATAACCCTGATCCTGTCCAATTCTGGGCTCAGGGAATGTCTGAGAGCAAAAAATAAGAGCTGAATAGATTTCAGCACTTTTCAGAATCAAACCCAAATTCAGGGTTGCCTCTGGCTCTCCCCAGCTCATCTGAACAAGGGCAGTTTCCCTTTGCCACTCCAATTATCATAATTCCTTCTGATGAAGCTCCTTATCTTTTCCCCTCTCTTTCCACAAAGTCCTTTTCTCTAGCTTCCATTATTCAAGATTCATATATCAGATCCAGTACAAAAATTCAGCTGTCCAAAAAAGATCCCCAACAGCTGTCATCCCTAATTTTCATGATGAGCTGAGTTCAGTCTTGCACGAGACCACATTTTCCTAAACACCATGCAAACACATCATTAGAAACAGTCCCTGCATCTACAAATTTTGTAATCTAAATAGCAAGAGGAAGGTGAAGGTGTCATCTCACTAACATGTTGCCATCCCATCCTCTGAACCCCAGTGCCTCCTGTATCATGTCAACTTTCCTCTTGCTTCCAGCATTTTGAAGAGAACAGACGTGGCTGGGCAGCAGGAAGCCAAGTCAGGAGCATTTTTCCTACTCAAGAACTGTAATAGTCTTTGGCTCTTCAGGGCTGTTTTTAGCAGTCAGGACAGCAGGTGTCTTTGAATGGTTCAGTACACCTTCTGCCATTTTACGGGCTGTATTCAACCGTAACATTGCCAAGCCTGCAAATGAACTGCTGAAGTTGCTCCCGTACTTGCCTTTTTTACTTGCCTTACTGTGCAAGGGAACATAGAGGTAAAAAATCATATATAAGGGAGAGAGAATGCAAACAGAGGGAACCCCTATCCTTTTGGATATTTTGGTATTACAGAAAATGACAAAAAAAAAGATCAGACACTTCAGCTTCCAACCTTATGTAAAAAACCAGAAGAGTGCTTGCTGTTGAAAAGCGTGTTGGAAGGGACAATTTCAGAGCTGCTGAGAAGGTTTTCTCACCAATCCACAGCACGGAAGATATGAACATGCCACAGAAAGCTGTGTGACCACAGCTTCGTAGGCACACATTAGTTTTAAAGCAGCCTAATTAAGGACAGGTAATGGGATAGCTGCTGTTACAGCTGCACATAAACAGCAAGGGCACCCAGCAAGCTGAATCAGTAGAAGTCAAAATTTGTGCTATCACAGAAGTACCTGAACTATTTAGTGTAAGGTTAACTCTTGTGTTTATGCTACATGAAGACAGAATAATTCCCTTAATGCCAGCTTTGAAAAATTGCATCTCATCTACTTTAATTACTAGACTTGTTGTCTTAGTCCATTGAGAAAGACACCACCATAAAAAAGGTGAGTTGCCCAAAAGAAGAGGAATCATGCCATGGGGGTGCCACTGGGTGCTGAGGGTGCTAAGGGACCAGAGGTGAATCCTATCCCACAGTGACTATGTAGTCATATAAACACATCAATAGGGTCTGACTCACATATCTTGTCTTATTCCAACCAAGTTACCTGTACATCATCTCATTAATTCCCTATCCATCCTTCTCTCTGTGAGAAGACAGATTGTGAGAAGATAAATATAAATGTGGTGTCGCACATATTTATGAGTAACCCCGTGTACATTTCTGTGGTGAGCGTTCATTTACAGGATGGGCATTCAGAACATTAGTATGCATTTAGGAAAAATACCCACGAATAATTTACATTGAGAATAATTTCCTTCATTCAACTGAAATACAAACCCTAGTAAGAACTTTCGATAAGAAGATCTAAAGTTTAATATTGCAGTATGTAAAAAGTTTCTTTCATCACTTTTAAATAGGTGCTGTTATTAGGTTCCAATTATTTCTGCACTTCATTTCCTATGAAGAAAGAAGTAAATCATTGCACTCATTTTATCTTTTCTAAACACTATTTACTCAATTTTATTAATCATTATTATTCAAAAGAGATATCTTAAAGGAACTTAGATTAAGCTCCATTATGCAAAGCATTGTATATTCATATAGCAAGAGACAATGCATGCCTGAAAGAAGTTACAGCATAAATAGATAACAGGCTTGTTAAAGTTCTCATTTTATGAACAGGAATTTATACAGCAAAACCACACTGAATGCCCAAGGACACAGAGGATGGCCAGAGCAGAGCTGACTTCAAGCCCTAAGGCCCTTAGGATATGCCTACTGGGTTTAAGAGACTGAGGTCTTGATCCCCACCCCCCACCGTGGCATGTCTACTAATGTGCTAAGCCTATCCATATGGTTTTGTTTGGTTAATCGCCTTTTGTTTCATTTGGGCTACTCCCAGTTGATACAGGATTAAATTCTTGAAGTGCCTCAGATAGACACAACTGGTGGTGTGAATGCTCCTCATCAGTCATAGTGGAAGTCAAAGGGTGCTTTTCTCCAGCTGTGACCCATCCTTACCCGTCCGCCTTTTCCCTGCGACCACCCAGGGCATCTCAGCCTATCAGCCTCTGTACTGCAGGCAGAGGTGACAACGGAAAACTGAGAGGTGTCTGCCAGCTCCAAGGGATGATGTGAACAGTAGGAGTTCCTCCCAGGGAAAAATCAAACAAGTAGGCACACATTACCTTCTGTGGCTCCTTAATGTCACCTCTTTGACTTTTCTGAATTGGTTGGCTGAGAGGTTTTTCTGAAAATATGCCATTTCCTAGTTTCTAAAGGCAGAGGATAATTAATGCCTAAGCCTCTGAACTGTAGTTCAGGTGGTCCTCACTTCCATGAAGCAACAAGTTTCATGCTCTGCCATGTAGTCCACTCCCTGCCTACTCCTTCTGCCCTTCTTTTTAGGACCAAAAAGTCTCCCATATAGATACAAGATACTGACAGTATCTGAAGATGGTATTAAGCAGCACTTGCAGAAATACCCTTTAAGCAGACATGTGTAGGACTATCCTCTCATTACTCATTCTCTGTCCTTTACGAGATGTCTTTAAACTGCTTCACATGCATCTGCACTAATCAGATTTTTGGGATATAGTCAAAGTAAGGCTGGGTCTCTCATTGTCTGTAGATGAGTTTAAGTTTGTGTTCCATAGAAAATATCTGTCTGGTTTTATCTTCTGTAACACTGTGCCATCTGAAAGCTTGTCCCTTGGGCTTTTGACTAAACCTGTCACTGGAACACAAATATTTGCACCATTTTTTTCTCTGCTGCCAAACAATATTTCCAGGAATGGGGTATCCACAACTTGTCTGTTCCCATGTCTCACCACCCTCACCACAAAAAAATTCTTCCCTACGTCCAACCTAAACCTACCCATAACATGTCAAGTCATTTGAGATGTGCTAGGTGTGTCCCACCTGGCCTTCAGAGGCCTTTGCATAGTGGCACAGGTCTCATATGTTCTGTGTCATATCTACCACTTTTGTATGGATGTCTCAGATATCCTAAAGTGCATCAAATGGCTGAAAATGTTTACAAGCAAGTCTCAGTGACCAGCAGTCTTCTGGCATATGGGAAGGATCTGCTCATTACAAATGATACCTAAGCTCACCCCTAAAATCCAGTTGTTCAACTAGGGCATCAAGCAGCCCTTGGACATTACCTTTTCAAATTAAACTTCTGTTCTGGTGGTTTTACAGGTCATTGACAGCTCCCTGATCCAGCTGTAACTGAAAGCAATTACACACTGTAGGAGGTGTAGAAACAGATTTGTCTCCTCAGGCATCTCATTTCTACTGACTGTTATGGGAGATTAGACACCTAGCACACATGTAGACACATACTTTATAGAGACCTAAATCTAAGTGTGTAAGTCTGGATCCTTGTGTTAACAAGGCCACCTTCAGGGCTCAAGCTATAGGTGGGATAACAGCCCAATACATAGTCAAAAAGTATGCATGTGGCAGATCTTGACTTGAAACTTTGAACATCACACTAAGCTTCTGCAAAATGTCTAGGATGTTACCAGTTACTTTTATTTCATCACAAGAAGCATTCAGACTTTCAAATGTGCTGAGGGATGGTGATGATTAGAAATCAACATAGTAAACTGTAATGTTTCTGATACCTCAAAGAAAACACAGTCCTGTTACTATATCCTTAAATAATGACAAGGCACCAAAAGGCAGCATTTCATCCCACAGTTCTGAGGTCAAGCAGCCTGTTTTCCATCTTCCTAATGAAGATTAGATTTAGGTCCATTTTAACTGAGAGTCACCAGAAATAACTGGTGAAAGTCATCCTACTAACTTTAAGGTTTTTAGCCAGAACAAATCTTGGAAAAAAAGTTTTAAGAAATATATCCTTGGCATGTTCAAAATTGGTTTAACTGTTTTTCAGTGTACTTCATTCAACAGGACAAAAACTGAGCTGTATTCACATCTAAAATTATGTCATTGATTTAGCTTTTGCATGAGTTGTGCTAGGAACTTTTTTTCCTGAAATTGAGTGAGCATCACATTGCTCATAAAACAGTGTCAGCAACGAAAAGGATGGCAGGTCAGTAGATGTGATCCCAAGTGGGACTATGAAAGTCCAGATGGCAGATGTAAAAGCTCTTCTTTTCCCATGAAAGATCTCTTCAGTCATCTATGCAAAGCATGAAATCTCTGAGTCAGGAGGAGAGACAGGGGCTGTGTTTTATCAAGTATCCCAACAATGCTTAGCTTCACAAAACTGTGAAATACAGAAGCTGACCAGAATGATAGACAAATAAACAAATAATTGTAGGGCCTTGGACGGAGTGATTTGATTGGGATAAGGATTACCGTCTGATGACCACAGAGCAACATTTCTCAGATTCTTGGACAGGACTAATAAGAATGGCAGGGTATGATCATTCCTTCAGGCCCATTTTTCTTTCTTTTCTTCCCTTTTCCCTTTTCTCCATCATCCCAAAAAGTTCATTTCTCACAGAGCCACATGAAATGCATCACATTTACTGTGAAGCAATGGAGACAGGGTGTGTGCAAGCAGCCTGGCAGGCAGGGACACACTCTTCGTATGCAGAGGCAGAAGTGACTCTTCCCATCTCCTTTGTCCTTGCCTGTGCAGTCTTGCACACTTGCAAAACCCAGGTAGGACTGCTCCTCTTCCCAGAAGAATCCAGGCTGACCAGTTAGGACAAGGCAGCTGTGAGATTGTGCTATGGATAAAGAGAGAAATGCCTGGTGATTTCTGTGCCAAAAAATAGCCCAGGCTGGCTGTATAAGCCAAATGGTCCTGGTGGCAATGCCAGGTGTTTGGGATAGAATCTGCTCAGAGGTGCACAGATCAGACACAAAATCTGGGGAGGACAAGTTGATAAGGGACAAACCATTTGGGATGCAAAATATTATGTGGAGAGAAATAGGCTGTACTATCATCACAGCTTACAGCTATTATTAGCACAGCGATAGTGGCACCTATAGGGAGAAAGTGAGGCGTAAATTTGAGAGCAGCCCTGCGGAGAAGGACTTGGGGGTACTGGTGGATGAAAAGCTGGACATGAGCCGGCAATGTGCACTTGCAGCCCAGAAAGCCAACCGTATCCTGGGCTGCATCAAAAGAAGCATGGCCAGCAGGTCGAGGGAGGGGATTCTCACCTGGAGCCCTGTGTCCAGCTCTGGGCCCTCAGCACAAGAAGGACATGGACCTGTTGGAGCAGGTCCAGAAGAGGGCCACAAAAATGATCCGAGGGCTGGAGCACCTCTGCTACGAGGCCAGGCTGAGGGAGTTGGGGTTGTTCAGCCTGGAGAAGAGAAGGCTGTGAGGAGACCTTATTGCGGCCTTCCAGTACTTAAAGGGGGCCTACAGGAAAGATGGGGACAATCTTTTTAGCAAGGTCTGTTGTGACAGGACAAGGAATAACGGATTTAAACTAAAGAAGAATAGATCTAGACTGGATATAAGGAAGAAATGTTTTACACTGAGGGTGGTGAAGCACTGGAACAGGTTGCCCAGAGAGGCGGTGGAGGCCCCATCCCTGGCAACATCCCAGGTCAGGTTGGCCGGGGCTCTGAGCACCCTGATCTGGTTAAAGCTGTCCCTGCTCACTGCACCGGGGTTGGGCTGGATGACCTCTAAAGCTCCCTTCCAACCCAAACTATCTATGATTCTATGATTCTATGAAATTGCTGTAAAAGAAAAGAATATTCCAGTTCTGAAAGCTCTGAGAACCACAGTCTTAGCAGATTTATCCTGTAGATATAAAACAGTTTTCCATATCTAAGTTTAGTATCTTGGGCTAGCTCTATTGTCAGTGGAGAAAACGAGGTGAGTTAGGCAGCTCCAGTGGGTGATTCATTTCAGACACCTAACTAGGGTGAATGGAGTAATTCACAGCAGATGTCACAAATTATATTTATTCCTCTCCATGGACTGTAATGAGATCTGAGGGTCTAGTTCAGATTTCAGTGACCAAATCCAGATGTCTCAGAGTAAGAAGAAACCCACACAAATTAGTCTTGTAAAAAATTCTCAGTTGTTTAATCAAAGTATAGAGCACTATGATTAAGTTAAATTACTGACTTCTAAATAACTCGATTTGTACCATTTTCGTGTTGATCTTTTTTTCCCCAAAGTGTACTTGCAAATTAACAAGCTGTAAAACCAGCCTCAGACATATAAGAGCATTAAATGTTGCAGTATGAACATTATTTAATGCTGCAATATTAATCAGCTAAAGGACCTCTGACTTTCAGAAACAAAGTTCTAAGTAGGTCACTTCCTGCTCTGCAGCAATCTCCTGTTGATTACAGAGCACTTAATTTTGTTAACAGGTGATGATTTCAAAGAACTTCTGCAATTCAAAATTTTCAATTTTCAATTCCTTGGAAAGAAACTCAGTAGTCATCTTTCCAGAACATTCCTGTTATTTCACATGGCTTCTTTCTATTTCAAAATTTCATATCAGTTAAGAGTCCCTCCTTTCTACTGTCACCAGGGTACCTAATAGCTATTTTGATTTTCTTTCTGGCTGCCATTTACACCACTTCCCATAATGGTACTATTTGCCATGTTAATCAATGTGGAATTCCAAGAAGGAATAGCCTGAAAAATCCTGATCCCATATTTACTTTTGGGACCTTGTCTGAGATCACTTCTGGTTGTGATCCAAACTTTACTACCTCTTGTAATTTTACTGAAAGGTATTGTTCAAATATTCAGCACCTCCACCCTTACTTCCATTATCAAGTTGGTCTGCTGGCAAATGTGATCTGTCAGCCAATGTTAATCACACCATCATCTTTTGTTAGTAACCTGAGTTTTAGATTGCAATGTATCAAATACTTTACTCAAAAAAAGATGGATTACATCCACCATATGTGTTTCACCCATCCACCCTGCAATATCAAAAAGGGACACAGTTTTTGTCAGACATGATTAATGTCTCAAACTCATGGTGATTATTGCTCAGCAGGTTCATTTCCACAAAATACTTATTTTTACAGTCCCCTGCTATTCATTCTAGCCTACTGAAGTCAAGCTAAGTGGTCACTGATTTCCCAGCTGGTCTTAAACATCCACTGGGTTATTTCCACTCAAACAGCTCCTCACTCATTTTCCAAGAGTATTTTTCTCCAACTTGTACGTTGTACTATATATGGCACTGTGCAGAATTAGGACACAATCACTGTATTTTCCTCAAAGAGCTTAAAATTCAGAGGTTTCATCTGGTGAGTCAGTGGAAGTGTTCTGTAGCCACATCTCTATCAGAAAGTTAGGGTAAATTATAGAAGGCAAGCTGGTGATTCAAATAAAGACAGAGAGAACTGAAGCCATTTGCAAATGAAAAGTGTTCCCAGTTTTAGAAACCAACACAGTTTGAACAAGAGATTGAAAAAGAACATAAGATAGCAGATGCATGGGGATCAGCGTTGGAGTGGTAGGTGAAAGGAATGAATTTCAGCTGGCATTCAGACTAAAATAACCTTCATCCCAGGAAGATGAGGATTAAAGGAGAGAGGCAGACAGAGAAGAGAGAGGGGAGGAGGGAGGCAGGAACAAACTACATAATCATTAGTCAAAAAATCCGATGAACCAAAAGCCAGAAAAACAAATTAGCTAAGATGAAGTCAGGCCTTAAGCTGTGCAGCACCCTTCACAGCAAGGAGAGAATTTAAATCTGAGAATGATAGATGTAGAAATGCACCACAGAACCTGGAGAAGGAAGAGACAAATAGGCAAACCAGTGACAAGGAGTTTTACTGTTGCTCTTGGACTAGAATTGAGAAAATTAGCCACAGAGGAAGAAGCAGGAAAAAAGAAAATATGGTAGCTGTGGTGCAAAGGAAAACATGGATCTCAAAATTATCAAGGCAAACTTTGCATAATTTGAAAGGACCTGAGCATGATTTAGCATTCTACATTGCAGTCTCCTCTTTTTCTCACACTCCAGCTCTGTTCCCCAGAGTCAAATAACCTATATTATTGGCGGGATCCACCACACCAGCCTGTCTGCACCCAACCTCATGGGTAGTCACTAGGCTTAATATATTTCTCAGGTCAGCTGTCCATGGGCTGTCCATGGGGTGGCTCCATGGCTGGAAGGTTAAAGCACACTCCCACCTTGCAGCCACCTGTCCATGTTGCTGCCCATGTGCAAGACAAAACTGCTAGGAACACACAGACACGGGGGTGTCACACCCTGGAGAACAGGCTCCCACCACGCCTGGCCAATATGAAAAGTATCAACAAGGAGCTTGGGGGTACCTGGGACTCGGTCTTGTGAGTATCCATCAGTAAAATAATGCTGAAACCAAAGGGTTACATTATCTTATCCCAGTTCACATCTCCAGCCAGAGCTCAACAACAATTTCAGTTCCTATTGTTTCTACCTGTCCATGAAGGACCCTTTTTTTTTCTGAATAAAATACTGTGCCTCTTCCTTTTCAAGATCCATTCTTTCAGACAAATAAAGGCTATAAGTAAACAACAGGAAAACATAGCCGATATGTTCCTGAATAGCAAAGAGCAGCTTTGCCAGTTCTAATTACACTTTATCTATAAACTTATTTTCTTTTATTGTTGGATCATGCCATTCTTTGTTAAGGAACTGCAGTGATTTGAGAGTTAGTGAGCCACTAGCACATTGTGAAGAGGAAGATTTTTGTTTCCCAGGGCTTTGCAAACAGGTAAGCAGAGAGCGCAATAGATCTTTGCCTAAGGAGCAGGGTGAGAGCTGTGGTTATAAAGAGATATCAGCAGGTAGCAGGTATGTGTCGGGTTTATATAGGAGCCCACAGTGACTTACTGGACACCTTGCAGGTAGAATGCTTCTTTTATCACCCCACGGTGATGGCTGAATGGTGCATTGCGCTTCTCAGTAAAGATAGGTTTGTTGAACAAAAGCATAATTATCTCTAGACTCTATGGTCTTGATATCTACTGTGAGCTCCTGAAGATAGCACTATAGCCAGAGGAACTATGTTGGCCAAGATCACCTTGATCCCATAAAAGACTTCTGTTCAATCAATGTTTTCTTCACAGTGCTCATTCCTGGCACTGTGCAGCTTCTATCTACTCTGTGCTGTATTACCACTACATGAAGAATGCGTTCTTGGTCTGGGGATAGCACTGATTCTTAGCAAGCTGGGTTCAGCAGCCTGCTGTGATCAGCAAGACTCCTAGGCAGTAATGGCCATAGGTTGGGACTAAAACAGAGGTTTGGTCCAGCCAGGCACCGGTGCTTCTTATTGCTTTTATGTACTTTTGTAGCCCGTTGGATCTGACTTGCAGGCCCCAGTGTAACTCTGGATCCTACACTTCTGTTACCCACATCACTGCCTGAGGAAGACATTATTAACACTAGCGTTGTCTCTGTTCTTCATAAAAGTAAAATCTTTATCATATCAGTCCTGTGCAAGAAGAAATTAATCTGATGTAATGAAGATGCATGAAAGAGGTTAAAAAAAGTAAGAAATCTTCATCCCTTTGGAAATATTTTTTGACTTTGTTTAGTAACTAGTATTATACTAGCACTCCAAATTCAGAAACCAGATCTCCATTGCAGGGGATTCTACATAACCTCTGCATTGGTTCTGCAGTGAATTAACAGGTAACTAGAAGAAAGGAGAAGAGGTGTGATCTATCCACTTTGTTGCTAGCTATCTCAATTTGTTCTGGTCTTTGTTTGTTTGTTTGTTTGTTTGTTTAACATGAAAGTTAGGAATTTTGTTTTAATGACAAACAGCTTTCACATGGTTTCCTTCCCAGTGGGTCCATTTAAATACCCTAGCATTGCTTCATTAAGCAACAGGAAAGATATGACTTGTTCTGCAGAAGTGCCCTCCAAACAAAGGAGCCCTTGATAGCTCACTGAGCAGGCAAATTGACATTGTTGTATCTGCAGATCAGCAAAGGGAAGCTCAGCTTCCCTACATGAGCTCAGCCAGGGAGTTCTGCAATGGCCAGAGCAGTGTCCTGTCTTTTGTGAGTTTCCTGGAAGGAACTAAAAACACATTAACCTTTTGCTGCCATGGAGAGCTGCCTTTGATGAAGCTCTTCCCTTTCCTCTTGTTGTCAAGTTGTTCATCTGTCCTGAGTTCAACATGCAACAATTCTCTTCCTGAGAACTGAAGCCCACAGTGGACAATTCCACTTCTCAAGGGCAGTGATAATATCTAATAGATGGGTAAAGCTCTTCTGCAAGAGAGAGGTTTCTCAGAGACAATGCAGGAATTCAGGATGATTTAATCACGTTTCAAGCTAAGGTATGCTTGTGCAACCTGCTGTCCAAAGCACATATCAAAATAGACCCTACAAGAAATGAATTTCCAAGCCCAAATACCACACTGCACACATAGTCCTCCCCACAGAGGAGATAAAAGATAAAGAGTGGCAAATGTTAGTAATATTATTTACAATACAACGCGCAGTGAAGAGCTGCATCAGCAAACATTAAGAGCTGAGAGAACACAATGCACAGAGATCCTTCTTGTCCACCTCAAACAGGCAGAGAGAGGAAAAGGAGGGTGAATCAAAGACTGCTGGCAACAGACTTAGCTATTTTTTCATTGATGTATTCCAAAAAGCAAACCACTTTCAGCACAGCTGTGGTTAAAATAACAAGTAAAATATTTGATTAAATGCTTTGTATCAAAGAAAAAGGTGGAGTTTTTTTCATTTTCAGAGAGAATACATTTCATCAAGCATACAACTTGGAGAAAGAAAAATGTTCTTACTTAAATGCTCATTGCAAGGTTAGCATTTCTCTAATATTCTTTCTAATAGTAGCCTTATTAATTTAACTCTGTAGGATGTTAGTGCAAAGCATCTTTTGCTAACAGTGACTCACAGATAGGTTGATTCTGTACTTGTAAAATGCCGTATGCTATGCAAAAACATTTTTTTATTTGCATTTTTATATCCTGCTTCTGTTTCTTTATTGTCATTGCTAGTAAGGTTCTTAGCATCTTTTGTACATTCCCTCCACTGATACTTGATAAGCATCTGGTGTTTCTTCAGAACAAATTTATCCTTCATAGTTAATAACAGTATCCTGCATTTGACCTTCAAATACAACACATTCTGGTTTTAAAAAGAGAAAAATATTACTGCTTATATTGTCCCCTACACCATGCTCCTCCCATTTTTATTTGCCCATCACAACAGCAACGTACCCTGTGGTATACACATCCTTAAAATAGTTGTAGTTATTTTTAATTTTCTTCTCTGCTGTCATTTCTTATGTAACTGCCTTACTGAGACAACCTCACTCAACTTCTCCCTTTGAAGCATAGGTTCTGTTTGACGTGGAGGACACTGAAATCAGCCCTAGTCCTAGGAATCATGGCAATAGTACACAAACAGAGCAAACAAGATTGGGGGTGTATGTAAACCACAAGCAAAGACTCCTGAGCATGGCCCTACCACGTCAAACCAAACTCTTTAGCTTAGTCTCTATTCAAGGCTTATAGCATGAGCCTCAGAAAAGGAGACAGGAAAGCCAGTGAGTATAGAATAATGCACCTGTTATAGCCCTAAAGTTTCTAACAAGCTGCAGTTTACAGACTTTCAGAGCTAAATGCTATCACTAAACACATTTAATAGCCATTTTATGGACATTTTTTCCACCATTAATTCCTCTGATTACTTTTTTGAGCTTATGTATATCTTCAGTCTCCACAATGTCTCATAGTTATAAGACCCACACTTACCCATCTTGAAGCACTGATCCATCTTCACCCAGGTGGACCAAGAAGTTAAGAAAAAATGCTTTCAACACTGTACATACTTAAATGGGGAAGGTATTTCTATCAGTAAGAGGACCTTAGGACCTGCTATTTCTATGCTATCCTAAGTTTTTTTTCAAAATTGTCTAAAGAAAAGCTAGTAAATACATAAGAAAAATGTCCAGTTGAATTTTAGCAGGTCAGACAGGGTAGATGTACAGCTTTTTTTTTTTACTTTTTGCTTGTACCTTTGCAGAACAGTAAAAAATCACTGTAAAGCATGTTTCAGTTAATACAAAAAACAACACTTGGTAGATCATTATTTTGAGAGAACAGCCAAGATGGTGTACAGACAAGACTGGTCTTTGATTGCCAGTTTTTAATTCAGATTTTCAACTGGCTGCAAGTATTGACCACTGACATAGGAACGGTATAGATAAGCGGTTCAGGGCAACCAAGTTGTACTTTTTAAGCACCTATGCTGTTAGTCTGCTGCAGTTATGAGGGAAACCTTATTGGTGTTATGGTAGCTAATATCAATGCATTTTATGCTGTAATGGAAAAGAGGAGCAGAGTGCACCTTACCATTTACTGTGGTTCACCTGGAGAGCAGTACCTAATTAAGATGCAGTAGCACAACTGCTTGCAGTTACATGCCTGTGCCCTAACCCAAAATTTCAGCCTGGATGGATCAAATCTGCTTTCCATCAGCAAGAGAATCTTTCAGCACAGATACTTCTGTTGCAGAAGGATCAGTCTGCGGCATCTAGCATAATTCAATTTATCCACAGGGATAACCAGGACACAGTCCAGCTCTGCTGATCCTGAGATCTATTGAATTAGATCAGTAGGAGGGCCTGACCTGAAAGCTTGTTGTGAAATTGTGTAGGTTAATCATGTAAAAGACCTAACTACTTATATATGGAATTGATTTCATGTGTTTAGGTATGTTCCAAGCTTATTCAGGACTTGTCAGCATGCCACCATCATAAATTCACAGAAATATATATCACCACACTTACAGCAATGATGTAATTTCTCATACTAGAGAGAACAATGACTTTAAATCAGGAGGGTACATCTGGACTGTCAGAAAATGTGGATGTATATGTGCATGACTACACTTCCCCATGGGAGTAGCATGCCCAAGACAGGGAAAGATTTCAGAAATCATTTCTATATTCATATTTTTAAGCAATAATATTACTGATATAATGGCCAGCATGACTGGGAAAACTCAGCATTGTGTTTGGTCTATTACAGAAAACAAATAAACTAATACAGCTTCAGGTATTTTACAATTCTTAATGGTCATAGTAAAATGCTTTATAGCCCTAGTAACTACTGTTAATGGAGAAATTACAAAGGCAATGTAACTGTGCAAGGATGTGGTATTAAACCCAGTGAATGGGAGGGCTGTGGATCCTATGTTACAGCTGTACCTGCTCACACTGTAGTTAAGAGATGTCAGTTCAGGTGTGCCTGTAACATGCTCTAGCTCAGGTACAAATCATTGTACATCCCTGCCTAAACTGTTAGAACTGATTACAGCATTACCTGTAAGATCATGGAATCACAGACTGACTGAATTTGGAGGGGACCTCTGGAGGTAGTCTAGTCCAACCTTTCTGCACAAGCAGGGACATCTAGATACAGTTGCCCAGGACCATGTCCTGATGGGTTCTGAATATCTCCAAGGATGGAGAGTCCACCACATCTCTAGCACCGCCTGTGCCAGTGCTCAGTCAACTTCACAGTAAAAAAGTATTTCCTGATCTTTAGACAGTACCTGCTGCATTTCAGTGTGTGCACATTGCCTCTCACCCTGGCACTGCACCACTGAAAATGAGCCTGGCTCCATCTTCTTTTCACCCTCCCTTCAGCTATTTGTATATTCTGATGAGATATCCCTGAGCCTTCTCCTCTCCAGGCCAAACAGTCCAGGCTCTCTTGACCTTTTCTCATAGGAGAGATGTTCCAGTCCCTTCATTATCTTTGTGGCTGTTCATTGAACTCTCTCCACTACGTCCTCGTCTTTCCTGTACTGAGGAGCCCAGGACTGAACACAGCACTCCAGGTGTGGCCTCGCCACTGCTGAGTAGAGGAGAAGGATCACCTCCCTCAACTTGTTTGCAATACTTTGCCTACCGCAGCCCAGGATACCATTAGCCTTCTTTGCTGCAGGGGCACACTGCTGGCTCATGGTCAACTTGGTGTCCACCACAAGCCCCCAGGTCCTTTTCTGCAAAACTGCTTTCCAGGAATAAATACCATGGTGGTCTCTGAAGGCAAGAATATTTCTTGAGGGCAAGAATTTAGCACACATCAAAAAAGACCTCATAATTTCACAAGGCTATGTTAAATCATTCTTGAGTGGTGATGCTGAACATTTTGGAAAGGAATTACCTTTCTTCAGGTCTTACATTTATTGGTGTTTGTTGGACATTGGTGAAGATTATTCCACATCTGACTGCTGGAAGGAGAAAAATAGTTTGGCATCACTCTGCAGCATTTGATTGCTGTCCCCTGGCAGTGACTAGAAACCAACACAAGTAGTCCTCAGGACTGATTTGGTGCAGCAGTTCTAAGTGTGGAACAGCTCCAAGACTAAAATCCTTCGTGACATTTCTTGTGTTACCCAAAAGTGAAAAGTAACACATACAACTTTTCAAAGCTATTTAAAAGTGAAAGCTCTGCTCTGATTCACTACTTCTCATCTTCTGATGTACACATGGTACTCTAGTCCCTCCGGTAGGCTGAGATTTAGCCTGACATCTGAAAACTGTGGTAGGTTCCACCCAGCACAATATAATGTCTGTTAACTGATTCATTCAAGTCATTATAGGGGAGATAAACAAAGGACATCAGCACCCATGTCCTGTATGCCAGATTTCACACTGAATGGTTCCTTGATTATTGGATGTGCATTCATTTTGCAAACTACTGTCAGGAGACAAATTCAAAACTCAAAATCTTTTTATTTCCTTGGTTGAAACATTTCCAGAATTTCTTGCAGTGCTTTTGTCTCAGATAGTCTTCTATGGCTTTGTTGAAATTTTGCCTTCCCCCTGCTGTCCCATCAAAGTGGTTTCCTCACTACAATTGTCATCCCGCACAAATGGTGTAGTCATGCTTCGTAAGTCACACAGACTTGGAAGCAGCTGTTCTTTCATGGCTACAGAAAGAATTGGAGACGGCTGTATAGGACTCTACACAGAAATCTTTGGGCACTTCCCAGAAGCACAGGTGCAATGGAAATCCGTAAGCCTGGTAACTGGTTACTCTACAAGATCACTGAACCAGAGCTCTGCAAAACTACCCTCTTGCATAAATATACAAGAATAATGGGACAGTTGGCTTGGCAAGGTATTGATGCAAAAATTAGCTGTGCAAGTAATATGCATGGCTGAGGTTACACAATTGGCAAACATGGGTTGGGCCAGAAAAAGCATTTGTTCCCACGTCCTTCAGAACTAAAACCAAGGGCAAAGTTCAACAATAAATGCTGTTACCTGAAATGAACAGCTGATTCGTCAGCCTCTGTACCCTGACTTGCCACACACATTGTATGGCAGCTTCAGCGGAGTAGGCACATTTGGGTACAGACCCACTATAAGACTTCTTAAGTCCATAGTACCCATAGCCCATTGTCAGCGGTAATATTTGAGCCCCAGATCTTCAATACTCTGGTTATACTTATTCCAGTAAGTTATACAGTGCCAGCACTTGTTCTTTGAGTCACCCTGAGGCCAAGTGGAGTTATCTGGTCATATCCACACTGTTAGACTCTCCTACCACCCACTCTAGGGTAGCTGTATCCGAAATGTCCATTGAAAATGGTCCCTGGTCTCTGTTAATTTCCAAAACATAACCAGAAATCTTTTGGAAGCTGGTAGTCAGACCATGCTAAAGGTGTGCCAGGAACCATGCTAAGAGTTTGACAATATAGAGGGTTAAGTTTCTATGCTTAGGAAATCAGCAAGCACAGTTTGATTTACTAGTATAGATTAGCTTAATTATGCAAAACAACAGCTGTTTGGCTGCACAACATGCTTTACCCTGAAAGGTAGAACGTGGCCACGTCCCACAGCTCCTAACTAGCTGGCTAGATGTGACTGAAAACCCTTTTTTTACTGCTTTTGTACTTCTTTGTCTCTTTGTATTTTTTTTTCTTTTGTCTACCAGCAACAGACTGCAGACATCCTTGCTCTAATGGAAAAATATTTCTGAATTTCACTATTCAGTGTGTAAAAAAACCCCACCACTGTTAAAATTTTGTTCTAAACTGACGTCCTACAAGTTTCAAGAAATACTCTGCTGTTCATGTACTGTGGGTTTCCATGAATAAGAGTTGTGCATTCAGTTTTTCCACGGCCTTCATGATTTTTTAAATTTTGGTTCTTCATTACTCTTCTTTCTTTTTTCAAAACCCCATGACATTCTTCTTGAGATGTGGAGACCCAAAGTCCTCATAGTGTGGGTGCATCAAAGTTTTATATAGCAGCAAAGTAAATTCCTTTTTCTATTCCTCAGTACCCTTCATGATAATGTCTCTTTCCCTGTTGGCTTATTGGATATCACTGCATATTAAGCCAGTGATTTAAGAGACCTGCCAACAGTGAGGCCAAGGTGTCTCTTCTGAGCTGACTGCAAGTGTTGTGGAGGTATGGTTTACATTATTTTCACCAGATGAGCTATTGCACATTTATCCTTCTCTGCCACATTCTTTACCATTCACTCAGTTTTGTGAGATCCTTCTAGAGTTCCTCACTATCAATGAGACATTTGTCAAAGATAGTGAGGATAATCTTTATTAGCCAGAAACCTGGACCTTTAACAGCTTACTCACTTCAAGATAACAGATGAATGTCAAATAAAACTGAGTGCCCACACTGTTAACTGTAAACCCAAGCATACTGGAAACTGATTTCCTTGGTAGACAAGCCCTAAGGGCCATGCCAGTCACTGAGAAGGGAACAAATCTCACTGACCCATACAAACTGAGAGAAGACCTCACATACCCACTTAACATGAGTGTAAGTTGAGGATATTGTGAACACAAACCATGATTACACCAGTTTCTCCAATTCTTCTATGGCCATATAGTTACCATGTATTTTCCATGCTTACTATTACAGAATGAGCAAGATGACATATATCCATGACAAGCAGCATTAGTGACTGAATACTCAGCAGGTTTTGCACACAAGTTATTTTGTCTGGACAGACAAGTGTTAGAATAGTACAGCTGGTGTTGTTATCCAGCAGTGGCTGGATAGAGAAGCTACTAACAACTTGAGGTTTGACACTGGATGAACTATTTCACTCACACTAGTGTGAATGGGTCAGTTTTTGTCTTCCTGGCAACAGAAGGCAGGCATTACAAGCATAACACATATCTAACAGAGACACTCATATGCAAAACAAAAAGAGAAAACATGACATTATTTCATTCTTATTGTACATTCACCTCTTCTAGATGCTTTTTCAGACTCACTCTCAAGCAGTTTAAGGTAGCTTCACTTTTTCCAGTGAAACACAGAAGAATCCCCTTGTCACTTTGCAGGAGGGGTTCAGCAATAGGGTCATCCATGGGTTTGAAGTGTATACAAACCAAACATAAAAGCCCTCCCTGTTCTAGCTATGAGGGCCACCTGTGATGAAAACAACCGTAATCTAACAAGCCTTATTTCCCTTTTCCTTGCAAGCTTCCCTTAAGACATGTTTGAGAGGATATCTATCCCCCTCTTCTTCTCAGTACCTCTTGCTCTTGGACCACCTAACATACAAGATAAATCAATAACATGGTTAAAACCTACAGAAGAAAATGCAAAGCAAGTCCCACAGGTTCTGCAGCAGCAGCAGTTTGGCTGTGTGCTAAATGAGATACACTCTAAAGACAAAAGCAGGGATGTGTAGAAACCAACTCATACAGCTTAAAAAAAAAAGTTGCCAAAACAAACCAGCAAAAACCAGGCAAATCTTTTGAGCATATTTGAAGAGGAGTTTGTGTGCTAAACAGCTACCTTCTCCTGTGCAGCACTAACTGATCCTGCAGAAGATGCTGCCTTCCTTTCCACTTCTCTGCTTCTAGTATGGCTGCAGCTGACGATGGAGAGGCCACAGGGCAACTACCCTTGGTCGCCACAGCTCTGAACCCCCTGCTTCATCCAGATGAGGCCTTGGCCAAAGTGCACTGCAGTCCCTTTCTGGTTTATAAGCCCAGGGCTTCTGTTTGCGGAAAGCAAGGGAGAAAATGAAGCCATTGTGAATGGAGGATTCTTCCAGCATCCTAGTATGTTTCTGGGCCCTGCTCCTGGATGCAGGGACTGGGAATACTAAGGATCCATGAATACATAAATAGTTTTAGAGCAGAAATATAGGCTCTTCCTCTTCCTATATTCTTCTCGGCTGCCAAAAAAAAAAAAAATTAAAAAAAATCCCTGAATTTAAAACGATTTAGTTTTCTTTTTTTAGATTTTAGGTATGACTGAGGTAGCTACTGTATGTGTTCTACTTCTTATTATGCTTTATTTTTCTTAGTGTCAGCCTAGGCTTTGTCAGTGCCTTACTAAATACGGATGCACTTAAACCATAATCAGGTGTTAATACGGTGGTATTCAAAGGTATGGCATAATCCCTAGGAAGAAAAAAAGTACATTGGTATAGAAACACATAAAGCTACAAATCTGTTCATGCTATCAAGGATAGCTAACATGATACAGCATTCGGGCTCAGCCAAGTCCTAGCTAAGTGCTTGGAGGTCTGTGCCCAGTAAATCTATCATTTCTGACATACGAGTGACAGAAATGGAGTTTCTGCAGTTTAACAACTTACTGCTTGTCAGCTTCATCAAGGTAAATGGCTACTTTCACTCTGTTAACTGAAAGAAAACATGTTACCTGACACCACCAGAAGCTTTGGATGGTAGCTGAAGTTCATAGATCCCATTGTTTTGGGACAAATAAAAGTCGTCTTTGTGGAAGAAAGGGCAGCATAACTCTATGTGTGTTCAAAAGAGTTTGAGGTATCACAAGACTCCTTCCAAGTGCAAAGTGATTATCATAACAGCATCCCAGTGTAAGTGTAGCAAGTTTTAGCAGGTTTTATAGCAACCAAGGTCCAAAGACAGCAGTGGGTAAGCCTCTCTGGCCTGCTACTTACTGTCAGGCATCTCTCAGTGTCCTGGTTTCAGCTAGGACAGAGTTAATTTTCTTCCTAGTAGCTGACATAATGCTGTGGTTTGGATTTAGGATGAGAATAATGCTGATAACACACTGATGGTTTAGTTGTTGCTAAGTACTGCTTACACCAGTCAAGGACTTTTCAGCTTCCCATGCTCTGCCAGGTGCACAAGAAACTGGGAGGGGGCACAGCCAGGACAGCTGACCCAACCTGCCCAAAGGGCTATTCCATACCATATGGCGTCGTGGGCAGTATAGAAATGGGGGGGAGGTGGCTGGGGGGCAGCGATCGCTGCTCAGGGACTGTCTGGGCATCGGTCAGTGGGTGGTGAGCAATTGCATTGTGCATCACTTGCTTTGGATATTCTTTTATCATCATTATTATTATTATTACTTTCTCTTCCTCTGCTGTCCTAGTAAATTGCCTTTATCTCAACCCATGGGTTTTACTTTTTTTTTCCCAATTCTCTCCCCCATCCCACAAGGGGGCAGGGGGGAGGGGGAGCAAGCAGCTGTGTGGTGCTTAGTTGCCAACTGGGATTAAACCACGAAACTCAGGCTCCCTATAAACCACCCTAAAGGACCTAGTCACACAAATCATCCTCAGAAAGTAAAATTGTGGGCCACAGGCAGAAAACAGATGAGGTCACAAAGGGACTACAGATCAAAATATTTGCATTGGCAGAGAACTGATGACATGAAGAACCCCACAAAAACATAAAGTGAGAGGAAGTTGTCTCTCCAGCAATCCACACCTTCTCAGCAAAAGAGCTGCCAGTCAGGAAAAAGCTAAAATACCTGTAAATCAAGAACTCGGTGCACATATCTCTTCCTCAGGGAAGAGATGACACCCATCACAGGTACAGTCTCAAAGCACATTACTTAGGATAGTCCTGGGACATGTTCCATTGATGGCAATGCACACTGGAGACATATACATGCAGAACAGAGCTTCTGGACAGAAATGTGGGCTCAGCTGTTCACACCCCTTAAACAGGCAAGCAGAGCAACATGGCAATATCTGCTCTCCTATGCTGCAACAGCTCTCTGGTCTGGTATATACTTGCATAATATTTCCCAGGCTCAATCTCCAGTCTCACTTGGACTCTTTCAAGGATAATGACAAGAATCCCAAGAGTGATAGTGGTTTCCTGAAGGAGATGCTTGCCATATGAAAATAGACCAGAACATACAAATCCATTTCATCCAGGTTTTCTTATTGTCCTCCATGGCTGCTAGAGTGCTATTATTTTAGTAGTTATGCTGGTACAGTATGGCATAACTGCTGAGAGAGCTCCCAAAAGCAGCAGTTGTCATTACAAAGGTGTCAACACGTGCACTTTACACACTCGTTTTTATTACTGTCAAAGAAAGATTGTCCATCACTACTGCTTAATAATTTATCCATTTATTTGATCAGCAGAACTGACATGCAGCATCAGGCAGATTATTGCCATCAAAATATTTTTAAAAAACCCACTTGTTTACTGAAATGCTATATTGAAGAATTGGGTTTTGCCTAGTTACACAGTGATCCAAAAATAACATTTGTTAATATGCAATAAACCTTTTGGCAATACCCCCACTTACATTTAATTTTTTCTACTACACCAGACAGAAGAAAATATTTTGGTTTTTCCATTTAAAAATTGAAAATAGTCACTTTAGTAACTATCCATGTCTAACTAATGCTCTGTTTTACTATGCTTGTAAATAGTTTGTCCCTTTCCCTACTCTTTCCATGGTAGGAGTAGAAAACAAAAGCTCTTGGAATCATCACCAGGATTTAAAAGTTGTTACTTATCTCCTCTTGCCTCCACAGATACATTTTCTCTTCCTTTCCTACCAGCATGTAGCTGAAAGTCTATATCCTAAAAGTCCAATATTTGCATCTGTTCTTAATGAGCAGTAACTCTGGATTGAAACAAGCTGAGGCATTTCTCTCTATGAAATGAAGAGTTAAAGAATTCAATAAGGAAGTAGAGGGAGAAAAATTCAAAGGGCTGAATCAAGGTATACCTGAGGAAGTCAGAGTACAGCAGATGTGTCTCTAAAACTACAATTCATATAACTCCCATGAGCTCTCAGAAGGGGAAAAAAAAGTAGCAGAGGTATGGTTTCAATGATGACATTCATGTTTTAATTTAAATTAGTTTCTTTTTAAACTAATGAAATTTGGTTTAATTTAAAGAGCAAGCATTAAACATACTGCAAAACCAGCAGTGTACAGATATTTGTGGTGGTGAACAGGATTTGAAAAGCCATGGTGCCTACCTGTAAGTCATGTGTGTTTGAACTCCAGACAATCTGGCAGAGAGACAAACCTGGATGGAGACTATTGCACCCTTCTAGGCAGAGGCCCTATGGTCTAGCAGAGATGAGGATCCTTATAGCCAAAAATTACTAGATGTTAGCATGATTTGTAGTTATTATGCTTTGTCTTGGACTAGTGTATTTGAAGGATGTGAATTATTCATTTTACTAGAAGATCTAGGACCTGTGTTCTTCATTATCTCCACTTCCTCCATCTGCCTGGAAGTCTTCCCAGTGCTCTGCTGTGGTAGCTCCTCACTTGCACCCATGACAAGTGCTCTCAAATAGATGAGAACCACAATGATTTGCATTTTCTGAATACAACTCTTCAAATATAACTCTTCCAAATTATTTCCATGCAGTGGAGAACCTGCCCTACCCTGTGAGAGGCAGCATTTGAGGTCTTCCCTCCCAACCCTGCATGGGATATTTTGGCAAGACATTTCCATTACTGCTTACACAAATCACACATTTAATCACTCTGCACAACACATGGGAGATCAGATACGCCCACAAGATTTCAATTACATTTCCAGAAATGAAGAAATTCAAAAGAGGAAGAAATTCAAAAGAGAAAGAAATCATATGCTTCAATTTATTTGATTGACTGTCCTGGTTTCGGCTGGGATAGAGTTAATTTTCTTCCTAGTAGCAGACATAGTGCTGTGGTTTGGATTTAGTAGGAGAAGAATGTTGATAACATGCTGATGTTTTAGTTGTTGCTAAGTACTGCTCATGCTAGTCAAGGACTTTTCAGCTTCCCATGCTCTGCCAGGTACACAAGAAACCGGGAGGAGGCACAGCCAGAATAGTTGGTCCAAACTGGCCAAAATGCTATTCCATACCATATGACGTCATGCTCAGTATAGAAACTGGGGGGGGGTTGGCCAGGGAGCAGTGATCACTGCTCGGGGAAGTGCTGGGTATCGGTCGGCAGGTGGTGAGCAGTTGCATTGTGCATCACTTGCTTTGTATATTATTTTTGTTATTATCTTCATTATATTGTTATTATTATCATTACTGTTTTACTTTATTTCAATTATTAAACTGTTCTTATCTCAACCCAGGAGTGTTTCTCACTCTTACTCCTCCGATTCTCTCCCCCATCCCATCGGGTTAGGGGAAGTGAGTGAGCAGCTGCGTGGTGCTTAGTTGCTGACTGGGGATAAACCACGACATTGACACATTACTAACTAAGCAAAACACACAAATACTAACCTCAAACTTTTGATATAATGAAGAACAAGGTCAGACCTTGACTCTCAGGAACAAGCAGGCACCCTCTCTGTCCATGCATGACAGATTTACCAAGAAAGCAGAAAGCCATTCATAATGGAAATGTCAGACCAGTACACACAGTCTTATCACAGTTTTTCTACAGCTACTGGTCTTTGTTACAGCTGCAAGAAAATGACTGGATCATTCCTTAAGCCCCAGGCTGAGGTTAAGTTGTCTGAATAGGACATGGAAAGCTGCTGGACGTGACATGGGAAATTGCTGTATGAGACAAGAGCAATATGCAAAGCTGAAAAAAGTCACAAATAGCACAGCAAGGGATGGCTGGGTTGCTGTTATCACATACCTTTCCTTTACCATTGAAGGGAAAGGTATGTCAGAAACTGCCAAACTTTACAGGTAATTGAAGGGGACTTTTTGGTGAGTAGAGTCTTGCAAGGCCACAGTGTCTAGGGAACGTGGCAGTAATACCAGACAGTGCTATGTACAGTATCAGTAAGTAACAGTACTGGGAATATCAGACTTGGGTATGGATGTAGTAAACTGGGGCCATTGGGGGAAGAAAGGTAATTAGGGATAGTTTGGTGGTTTGGGATAAGACTGGGTCAGAGAAAAGGAGGTAAAAGGGCACTGAGAAGAAGCACCCAGAAATAGAAAAGTTGAATAAGCCTCACTGAATTTAAACCACCAAGAAACATTTAAAAACTTTAAAACTATTCTCCTTTTTAGAAGACTTATAAAATTTCCTAATTTCAGTATCCCATGTTAACTGCCCACATTTATAATTCTATGCACCAGAAGATCCCAACATCTTAAAGGTCCTGCCATCCTGGAAGAAACATGTCTTTCTCAAATGTACTTTACATTATTCCACAGTTTTTCCTGACTAAAAAAGTCTAGTCCAAAAAGGGCTTTTGCAATTTTAGATCACCAGGTTGCTAGATATTAAACAGGCAGAACAAAATACACAAGTGTCCTGGTTTCGGCTGGGATAGAGTTAATTTTCTTCCTAGCAGCAGGCATAGTGCTGTGTTTTGGATTTAGTAGGAGAAGAATGTTGATAACATGCTGATGTTTTTAGTTGTTGCTGAGTACTGCTTATGCTAGTCAAGGACTTTTCAGCTTCCCATGCTCTGCCAGGCGCACAAGAAGCTGGGAGGGGGCACAGCCAGAATAGTTGATCCAACCTGCCCAAAGGGCTATTCCATACCATATGGCGTCATGGGCAGTATAGAAACTGGGGGGGGGTTGGCCGGGGAGCAGCGACCGCTGCTCGGGAACTGTCTGGGTATCGGTCGGCGGGTGGTGAGCAATTGCATTGTGCATCACTTGCTTCGTGTATCATTATTATTATTATCATTATTATACTGTTACTATTAGCATTACTATTTTACTTTATTTCAATTATTAAACTGTTCTTATCTCAACCCAGGAGTGTTTCTCACTCTTACTCCTCCGATTCTCTCCCCCATCCCATCGGGGTAGGGGGAGTGAGCGAGCGGCTGCGTGGTACTGAGTTGCTGGCTGGGGCTAAACCACGACAACAAGTAATGAAGTACCTGTGGACGAGTTTGAAACAAAAAAGCAATATGGAAAGATGGTCTGATTTAAAACAAAGACTTCAGTGTGTTAGAAGCTGACTGTGTGCAATTACTTTGGGTGAAAGTCTGTAAGTTGTCTAAAGGGACTCTGCTGCTGTTAAAAAAGCTATTTGAGCCATGTTTTCCTGCTTGCTGATATACACACAGCCCATAGAGCAGTCACTGCCTGGTATTTCCTTTGGGACCAAGCTATAACTTTGCAATCCTATACATTTAAGCTTTGAATGCTGACACATCATAAAAATAAAAAAAAACAAACAAACAGAAAAAGCCCTCAAACACATTGAAAAAAATTAAAAAGAGAAGGAGATTAAGTTCCCAGTGTTCGATTGCTCCTTGCAGAGCATTTTGTTAGTTTTTTTCTTCACTAACGCCCAAGATCCACTCCATCGTGTCCTTCAGACTAGCACTGACTGACACACACACTTTCTGCTGTCAAGGACAGGCTCCCTCAACTGTTTTCCTCCTCCAACACCCATTTCTCTTCCTTTTCACTCTCTCAGTCTCTGCACATATCCATGCTCTTCTACCTACAGACACCTGGTCATCCCCACCCTGAAGATGACTGATGTCCATCATTTCCAGCTTCTCCTCCCTTTTCTTTGCCTAGCTTACTGAAAAGAACATGTCATTGGAGCAGTAACTGTCCAGTTTAATACACATGTCATGCTTTTGCTGAACTATTTCAACAAATGTCCTTTTGATGTGGATTATATGTAAATCTCAATTTCTTACATAACTGCGTAATACCTCCCATGGCAGAGCCTTGATACTTTTATCAACAAGGTAGCATTATGTATTAAATCATACTAAAATGCATCATTTTACCTGCCACTTGGGACAAATCATTGCCTGATTATCAACGCTGCCCCAGATCTGTATGTCCTGGTGGCTATTTTGTTTCTGTGTGTAGCACAAATGGACTCTGATCTTTTCCTGAGGTTTCTCAGTGCTGCTATGGAAAAATTTCACTAACTTGATGCTATTTAGGGGTCAGAAAGTGGAATTTCAAAGGTGCTTGGTGCATGACTCGCTCTGATCTTTTCCTTTTAAAATCTTCAATCATGGTTTCTCAGAAAAATCCCCTGACTTTGAGTTTTCAATATGACTGAAAGTGATTATGAATCAAAACATTGGTTTTTCCTTTCAGACATAATGCAACAGAATTACGATGATCTGCTGACATTCTTATCACATTTAAAAAAGAAGAGTATGGTTTTGTAGAGACAGTGTGGTAAGGTTCCTTCTGCCCCTCACACAGCTCCCTTAATTCCTATTTTCCAATTAGATCTGGTTGCATCCTATCCATCCAGAGCTGACCAGCAAGAAGCAGTGACACAGCTGCACTTCAGACCCACTTCCCACAGATGTAAATAAAGTCAGATGGTGCAAGTTAATGGTGTCTTGGGCTTTGAGTCCTAAAGACGGGGGGGGGATGGACATGGCAAAAAGGCATTCCCTGTACAAGACCAAAGGGGAAGACCTACAGACTATTGGTAGGGCCACAACTACAGAGCTTATTTACAGCTCAGGCAAAGTCTAGCACGGGGAAACTACAGTCTCCACACAGTCCTTAAGAAATTTCAGGAGGAAATAATGATCCCTGGGAAAGTTCTAGCTTCTTGTACACAGTTTTTATAAAGTGTACCCTATATGCATGTTTACAAAAACAGAAGCAAAGAAAAGTCTATATTTTTAATCAAAATGGAGAGGGAAAAGATCTCTTTCTTAGTGCTGCAGAGCATATAATCAGTCTCTTGTCATCCTTCACTGCCAAAGAATTTACACTACAGAATCATTCCAGAATGTCATCTTTTATTAAGAAATAGTATTTACAGAAGAACAGCAAACATAATTTTATATCTGTCTTTTCTCTGCCTGTTTTCCTACCCAAAGTTTTCTCTCTATGCAGCTGGATTTATATAATGCAAGTGCCACAGCTGTCTTCTATTCAATATACTTCATATAATTAGAGCATTTCTACTCAAAAATTATCCGGCTGACAGCAGTGGCCAAAGCACCTGAGACACCAAGAATGAAATCCTACAAGGCACCATAGACACCTCCACCCTAGGCAATAAATGATCCATAAGAACTGATCAAGGATAATGAGTTACCACCCATCATCTGAGAATGTGTAAAGGACAAGGTGGGTCCCCTAGCTCAAAGAGACTGCAGGGTGAAATGTATTTCCTCAAACTGTTTCATATGCACCTCACTTCTAAGCTTCTTTTATATTACTTTCTTGAGATATGTGGCAGGTGTCTCGTAATGGCATATTTATTTATTGTGTATTCAGTGCTCACTGGAGTGAGATGTGTGCTCAGCTGTGTGCCATAGTGTAAGGTATGTCAGTAAACTTCTATTCTAAAAAAGTCTGTCCTTTTAATGCTGCCTGAAACAATCACTATCTTCCACCAGTATCCCCAGCATCCTCACCCACTGCATCAGCTGTTTTTGTCCATGAGACCCAAACTTTTGTATCAGTAATATTCTAGGTTGTATGTGCAGAATATTGGTGACAGTATAAGAAAATGACAATTCACAGCTCAAAATATCTGTTCCTTGAAGATATAATTACTCTTACACAGAGAAAAAGCATTAGGCACAATGTACTACTGAATTTGTATGTAGATTCTGTGCTGGTCTTTATATAAGAGCTGCTCCCACACTGCATGTCCTTCAGCTCTCCCCTGTCCATGGCCTATGTATTCCTGATAGCACTACAGAGGAACACAATGGAAAAGGCAGGCTTCATCTGCCAATAAAGCTCTTCTCTCTGAACATTTTTAAGTACTCCCACACAGACCTAACTCACCTTAAGGGCCCAAAAATATTCTAAAGGGCCACAGATTGTTTGTTTAGTTGCTTGTCTGACTTCAGTTGCTTGGTTCAGACTGCACTTTATTAAGTGTTTAAGAGCAGTTATTGTTTCTGGCCTTGTTGATTTAAAAAAAAAATATTTTTTAAAAACACAGACAGACCAATGGATTTTTAGTTCTTCATCCCCCAAAGTGAGTGAGTTACTTTTCAGTACATGTTCTGCATACCCATGTGCAGGGACTTGTCCTTTGTGGTACCCACCCATTCAGCAGCAATGATGGGATCTGAGCCCTCGAATTAAGTGCTATTACTTTCAAATTACTGATGGGAGCCAAGACTTGGAGGTTACATCTCTATTAACCTGTTCTCTGGCCCTGAGGCCAAGTGGCAAAGTCTGCCCACATCCATATTGTTACACTCCTTTAGCCTCCATAACAGGATAACACATCCAAACTGCCTTTGGGGAGTTCATACAGTTAGAGGGAAGCTAGGAATTGACAGGAAATGTAAATTACCTATGAAAAACTGTTCTACCCTGAGAGCAATTAACTTGAAGAGGAGCCCCTGAAAAACTGTTCTACCCTGAGAGCAATTAACTCGAAGAGGAGCCCAGAGAGGCTGTGAAAACCCCAACCTTGGAGATGTTCAGATCTTGACTGGGCACAGCCCCTGAGCACCTTGCTCTAACTGGACCTGTTTCAAGCATGGGGTTAGACCAGGTGATTTCCAGAATTACCTGCCAACATAATTTATTCTAGGAATGGTCCTTGGCCTTTGCTGACTTCCAGACAGTGTCTGGGAAATGTTTGAGAGGCTGTATTTGGTCCAGGCAAAACCACGCCAAGCACTTTGCTAAAAATTTAACAGCAGAGAGGATCAAGTTCCAGTGCTCAGGGATATTCCCTGTTGCTAGTTAATTATCTAGAAGAGATGTAGACAGAGATGTTGTTATTCCCAAAGTCACACAGAAAGTCTATAACAGAGTAGGAACTTCAGTGCCCACTCTCCTATCTGAGGTTCACTCTGTATCACCTGGTATACTCTTCCTTCGTCAAGATGTTCATTTGTTAAAGCATCCAGCTTAGACTGAGGTGAAATCTTGACATGGCTTTTAGTTATTATGTTATGGTTCTTGTTGGAATAATATTTTCACATTCAACTGCTCCTTTCTGATACTAACTTTGAGCCAAGTATAGATCACCTCTTTCGTAAGTGAGGTTAAGAGACTTTAAAGGCCACATGCTTCCAGAGGTGGCGTTGACAAAGTGGTTCTCATGTACTTTTCAGAATCTGGAACTTAGTGAATAGCTTGCAGTCACAAAAGACTAATAACATCAGAGACCTTTAAATAAAGGCCTTAGAACTAAATTTGGCACCTCACTATATGGTTTTAAATATGACCCCTCCAAAAATCTGCACCCAGATCTATTTGTATTACTGGACACTGGGTGTATCTCTACAGCTTTTTTCAGGCAGATGAACATTTTCTTTGCCTCCCTTCTAGGGTGACTGGATGCTGGTAAACTCTGATTTGAAAGTGTTGGGATTAATAAAATCGGTAGGACTAACCATATCAAGAGCAAAATTCTGCCTAATGCTGCCAGCTACTGGATCAGCATGTGTTAACATTGGAAAGACCCTGCAGACAAACTGTGCTTCACATTTCATGATTGTTTTAGAAGTCGTAACTGGTAGCAAAATTATGGTCTTTTTTTGGGAATTTACAGTAGTTATTGCTTTGATATCTATGGGTGAGAAGTGCTTTGCCATAATTTCCCATAGCAAGGTGAAGTGATCTACCTAAAGCTATCTGATTTGCCTGTGGCGGACCCAGGAGAACTTGCTCTGCTAAGTGCCAGCACACAACCAAGATAACTTCCATTTTTTCTCATTTGAATGAAGTATTTCCCCATCTTACAAATAAAACCATTTACTTCTGTGGCTAATTTTTCCCACTGAGTGAGTAATATTAGTTGATTAGGCATTCAGGCTTAGTCCCTTAACATCACTGACAGATGGCCATATTAGTGATCTCTCTATAAGTGGAAATGTAATGTTGCTATTCCCTCAGCCCATTGGAGCAAAGAATATTTATTACCCACCTTGCATTTGTTTCCTTTGTAGCTCATGCACTTTGCACCTTTCAAGAAGAGTCCCTGGATGCCATTGATAAAAGAGCAGCTACCTCCGAATGCTGGCTTAGAGGCGTTCAGTAGATCAGCAATACATGAAACAGCAAGGACAACCAAGCAAGCTGGATAATTCTTCTGTACTAAAAATAAACACTGAATAACCGTTTACATTTAAATAAGCATATTCAGCATGTTCACATATTATATTCTAATTACTTAATAGCTTGAACTTTGTTAAACGGTGCATTTTATAGCACACATTCAATCTTTCTTACATCACACTGATGATGCTGACAGCAGCAAGTAATTGATCTGGGATGTGCTTCAGGTACTCAAGTAAATCTTGATCTCTCTCTCTTCCTCACACACTCATTTAATTAATTTCTCCCTAACTTTAATTGACATTCCTCTTTTTTCAAGGGTTCCCAAACTTTATTTCCCCAAAGATGCTTTGTCATTCAACTTGGTTCCTAAACCCCTTCCATTTTGGATGCTTCCATCTTCTTCTTCTGGCTGCATATGTATCTTCCCTAAATCTTCCTGCCCGCCAAGTCCCAAACATCCTTTCTCTTTTCAGCCATCTCAGCTATCTTGCATTTTTAGGGGGGCAGAATTAGGTGCTGGCAGTGGTATAAACCTTCAGTTGCTATTGCTGCTGGGCTAAGGGAGCCCTATACAACGCACAAGTTGGAAGATTGCTGCTATTAAGTGGGCTAAACACTACTAATAAGCTCCCATCCATACAAGAAGGGCAGAGAATCTATTTCTTACTGAGAAAAAAGTAAGACTTGGGAAAACACGTGAAAAAATGCTGTTGCATTAACAAAAACTAAATTGATGTCTTTTTCTGCCTGGTTGCCTGCCTTGCCTCAGGCTCTTTGAAGTTAAGGCTCCATCCAGACCATGTGTGTTAAGTTTCTTGCTTCTCCCATAGTAGAACCTGCCTGTCTTGTACAGCTCAAAAGTAATAGTAAAAGAGTTCCCTTATTGTAGAAGTCTCCCCTCTTCTTAAAAATATTTGCTAACAATAAGGAATGAAAACACTGCAGTGAATTTATGCCTCAGGGAGGGAGCAAAGTTACCCTAGGGATTACTTTAGTCCATTTGTTCCCTAGAGCCGAGTGTCAGAGACAGTTGCAGAAAATAGTATGCTATCCTTGACTTTTTGCATGCATGAAAACCCTAAAGCTCAAGGCATAATTTCTCCCGATTAGAGCACTTACTCTGACATTCCTTATGACTGCAATAAGTAATTTAATGTTAAGAACATCTACTCTTAACTCCTCTTATGTCTTTAAAAAGGCAGTGATTCATTGTTTCAAGCTACTCTTCCAAAAGCAATGCATTGCTGGAGCTTATGGAAAGCATTTTTATCAATGGATAGAAAATCATTTGCAGAATTATGTTTCTTGCTGTTGGAAAAGCTTCCAAATGATTCTCCTACCCAAAAAAGGAAGTTGAAAATTAAAGCAGAATAATTTTAAATAAGTTCTGATTCATAAAGTTTCTCTCATTAAATGTTCCTCTTAATTGGGCTGCTGGCATAGCTGTGCAGTGAAAGAGCCCTGCAGATCAATGTGAACTGGGCAAAGTATGCGAGTGTGTGCTATAAAGTCACCACTGGTAAAGATAGATTGCAGCTTTAGCTTTGCTGGAGTGTACCTACCAGGCCTTGTGTTTATGTAATTAGCTATTGTCATTCAACAAGATTTGATCTCCCCAATGCTGTAAAATGATCATGAACCTCTCAAGGTATAATCGGTGCAATATAACGTACAGGACAGTGTCAGCCAACGAACAACTTTAATGTCAATACGACACGGCCAGCTATAAATAGTGTGTGTGCACTTTTGAGCTGGGGTTTTTGTTCATTTTATAGTGAATTCCTCATCTACAGTATTCCATTTGTGGATGTTTTAGATAATGCTGAAATAACTTAAATCCTCTCCATTGAGCTTTCAGTAGTGTTTTGAATACATATACATAACAAAGGGCAATCTAAGTATTTTATCAGAAGTAATCATTAATACCACTTCTGTAACAATTCAAGATGATAATGTAAATGCGCACAGAAAAATGCTATGAATATGCTTGTTTCAATAGCACCTCAAGCCTTGAACACAGATGGAGTTAAATCTGCCAGGCTAGATGTTACAGAAACCATGAAAGCAGACAGGCTTTTTAAATATAAAAGCCTTTTATTATAAGCTGTTGATTTAATAGGAATTTTTAAATTGTAAAGCGGGCTTCCAAAGAGCACACGTAACTGAGTTTATAGAGGGCATAAGAGAAGCAAAGAAAAACAAGATGAGTGGCTTCTGCAGGTTTTAATAGGTCATGTTCCAATTAGGCTTGGATCTTTACCCTTACCTGAATCAAAAATTTTATATATCTGAGCAAGGGTGACCCCATACATACGCTTACACCTAGTACAACTTCATTTAACTTCTCTTTTTTGTAGCATAAAAGACAATGTGCTAGGTTTTCCAGTTTGTTTTAGAACAGAAATAGAATAGAATAGTTCAGCTGGAAGGGACCTACAACCAGCATCTAGCCCAACTGCCTGACTACTTCAAGGCTAACCAAAAGTTAAAGCACATTATTAAGGGCATTTTCTAAATGCCTCTTTAAGAGTGACAGGCATGGGGCATCAACCACCTCTCTAGGAAGCCTGTTCCAGTGTTTGACCACCCTGTCAGTAAAGAAATGCTTCCTAATGCCAAGTCTGAACCTCCTCTGACAAAGCTTCAAACCATTTCCATGCACCCTATCACTGGATCCCAGGGAGAAGAGACCAGCACCTCCTCTCCACTTCCCCTCCTCAGGAAGCTGTAGACAGCAATGAGGTCGCCCCTCAGCCTCCTGTTCTCCAAACGAGACAAACCCCATGTCCTTATCCACTCCTCAGAGGACATGTCTTCCAGCCCTTTCACCAGCAAAAAACTAAGATATCAAACTTTATTTTGAGGTAAGTTTTACACAGAGATGGTGGGTAGTGCAAAGCTCCCTTTGTCCACAGCTACAGAGAACTTCCAGCTGCCTGTAGGACTATAACAGGGTACAGACTACGGCTATGTGTGTTTCCTTATCTGTCCGTAATGTCCTTGGAGAAAGTTGCAATGCTCTCCAGCTGAGTGGTAGAGGAAGGAGAGGACAGGTGTGTGCCATGATCTGGTCTTGTCCCTGTCTGGGGATGCAGCTGTCAAAGACAGGACCACCAAAGAACAGAGCAGCCACCCCCCATTGCCATGGGGCAGCCCCTGCCTCCCTGCCCAGGGCTCTCCCAGCCTCATGTCAAGGCTGTCCAACCCATGTCTCCCTGGTGGACAGGAGACACCTGTCCTGGCCCAACCATGTCACCAACCCCACTACAACGTGGGCCACCACCAGTGTTTTCCCCACTGGGACCTAGATGCTAGGGCTGGTGCCATGAGCTCCTGTGCTCCTGAGCCCAGCCCTGTGCTACCTGGGGAGAAAGGGCGCATGGCTTTGCCATGGCTGTAGAGACCTCTCAGCTCCCTCTAAGACCATAACGGGGTATGGGTTGGGGCTATCATATCTGTCCTGTAGCATGCTGACAGCTCTCTGGCTGAGTGCTGCAGGAGGGAGAGGACAGGAGTGTGCCATGGTCTGGTCATACCCCTGTCCAGGCGTCCAGCTGTAATAGACAGGAGAAGCAACAAAGGAGGAGCAGCCACCCTCCACAGCCATGGGCAGCTGCTGCCCATCCCTCCCCTGCCCTCTCCTCTCAGCCCTTGTTCACCTACCTACTTGTCTGCCAGCCTGGTCTGGCGCAGGCCTTTTTATACCCATCCTGGGCCACCACGTCACCAGCAACTCCCCTGGGACACAGCCATCACCAAGGTTCTGTCTGCTGTGACACAGCTATGACATCACCAGGGCTGGTTCTGGGAGCTGGTGGCTGCCTGCTGTGACATAGTCATGACATCACCAGGTCTGGGTACCTGGAGTTAGTGCTGCATCACGGTGACATGGTTATTATCTTCCACCATTCAGGAAAGAAGAAACAACTAAATAATAAAAATACATACATAACTGTCGTGGTTTAGCCCCAGCCAGCAACTCAGCACCACGCAGCCGCCCGCTCACTCCCCCTACCCCGATGGGATGGGGGAGAGAATCGGAGGAGTAAGAGTGAGAAACACTCCTGGGTTGAGATAAGAACAGTTTAATAATTGAAATAAAGTAAAATAGTAATGATAATAGTAACAGTATAATAATGATAATAATAATAATGATACACGAAGCAAGTGATGCACAATGCAATTGCTCACCACCCGCCGACCGATACCCAGCCCTTCCCCGAGCAGCAATCGCTGCTCCATGGCCAACTCCCCCCAGTTTCTATACTGCCCATGACGCCATATGGTATGGAATAGCCCTTTGGGCAGTTTGGATCAACTATTCTGGCTGTGCCCCCTCCCAGCTTCTTGTGCACCTGGCAGAGCATGGGAAGCTGAAAAGTCCTTGACTAGCATAAGCAGTACTTAGCAACAACTAAACCATCGGTGTGTTATCAGCATTCTTCTCATCCTAAATCCAAACCACAGCACTATGCCTGCTACTAGGAAGAAAATTAACTCTATCCCAGCCAAAACTAGGACAATAACTAACTGTCTCCAATTTCAGTTACAACTCCTTCAACTGAAACTGCAGGAGGTATCTCCCTGTGCTGGAGTAGCTTTGCTCAGCACTATCTGTGCTGTTTGAACAGTCATGCCATGAATTTCAGTTTGCTGAAATGTATTGGAAGATTTGGGGGCAATAAATGTGTCCCTTAAATTATCCTTAATGACTTATTTTAACATGCAGTTTTCATTCATTTAAAAGAAAAATTAGAAATGCGGAGTTACTAAGAGCCTTTAGAATGAGTAAAAGTTCAAGTATATAGCTTGACTAGTTTTATACTAAACTCTGATTATGTCTGTGACTTTCATTCATTCAGACACCTCAGAACTCAAACAGTGGAATATAAACAACATACTAGCAACATATTTTTTAAAGCTTGTCCCTTCCCTCCAAGTTTATTTGCAAATATTACTCAAGATTCAAAGACTCACTCCTTAAATGTGATGCTCCAAGCATATATTCACTGCCACAAAAGTACGTTCAAGGAAAAAAAACAGGGCACACAGCACTTTCTTCTTGCTTTAGGAAACGTTCAGCTATCTAACCTGAAACTCATAATACTTTTAGATAGAGAAAATATATCTTTTAGTAGACGCTTCTAAATTTCCCAGAGTCTAAGCTTCATTTCCTGTGATTCTGTGCCATGGCGGTCACAAAACTAAGACAATGTAAAAATGTATAAAAAACCTGCACAATAATAAAGAGTATTTTGACTCTTGAATGGTCAGAATGAGTGGAGGGGTGTGGTGGGTTGACCCTGGGCTGGGCACCAGGTGCCTACCAAAGCCATTCTATCACTTCCCCTTCAGCTGTACAGGGGAGAGAAAATATAACAAAAGGCTCGTGGGTCAAGATAAGGACACAGAGAGAGATCACCAATTACCGTCATGGGCAAAACAGACTTGACTTGGGAAACTCAGTTTAATTTACTGCCAATCAAATCAGAGTAGGGTAATAATAAATAAAAACTAAATCTTAAAACACCTTCCCCCCACCCCTGCATTCTTCCCAGGCTTAATTTTACTCCCGAATTCTCTACCTCCTCCACCCAAGCAGCACAGGGCGACGGGGGCAGCACAGGGCGACGGGGAATGGGGGTTGCGGTCAGTCCATCACACGCTGTCTCTGCTGCTCCTTCCTCCTCAGGGGAGGGCTCCTCACACTCCTCCCCTGCTCCAGCGTGGGGTCCCTCCCAAGGCAGACAGTCCTCCATGAACTGCTCCAGCATGGGTCCTTCCCACGGGCTGCAGTTCTTCACGCACTGCTCCAGCGTGGGTCCCTTCCACGGGGTGCAGCCCCTCAGGAGCAGCCTGCTCCAGCGTGGGTCCCCCACGGGGTCCCCAGCCCTGCCAGCAACCCTGCTCCAGCCTGGGCTCCTCTCCCCACGGGGCCACAGCTCCTGCCAGGAGCCTGCTCCAGCGTGGGCTTCCCACGGGGTCCCAGCCTCCTTGGGGCACATCCCCCTGCTCCGGCGTGGGCTCCTCCCTGGGTGCAGGGGGATCTCTGCTCCCCCGTGGGCCCCCATGGGTGCAGGGGCACAGCTGCCTCGCCATGGGCTGCACCAGGGCTGCAGGGGAATCTCTGCTCCGTGCCTGGAGCCCCTCCTGCCCTCCTTCTGCACTGACCTGGGGGTCTGCAGGGCCCTTCCTCTCACATGTTCTCACTCCTCTCTCCAGTTGCAGTTTGTGTCCCATTGGGTTTTGGGGTTTTTTTCCCTTCTTAAATATGTTCCCCCAGAGGCGCTACCACCATCACTGATGGGCTTGGTCTTGGCCAGTGGCAGGTCTGTCTTGGAGATGGCTGCCATTGGCTCTATGGGACATAGAGGAAGCTTCTAGCAGCTTCTCACAGAAGCCACCCCTGTAACCCCCTGATACCAAAACCTCACCATGCAAACCTAATACAAGAGTTTATTTCTTTTGAGAAAAATAAAAAGAGAAATAGTTGGGAAAAAACAAGATATGCAGAAACCAAAATGGTGCAGTAAATCTAGCATCCATGGGCCCACTTCCAGCTTCTTACTCTGAAACAGCACATTCCCTTTTATGTGCTTTCCCCATGTATACCCACCTATAGTTCTTACTTTTCCCCTTCCAAATAGACTATACTGCCTGTTCTGATGTCAGCATCATCAGATTCATGTATTACAGAGCAAGTTGGATATTTGCTGGAAACATCACATTTACAATGTGTATGGACAATGTGTATGTATGTACACTTTAAAAAATATCACTGGTTTTGTCCAGGTGAGCATGAATTTAGCAGTGTGGTGACAAAAAACTTATTCTACAATTTCCAGAAGCATTAGTTACTTGGGGCAGTTTTCATTTCATCTGTTACTGAAATTATGGGAAAACCAGAAACCACTTCCATAATGGTGAAAATTGGCACTGTGACTGGGCTTGGACAACAAGGAGCTGCATAACTGAAGTTTGGTCTGGCAAATAGCAAAGTTTCATTGAATCTGCACAGCGATGCCAGCTTCTGCCTCTAGCTTTGCTTCCTTGCCTCTTCCAATCTGTCTAGTAAGTCAAAGGAACCTCATTAACAATTAATCAGCTTCTCTTGGACTCTGACACCTGTGTGTGTTTTGGAAGGCTTCTAATTATGGATGGCTTCATTTAAGAATGCATTAAATACTCTACAGATTTGAAAAGGATTCATCACAGTGTAATTAGGTTGATAGCTCTTTGGTCATCAAGTGGCCTACCATTTCCCTCCTGATAACAATACTGAAAAATGTAATAGCTGTCTCTAATGACTGACCCAAGACTTTTAGGCATTGCTTAGAATAAATTGCTTGCAGATCATATTTTTTTACTCATCACTAACAATTTCTAGCCTCACCATCATCACAGCTGTCCATCAAAAAGATTTTTGACTTGTAAGCAACATGCAGGTTCCTCCAGTGGGACAGTGCAATGGGACAGTATCTGCATTAGGAAGCCCTGCTCAGGAAAGGGGCACAGAGTTAATAGCTGATCTTTACTGATGACAAGGTGTAGTTCAATACCCATCTACTACAGTCCTGTCATCAGGCTGTGAGTTGGACCCTGGGCTATTCCCAGGCACAGCAGGAATAACATTAATAGTGCTCAAGACAAAAAAAAATCTGTAGAGACATCATTTATTACATTTCCAGAGCAGGGACAGCCTCATGATCCTTTTGGAAAGCTGGGTGAATAATATTTAAGTTCAGTGGTCAATCCACAAAAGTAAGTGAGAGGAGAAAGAAAGGGAGATCTGGTTCAGCCCAAAGAAAATTATTCTTTTCAATCAAAAAAAACCACAAGAAAACTCCTCAGAATAATCCATTTTGCATCACACTAAAACATGTTTCATTTCATTTTAAATTATTTTCATTTTTTCAACTTAGCCAATTTTGACATGAGCTGCTGTTTCTAAAATAAAAAAACCAAAACAAAACAATTTTTTCATTTAAGTCATTTCTCCCATTTCTTGGTAAAGCTACTTGATACAGTTTCACAAAAAGCTTCATTTCCCCTGCAACCCATTTTTAAGAAAATTCAATAAATGTACACAGAACTTGCCTGCTTGCCTTCCCCAGAAAAAAAATTTCAGGTCAGGATTTTCTGGCCCACTGCTAAAACCAGCTTGTTTCCGTAGCTGTCACTTCCCCTGCAGCGAGGGAGTCTGAAACATCCTTAATGCCTCGCCACATCTATTAAGCTTCTCCTCAGCAGCTGGCACTCTGCTTGCAGAGCCAAATGCAGGCATGAGTTAGGAACAGCCTTGTCTGCTGCAGTTCTGACTCACTTTCTTGGCCCAGCTTCAATCAGTTGGGGAATTCCCTGGAGGATGGATGTGTCTGCACCACAGCTCCTTTGCAATGCTTAAAGGTTAAAGGAGCCCAGAGATACCAGTGGAAGAGGTCTTCCTGCAACCACCTTCATGGAAGTCATAAAAGTCTTTCTAGATGCCAGTAACAAAGGCACCAGAGAACAACTCTATGTGGCAAGCTGCAAACATCCTTCTGCCAGCAGACTTGCATAAGAGCCTGTTCAGTCTGTTTCTACCCATTTGTGTCTGTAGTTTTGCCCACAGAGAAAAAAAAAAAAAAAATCTTTTGATATCCAAACTAGGCAGCAATAAGTATTTTACTGAGCAGAGACTGCTTCAGGGCTGCTAGAAGTGCCCTGAAGGTAATGTGAGATGGCAGAGCACAGCAAAGCCAGAACAGACCTGTGTCCCACCAGCACTGTTTGTGCATCCTGCATATGGCAATTGTACAGGGCTGGGCTGAGAGCTCCCAACCCCAGCAACCGTTTCCTTCTCACCACCCATCAACATCCAAGACCATGAAGCTTTTGGGGTTCATTCCCTTCATTTCATTAAAAACCCTTTCTATCACTGACAACAAAGCTTTGTCCAGACTGGAGTTGGGCAACAAGTCTTAGTTAAGCCATTTCTCATCCAGATATGGAAATGAGAGCTGGCAAGTTTGTCTTGATTGTATTATGTTGTTTTTCTGACAGAAAAAAAACAGATTAACTATTTCATACCCACATTTTCTTAGTGAAACATTTCACATGTTAAAATCAAAATAACATAGCTGTAGCTCTGACCTTAAATTTTAACATCTAAATGTGCCCAGAAGTACAGTTACTTTGACTTGAATGTAATGCTTTGTCTAGTTCAAACCACATTGTTTTGCAAATTTTTGGTTTGGGTTTTGATTCTTTTTCTTTTTTCTTTTTTTTTTTTTAAGAGAAAATTTTTTCACTTGAACTGATATTTTCATGTTTTTTTGTACTACTGACACATTGAAAATGTTTGCTCTGTTGATATCTAGACCAGACTTTTCTCTGAAATGAAGAATTCCATAATCTTTTAGGATAAAAAAACCTAGACCACACAACTTTAAGAGGAAAAGTCACAAAGGGATTTTTTCGCAGTTTTTCCTTAGTGGTCACTGGTTTACAGAGTTCTAAAGATTTGATCCTAAACCTGCAGCCACAGGTAGCACTGTATAATCATTCATCTCCATTTACTGCAAAGTCCAGGAAAATGATGTGTGTTCTGTAGGGTACCCAAAGTTGATGGTGTCTTCTAGCCACAGTTATTCACATCCTTGGGCCCTGCTGTAGCAGCTCAGTACGGTCCACATGCAATTTCATTCATCCACTAGTATCATGGCTTTTATCCTTTGCAAATTGTGCAAACGATACAAGCATTCATAGTGACCTGCAGGAAATCCAGTCTCTGTTGACTCTCTTGCTGGGCTAAATTCTGGGGAAACACAATCACAGCTGGCCTTGAGGTTGCAGAATAAAAAGAAAAAGAGGGAGCAACACCTGAAAAAAAACTACACCAGGCAATAGAGCAAGTTGGACTTGCTCAGTGAGAGACTAGACTTCTTCACTCCTACCTCGGGAATTATAATTTCAGAACACTGTATGTTTCAGGGTAAGTGATTGTGGTTTATGCTCCATGAGAAAAGGTGCAGAAGATACAGCCACTCTATAAAAAGCCCCCAGACAAATTCATACCCATGGGTCAGCTGGGGATGAATGAAAACAGTTGATTGAAAACAAAACCCAGGATAAACAACACGTCATATCCAACCTACACAAAATCCAAACTTGAAACAGTTTAAAGCTATTTGGCAAACAATGCTCCTTCTGTCTTTTGCCTCAGCACCATCTATCTCTGATTATTAAAGTCATGAAGACAAAGTCTGGGACAGGCACATGTAGCATTTGCTGATTCCATGGGAATGGAACAGACCTTTGGACATCCAGGACATAAATAACCCATTGTGTGAGCAGACATAAAGCAAAATGTTACTGAATCCTGTAACTTAAGTGAAGAGCAAATTGCCTTGCTCTGGTTTTAGTAGTCTGACAGATTTTCCTATTCAATTACTGATTGCAAGGAGAGGAAAGACAAAAATTGCAGGGACAGTCATGCAGGCTCTGAGGTACCCTTTAAGGCAGGGTCCAGAACACACCTGTAACTTCAGCAAATGCAAATGTTGGTTTAGCACATGCTGCAGCAATGGGGAGGAGGGTATTGTCACAGAATCCCCTCAGAGATGCTGGTAAGTCTGTATCCCATGGAAGGAAGGAAATGTGGAAGATGTTGGGATAACAGAAGGACAGCAAGCTTACAGACCTGCAACAGGGAAAACAGGATGCAAGAGAAGAGTTGGGGAAGCTGTGAAAGCAGTCAGGAAGTTTTACGATGAAGATTTTAGATCATTTCTAAATTCATCGTATGCTTTAATAAAAGTATTGCCAAAATAGGATGTGTTGCTAATCTATTTGTCATCGTCCTTATTTTTGTTGTTGATATCAAGGCAGTGTTCTCTTATTGGCACCATATGAATCCATGCATTCAGGGGCCAGGCAGGTTCAGGATTTTTTTTTTTCCTCTAGTTTGGCAATATTCCACTGCACTGACAGATTTTTTTTTTTTCTGAAGAGACATTTAAGTGAATTGATTTTTAATCTTTGACACTGTAATCAATACCTGTAAGAGAAAATATTAACTCACAACTGCCAGTTTCTGCTGTGATAGTGGTTTTGTTCCTTGGTACCACATAAGATCAGTCACGATCAAAATGAAATGTGCTGGGTGAACACATTTTACCTGAAAGCAAAGCTCTACCAAAACAAGCAAGGATAGAAAGATCAGCAATCTCAAGTCCCTCCAGTTCTACAGTGTCCCGGATAACAGAGCCCTCCCACCTCCTCTGCACTTCAGGCTCTCCCCTGAGCACCTGCCCAGTCCATTGGACTAAAATAAGACTGGTCCAGTCTCATGTGAAGAAGAAGAGGCTAAACTTCCTCCTTCTGGTTGTAAATGAAACTGGGCAAGATGTATCTGCCTATCCATTCAAAGCAATTTTACTGACCCTCTTCCTTGAAGTGTATCATTTCTCTGAAGTATTGCTTCCCAGCACTGACATTTACACATAGCTTTCTGCAGTCACAAATGGAAATGGGAGATTGGGATGTTTTCATGGAGAGTGGCCAGAATAAATCAGTTTTTGTAATGCCAAGGCTCATAGAGGTCATTATGTGTCACTAATTAGTCAAATAACAGATGTAACTCATGTAGCATGAAGAGCCGTTGTTTCCCTTGCTTTTCAATTACTGCCCTGTGAGCATCACATTTAAACAGGTACAAAGTGTATGAAATACGAGGTTATTGGTTTGTGTATTTAATGTTACAATCCCTGTGATAAAAGATGTGTTGGGCTCAGTTCTCAAAACTCAAAGTGAACATGGGAAAGAAGATACTGAGGCTGTGCCTGTACTGGCAAATTAAGTATTGTCCGGCCCAAGTGTTGGAAATCCATCTCCTACTACCTGCTAGACTAGTCCCTCACAAATTTTTCCTCTTGGCCACCAGTCCCTTCTGAAGCACAGGTCAGAGCCACCACAGACCAAAGACCATTGCATGTGTCCCCCCTGTTGTGACAGTCAGACACACCTGACGGTGTGGTATGTTGCCTCTTCCATGAAAGCTGGCCTCAAATCTGGTGGGTGGACACTGGTGTGGTGTCCACCACTGGGTGTATCAGGGGGTTGGCCTCCACTTCTGCTTCCTTTTAAGAAACAGTGCTACACATTGCACCTCTATAGAAGTTTCCGGCTATCTTCCTCTTTACAGGCTAAATGACCAGTTTACAGCTGTTATATTTATGCTGTTTGTTAGCTTTTCGACTTCCTTTCCTAGGTGGTCACACACCACTGCTTCCTTCCCCTTGGCCAGTTTTCCAGTGATCTATGTCCTTCTAGATGTTGTTTTGTCAGGCTAAACAAACCAGCCTCAGTTAACCTGTCTCCTGTGATAGACTCATCCTCCTAGTCACAAATGAGCCTAGAAGTAAAGCAATGGTATGGATCAAGAGCAGCCTCCCCTCCTGCCTTGGAAACAAGAAGTGCAAGTTTCATAGACCTTTGTGTCTACAGTGAATGATGTTAAAAAACAAATGCCTGCCCTAGCATCAGCTCTGAAGAATGCCTCTAGTTAATAAAGAAAATCCTACTCTATGCACTGACAGGACTTTATAGTCTTCTTTTGCTTCACATACAATAGGAGAGATCTTAAAATATTTTCCCAAAACTGCAAGTAAAGAATGTGCACGTGTTCAACACATCTCTTGGGTCGGACTTCCCAGTCATGGAAAAGACTGCTGACTACCTTAGTAACAAATATCCTTTCAAGTTTGCCTTTTTAGCTGCTATTATATTTGCCACATTTTGTTTGAACTTGTTAAAAGTCATTAGTACCAAACACTGGACTTCTTATTTATAAGCTAGTGACTTCCTTTCACTGTGGTCCTCAGAGTTTCTTTGCATTCCATCATCATATCTTTCCAAATTACAATTTTGATTCTAACATATGAGATTTTTAAATATTTCCCCAGTTCTCCTCTGTTGACTATTTGTAGGCACATCCATTTCTACATGCAATCACCCTCACACATTTGCACCAGATAATGAATACTTGAGTGTTGATCATTATAAAGAGACAGAAGTCAAGAGTCGCAAACTAAGTAGCTGTTGATTAAGAATGCTCTATTGAGAACCCTGAACCTCTCCACAGTTCTCTAAGAGACAAACTAGGGAACAGCATTTGAGTTTCATGTTGTAACACTGGAGAGACCTTCTAAATAGCTGGGAGTAAGCAATTATGGAAAGGGTCAGAAACCAGGCTGCTGTCACTATTTCAATGGATTGTGCAGGTAAAAGGTAGAATTTGATTAAAAATAACTCACAGTGCATGCTCCAAATCTTCATTTGCCAATGGAAAGGGATATTTTTCACTTGCAAAAGCAGCAAGTGCATTTAAGAATGTTATTAGCATCCTAAACGCTAAGCTCACACCGGAAAATTAAGCTGTGCTAGTGAACGCACTTGGGTGCTAAAACCCAGTTGTCTATATACTGTTAAATTGTTAGAACGGTCCCTGGCCAAATGCAGTTCCCCCAGACAACTCCTGGATATGGTTCAGAAGTTAACATAAGCCAGAAACTATTCCTAATCGGCACTTTGGATGCAGTCATGCTGCTTTGAAGGTTAAGATAGTTTAATAGCATAGATGCAGGTCATTCTGTGCCAGTTGGCTTCAAGTACCCAATTCTATTCTCTCACCATTTAATTAGCTAGTGAAGATACAGCCAAGCCCACCAAAGTAATATCTTTTACTTCTTTGTCTTTGGTTATTAGACAAACACTAAATATGAACACTTCAGACTTCTTGCTAGGTACATAAATCAATTTACAGGAGTTAAAGAGCAGTCCAAGTCATGGGAGATAAAAAGAAAATAGTCCAGAATCATACAAGCAGCCTGCAGTGGAGGGACTTGGCTCTAGACCTCTCAAAACCCAGGTTAAGTAAATATACGCTATTGGACCTTACCTAGCGCAGTTTTCCCTTTCACTAGACTAACTTTTCTCTCATTGCCTGGCTACAGGCTTCTGGCTTATTTTACAATACTTTGGGCTCTATACTGGCTTTGTGTTATTTATTTAGGAACTTTGAGTGGAAAACCAACCTTTTTCATATCTGTTTACTCAGAGTATTTTCACATGTATGTAGTGAAGCAAGTTAAATGAGCAGTGAGGCTCTTTTCCCAATTTCCTGCTCTTTATCTCCTTGAATACACTAGAGGAAATACCAAGTTTGTGTATATTAGTCCATCCCTAATAGTTAACTTTAATGTGTGGAGGATGCACTCAGGGATTCTATTTGTCTTATGATTTTTTTTGTTGATTCTGGTAAAGTAATTCAAGGCACTTCACACCCAGCGGTGACCAGAATATGAGAAAGAAAAAGTACAGATCAAGCTGTTGGCATCAAGAGAGATATGAACAACCTGAGGTGTTTTCTTCCATCCCCACACATTGCTCAGCAATCAAGACATATTCAATGCCTATTTAAAATAAAATAATCAAAAAGCCTACTGTTTTGCCAACTCTTATTCACTTCCATTGCTCTAAATTGTGCTAATTTCCCTGCATAATTATTGGTATGAGCATAATCTATTAATTCCAATCCAGCTGCCCACTGGTTACCACCAAGGTTCATTTGCTCATGAAGGATATGTGCCTCTGCTCATTTGCAGACATATAAATGCATGACGTTCTGCTCCATTCCCAAAGGGGAAAAGCAGTGCAGCATCTTCCATCAGAATTGCCACTCTCTTGCCTTCTGTTACTGCTAATTTGGCTGGAAGAGCTGTGGCTGTTGAGATTTAAAGGCTTGAGGAAATCCAGCCATTCTGTTGTTAGTGGAGCTAATAAGCCATACAAGTCCATGTGCTAACTCAGATGGCTAAATCCTGCAGTCCATCCCCAGCTGAAGTCAGTGGGAAAGAGCCAAAGGAGCCTGAGAAAGTTTGATTATTTCTGAACGCACAACTAGTAGTCAGTCTGCCTGCATGTGACCAGCCACCAAGAAATAAGCATTAATTAAGCTCTGGTCCTATTTAGGAAGTTTAGTGCTGCCCAGAGCAGTTAAGGTGGGATGAGGTTGAGCAGACTGAAAAGAATCTCTGTACACCTTCGCATTGTTCACTATGCTCCTTCAGCGTGATAGAAAAAGGTGTCCAGAGATGTGTCTGAACAGAAAATCCTGTTCAATAGACAAGCAAGAACTTTATGAAATTGCATCAGAGAGAGATTCAAGAGGAGTAAAGGGTTGAGCAGGACAGCCTTTGTGATATTTGAATGTCTGGTTTCATTATGTTTAGAATAAATACTTACAATTTTACCCTGTAGGAACCATTTTTCATTTTATAGTTTTGAAGTGTTATATTATACACTAATAAAAATAGTGACCTATTCTGACTGAACTGAAACTACTCATTTTATACCCCAGAACTTCACTGCAATATTTAAAGGCAGGACAAATTTCAGAAAACATCTAAAAACCCCATGATTTCCCTTTGTCCCATTCATGCCGTGAATGTGTCCTATATAGAGAGAAATGGTGACATCACCATCTATAAGCCAGGGAAACTGGCACACGTTCCCTAAGGAAATAATTAGGAGCAGTTAGATGAAATACAGCAAAGGAAATGCTAGGTGATCATCAGTAAATCTTTATGTGTCCATGGAGCAGGTCTGTGGCAGATGAGAGATCTCAGTTTGAATCACAAAAGGACCCTTCATCTCATCCCCTTAAACATATACATGATGCTATCAGGACTGCTGAAAGTGGAGAAGCCCAGAAGTTCTCCTGGCTATCCCATGTAAAACACTATCCAGCCAGACTGAACCACAAACCGGTGTGCAGAAGGCAATAGCATGCAGCACAGAAGGGGTCAAACATCATCACCTTATCACTGTCTACAACTACCTGAAAGGAGGTTGTAGCAAGGTGGGTGTTGATCTTTTCCCCCAAGTAACTAATGATAGCATGAGAGGAAACAGGCTCAAGCTGTGCCAGGAGAGGTTTAGATTGGATATTAGGAAAAAATTCTTTACTGAAAGAGTGGTCAAGCATTGGAAGAGGCTGCCCAGAGAGGTGGTGGAGTCACCATCTCTGGAAGTATTCAAAAAGCGGGTAGACATGGCACTCTGGGACATGGTTTAGCAGGCATGGTGGTGCTAGGTTGATGGTTGGACTGATGATCTTAGAGGTCCTTTCCAACCTTAATGATTCTATTCTAGTTTTACTTTCATTAAAAAATAATCCAGCCACCAAGCCAGGAAACACAAAATTAATTATTATAGAATCATAGAATCATAGAATCATAGAATTGTTTAGGTTGGAAAAGACCTTTAAGATCATCCAGTCCAACCATTAACCTGCACTACCAAGTCCACACTAAACCAGTCAAGGGTAGACCAGACTAAACCATGTCCCGGAGTGCCACGTTCTGCCTAGAAACCTTTTTTTCAGGACTGTTTTAAACTTTATTTTGTGACAGGAATTGGAAATTTCCTGAAAAATAACATTTCCAGGGGTCTTTTGACCATCTGCAGTGATGATAAGTTGCAGGAAATTTGGCAGCTTGAGACCTGCTCATCACCACTGTGTATTTTACCAGTATGGCACAAACCAATGTGCACAATGTAACACACAATGTGGCGCAAACCTGCTTTCCTCTGAAATACAACCTACAGACATAGTCACCACCTCAACACTTTGAGTGACAACCTGATATCATCAACGTCACACAGAACTTTCTCCCATTCAGCTGAATTAAACTGAGATTTTATTCCCAGTTGACAATGGAAAATGCATTACCTTTCTTGCCCTTGCCAATCTGTAGCATTACCGTCTTCCAAGGAGTCAGTCAAGATCTATTTAGCTTACTGCTACAAACAGACCTTTTTACTTCTGGACCTTCCTTCTTGGCATTTGTGAGCAGCTGCTGCAGGAACCTCTCTAATGCTCTTCCCAATGCAGAGCTTGCTAGAACAGAAGTTTTTGGCCTTGACATAAGCACAGGAGATTGATAGTCTACTCCCACGCCTGCCCGATGTATTTTGCAAACTCTCAGCCATCTGGGCAGAGAAAGTACTTCCTTGGAAGGGAATGCATCCCCCACTGTGAGCAAGTTCTAAAAAGGGGTTGGATATTGAATGCTAAATAGTAAAAATATTCATCAACACTTTCTCCATCTGAAAAGAAGACTACACTCTGCAGCAATGCTTTCCCCCTCCATCCTTTTACATTTGTCAGGTTGCTTCTCTAACTGTCCACCACACAGGGCAAATCCTTCTTCATCCCGCCTCAGTGCCTCCATGCCTTGCACAAAGACACTGTTCCTATAAAGCCCCTTACATTCTCTGAAGGGTGGAATTAGAGCCATGGTCCATCACTACAGGAAGAGCAGAGCTGAGAACCTACTGATAAGGTATGCTCCTTCCCCATCTATTCAAAAGGATCATGAGGTACTTTTTCTTGTGGTAACTGCAAGCGTAGTCAAGACAGATCTAAATAACAGCAAGAATTATTTAGATTTTGAGTTAACAGAGTCTTTTCTGCTGAAGATGTTTTAGGTCCTTAAGACCAAGGCTTGAGCTAAGCTCCCTCTGCTTGTGGCAACTCTACATCAACATTTTAGGTGGGATAATGGTAACTCATATTTGTCCAGTGATTCATGTCAAAGACATATTGAAATCCCTCAAAAGAACTATATAGATGAGACTTATCAAAATATGGAACTAGTTATGAATTTTCTTGTGGGTTTTTTTTTGGTTTTTTTTTTTTTTTTTTAGTAAGAAAACACTGATTTATTTATAAAAGTTTACTGGTGAAAGTGTCCCCAGAGAACAGTATAGGTTTTTTGCATATCAGCAATGGATTTTTTTCTGGCAGTAATAGAAGGTGCAAGAACAGTCTGGTGTTCAAGGCATTCAACTTTGATATGACAGATGGGCCTACAGCAACCTTGTGCAAACCAGAGCTGAAAACTAGAGCCACTTCAGCCCCATCCCAACACAGCCCACAGCCAGAAACTCAGAATTCACACTCAGATACTCAAATACCCCCCAAAAGCTGCTGACATTTCCCAGAGTAGATTGGGAAGTTTTCTAACACCTTCCCACTGCAGAAACACTTTTTCCTGCTCCTCTCTATTAAGAGAACCTATTAAACTATCTGTCAACATGTACCCTCTCCCACAGTTGAGCTGGGCATGAAAACGCTATTTTCGTGACCTCTCATAATATATTTGCAGAGCCGGGACAAGACCAAGTGCTTCATTTGAGTGAGATCCACTAATCTCTCACCTAAGCCTGAACGTATTTTCATATATTGAACCATGTCCCAGTTCCTCCATTCTCCCTGCAGATGAGGCAGAGGGACAATCCCAGAAGAAACATGACTCCAAATTAGAAGCCCAAAGTTGATGCCTCCAGCACATCCCCTACCCAAGAACAGCTCATGTGGCTACACCACAGATTGTTCTTCCCCCCACTCCCCTATTTCCTTCACCTTGAGAACTTCAGGTATGAGCTTTTCCATTTAAATAGTGGTTAACATAGAAACTTTTCATTGGTACAAAAGGTCTCCCGAGTCACTAATTCCTCTGTTATATAGAACAAGTCAGAAGTAATAATTACTACAATTAGGTACTATATGACTGCAGAGTGAAAAAATATTAAAGAAATAAATTATTAAAGATATAAATTTTATTTGGGATAAGTCTTAGAAGGTGCTTTTAGAAGCAATAATAACAATTATAATTAATGAATGCACTGCCAAGTATTGACCAAAAGATACTTGCAAGTTCACCTTTCATTTCCCCAATGCCTGATTACTCCATTTCTTTTTTTATTAAAGTCCAAGGGCTTTGTGAAAATGCCTTTGAAAACAGTCATCAGGATACAACTACTCCTTGTGAAAAAAAAGAAAAATGTAGGAACCAAAATTTATGAACCATTTCCCTATTAATACCTATTGGTTTTAAATTTTGTGTGGTATTTTAAAATCAATACCAAGGGGAGGAAAAAAAAAAAAAAAAGAAGAAGGTAATGTTATATTTGTCTGTCAGATAAATTGCCTATTTGAAGAAAATTGTACAATGAAACAATTCTGGGATCTGCAAAAGACCTGAGCTGGAAAACCTTAAAATTACCAGAGTAAAGTTATTTGAAGAATAAATAGAATAAGGGACAATCAAGAGAAGAGAAGGACTAACATAGTCAATTGTAATGACTGAATAACAAAGGATCAGACTGTTGTGCAAAGGATAAGCCCAAACAGTGATGAAATACAGAGGAAAAAAAAAAAAACTGTAAAAGAGAATTCACAGAATTAATTTAAATCATAATTTTCCCTTTGGTATTTCCACTGACAGCACTTTGTGCTGCTGTATGTAAGCAAGAATATATAATACACTCAGATCTTGCACAGAAGGATGCTGGGGTAAGTACATCCTTCCCACTCCTTCCACAAATACTCCCAGAAGGGATGTTCAGCATCCTTCATCAGTGCTCACATCACACTACATGCTTGGGTGAGCCATCAGTAACAAGGAGCAAAGCCTTGAGCTTAAGTTTATCACACATAAATTGCTACTGTTTGAGCCAAAAACATGCTTGCTAGTGAAGACTGTAGTGATCCAGGAGGTAAAGGGAGACAGAAATGTACTTTCAGTACAGATTCAGGACAGAGAGCTTTGAGAAGTGGGACACAAGGAAGTCTTGTTTCCATGAAGAGCAAGCCCAGAGGATATTTGTAAATTATGGAAATGTGGTGATGGATTGAGTTAAATATACTAGTAAGGCTGTCTAACCTGCTGGCAGGTCAATACACAGTCTTATTTGCATTAAGTTTGTCCCTGCAGGTGAGGTCCATTCAGCAAATGGAAATTTCACAAAATGCAAAGTGTTTTCCCTTCCTTTGTAGCAGAGGACATGCATCATACAGGCATTTTCAATGCATAAATCCTGTGCTATTGCCAGTATCTACATTATCAGCAATGCCCTTTTCTGTGGGACCCTGAAGTCTCCAGAGCCTTCAAATGGAACTGTGCTCTTTTGGTCTTAAATTGAGTAAACAAAAAAGGCATCGATGCAACTTCTAGTCTTTTTGCCTTTGGTTTGCTAGCAATCTCCTGAAAGTTTGCAACTCACGTTATGTGGCATGGATCTTTTGAACCAGCTGCCCATAACACAGTTTGCCTGTGATTATGAAACAGACAGGTTTCAATCTGCCGCTGCCCTCTCCATTCCTATATGCTCGAATGCCGTGAGTAGATAGTTCATTAAATTATATACCAGATTGCCAAACAATGGTTGTTTCCAATTTTCACTTCTGTGCTAGACGTGTTGGAGCAAAAGGTTTCCCTTGCTAATTAGGATATAAACAGCAGTGCTTGATATGTGGGCTTTGCTTCCATGTGCAGCTGCCAGATGACTGGAGCAGAGGATGTCTAAACACGTGACTGCAAGAGCAAGCAAAGCAAATACACAGCCTCCTTAAAAATAGAAACATTCTCTGCAGGGAGGTATTACTCTTTCTGTACAAATGTATCTGAATCTATTTGGGCTTCTGGAAATGAGCAAACTGTGGCAGAGGTACATTATGGGCCTTATGCGTGAAGCCTGGCAAGACAGGAGGAGCTGAGTCCACAAAGTGTACAACTCCTAGGTCCAAGCCTTTGCTTTATATTGCTGCCACTGCTATGTGAGTTAAGGGGAACTGTGTGTAAGTAGAGATGATAAAAGTTCTTGGGAAAATACCTGGCTTCTCCAAACTTCTTCCCAGTGTAGCAGGGCAGACAGCCCAAGTCAGCTCTGAGGCTGAATGTTGTACAAAAAAACAGTACTCTCCCAAAGTATGAGTCTTTCCTCCAGAAGAGTCACTGCTGCTAGCATATACCTACCCTGAAATATGACGTGCCCTCTTCTGGTTTGGCTGCGATAGCCTGTGAACTAGGGTTTGAGAGGCTCTTAGCCTCATCCCTTCCTCAAATTGGTCTGCTCACCTACAACAGGTGTAGGCAGATGTTCAGATTTTTCCTCCTGAGATAGATTTGAAATAGGGATTTCATATCATAGCTGGATTCAGTAAGTCTTTAATATCATGAACTGACAGAAGAAATGGGGGGCGGACTTCCTAACTTCTCTGAGCTAACTCAAAAAATTGTTCCTCTTGCCCCGCTGAAGGTCATGAGAAATTCTTTTTTTCGTTCAACCTTCCAATAAGTACCAAATAAACATGGTAGCAACTGAAAAGCCAATGAAGACTCAGGTCTTTTTTGCAACTATATGTATTTTCTTTGTCCTTTAACACCCAGCTACAAAGTGAATGATGATAGATGATTTTTCAATTTGAATCATGATCACTGTTAGATGCTAAAGGACAAAGGGAATAAATCATTCTGAAAAGACATAAGGAGGTGATGGTGTTTTCATCATCCAAAGCTCTTTCCAGGTTGTTGGCAAATAAAAGTCTTCCTTGATGATGACAATTTCATGGTCTTTATCTCTCCTTGAGGAGGAAGTGCACTTGATGGCTTCGATTTTTTGTTATCAGTAGCCTGGTGATTTTTCAGGGGAAAAAGGTCAAAAACCTTGCATAGCATTAAAAAGAAAGCTGTGAATAAGAAATAAACAGTGCAGGTGCAGGGAAGAGGAATTTTGTGCTCTTTGGAATTTCCGTAAGAGGAAAAAAGTCCCTCATCAACCTAGGTTTTCCTTGCTAACACAAGGAAATCAAATCAAATTCAGTTCTGGTCAAGCTAGGTTCTGAAGTCTTTGCCACAAGGTACCTGCCAACAAACCATGCAGGTCTGTGTCATCTCCTTTTGTGACCATCTGTTGGAAAGCTGAAGGTGCTGGATGCAGTAGAGTTTTGCAATACTAGGGCATCTTCTCTGGGGCTCTGTCTCCAAGTCAGTGAAGTACTGATATTATGTCCTTCAGCCATGGTAAGGAATAAGGTTTTGAATGCTGAAAAATGTGCATCACATTTTTCTACAGACTATTCTGCAGCTGACTTATTGAGCATTAGCATTGTCAGAAACATCTTTGGTTCATATTTGGTGTCCAGCAATGCAAAGCATTTCATCTGAGTTTTGTTACAGAAGCTGAAAGTAAAAACATTTTGCACTTTAACAGAGACTTTCCTTAGCTTTCTGAAGTACCTTTAGAACATAGATCAGCACAAATTCTCCAGTTTTACAGCTGAATGATCCAAAAGTCTGGGTAACTCCAAATGTTTATACTCTCCATATCTCCAGGATCATAAACATGCAAAGTCAATTTTGGTATCACAGATGAAAAAATCAGTCCTGTATCATATGCAGTGATCCACATTGCTTTTCTACAGCATTAATATAAGACTCCTTGTCATCCCCTTCAGCACAGATGGTGGATCCCTTATGCTGATACTGGTCCCACTGGAGTCCCTTTAAGCTTGACAGCCAGGAAACGCAGCTCACTGTAACTTGGTTATTCTGCCTAAACGACAGACCAGGCCCTCCAACAAGGCACAGGAAGGTGAGGATATTTAGGACCTTGCAGGGATATTTTTACCCTTTGAGGACTGTAGAGCAGACTCTGGGTTACATTTAGGTTCTGGAACAAACTCAAAAATTAACACATAAATATAAAGAAAAACCTGCCTTATACCAGCATATTTCCAGAAATCATGGAATCAGTTTGCTGCCTTTTGTTTGGAGTTCACAAATATTTATTGATACCTTACTAAAAAAAGCCCTGGGTTTATAGCCAAAGGTACCATAGCATAAATCGCAAATGAGACAGTAAGTGAAATCTGTACAGGCAGTTTTGGCTATTAACTTTTACTGACAAACCCATTTGATAAAATTATGATCTGTTGCAGGTAATGGGCAGAGACATAGTTTACCACTGCAGTTGTTTTCACTCATCACCACATGTAAATCCTCAAGCTCAGATATAAACCAAAGTCCTACTCTGTGCCACAGAGATGTCCTGTGCTGGTGGAAAACAAGGCAGGCTCTTGTAGCTAGAGAACCATGCTGCTGATAACTGACCATAGTGGATTCTTCTACATATAACATCAAAGTCTTCCTCTACATATTTAAAATATAGCCAGAAAAGAGAGGTTTTCTTCCATATTATTTTTTATGTCTCTGGAGTATTAGGGGATGGCTGGGGAGAAAATGTTGTTTGTAGTACAGATGATACAGTGCACAAAATCCTATTTTTCTAATATGAATAGAAGCCTGCAGCAGGTCTGGCTTAATTTGCCAGCAGTCTATATGTAACCATGTTTTAGAGGGACATAGAAAAGGTTTGGGACCAACCTGTTTAAAACCCAATTAGAGGGACGTGGAGCTAGGTACAGGTTAATGACTCAAGTCGAGGATGAAAAATATACAAGTCTATGGTGCTTAAGCTAAAACATTAGTAACAGACAAAAAAAGGGGAAGCATGTGATAACAGTCAGGAGTGCACTTTTTGAACTTGAACTTTATAGCTCAATGCCTGCCATGTAAATTTTTCAAGGAAAGAAGGTCTTCAAATATGTTTAAGCAAGGCTCCTCCCTTTCTGGATGCTGTAAAACCAAGAAGGACAAACAGACCTTTAGGCAGAGAATGTTGAAATTAGACGCTGAAAAAAAAGACCAGGCTATAATGTAATATAAATCAGCACCTTTCCACAGACATCAAAGAAGTAGCAACTTACACAAGCCAGAATGAGAGGTCTCAAAGGGAAACCAAAGTGTTGTCAGTCTAGTTGTGGAAATACAGTGCTGTCCATCTCTCTAAAGTGAAAAGGGTTACTGTTAAACAGAGACCCAGCACAAAATAGCAAAGGCTTGCACCTTGGTCTTGAGTCTGCACAAGCTGCAGAGTAGGCATCATTGGCTATTGTAGAAGTGAATAAATCAGGAATTCAGTTGCAGACCGCACAGTGACCATTACATCTGAGGACAATATCAACTGTGGTGGGGTGATTTGAGTTTAAGGTTGTTGGGGTTTTTTGGAAGGAATAATGCAATTAGAAATGGCAATTTGCCATTGGCCAGATTAAAACATTAGTCAATTAATAAGGTCCCAGGTTTGACCATCTGGATAACATTAGTGAGATCATTTTATCCAGTTTCTCCCTGTACATAACCTTATTCCTTTTTTCTGAACAAAATATGTTGTCTATGTGTCCAGTCTGAAGGTACCATAGTACCGCAAAAGAAAACCTTCCCTTTCTTTAGCTCATTTTGATCACCTTTCACTGAACAATTTCTACTGCTATTATATCTTTTTTATGATACGGTATAAAAAGGTAGGAATCAAGGTTGAGATGCAGCATTGATTTATATGCAGTGATGAAAATGACCCTAAGTATTACCTACACCTTTATTACTAAATAGTCACTTCATTATGTCATTGCATATTACTGACCTTCAGCAGCAGTGCCATGCAATTTCCCAATGCCATATTCATAGTCTTGCAGTGAAGGTGTCTCCCTTCTTCTGACTATTATTTTTTATTCCCTTCCCAAGGCATTGTGAACTGATATTAATCTAGCCAGACCAGTCAAGTCTATATCTGCCATGTTTCATAGTCATCACTTCTGCAGTTAAGGTGCCACATATTGATTCATAGGTATAAGATATTAAAGCATGCAACAGACATGAGTAGCATGTGTTTTATAGACTGTTTTACACACAGCAGTAGAAAGTGTTAAAGGTGGCATCCCTTGTGACACAGGATTGCCACCTATGCCATAAGGAGTGACTGGTACTTCTGTGCTATGACACTAGTCAGGGCCAGCAAGGGAGGCTGTGGACATTCTGTGTTGATGAGTGCTTTTAAAATAGATAGGGCAATGGTGCTGCAGGCATATGAGAATAGGTAAAGGGACAGGCTGCGCTTGCACTTAGAAGTGATGCTGGTGGCTTTCAGTACTATTGGAAATTATTTACTCACAAGTGTTAGCTCCCACGGTCCTGGCAGAATCACTCATGTTGTCAAGGTGAAGAAAATATTCCTGACAAGCCCATCACCAGAGACATTCAGGTGTTTCTCCTCTGGGAGGAGCAAGGGCAGAATGATTTACTGTTCTCTGCCTATCTCTAACTGCCCAAGGCAGGGCACACAGACATGTCATGAGAGGTGGGAAAGGTTATTTATGTGTTTACCACTTCCCCTGGTGTCCTAAAAAGTCCCCTCCTCCTGGCGAGTCATCTGTTATTTCTCAGCGTCTCTCTTAGGACAGTGTGTGACTCCAAAACCATCACAAGCAATGCTATGACTTGGTGCTGTGTGCAAAGAAACACCTGAATTGGAAGGATCTTAGAAATTATTAAACTTGCTGCTTAAATATCCTCAGTGTGGTCACCTCTCCAATCAGTTGGATGTCGTGCATGGATCTTTAGAGGCTTGGGTAGATAAAGCCCAGGATGTCCTCCTTTTAGTCTTGCTGCTTTGAAAAACATACACATCTCTTTGTCTTCTCTTGCTCTCCTCTTCCTCTCCCCTCATTCCTCATGGCAGCATGGATACAAGCAGGACCTTTCCCAGGCTTCCTCTCATTTTTCAGAGCATTTCTAGTTATAAGAGCAGAAACCCAAAAGTTTAAAAAAAGCCTCTGCTTATATAACCCCATTGAAAACCTGTCTGAAAAGAAGACACTTAAAAATGAGATAAGTGGTACATTCAGACTGTGATAGGACTATTTTGAGCCTCCTTCTTGGATGTTGGGTTTTTTTTTTTTGAGCTCAAGTTCAAAGATGACAGCACAGTAGCTCCTCTGAGAAGAACTGAAATACGTGGATGACTTTGATAAATGAAACTATTCTTTCCTATGATTAGCCTATAAGGAAAAAGCAAGCTAAATAAGACTAAACTCTTCCACAGCAAAAAACAAAATAACCAAAAAGGAACAAACTCTGAGCAGCTAGAACTGCCGTTCAGTGGTGATTGAATAGAAAAACAGAAGTAACCTGCAAAGAAGGCTTACACCTGGGTGTGTTTAGTCAGTAGCAGTGGTCAAAACACATGAGAAACCTGAGCACTTGTCTAGAGCAGGGAAACCTGGGATTGCTGGAGATGGCTGCAACTTTCCCAAATTGATTGCTGTAATGCAAGTCTGAAAAAAAAAAATACTCTATTCTACCTGGGCTGCAGCAATCAACCTCCCTGAATCAGGGACAGCCCTGAAGTAATGGGAAAGGGCCATACTCATACGATAAGAACAAAAGTCATTGTGCCTGTGGTTAATGGTATTTCTAGATCTTGTAGTAATAAACATCCCAGCAGTGATCTAAGAAACTGTGATGCTACTTATAACCCACAAAATGAGAAGAATTACTCACCTCACAAAACATGGCATTCCCTACAGGGCATTGCTTGTTTAGGATTGTTGTCTAAGAGAAAAGATGGTCATCACTGCCTTGAAGGCACTTGCTATTCAAGCTGCATCTCCTGTCTTGACAATCTTCTTAAAACTCTTGCTGTATTTGACATTTATTTTAAACCTCCAGCTCCAAGAATGGTGACAGCATGGAAATATTAAACAACTTCTGTTTCTCACGTGTTTCCCACATGCTGGGCAGAAGGTATTTTGTAGGAAACAAATATTTCGTATTCCTTGGACCCAAAAAGTTCAGAAGTCTGAAAATCCTTAGGAGGCCTTTTTCTTCTGTAAAAGCCTCATAATCTGTGATAGTATTTCATGATTTGGGGATGGTCTCCTCTACGGTTTTGGTTATCAGTACTGGGAACAGCTGTGGGGTTTAATTCTCAGTCTCAAGATAGGCCAAAATAAGCCTTCTGGGAAGGGAAAACAAGTTGTTTGACTTGTTCAGCTCAATAAAAACAAAGTAATCAGCTTGAATGTTAATTTTTAGCAGAAACATCCATCTGTGAACAATATGAGAAACAGTCAGGGGAAAAAAAGCCCCATGGACCTTTTTCGTCTGCATCCCCAGACACGCTATCTTAGTTACTGTACTGGGCTGCTAACACACAATAAATAATGGTCCAAATTTATCCCAGGTGTAATTCAGTGGAGTTACTACAGGAATGAATTGGTCTGTTCAGATGTGATTACACCCATTTATTACAAATTCTTTTGATAACTTGCTATAAATCCTGAGTATTTCTAGCTTCCTTGCCAGCAGTACTGGCAACACGTTCCATGCAACTGCAGCAAAGGTGGCAGTTTGGCTGGCAGAGAAAGAGACAATTAGGCACAGATGTACTTTGCTGCTATTTGAGGCTAGATAAAGACTGCATTCAGAAAAGATGTCATTTTAGAGCATTTGTAAGAACTTCATAGTTTTATGTATTTGTTTAGCGTGCAATTGTTGGGACGCCTCCGGAGGTCTCTGGAGATGCCAACCTATTCTGCTTTTTCACAGGAAAAGTGGAGGAAAAAAGAAAAAAGGAAAAGTGCAGGAACAAGGGATCCTTCAATCTCCAAGGGGCTGCTGTTTTCCCAATTGCTTATCTTCACATATAATCGCCAAAGTCATGCATAGGTTTGGTGAGGAACACAATTTGAAATTGCTCAGGTTATTCCAGGAAACCGAAGAGTTCAAGGAGCTACAGGAGAGCTTGCAGGATCCCCTCCTTTGCAAATAGCCTGAACAACAAGCCCTGTTAATATATGAATGTGAGAGAACACAGAGCGTGTGGAAAAAATACACAGCACGGTCTGGAGTGTGTTTACCCAAAACTCATTATGACGAAGATGAAGATGACCATCAGTCAGACCAAACAGTAAGCAGGGAATTGCAAAGAGACTCCAGCAACACAGGAGGAGTCAGCTTGAAAAGAAGTGTAGAAGAAGCCTGGAAATGTGTAATGGGAGAAGAGAGACCTTGCAGTGAGAAGAGCAGCAGCCCTAACCTGGCTTGGTACTGCCAGAAGTCACTCCATGTCATCACCACCCTGCCCAGGCTGGGACAAGGATCCTCTCCTGGGACACCATGGGGACATAGCACCTGGCCAGCAAGGGACAGCCAAGGGCAGTGAGCGGGGACCCCCGGGTGCTGTGTGTCCCCTTGCAGGGCATCTCACCCCAGCATGTGCGGCACAAGCATATGTACATCTAGAGCACCTACACCTACCATGGGAGGGGGTGCAAAAGGGGACCTGCACCCCTAGTATTATTGCACCCCTATAACCTCAAATTGTATTATTGAGGTTTATCTGTTTAATTAACTGATCTTGAACCTGAATGTACTGTTCAGCGATTGTCAGTTAATTACACGTCATTATCAATATACCGCTTCAAACATGATTTGTGTTTGAAGCATATGAATCTACTCCTTGTGAAAACCAGTAGTGTTGCTTTTTCATGACACCAGTAAGTTATCTTATCATATTTAACAGTGGCTAAGACCCTTATTTCCACTGACCCTTTGTTAGATCACATAGGGAACGTAAAATATAGTGTAATAGCACTGCAGTGTAACAGCATCAACCTTATCCCTCCACTACTAAAAAAACAGTGCTGCAACAATTCAGTTTTAAAACTTTTAGCTCATTTATCCATTTACTGGTGTGCCTCAAAACCAATTTACAGCTACCTACCAGGTGGATCTGGGGAAAATACAGACCAAATAAGGCATGCCATTGTATTACAGCCATTATGCATTCTTTTTCTTCAACAGTAACATCTTTGATCAAATTAAATCCAATGCTACATTTAACTATTGCAAGCAGAATCTTGCTAGCTTCCTGTTCACATCCCTTAAGCACAGCAATTTTGCAAATGGATATGGTGAAAACAAATCCCTTGAGCCTTGTTTATTTTGCCTGGTAATTGATGAGTAACCTTGGGGTACAGATATGCATCACCCTGATGGAGGCTGAGCACAAACATTTATTGTGTTCTTTTGTAGGTAATGGGTTTTCTTTCTGAGAGGCTCAAAAGCTGTTTCCTCTTACAAGCATGCTAACGTGAGGCACAGGGCGACAACCACTTTATTTTTATTGCAGAAAAGGGTAACAATCTGGTTAGTGATCTGACTTCTCCTGTTTGGGCACAACAGAAGGAAGGCCTACACATGTCTTGATAATTTATTTAATTGCACTAGGATGAAAAAAATAAAAAGTCAGGACATTTTTCCAATTATTAATTTTTATGCTGTTTCATGTTTTCTTTCACAACAACCAGTTGTGCTCAAAGCTCTACCTCACCTGAAATCCAAAAAGGGAAGAACATTTCCCCTTTTTCTGTGATTTGCCAGCCAGTGGCTTCCTGAGCCAGACATCAAATTATTTTGTATAGTTGTCTACAGACTTTCTTCCCCTAGAAGTATGTAACTGCCTTTGGATATTTGTTGTCAGAGTGGTGCATGCTTTGCAGTCCTGAGACTGAAACATCACCAAGGAATAATGCTTGTCATAGAGGTATAATTATCATACAGCCCAACCCAAACACATGTAAGGACCTGCTCAAGATCAAAGTATCTCTGGATACAGAGTTTAACAAAGATTTAATTTTACACAGCTGCGGTACTGACCTGTTTTCTTAAGTGACAGAGCAAAGTTTTTTTGATTCAGAGGATGAGGTCAGTCCCTACTCCAGTTATGAATGACTATAGTCATGCACATCTAGGGCTTTCTGGGCACTCACCACCTGAATTTAAGAAAAGAACTGCAGAGGTCACCTTCCCACAAGCACATGCTTTAGCAGATGTTGTGTCAGCAGTTACTAATTCTACAGAAAATAAGATGTTTCAGGAACAAAGCAGAGTCAAGAACACCACGAAGACGTTAAGACACCTGATGGGAACATGGTTATCATTCATCCTCCCTCCACTAGAGCAGACAATAGCAGAGGTGTTCTCCTGTGGAGGCATGAGAAGATGAGCGGAAGGAATGCCTACCATGAAAAGATATGCCACACAGAGAAAAGTCGCAACCATCTTTCTTCCCTTGGCAAGTGGAGACACACCATTAACTACACAAGGACACAAAGGAATAAGAGACTGCAGTGGCCTCAACAGCAAAACTTTGCATCCCAAGTCACCTGCCTAATACTGGATGTATTTATGTTCATGTGTGATAAATAGGCCCAGATCTATTACTGTATAAATTGATTCCTTGTTACCCTACCACATGAGTGAAGGAAGGAAGGAAGGGAGGCGTTCATAATGTCAAGACAAAAAGATTTGTCGTCTTCTGTAGTCAATGAGAAGAACAAGGTGGCCCCTTCCACAACTACTTCAGAGCAGTAGACTCTGTAGATGAGATCCTCATATCTTGAAAGATGTTGAATGAATCTACTACTGATTGTGCCTGTTTCTCTTGATGATCATATAGGGACCTAGGACTAACAGCTTGTCCTGGTTTCAGCTGGGATAGTTAATTTTCTTCCTAGTAGCTGACATAGTGCTGTGGTTTGGATTTAGGATGAGAATGCTGATAACACACTGATGTTTTAGTTGTTGCTAAGTACTGCTTATGCTAGTCAAGAACTTTTCAGCTTCCCATGCTCTGCCAGATGCACAAGAAACTGGGAGGAGGCACAGCCAGAATAGTTGATCCAAACTGACCAAAGGGCTATTCCATACCATATGGCATCATGCTCAGTATAGAAACTGGGTGGGGTTGGCTGGGGGGCAGCAATTGCTGCTTGGGAGCTCTCTGGGTATTTGACGACGGGTGGTGAGCAATTGCATTGTGCATCACTTGCTTTGTATATTATTATTGTTATTATCATTATTACATTGTTATTATTATCATTACTATCTTACTTTATCTCAATGATTAAACTGTTCTTATGTCAACCCAGGAGTATTTCTCACTCTTACTCTTCCGATCCTCTCCCCCATCCCACCAGGGTATGGGGAGTGAGCGAGCGGCTGCGTGGTGCTTAGTTGCTGGCTGGGGCTAAACCATGACACAGCTATCAGTTTTTATTCCTTTGCCCACATGTTGACATCTACAAAGTAAATATCCATATCTGATCTAATTGTTCAGACTCTAAACTTAATGGAGGCTCACTTTGAGCTCAATGGATAGTATAACCTTCTCAAGTCCTTTTGCCTTCACTCTAACAAAGAGAGTTAAAATAGATAAAATTGGCCATTGCTTTCCGCTGTGCATAAACAGTGTCCAAGATGACTGTTTCAGACATCTACATTGCAGGCATACAAAATTGGAAGGACAGAATCCCATTCCTGAGTAAGGTGAGATGAATCTCATCAATATGAGTCTCTGTTCAGTTAATGAAATATTCTGCCTTTGGCAGTAGTTAATCTGTAAAATGCAAAGAAAGATCAAATTCAGCTGGGCTACCTGTGATCATTAATGATTTTGGATGCCTTTCCAATTAATGAACCATTCACTGGAAGCTCTGACTTTTCATCTAACATACTCATGCACTTTAAAAATCCACTAAATAGTTTCCAGTAGCAACTGTATGATTTGCAAAGTATCCATTTCAATCAATCATCATATGCACAGGATCACACAGTTATCTATATCCCCTCATTCAGTGTTTGAAACAGTGGCCTGGTTCTAATCCTAATGAAGACAGTGAGGAATATCCATTGCATTAAAGAGGTTTTGCCTCTTGACCAAGGACATTATCAAAATCTAATTATCAGGTTAGAAACTTCCTAGTACTGTTCACGTGAAAAATTTTATTCCAGGAATCACCAATACTTCCACAAATATCTGATTATTTTCTTTGGAGATGTCAGGTACCTATGAAGGACAACAAACTGACCATGGCATTTTTCTTCATGAAAATAATATCACCCTCAAAGCCCAGTGGCTCTATTGCTAAAAATAAGCAATATCTGCAATAGTTGGATTTAACCAGTAGTGATACAAATAAAAAGGAGATCTCCTATAACCCTGGAGGTGCCTATTCCATGTGGGAACCACGAAATTTGCTCTCTATCTTACTCAATTGGTCTGAATTTTCACTCCAGATTTGATGTTTTAAAGGTGGCTTTTTTCCACATTGTAATATGACATGGACTGGTCTCTGACCATCAGTTACAAAATTGTAAAGGCAATGTTTCTTCTTCATATCTATCTCTCTGTCAAACCTCCTGTCAGCCCCTTTATCTAACCTGTCTAGGTCCCTCGATATAGCAACCATACTCTCCATATATCAACCACCCCACCAACACGATACTGTCCAGGAACTTGCTGAGAGTGCACTGCCCCATCATCCAGATTATTAAGAAAGATATTAAACCGTATTTACCCCAGTAATTTACTTTCAGGGTTGCCACTAAAACCACCTGTCATTTGGACTTTGTACCACTAAACATTACTCTTCAAGTCCAGTGGTCCAGATAATTTTTCACATGCTTTATCATCCATTCATGCAGTCTTTATCGCCTACATTTGATTATAAGTTTACCATGGGAGATTGTGCAGAAGACCTTGCTAAATTGAAGGCAAACAACATCCACTGCTCTTCTCTTGCCTTCTCATCACAGAAGGTAATCAGTTATTAAGCAGTATGCTCTACTGGCATTTAAAATGTTTTGTTTTATTGTGGTTTTTTGTGGAGAGAAAACAGTATGCATAGAAGTCATAGAAATCTAAGCACCTAAATATCCATTTGACATCAATCATAAACAACACTGCAATGTCAATGAAAGCATAAGCAGCATTTTCTCATGCCTGTTGATAACACTAAAGTATATCAAATACATACAACTCTGGTGAGAAGAGACTTTTGGTGTCCTCATTTCACTGCCTTAGAGCTGCAAGGGACAAAAAGGCACTCTGGCATGATTTTTCCTAGTGCTTCAAATTCTGTGTTCCCAGCTTGAAATGATGGGTAGGTGGCCCAAAAAAATGGGCAGCCTGGGTTGCAGTGCTTAGCTAGTTCAATGAACCACAGAGGACTGTGAGGTTTGCTTTGTATTTTCTTTTCAGTATTGCTACTATTGAAGAAAGAGATTTTTATTGGGGTGCTGAGCACTTGATATTAAATGTTGGCTCTCTCTGGCTTGAGAGAAAATAAAGATATTTGCAGTTTTGCTCCTGCACCCCAGGAATGTGATGAGATTGGATCTCCCTTGGAGTCTGACCTTTCTTCATTTGCCGCTGCCTATTTGTGTACCAGTAAATTTAATGGCACCAGGGCACAGGTGCAGGAATTCCACATCCATGCTGTTAAAAAGATAAAAAAGCCCTTAGATGGTTTTGGCCCAAACCAACAAGCAGCCTCCCAAATGTCTGGTTCCCCAGCACAGTCTGGGACTCAGTTCAGACCAAGGACCTTTCCCATCAAGTGCTGGATTTTGGAGGGAAGTGAATGGCACAGCACAGGCTGGTTGAGCCAGCTGGCCTCAAGGCTCCATGCTAGCTCCTATCACTGGCTGGTTTGCTAGTAGAGATGTAAGAGTAAATTCTTTCCCAATCAAAACAGAAGCAAATCCAGGTTCTCCCCCATGGTGTAATTCAAATGTCTTCCCTCTTCCCTCTCCAAGGATGTATAGGACTCTTCCAATCTTGTTGAGGAGTTGGGATATTTTTCCCAGCATCTGGGTTTCTCAGTACCTGCCCTTAATGTTTCCTCTCTGTGCTAGACAGAGGCTGATGCTGTCTGAAGAAATTCAGTAGTAATAGCACGGTCTGGCAGGGAGTGACAAGCTCAGAGGATCAAAACCAAGAACAAAAATCTAACAACTTCCAGCTCAGGAACTATCTTCCCCCTCCCCACAGATAAGGATGCAAGACTGAAGAGAGGTGAGAAGTTTTACTGGGAACAGAAAACAGTGTATGAGAAATGAAGGAATGAGGGTTAACCACTTATTAATGAACTTAGGAAAACAGGATGTTTCCCTATACCTTAATAGGCACAGATCACTTCTAAGTCCCTCTGAACCCTCCTAAGGTGGTTTTGCTGTATTTTCTCACCCCGGGACAAGGGAGAACCCATTGCTGTGACACTTGACAAGCTAAACAAGGTCACCTTCTCCCTTTAACACAGGGACATTCCAGCCAGGTTCTGCTAGTTTGCCTGGTCCCAGTTTCTCTTAGGGATAAATATCTCTCCCTCAGGTGTGATAAATGCAATGTGGGAGCACTCTGGGTCCCTGAAACAAAGGATTTTCAAAACTTACAAACACCTCCAGGAGCTGCAGGACCAAGGTACATTTCTTGCTTGCTCTCTCTGCTTTGCATTGAGACAGTCTACCCTTTTCACCACTTTCCTTACTGGGAGCTGGGCAGCCCTTGTACAAGAAACCACATGCATCATCAGATCCCCCATACCAAAGCTTCTCTGTTGCTTTCAATGTCCTTAAGCCTCCTCTGCCTGTTCTTTGCTCCCAGGCCTGCTAGGATACTCTCAGGGGAGTATGACATCCATCTCAATGTTAATTAATTTATTGGGGTCTATTAGGTCAGTGCTTCAAGGGCTGGGAAAATTTGAAAAGATACCTACGAATAACAAGGGACCTAAAAAGTTTACTGGAGCCCTCCACTGTTTTCCTTTTCTTCATCCCAGGTGGCTCTGCATAGACTATTTTTTTTTTTTAGTTATAATGTTAATTATGTTGGAAATCCTTGCTCAAACAGGCAAGGTGATCCCAAATGAGCTTTTTATCTGGACCAGTGTAAATTAAAGCATGAAAGTCTTCTTTCTAGATTCAGAGACTTTGTTCCAAAGGAGCTCAGCTATTTCAGCTGACAGAGCATGGTCCCTGTTAATAACTATATCACCACTGATATTGACTGTTTCAAAAATTGGGCCCATGCCATTTTCTGTAGTCAGTGGAATTGGATGAAGGAGAGTTTGGGTCGTAGAAGGTGATTTTACTTATAGAGAAAGTAAATTTTGTCCTTTCTGATCTGCTGAAGTAACCTCAGCTTCCACCTAATGACTGACTCCCTGTCACAGGGGGAAGAGGAAGATTGGACAATATGACAACGCTAAGCTCAAGTTATTATGTGAACCAAGTGAGAAACAGGCTGTGTCAGGAAATGCCTGGCCTGAAGGGTCTATAATGTAGAAGTCTGCCTACCCCTAAAATACATGGAAGCTCATTTTCTTAATGGTTTTGAGAAACTGGTGATCTGAAGCACATAACGGATGAATGTGAACAGTCATGATGGTCACCAATGCCAGCTTACAGATTCACATGAAGACTAGGTCAGGACTGGAAACAGCCTATTACAAAATAGGATTTTTAATCTTGCCCTGGAACTGCAGTTGACTGACCTTCCTTCTAAGTGAAAAAGCAATTACCATTTTCTCCGTTCAACCAAATCTGCTTCTGCCATCCTGCCTCCCGTCTCCCATCATTACAGCAGACACACACAAAGTTTATATTGACATTGAACACCACTGAGGGGATGGAAACCTCCAGAAAGAAGAACAAGTGTGAATGGGTAGATATCCTAGAGTTTTATGATACCTTGTGTTGCACCTTCCAAAAGCCATCATAGAAATGTAGATTGCTTATTTTACAGGTCAATGACTACGAGATAACTATGTGGTCCTATTTCACTAATGCCTTTGAACATGAAAGCTGTATTGAAAAAGTTAAGGGTTTTTAAATGGGATGAAGTAAGTAAAAAAAATCAATAGTAGTTATATTGACGATCATATGTTGCACTTTCTTAAAGAGGAAGAAAAATGGGTTTTTGTTTAAAGGCACACACAAACAGCATACATACCTAAATCAATGTTTTTTCCCATGCTAAGTTATAAACCTTCTCATTGTAAATGTTCTGTACAGGTATAGAAAAAAGTCTTTCCTTTGGCTAAAAATCTTACAGCAAGAAATGCAGCTACTAAACAAAACAAAAACAAACAAACAAACAAACAAACAAAAAACCCCAAACAGTTCTATGAATATAAATTGCTTTTTAAGTGCAAATGACTCAGATTGACTGAAGATGAAATCTACATGTATGTGCTGAGCCTCTAGTTTGTATTTTCTATCACTTTTGCTCTGAATTTCAAGTTGTAGGACAGTTTCCTTTGTATTCATAGTTCATTATAGTCCAGTCATGGGTGGGCTTATGGGTGTCTTCTGCTTTTCCTGAGTGTATCCATGTGTCTGAATTGAAAATTGAGGATATTTAGCATGCTTGTTTCTGTGCATATCTGTTTAATTGTGCCAGACTGGGCAGCTGGTCACTTTGCAAAAAGCCCAAAACCAACACATTTTCTTTTATTCTTTTTTGGGTCAATGCCAAGTCATTGATGTTTACTTATTTTTTCATTTTAATTATGGGGCAAGAAAATCTATTTTTTGTGCTTGGTATTGAAAGACTGGAGGTTAATTTTATAGTTTATGTGATTTTTCAAGGATTATGTCTATAAAAAATAGATTTTAGAATTTGAGTGAAAAACAGCCAATTGTAGGGTGTCCATGGCCTCCCAGAAACAACAATATGAGTGCCAGAATGCCATGTTCCATACTGCTGTCTAGCCAAGATGGGGATCTCACTATAGTTATTTTTGGGCTATCACTATAATCATTATACGGCAGTAGTAACAGAAAAGGCCCTTACTATAAAATCCTGCACACAGTAATGATAATGGAAAGGTCATTACTATAAATTTTTGCATGACATGAGCTAGTCAGTTCATCTGATATTGGTAAAAAAAGAACTGAAGAATATCCACATCACGGGTCAGAATAAGAAGTTGGGAAACAGCATATGGATATGGGTTGCTGGAGTCAAGGAGGGGAAGGTGGAAGAACTGGCTCCAAAGAGGTTAGAGTTTAAAGGAGAATGGAGATACCTTTGATATTCCCAGACAGAGCTCTTCTGAAATGAGGGGAGTTCCCCAAAGGTCTTAAATGACTACGAGTCACCTCCTAGTTAAGCCAAGGTGGCTGACTAGAATAAATAAATAGCATCATATTCCTCTGAGGAAGCCCTCCAATACATTTCTTGTGTATTAACATTCTACTTTTTTAGACCTGCCTGTGTCCCCCATTATTTTCAGCACAACAGTCACAAACATTCAGCAGCATTCCCTGCATCTTACAATTTGTTTTCTGGAAGTCTCTTTCAATTTTAATAATAATTTGCCTACAACTGACTGACTGGGTCACCTTCCATCCAAAATGCCATTTGTCCTAAATCATTCTATTTCCATGCCTTCACAATTCAGTGACATTTTGTTCCATCTGCCCATCTGGTTAACACACCTGCCTTCTCTTCCTCCAGGTACAGAAGCTGATGACTATGACAAATAAAAGATTAGGCTGAAAAACAATGCAGTCTTGTTACTTCATCACACATGCTATTTTTAAAGGTAAACGTCAATGAACTTCCAACTCACTTTTTATTTCAGCAGTAATGGTCCCCTGAAGATTTGCAGGGAGTGAAAGTCAAAAGGAAGATATAGGAAAGCAAGTCTATTGTTTGAGCAGCCTGAAGCATCACAGCCACACATGACCTGCAAAAGAATTGAATCAGTCCTTTCATTTTTAGATCACATTGCCCAATACATTACAGCCTGTTCCAAAATATCTTTGTATGGAACAAATTTTGCTGATTTTTAAAGAGGACCAAGATTTTTTCAGCATAAAACAAGCATCCAGTTTTGACTGGAAAAGAAGACAAAAATTTAACAAATCTATGCTATACATTGTTGGATTTGTCATTTTAAAAAAAAGAGGAAAGACATAGCTTCCAAACTGCACTGCAAGAAGCTTCACGATATATATACCTGATATACAATATGGAAGTGACTTTGTGTGTGTCTGCAAAAGAGAGAGAGAACAGGGAGAGCAAGAGTGATTTAAGTTGTGTTTTTCCATAGTAGCATTTCACAGTAGATTATTCTGTTAGTCCGTGGCCTCATGATCCATGGGCCTTTACTTTCCCAAATTTTACTAAGTAGAGATGTCAATACTTTGCCTGAGCACCCTTGAAGTTACTGAAGACATCATTATGCACAAAGGAAACCATACGAAGTGTCTTACACACAAAAGGATCTGTGACATGTGGCCATCCCCTTCTTATTCAGATTTTATTTAATAGCAAGTTCTTTTTCTTATGAGCTGGGACAGTTCAGAAAAAAATCCTAAGCCTTATTGCAGCAGATATGGGGCTGATAATTTAAAGGAACCAACGTGGCACTTTCTGCAGTTAGTTAACAGGAGGGGCTGGAGCCCTCATTCCACGGTGAGGGGCGGCACGTCACAGAGCCACCTGTAACTGGTGAGCTATCTGAGGAAGAAAGGGAGAAATGGACAGGCCCAGGACAAGAAAATACCATTTCAATATTATCAGGTTGACACTGATTGATTCCTCCACTCAATGCCGTGCAGCGTGGGTGGCTGCCGTCCCATGGGTGGGATCAGCACGCACACTGTGCCCCGTGTGCAGCTGAATAACACTCTGCGGTGTACGTCTGAGCAATGAAACAAGTGTTTGCTGGTTTCTGCTCAGAGGCAGCTTGTCCCTGGAGCCAAACTGTGTTCACACATAAGTCACCCATAAAGTTTACGCATACCACTCTGGGAACAAGATCAGGCCTTTTCTATTATGTTCTTAATCTTCCTCCAATTGTTGCTTATGAAAGATGATAACATGCACCACCAAGAGACCACTTTATCAGGAGTAAGGAATAGCACCAAGTGAAAGAAAAAAAAGTTGTTGAATTGAGCAGCCCATTGTCCCAAAGCTGTAAAATTCTTCTATAAGGATCATATTCAGCAATTGTTTTGCAATTACTGCAAGCTCTGAAGAGACAAATCTTTGTCCTTAGCTTTTGTCATCCCAACAGTCACAGAAGCTTAGAAATATAAGCTGGAAAAGACCTCAATAGGTGATCTTATACAGTGACCAGGGTCTTTGTTATTCAAACAAATAAAGGGTAATTTGTCCACTACAGGTGCTCTACAATTACTCTACTGCAATTACCGTTACAAAAAAAAGCGCTTTACCAGCATGGCAGTAACTAACAAATCAAAGGTTGTGCTATTGTCTGAGGTCCTCTAAGATTTACAGCAAAACACATCCCTATCTTCATTTTGCACCGTGAACTACAGTGAAATTGCTACAACACATTGCAGTAAATCTCAGAAAACCTCTCCATAAATCAGGTGAGAACTTTCTCTGCCCTACCAGGGCTGTGGTTAGGTGTCGTGCTGGCGAGAGTCCAACGCGGACGGTATCAGTGAACATTACCATTGCACTGTCCATATTCAGAAAAAGGCAGAGGCATAATCCAGACTTGCAGTCTGGGCAGGAGGTGGTGTAGGACTTCTCTAACAGCAACGAAGACATGCATGTATGATCACATTAGTTCTTATGTGAAAGCCAAAAATGGTCAGAAATATTCTTCTGCTTGCTGGGTCCCTCGTCATGCTGCCAGATTTGACCTGTAGTGAGGCAGATAGCATCTATATGAAAAGGGAATTTAAGGTGTTACCAGTGAAGACATGCCTATATGTCTCTCCACCCCTAGAGAGACAGCAATGAGCACACAATTTCTACAGCAAGTAACCCAGGGCAACACAGAAGCTCCAGCAAAGCCCACTGGTTCAGGGTGATATTTTTGGTTGTCGGGTTATTGTTTGGTTTGTTTCTTGCTTTTTTGTGCTTTGGTTTTGTTTTTTTTTTCACAATTTAAACAAAATTTTCACTTATGTGGCAGAATGATGCCTTGCTTCTTACGCCAGGTCACCTCTGAGGCAGGCATTGAAATGAGGTTTTATCTGATAACATCAGAGCAGATGAGCCAGCTTACTGTACATACAGTAAAGGAAAGTTGCTAAGAAAGATGCCTGACCTTGGGGACAAAGTTGCTGAGATCTGCAGTGGTAGGCAAAGTAGCATGTGCACTGACAGTTAAGGTCCATGATGTGATAAGCAGACTAACAGAAAAATTAATTAGCAGCAGCTGAATTCTTATATGTGACACAGTTTCAGCAAAAAGAGTGAAAGTGTTTTCTTTAAACAGCTTTCAACATCATCAGCTTCCTCAACACTTTTGCATCTTTTGTGAAAAATGAGACACCAGATGTAGGGGATGGTAATATGCACCCAGTTGTCTGTCAGTTCTGATTCAAAACACTGCAGGATACACCCCAATGCCCCACATTTTATAAGCACTAGAAAATATGTATTTTCTGGTGGAAAGGTCATTTTTAAAAGCAGTGTGATAAATATGAACAGGAGCTGCCGTGGAAAATTATCCACAGTGGACTTCCATAATGCAAGGCTTCATTCAATCAGGGTCTCCTGCTTCCCAGTACAGCCCAGCCCATCAAAGTGTCACCTCCAGATCATCAAATCAAGACAAGTAAATATCAGACATGGTTTACATAAGAATTTTTAAAACTCATAATTTCTTTTCACACTGAAAACACATTTCAGAAATGCAAGACCTATAAATGAAACACAGTTCTCTACACAGTTCACATTTAATTATGGCCAAAGATCAAATCTTACTTTTTTGCCAAGGTAAGAACAATCAGAAAGACCAAGGATTAACAGGAGGTATAGAGAAACATAAACCCAATGTAATTCAGTGCTTCATGTCATTCTTGGAACTGGAAATTTGTTGAATGCTGCTACTAACCCTAAAATACAGCAGCATGTTTCCTATTGCTTTGCATAAATAAATGAATCTAAGTAATAAGGAAAGATTTCAGATCCTTGGCACTGGAAGCTGAAATATTCTACTGATCTAGTGGTGAAGTAAATCTGGGAAAAAGAAATGTGACTATGAAACTTTCATTCATTTTGATAAAGCCTTAATCTAATGCAGCTTCCATAACAGAAGAATAATTTTCTAAGCTCTTATTTACTTGCTAAAAGACCTGTAGCTGTTCTATCATTCTTATATAAGCAGCTTCACCCAATTTTGAGGGAATAAAACAGACACAAAAAAATGTTTTGTAAAATAAATGTAAAAAGCAACTGAAATAAAATAGTAAATAACAAGAGGACATTGTTGATTTGTAGCTGGAAATTACTCTCTTGTATCCTGTGGACACATACTGGAAGCCTGGGACTGCATAATATCAGAGCCAACCAGGAAAGAATAATTCTGTTTTGTATAAATTATTGATCCTTCACTATCTGAATTCATTTTGCAGCAGACAAAAGGGAGGCTTTTTGCACTATTTCATGAAGAAAAAGAGAGATCTGCACTTGCAGATATACCATTTCAGTGATCCAGGCACAAAAAATTCAGAGACCTCACCCTCCTTACAACACTACCTGGTCCTGAGCATGGACTTCAGGTGAGGTTTCCATCAACACGGAAAGCCCCTATGAAAGCTATGAGTTTTGCCTTCTTTATTCCTAGCAAAAGTTACATCTCACTTAAGAAAAACCTTTCCAGGTGAAATTTTTGCCAAGCTGAGTGCATTTCTGCACATTACTTACTAAATTTTGGTATTGGTGTCAATTTATGGACATTTTTCAATAACAAAGATCTTGGTTAAAATAAAAAAGTATCCTATTTAGCTCTCTATGCTATAGTCAACAGTTTAATTTCCCACAAGACTGCTATACACTGCTGTTTCCATTTCTACAGTGTTTAGCAGTACCAAGACAGACTGGAAATGTTCACAAACACTTTACAGCCAATTCAGCTCAGCGCTGAGAGGGTACTTTCCCTCTCATCTCTGTAAAAAACAGCCAGAGCGGCCTTCACTACCTTCACTGCTTATCTACCTTCATCCCTTTCAGTTTTCACATCTGAATTGTATCACCAGTTCCAATCACAGACAGATCATAGCATGCCTGTTTTCCTCTGCAGTTTAGTTCAGCATGTTTGTCCTGTGCTGTACCTTATGCCTTCAGGCCCAGTGATCATGCTCAGTGCCACCTGTGAGCAGGACTGGGCTGGTCCACCCTGTGTGGTCATAACTTGTCTTTTAATGAGATGCCTACCAGAACCACCGCTGGGAGAGGCTGGAGTAAACTGGTTGGGGTTTTTAGCCTAAAGAAGGCTAAACAGTGCTCTCAGTGCTTTCTTCCACTACAGAAAGGGTGCCCAACTCTTCTCATAAGCAGACAGTATAAGGGAAAGACGCAACAGACACAAGTTGTAGCAGGAGAATTTCTGACTTTATAAGAGGAAAATAAATTCCAACTGATTAAGCACCAGGGCAAGTGCCCAGAGAGATCTTGAAATCTCAGTCCTTGGACATGTCCAGAACTTGAAAGCAAGCAAATCTTTGAGCAAGCTGGTCTAACTTTGAAGTTAGACCTGCTCTGAGCAGAAAGTTGAACTGGAGACCTGCAGAGATCCCTTCCAGACTGAATTATTCTGTGAACCTACTCATTATTCTCTTCCATGTCCCAGAATTTAATGAAAACCCTGAATAGTGGCCCTGATCAGAGAGAGGTGCATTTAGCTTTCAGTCAAGGTCATAAAGAAACAGAAACACTCATAGGATGCTTCTTGTGTCCTGCACTTTAACAATAAAAGCTCTTTATGCTCACTCAACCTAAGCCCTATCACTTCTGTACCATGAAGGACAGCGCAAGCCATAACAGTAAGGTCTGGATACAATTGCAACCCTCTTGTTGTGTCTTTTTTTAAAGAGATGAGATATAAGCATATTACTCTTAACTAATGCCATCACTGCAACCCATACAGATGAGGCTGCCCAAGGAAGTGCATATTTTAAAGTATTTTAGTATTTCCCTGGTACACCCTCCTAGCACCTAACCATTTGCAACTCAGGCTATTCCTAAGCCAAAGGTTACTTATTTTTATTTCATACCTTTCAATAGAATAGTTTTCCATTAGTTGTCTGGACATTTTTTAAACTCATGGACATTTTACTGTCTACAGTATCTTGTGTTAAATCAGCCAGTGAAAGGCACTGAATAGAATAACACATCACCACACAGAAATAGGTCTTGGGTTTTTTGAGCATTACTGGGAAAGAATTCTCATCCACAGCAAGCACAATAGCTCCATCAATACTTGAACAAAAGCAGTTAGACTTTTGATTAACTTGCAGAGTTTTTTAAATTTCAGTTAAAAAAAAAAAAAAAGCACCAATTAATTTCATTTCACCCAGAAGAAAGTGAAATATAACCCATGGAAATTAACACTGTAATAAAACAGTTCCAGTTTTCTAACTGCTCTGGCACATCTGTGTCTGTCTGGAAAATGTCAGACTGGTCTGAAAATCCCAGGCAGGATGAGTGTTTAGCGTGTCTTGATCCACATGACTTCACAGCAGGTTTCATAACGCAGCCTGAAAATCTTGAACACAACCCTGAAAAACCTGGATCTGCAAGCCCCAGAACAGGTAACATTGACCATTTCTTAATCCCAGCCCACATTTTCTGCTACTTTCTGCTACTTTTTCTATGAGTTTTTTTAGATACTCTTTTTTTTTTTATTCACAGCTCAGCTCAGTTTGCAGGGAAATTGATAGCACACAGCTCTCACGAGGCCCTGAGCTGCGCACATACGCTACTTCTGCAGGACATCAGAGGAAAGGGAAGGGATGAGCATGAAGCCCCAGGCAGAGGCATGATGGTTAATGCAATCTCTTGAAGGTTGAATGCCTCAGAAAATCCAGCTCAGAGAGACATCCAGGCAGTAAGTGGGGAGCCACTGATGACAAAAGGAGTTTTTAACCTGGTCTTTCTATCAATCCTGTACTTGATAATGTAGGACAGCATCTTCTCCTCTCAGGTCACCAGCCAGGACCTCTTCCCTGGTGGTCCATATATGGGCTCTTTCTTGAAACAAGAAGAAATGATTGTCCTAAAATGTCTTTTGTACTGTCTCACGTCTCCTAGCACCTCACTTCCAGTGTCATCATCACCTCCTCCATGAGTTTAAGCGACTACTGCAAGCATCTGCTACATCTCTGCCTCACCTTGCCTACAGATTTGTCTGACAGTCCAATGCTGTTGATACCACCTCCAGCGCAGGATCATCACCTGGCACGTGCTATCTGGTCTGACCAGCTCTGCTGGCTTGCAGACAAGTCTGTGAAGTATTCTTTAACGATTGCCAAAGCCTTGATATCCATGTTACTGCTATTACAGGCAAGCAATTTTGGGTACCACACTGGCCAGCAGCTTCTATGGGCCGAACAAGGCATAAAAATTCATGAGTCAGCTGTTGCCTTTAGTCCAACACATCTTTTCTCCCACTTCAGCAATAGACATCCCTGATTTTGGCTCAGATTTAATTCTGAATATTTTTAAATATTTGCGAGGACTGATTCTTATTACAACTCAGCTACTGTTATGCTATCTTTTGAAATTTTATTTCTTTTCTAGGTTTTCTATTTTCTGTTGTTATTTTTTGAGGATTTTATCTCATTTCTGTTGGATTTTCTTTCTTCTCATTGTTTAGTTCTGATTGATTAGCCAAGTCAGATATTGAAAACCATCAAAACTAATGACTCTTTAAAATAAAATAGTGAGATAATATTGATCAGAAATATTCAAAACCAGAAAAGACTGGACTGTTAAAAAGTTGAGTGTAACAAAACTGTCAAGTAAAAATATGTTTCTACCATTTGAAATTAATTATAAAGCTGCAGCTTTTCTTTGGTAACTGCCAGTCATTTTCACAATGTGAAACAGCACACAGGCACTTCCCAACAAATAAGAACCATTTTTTTTCTTTCACAGTTGTGTTAGTCAAAAATGGATTTTTTACATGCTCATGTGCAATTTGATAAATCTACTATTGCAGCAGTGAGCTGCTGAAGCAGTAGGAGCTGTGAGGTGTAATGGGTAGTATTCTATGTTTATTTACACCACATAGGATTTTTCAAAGGATTTTGCTAAACACAGATTTTTACCAAGCATTAATATATAATTGATCCCACCGAAGCCAGCAGAACAAAGTGTTTTGCCATAAATGAAGCAGGGATTGTGAAGCAACAAAACCTTGCTGAATGAGGAAATTACGATTTTAATTTGGTGGGTGTTTTCAAAAAATAAAACAGAATTATGAAAAATATCACTCCTGAGCTGAGCACACAGCTGTGTGTTCCCACATATATGTGTCATTTAGTCCATCCTACACTGTTATGAGTGGATTGGTAAAAATCTCACCCCTCACCAGCATAGCAAGACTATCATAACTTCACAGACATAATTGTTGCTGGAGTCTTTCACCTGGGTTATCCAAACAGTTTATAAAATCTTAAAAAACCCCTTTGCATCCATCAGCTGGACACAAGGAGAAAGTCTAACCTGTTGCATGTGGCCCAACCATGTTGTACCCTAATTGCACTGTTTGGAGAGGATGCAGGTAATGCTGCTAGAGCTTAGGCTTTTTCAATGTGAGTAAAAGGCACCCTGAAATTATAGATTTTATTAATGTCCTCAAGGTCCACAGAAAGAGACCAGATCTGTCATAGCACAGTTGCCATATTAGTGAGCCACCAACAGAGGAACCCTTTATGCTCTGAGCATGTCCTGTTGCACGTGAAAATTAATGTGGCTGGAGGCAGCCTGGGCAGGACACAGAGAGGTGACAGAACAGTGTCGTACAGGGAACTTGAGAACCTGAGATTAAATGTAGGTTGCAGGAGAAGTGAGTAAGGTGATAAACCAGAGGAATTATCTCCTGCAATTGGAAGTTAAGCAGCATGAATAAGTCTGGACTGAATAAGTGTGAATGGTGGTTTTTATTTTCTGTTCTGTTATCAACCTGTTTTTTAACTATGAGTTTACAGGTAGGATTATACTAAGGGAAATACACACCCAGAAAATAGGCTATTTCAAGCACAGCACAGACCCATGTGCAAGAATGACTGATAATTGATGAATTTTCATTTTTAATTAGAATTGAATAATGCTGATGTTTTTGAAGATGCTAGCAGCAGAGCAAAGCCAGAGGCATCCCTCTACTTTAAACAGAGAATTTCCTCCTGGAAGCAGGAATCAGTGAAGGCAAAAACATCATGAAAGAGCTGAAGCTGGAAGCATCGCGCACTTGACTCGTAAAGCTTCAACTTCAAGGACTGCTGAGTCTCCTAGCACCTCGCAGGATCATGCCCTCCATGTTTGCCTGAAGGCTGAAATGCATGCAGGATTTTCAAAAAGAGAAATTTTTACACTTGGTTAGGCTTCTGGGAAAAAAGAGAGTGGTCTATGAGCGCTTCTAGCAGGAGGCAAAAAAAAAAAAATACCATGGTGGTCTCAATCTCCTTTTGCAGTGGCTGACCCTGGGCATCTGTGAGCAGCAGACACGATTGTGTCTCAGGATAAACAGTCCACTGAAAGCCACAGGGGCTGCTACTCCATTGCAAGGCTGTCTTCTGTGCAGGTACACCTCATTTCCATTCCTGCTTTTGTTCTCAAATCATTTCGTTTCAAGTAGATGTGATGTTTGTGGTCCTGACAGTCACCTGTTTGCTCTTGCCCACCAGTGCAGGTCTCTCTCTGCCACTGAGGCATCTACTGATTTCACTATGCTGTTCTCAGTTTTCTGTCTGGAAAAATAATACCTGCCCTGGACTAGTTATTCTGTTATGTGAAGACATGTAAACCTTGATTTCTGAACAAAGCCAGGGGAGCTTTACAGTCTGATGTCCACAGATGAATGTATTAAGATTATCCTTTCTGCTGTTTTCCCTTTATGTACGAACTTTCTTAGGCAAGAAGTGCACTCACTATTCAGTGTTTCTCTTTTGCTTTCTCTCTGCATTTATTAAGACCCAAAACCAACAAGGGTCTGCTGTCTCAGGGTGTCATCACTACTGACAGTAAGGAGCAATAGTGCTTTTGGGGGTGACATTGTCACGCTTTCTGAAAGAATAATGCTTACATATGACATATTTTCTCTCTCTTTTTTTTTTCTGAAATGCATTGTCAATTAAGAAAAGATCTGTGATTCTGTTTATAAATATAATATCATGCATGGGTCCAAAAGATGAATGTCATTTCAAACATATCAAAGTTTGATTGGTTTAGGTTGCAGGGGATGGGTGGATTTTGGAAATAGGAGACCGTAGAACATTAACTGGAGGGAACTGTTTAATGTAGGGGGTCCTCACCTATATTATCTGCTTTAAAGCAAGAGGAAAAATTCAATTTTCACACAAGCTGTAATTATGTGGCAGAACTCATTGGCTCTTCTGCAAATCCAGACCAACCTTTCACCCAAATCAGGTGCTTTGGGTAGAGTTTAAGTAACAAGAGAATACAGAAAAGATGCTTCTGCAGATGTATTCTACCAGGAAAATATCTGAGCCATTATGACCACGGCTATTAAGAGAATTGAAGAGCTAGCATCAAGAGTTTTCCTTGTATGATATTCTTAAGGACAGAAATGGTTATGATACTTGAGTATGATTCTTGATTAATATATGATTTCTTCATACACAGAGATTCAAAAGAATTAAATACCTCAGTGTAGGCTTATAGGACTGTAACCACAGATGATGTGGGGAAATGAGAGCAATGGGTGCATAACCATGCTGCTCCCTAAACACCCATGTGATAAATGACCAGGAAGAGAGACATTTCCACAGTCCTATCTCTGTTAACCTCAGTAGGTAGGTAGCTATGCATGCATGGGAAGTTTGATATACCCAAACACAATTTGCAATTTCTCATATCAGGGAAGAAGCATCACTCTGTGTGGGTCAAAGCTTCCTCAAAGCTTCCTCTGTTGTGACACAGCTATTCATACTGAGCAAAAGGTGCTACTTAACCCATGACTGCATTCCTTCATCTTCACAGACAAGGTAGACTTGGGAAGCTGAAATCCTGAATCTGTACATGATGAAATAATCTTAACCATTTCTTGACCATAATAGACTTAAATTTATGACTATCACACACCTTTGATTGCAAAATAGAGCAATACATTGAGGAAAGTCTGTAATATCAGAGCAGGTGTGAAAAAACAATTTTTGGACAACCAGCTCCTATTTGGATGTTTAAATCCTGACTTTTTTGTCCGTCTGTGACTGTGATATAAAAAACCAACTCTATCCCAATTCCACAGACCGTGGAAATCGTATCTCAAAAGTGGGTATTTCAAGAAAAGTTTCAGGCACATGTAACACAGTCAGAGACACCAGTCACAGTGTGAGTCCAGGCAAGAAGCTGGAAATTAATTCAAAAACATTTCTTCCACTGTAAATTAGCAGGAAGCATTTTAAATCATCACAGCCAGCATTGTACTGGCAAAATATGCAAAGTGCAGCAATAACAGTGATAAGAGAATGCATTCTTTGAATTTCTAGCACATTAAATACTGTAAAGCCCCAGGAAATAATGTATTTCAATTTTTCCTGATGCAAATAAGAGTATTTCCTTCTTAAGTATGGAAAATTGTAAAAATACACGTTACTTCCAAAAGTTGGCTATAATACCCACCTTTGCTAGAAAGCAGATCTGCGAGTTAAGATACAAGAAAGTGTGCCCGAAAATTTTTTTCTTTAAATTACTTCTTAATTCAAATGATAGCACTTGACACCCTCTTTGGCTTTGTTCTCAGGGTCAGCAAAGCCTCTTTATTCTGGCTGACCAAATATATATTGGAGAAAGGGTCTTTGGCCATAAAATGAATTTTCTTTCAAGTCACAGACGTAATTTTAAAGCTCTCTACACCTGTCTTGTTCTCAAACATGGAGCTGTGGTGAGGAGTCAGAAGACTGCATGCTGAAGCAAATTTTGTACTTGATCAGAGAGTAGTGCACAGTTTTGTGAGTCCCAGAGTGTGAACTCTATCACCAATTATGTGACACACTGGACCCCACTTGTGTGGTCCCATAATTGTGGGAATATGAAAATTAAGCTGTCTTTATTACTTAGATACTTTCTATCTCCTAGAATGAGGGAATTAAGAATTAAAACAGTTTTGACAAGCACAAACAACTAAGGTGAGAAACAGTGGAAAATGAAGTTATCATAGAATTCTAGATAGGCTGGTGCAAGAGAGCAGACCTCTGGAGGTCACTAGTCCAGCCTTCTGCTGGAAGAAGGACTATCACCAGCTCTAGATCAGGTCAGCTATGGCTTTGTCTGGCCAGTTCTTGAAAATCTCCAAGGATGGGGATGTCAGCACCTGTCTGAGTGATCTGTCCCAGTGTTACTCCATCCTCTCAGAGAAACTCTTTTTCCTGATATGTAATTTGAACTACCCAAGCCACTGTCTGCAGCTCCCATGTTGTGTTAAATCACCTGCCACTATGAAGAAAACATGGAGGGATATACTAAGAAGAGTTTAGCTTCATCATATTGGTAAATGCCACTCATTTAGTTATAGGCTATTAACGTAACCCTCTGGCTTCCTCTTTACCTGCCTCACGATTCATTAAGAAGACTCATGTGCTGCTATTTTTGAGCTGTATGTTGTTCAGCTAAATAGTAATTTCCTCATGGCATCCACCTTCTGAAAAGGAATGAAGATACAGGTATTAGGCCCTTCTGAAATTATTAAATCATTATTTTCCCTTTCTAGTTTCAATTCTTCAGACTTATCATAGCAAAAGCAGAAAAATACACTAGTGCATTAAAAATAATGCTTTATCTGGTGTTATTTGACAGACTGTATAACTTGGATGCTGAGCAACAATATAAAAGCATCTGGACAAGAAATGAAAATGCAAGTGCCTCGTTGCCTTGATTCATTGCAATGTGAAAAAAATCCATTTAGCGTGCAGTGAACTTCACTCTTACCTATGGTGAACTTACTCTGTAAGGAAATAAATTGCTGAACTAGAGTTAAAATTCTCACCACCAAAGCAAGGCGCATTACTACTATGCGGGCTCTGTGCAATCCAAACAGACCCCTATGTGAGGCCCACCCTCCTTCTTCTTACAGAATCCAGCTCTTGTAGTAACAAAATGGTCCAAGGCCTGGTCTCGTTTCATTTACTACTGTGGAGAAAGTCATTATAACTTTTGGAAGATCAGTAAGACCTAGATTCATCCCACATAACTTTAGATCACGGAGTTAAGGATGCTGTTTCCTCATTGCTTTGGAATCCCTCTATCATCAATGGAGAGAGACACACCGATTCTCACTTTGACAGTCTGTCATTTGACACAGAGGAAGTCTTTGATGACTGTAACATCACCATGCCCCTCAGAAATGCCCCTAACTTTGGCCTTTCTTTTTTAGTACTTAAGAAAAATCTGTTCCTTACTCTATCCTGTTCCTTACTCCCACGCTTCTCTCTGAAATGTCAGTAATAGCTCACCAAAAGCTGTTAGACAGTCACATCATCATAGAAAATGCAAGTTATATACAGGGGATGAGGTCCTGACTCACATCACTGTATTGCACCTCAGAGGTTTCTAATCTGAATTGAGAGAGTACAGCCCAATACAGCCTGAACCCAAGAAAATTACTCTTGAATAATTCATTTTTTCATAAGGAAAGTTTTTGAGATGTTGTTAATTTTCTAGTATGTAATTCATCTCCCTGACATTTCTTCTGACTTATGTTTTGCTTTTTTGTAAAGAAATTAATACTACAACATCAGAACAATTCAATTTAATCCCCAAGACATATAAAATTTTAAATGTAATCCAGTGGAAAGATATCACATACACACATTCACGGTGTCTATTTCTAATCAGGTTCACAACTTAAAAAAAAAAAAAAAATACCCCTCTTTGGGGAACATGTGGATTTGGAGAGAGAATAGAAACTATTTTAATACATTGCCATCTACATTTGATATGGTCTATAGTAATACCAATCCAGAGTGTAAAATTAAACAGTGATCCCTGGTCACTCAGCCCTCAGACACTCCTGCTTTGAATAAAAATCATGCTTCTGAAGATGCCTATACTGAAAAGTTAACAATTTTCAGCATCCTTTTCAACCTGCATGAAGAGGAAAGAATCAATGTCCAGAAAGGAAGAATATTTTTTATAATTTGAAAAATAATTTTAATTGAAAGTTTCATTAAAAAAAAGAAGTTTGATTTCCCCCTCCCCCAGAGGGAAAAAGGGGAGGCAGAGGGATGGGGGACATCAGTTAGCCATTCCATTTGTCTATGCACATATATAAATATATATGTGTATACATATATTCTACGTCTTATAAATTTTATTAAGAAAGTTCACTCATCCTTCAGCTTTGACAGGAAAATCAATTTAATATCATGTATGCAACTTTTACCATTTCCTTGAAAAGCACCCACATTTTTAGTAAATCTTTAAAAACACAAAACCTTTATTTTGCACATGCTTTACAAAGATTCATAAGAGTCCAGGACATAAATTATGTGTCCAGTTCACCTGCACTGGCCACGGCCAGCCTGAGCAGCATGGAGAAACACAACCTCATCTCAGATTCATACTGTCAGATGGGCAGTAGTGTTTAAGAGCCTGAAGGTACTGATAAGGGTGATGCCTATAGTGTGGAGAAGACATTTTCCATGGTGCAATAATAGTCCCCGAGTTCTCCAGAGAGTTACCTTAAAAATAATGTGCCTTGGCTCCCTTCTAATCAGTGGTATACATGATGAAGTCCGTGGAAACCAGGGCAGGAGACAGAGGCTGAACCTGAGCTGCATGCTGGCAGAGTCAGAACATGGCCTCTCAGAAGCACTTTCAGGGCCCGGTATGCCAGCATACCCTGAGCATGCTAGTTCAGAGCCTATATGTGTCCCAGCAATGCCTCCAGCAGACTGGTAAATGAAGGGGGCTGTACTGGGGCTGGCAGAAAGGCCTGGCTTGTAATCATGCATGGTGACTGCAATTTAAGACCACAAGTGTCAAATGTGCTGCAGCAGAGCCTCCCTGCATCACCCTCCATCCCACCTCCCAGTACATCCTGTTTCCAGCTGTTCCCAGGTAGGACGTCCAGCAGATATCACTCCAGACACCGTTCTGCTTCCTGAGGCAGCCTGCCAGGCAAAGTTTTGCAGTGGTTTGTCTTGCTTTGAGCTCCTCAGCACCTTCAGCCATTAAATTCTTGTTGGGGTGACCAGGATGTCACTTGTGCTGAGAGAAAGGAATTTTGGAAGGGGGAGGAGGGCCTGGATCTACAAGTAGTTTTTGAAGTGGAAAAAAAAAGGGTCCTGCTCCTTAGGATGCACTGAAAGGAGGGAGAGGTGAGCTACTGGATTGCAGTCTTCAGAGGGGTTGTCCACAGAATGTCTTCACCTCTTCCTCCCTCACACTGCAGGAGACGTGCCTCATGCCCATGTGGAGGGCAGGACAGCAGGTGGGACAGGGCTTGCGATCTGGCCCCAACAGGTTCAACACACTGGGGATCGCTATCCACTAGTTTGCAAATACTTGTTGATTTGCACTAAGACGTGTCTTTTGGGTGCTACCTGATCCTTCTGCTGACATGGGGAAAGGAAGGAGGAGGAAAAGTGTTGCAGAGAGACAGGAGCTGGACAATAAGGTGTCAAGGTTACTGGAGAAAGACAGGCAGAACTGCAACCTCCCAAGTGGGCCTACAATCAGCTAGTGAACTCTTACAGTCTTGAGAACCCCTTCTGAGATTACTTAGAAAGTATGTATTTCCTGTGGGCTATACCCTGTGGGCAAAAGGTAAAAACACATTCAGCTACTTTGACTTCAAAGGAATTATGCTGATTTGCATTTAAACTAATAATGAGGAAGAATATTGCTCTGCCTCCATCATTACATATTTTTTGACTTCTGCAATAAATAAGGATCATATCAACCTACCCTCACAGTCCAAATCCCTTGAAAGTAATGCTTACGCTGTAAACCAAACAAGTCATGCCCACATGTAACCAAATAAAATGTGCCCATGGAATTATAGACCATTTCCACACATGGCCACACAAGAGAGGCAAATTAAAATTTCATGGACAGTCTTAACTTTGACATTTTTGAAGTCTTGATCACTTACTAAGAGTTCCTTGAACACAGTTGCATGTGCATGAAATTGCTCACATTTTGTTTCCAGGCCCAAGTATTTAAGATTGCAGGGTGCGTGTGCAGTGTCTGGAAACTAGATTATTATTATCATTAGCTCATTTTCTCCATGACAAAAGAGTAGTGAATGTTAGTTGTTTTCATTTTCCAGATGCTCCATTAATTCTGTGCTGCGCTGAATGGGGTGGTATCATCGATCACCGACTAGAACAAATGTGAAGATATATTCACTGGAACGCAGCGTGATTGCTGGGAAGTCTTAGTTCAAGTGTGTCTGGGAAACCTTACTGTTAGCCAAGCAAATTCTCAGACACCATATTTGTGTGACAAGTAGGTATGATTTACAGGTTATCTTAGCTGCAGAAGTGTACTGTGGGTTTGTGGGTTGTTTTTTTTTTTTTCTTGTGCTGCTGACTGGAAATATCAGAACACACATTAGAGATCAAACAGGATTTGAAATTATATCTAGTTTTCAGGAACACATAAATTGCATTGAGACATTCAGTAGTTTAACATTTCCACATCAGTAGAGACCAAGTAGTAACAGTAGTTGTATGACCAGCCAGTCTGCCTAAGTGGGCAGAGATGGAGAGCCCTGGACCTTCCCCAGGAGTCGTGTAGGTGTGCATGCAAAGGATCACACCTGCTGCACGGCAGAACGGCAGGCAGGCGAACCTGTCAAATGCATGTTTTAGCCATCAGGGAAGGGACGCTGCTGCATCTCCTTAGCAAGACCAGCTCAAACCTTCTTCAAAGAGTTCTTCAGGTGTCTTTACACCACCCTGTCTTTTGTGGGCTTTTTCACTGAAGGTTTTGAATACTTTACCTGGAAGAGTAGTTAGTCTGTGCAGCCTTTGTCTAGTACTCTATCTGCATCTCCATTTCTGAGCTAAAGAACACCAGTCTAAACTTTCCCCTGAGCAAGGTGTTTTACAGGTTTTTCCTGTTTGCCTGTATATTCTCTTCTTTCCCTCCCATCTCAGGAATAACAGGAGTCACCTGTTCTGGCTTGAGGATACCTGGGCAGAAGAACTCTGTATTTTGTATAAAGCCCTAACACCCAGCTTCTTGCTGTCAAGTGAAAGAAAGGGCAATTCTGTCTTCAGGCTTGCTTGGTATTTACCCTTTTTACTGAGAAGAAAAAAAAGAAAAAAGCATCTAGGTAATGTAAGATGTGATGCAGACTTCTCAATATGTACTTGTCTACAGGGAGAAGGGACAGCACCTGTAGCATGGACTGAGCACAGATTTCATGACAAATAACAGGAGTTGCTCAATTTGTTTTCCTTTTTCTGTTCAGAAATTAAGGGGAAAAAAAGAAAAGAGATCCCCCAGACACATTTGTTATTTGGCTTTGTCCAAAAATCATTGTGTTGGACAGAGTGGCTGAGGATATTCAAAATTCACACGGCATTGCTGAGAGGAGACAGGTGAGACAAGTTGTTGCATTTGCAAGGACTATCGTCTGCCCTTGGGTGACTTCAGTAAAGTCACCTCATCGCTCTGTGCCTCAGTTTTCTCTGTTGTTGAAGGGGATGACTCAAGGCTGATCTGTGTATTACACTCTTTCAACTACTGTTCAGTTTGGTCTCCTCTTCCCTCACGACATTACCACCCAAGATTTCTCATATCACAAGAGAGAAGGCCTGAGAAGATCTCCAAAGAAGTTTCCCTACCAGGAAATCTAAGTTTTGCCATAACAAATCCTTGAGCTCATAAGAAAATAGTGCTTTACACTTGAATGATTCAAAACTTTCCCTTAAAATAATCGGTGAAAACTTCAAGGACTTAGTAGTGCACAACAGTCCTCATCACTTTTATTTATGGACATTAAAAGTTCAGGTCATAAAAGGTGATGGTGGGAAGACTGTTATTAGCTCCCTTTTATTCTTCAGAACAAACCAATCTGTGCCAAGAGGCACACAGTGACACTGGAAAGATATCATGTAAAGGAAATATGTCATCAAAAGATGATGAATGCTTGTAATTAAGTGCAGGACTACACAAACAAGATTATGTAAATCTACAGATAAAGGCATCAGAGCGATCAGGTTCAAATGTACCCTTCTATCTAGCCTCACCCTGTGCTATTTCAAACATCATGAGGATGCCGAATGAAAATCTAATTCCAAATGTGAGCAGAATATAAATATAAAAAAGAGCTGTCTTCACAGTATAATGTTATTTCTCACAGTTAAGAGCCTGGCTTGGCAATCCCCATCTTTTCAGTAAATCAGAGCAGTACTTAACTTTACCCACATGCTTAAGACCTACTGAATAATTCATATCTAAATATTTTGTCAGATAGCACCCTAGAGAAGGCTGGTCTGTCTGGAGGGCAACCAAAACTGTTCAGTACATCCCCTCTCTGAGAGAGAAATCTCTATTCTCTTCCCATTAAAATGAATGTCTAAACCTAGCAATGTGCCTTCCTCGTACGTGGCACATCCATCAAGCTGACAAATGATAAAAATATAAACAGATGAATCCTGCTGCCATGCTCAGCAATGAGAGATACCTGCAGTATTCGATTAGCTAGTCCATTTCCCCAGCCTGAGCAAAACTGCTTTGCAAGATCCCTGCTACCGTTTTTCCCAGTTTGGTTTTCTTAAGGCCAGACTAACTTCAGCCTTTCTAAGATGATGTTTGCTAATCTGAAATCAATAGAACATCCTACCAAAGACTGATGATATTTCTGCATGGTTTCACCCTTTTGGCTTTTTTAAAATGTTAGAAAAATGAGCTGTCTGCAAAGAAAATATGGAGAAGTGGAGAAATGTTTCGAGCTATGAACAGAAGTCAGGACAAAGCTATTGGGACCTGTAAGTGTAAACAACAGTTTTGGTGCTGAGTTAGACAGAGGTGGGAGTATGGGTCTCATGGTGCAAGATGCAGAGGTGGCAGCACTCAGAGAATAGTTCCCTTTGAAGTCAATGGGACACTTGGTGCTACTCCCTGAGTGTGAAGCAGTCAGAATTTGAGTCCCAGCAGTATAAAAACTCAGCTCTGTCTCTCACATTGAACCAGACTTTACTCTGCAACTGTCCAACCAGCCTTCTTATGTCAGGTGATTGAGTAAAGTAAGACACCAGCAGACTAAGTGGCAGACTCATTGTGAAATGCAACAGCAAAGGCTCAGCGTGCTCCCTTTAAGGGCGATCTTATCTTTTACCCATCCCCCTAGAAGAGCTCTCTGTGTCTAAACCAGACCTTGATCTGTCATAGGGCAAGTTGTCCTTTCACAGTAGAGTTGTCTAATCAGATCCTAGGCCAGAATAAAGCCCGTTATGCTACTTAACATATATATGACACAGAAGTAAGAGTATGGCTTTCTGCAAGCATTTTTGAGATACTGCTGGTGGCAGAAGATGAGTTTGAGGACCATGGGGCATTCTGCTTACGTGCCACCACAAGGGCCTTTTGAGGGCCAGTTCCACCAGGCTACTTCAGAATTGTCCTTTTGCTTCAGGACTACCTGAACAGGACTACCTCTTCTCCCAGGTATTAATTGATTCATTTGTCCTTTCTTTTAATTGTCCAGGAAGCAAAAATGAAAAGAAGTTTTGCAAGGTGACACAAAAATACAGGTGGAGGTAAAGCCTCTGCTGTAAAAAGCTTATAATTAATTTGACAACATAGAAACAAGTAGGGAAAAGTAATGTATGCCTAGCACTAAGGGGGACACATATTATTGTTTGTAGCATCCCTGCCACATTTATGGCATTAAGCAGTGATGTCCAAATCAAGATTACAATTTCATTTTGCAATCAAGCAAACAGGCAGGGCCATAGAAAAATTCCTGTGTAATACAGAAATCTCTACAGTAATAACAAGAAACATGAAAAATAGAGTCGATGCACACTTCTGTTAATATAAATGTTCACTTTTACAGAGACTACTTTGCAACCATGGAGAGAAAAATTATTTCCATTTTTTAACAGCAGCTCTTAAACTCAGTGTTGTTTTTGTGGGGTTTTTTATAAGTAATACGTTGCTAACCACAGAAACGCATTTATTCAGCACTTGCTGTGCTTGCAGTACTTTTACAGCACTTCTTCAGAATTCCAAAGCAGACACAAATGCCACATCTATGCCAGTAAATTAGCCTGGCCAGGCTCCTTTCTCTGCCCCCGAGGTCTAGCAGTATAGCACAGCTCAGCTGCATGCTGCTAGACTCTCTTCCTCTACTGTACAGGGTGGCCTCACCCATATCATCTGTAGGGAATATTCCTTGGCCCACGATATCTTCCAAAGTGTGCCTGGATATTGTGTCAAAGCTGAAGCGATTAATTAGTATAGACAACCACATACTGGAGTTTGTACTCAAAATTTGTCTCTGTTTAGTTACTACTGTAGACATAACTCAATAAAACTCCCAAGCTTAGCCTGAGGGCTAATTTGGGCAAATGACCACTCTCTATGTGCAGTTCCATGCTTAATTTAGATGATAAAGACTTTAATAGTATAGACATGGCCAGATTGGTCTGAAGGTAGACAACAATGGCCATGGCACTGATGCTTTTTGAAAATGTAGCCTGGGAACTGTGGACAAGGGTCTTGGAGTGACCTGCACTCTTGAAGCTCCCTGTCATTGGGCTGACATCAGAGCAGAAAAGCACACATTTTATTTTCTTCTGTTTCCTCTCCACATGCTGGATGATTGCATGGGAGAATTTTATAACTGTCAAGTAAATGATGCCTTATTAAATGAAGTATTATACATGCCACAAGTGGAGGTAGCATTTAATCTTGCAACACAAGAACTATCTTCTTGCTGCTGTCTTCAAACTTTTCCTTCTGCAGCCCAACACTGTACAAGTTTCATGCAGTTTTATTGTAATCTTGAAGTATAAATTAATAAAATATTCAAACCAAGTGAAAGTTAAGAAGAAAGTCTTCCATTTCTTATCCTCAATAGTTAATGCTCTGCCAGTCCTCTACATATCTTCCTCTTCTATGACCCAACTGAAATCTAACATCTAGGACTGACTTAACAGATCTAAAGCAAACCATCCTGTGCTGAGGCTGTGTAAGCCTCTGGAGTGCTGCTTTCTGTGAATATGGCTGGCACTAACTTAGAAGTTGTCTGGTCCAGTTTGTTGTGTTGTAATATCATAATTAACTGGAGAAACAAAGGCAGCCCAATTTTACTGGGCGCCGAGTTACAATGAGATTTTGCATGGTCTAGAAAGACAATCATAGGGTTGGTGAACCAGGAACAACTGCAAAATCAGTCATACTCCATAAGCCATGAAGCAACTCAGGTGACAGTTAGGAGCCTGATTTTTGCCTCTCAATGACTTTTTTTGTCCATGATTTCAATTGCAATGGGTTGACATCCCAGTTAGCTCACTAAGGCAGTGCTTTGAAAAGGCAAAGTTAATTCTTGTTCATGATGACTAAGTTTTCTGATGATAATTAAGCTTTATGCATGTATTTATATACGGAAATCAATATTTGCATAAACAAGGAAAGTGAAGATTGGTCTACACCTTATTGGTACCTAGCTGTTATTCTTTATACAAGTCAGAAAAATATTGTATTGCTGTGTTTACTTTAAAAACATCAGCCCATCTTTTCTTGTTTCTTGCATGTGCTGGTGCCAGTTACATGATTAAGTCACTCTCTAATAAATTTTGGATCAGCAGCCACTATTACCCTGTACTAAACTTTCTCCTCAGTAATGCAGATTTATATGTCTGGGGTAAATAAGCAGAATGTCTGAAAATGGAGGTGCGCCCTCCAAAAAGATATATTGTACTTTTACTATTCCCTCAATTCAGAGATCAATACATTATTAACCAGTTTATTGCTAAAGATTTGTGGTATTCATTTATTTTTTCTCAAATGTATCACCCTCAGGTCTAGACAAATTTACTCTTTCCTCCGGGTACTAATTATGCCCTAGTCATAAATAGAAAAGAAGTTCCAACAAATCATTTTTTTTGTATCGGAATCTCAACAAAATGGAAACCTTCTTTTTATTTCTTCTGAGACAATGACAGTTTTGTTATAATCTTTAAATGTCGTCTTGGTGGAGCTTATTCAGATTATGATGATGTGATTCTTCACTGACGTTCTACTATTGTGCCTAATCCACAGATGTGCCAAATCGCATTGGGAGTATCACATGATAAGGGAGAATCATATTCTGATGTCCTTCTCTCAAAAAAAGCATAGGAGCTCCCTGAGCTTAAAGCACTAAGAATTCAGAAAGTACGCTCAAGAAGTCCCATTTTTACCCTGTTGTTATGCTGCTGTGGAAGCACAGCACAGAGTAAGAGTGGCCATCAGTCAGTTCCCAGAGGGGTTTGCCTTCCCCTTGGCGGGGCTAAGCAGAAAGGGAACATCTGCATCCCTCCTGGTGAAGCTGTTTGTCTTAATGCACTTCTTATACCAAAAGGAGCAGGCCAAAAATATCACTGCTGGGGACTGGGACGCTCACACAGGAGCAAGGCTGGAAGGGCAGCTTCCTTGGGATCCCTGGGAGCCAGAAAAGTTGGAGTACGATTTGCAGCTATCCTGAAGGAATGAATGTCAGGTCCAGGGAGTTGGTATTTTCCAAGATCCTGTGAGCCTGTCTGCCTACTGTTTATCACTGCTGTCAAAAGGATGTAGCTTTTGGAGAAAGGTGAAACTTGCTACTGTGACATTGTCACGTTGCAGACAACAGATGAGACAGCTGCAATGTGAGATTAAAAGAAAAGCAGATCCTTTCATCTCTGGTGTTCTGCTCTAGTTTGAAACCACAGAGAGAGTGGGTGTATTTTTATTTTTCTATTCTTCCTTTGAGGTGTCTCCTTTCTTTTTTTTCTGCTTTACTTTCATTGCAAATGCAATGCAAATAGGTTTGCAAATGTGACAGAATTGTTTTATAATCATCACAAAATCCAGGTGCTCATGCTGGTAGAAGCTGGCACAGCAAGATATGCTTGTGCATTTTTGGCCATGTTTACCAAACCTCAAAGATTATCCACCTGAAGGGTAAGGCCAAGACACAAGGTTTGAATGTACATCCTCCAAACACTGAGCTTATAACTTTTTGTTGGGCTTCCAGTGTAACTCAAAATTCTTTTATTTAACTGTCAATCATGGTCTTGTAACTCAGCAAATATGGCTGCATTCTAGCAGTTGCATGGAATAAAACACCAAACAATGCACCAATGTATTATTTTCCTTTACTATTGAACCAAAGTAACTTGAGCAGCACCTTCTTTTTTTTCCTTCTTTTTTTTTCTTCTTTTTTTTTTATTCATTAAACAAGCTGCTGACACCAAGTGCAATTCAATTATTGCTAAAATTCATGAATTCAAAGAAAAGTCCCTTGGCATCCAGCATATCTAAATGAAGCTTTCACTCCGAGCCATGGGGCTATTCTTTGTGTCTTCTGCTCCTGTAGGACCAGTGGTGCAGAAAAACCTATGCATAAATGGCTCATGAGAAAAGAAAAATCTTTAAAATCTGTGCACACATATCTTCTGAACCTTCATTTATAAAAGTGAGCTGAGACAAGAATTAGTCACGGTGACTCAGCTAATGGGTGTCCATGAATTCAAATTCCATAGTTTTTCTTGAATTCATCCTTTTTCTGCCATTCAGGTATTCATAAACCCTAGCAAAACAGAGGTCTGGCACAGTCATCCTTGTTAAAACTGCGGCATATTGGGCCATACTCAAGGCCCTCTGAAAAATACTTGTCCCTCTGAACGGACAAAAAGGAGTCCAGTGTGCATTAATGCAAGGGACAAGCAGGATTTAGGAATGTGCTTGCTTGGGACACAGGCACTAGTGCAAGGACAGTACTACCCAAGCTGCCAGACTGTAAGTAGGGTGGCTGCAGAGTACGACCAGAGATGCCAGCCTCTGAAAGCCAGGCTGCTAGCACAAGGCAACCTGCATCGGCATCTTGGGGACCTGCATCTGACCTGCATTCAGCTGCCACATCTGCATACTAACCGCATACAAGGGCAGATCTCCAAGTCTAATGCTGAATTGCTCTTACAAGGGGACTCCCCTCTCCAGATTATCATCTTGTAATTCAGCTGCAGCCCCTTTACTCTTAGGTAGGCATCATTCGCTGAGCAGAGTACAGTGGGCATGGGTGTGTTCAGCATCTGTAAGTTCTCTGGTGATTTTCTCCCATGCAATACAACTTTGCCCATGCTTTTCTCTGCTGCTGTCAATATATACAATTTCCCCATAAAAATTATTAAAGTTCCTTAAATTGTGTTCTTCAAATCCCCTTCCATCAAGTGTTACACTAGAATGAAGGCTAGTGGTTAAAAAAAAGCTAATTTTTGTGGCCACCTCCAGTCAGGCTGTCTCCACTTATCCCAGTCTCTAGCTGCACAGTTTGGGGGCAAAGACCACTTCAGAGACCTCTGTGTCCATGCTTCTGCAACAAGGTGGCTGGGAAACATGGCATGTACCCATGCCCTACACACGTTTTGTTCACGGTCTTGGCTATGAGCCTGGTGGTAGGTGGGCAAGGAGCTCACACCATGACCAGGAAGAGCCAGAAGCAGGGCAGCTGCTGGTGGCCAAAGTTGTAGCTCATCCGTTCTTCCTTTAAGGTACAGTATGCACACAAACTCCTGCCCTCCGAAAAGTTCTCTGATTTGGCTTAGATCCACACTTGGTCTCAAGCTTGAGTGTCATGTGAATGACAGGAGAGGGCAGACTTGAAAAGATGCACTTAACTGTCCATGTTAGCTACTATTAAAAATAAAGTACCTGTCCCAACCCCTGCTTTTCACTTTTACTTTCTCTTCATGGACTGTCTTCACCTGAGGGAATATTTCTGACTAGGATATGTTTGTTTGCTTTGCTACCTACGGATCTGCAACAGCAAGTATTTGCAGGCTTGCGCTGCAGAGCTTGTTTTCCAACGCATTTACAAAGACAGCATGCATGGACCTGAATGCAGCCATCAATAGATAAACAGACTTGCAAGTGCAAATGGAGGGCAGACAGAAGCCGTTGTATTTACATAATTAAGTACACCACTTAGTGAATTCCCACTAGACTATATATATATATATTTTAAACCACTTTGCCAGGAAGTGAAAGGAAATCCTGAGCTCCCATGGGCAATGTAGAAGCTAAAGCCTCAGTGAATTCTTTAAATTCAATGTGTCTCACTGAGCAGTCTGCAAAGCACCCATGTTTTGAAGCTCACGATGCAAATGTTATGGGTCTTCCCATATCTGTGTATCCAGATTGAACTTTAATTGGTCCTTTACGTATCCTCTTAGAAAGTCATGAAAGCACAGCTACCAGTTGTAGATATTGGATTTCAGTTTAGGGAGCAGTTTAGCCAGAAACCGATGCTCCTCAGGAAGTTGTTTTCTTCAACTAGTAAAAGACATTATAATTTATTAGATTCCTATGAGGTAATGGCAAGGGAACATTTTGTAATGATTCAGCAATGAAAGATTAACTCTGATTACATTGCTGCTCTTGTGACAATCCGTGGGTTGTCAAAACCACTTTTGATTCCTCTGACATGAAGTGACACCAGCTACTCATTATGTAAGACTTACATCCAAACCCCAAGCCTGAAATTGAAGGAGGACCTATAAATAATGTATCGATAAGGTAAATTATGCAAGAAATCATTCCAGAAAGTGTCAGAACTCATCAACAAATTAGATAACAAGGAGGTCTTTTTTTCTACTAACTTAAATAAGCAAATTGAAATGGGATTTCTTCAAGAGCACTTTCTTAGCAGCTATTTGATGTTCTTAGGTAATTTCTTTAAAATCAAGACTTGCAAAGTCTATCATAAACCCAGCAAATCCCCATTTCATTTTCTCTCATGCAATGTACTTTAAGGCATTCTTTTGCTCCGCTGGCCACTGGGCCAGCTGGCATTGCAGGGGCATCAGTCTTTTTTCCATTCTCCCCTTCTGCATTGAGGGGGTCGCATAGGGGACATGTGAGCATCTCTAGAGCACCACAGTCCTAGCAAGCACAAGGTTGGAGGCTCATGCATTAGCCTCTGTGCCTCTTGCTCTCCAAAGCGGTGAGCAGGCACCCAGGACAACAGTGTGCAGATTGCAATGTTGAGAGGGACTCTTCACTGACCTTCTTGTTTCTAGTGTCAAGTATCATTATATCACCATTACACAGGATGTCATCTCTAAAAGCCTTTTAGGAGAGATTTAAGCATCTTGTAGGCTTGTAACCCTATCTCCCTTTTGCATTTAGAGAGAACAATAATTCCTGCTGCCCTTTATTAGAGGAGAAATCTTGTACCTATCTCTGCAAAGCATTCTGCACAGTTAGCTCATAATCTTTTTCAAGGATTTTTGAGACTGTTTAAAACTGTCAATAAAGATTATTTCTAGGTCTCAAATAATATATTTCATTTAAATATTTAAATGACTTCTGTAAAACAAATACAACTATTGCTGTTACAATCCCAAAGAGAGGTTGGAGGTTCGGGTGTGCTTCTCCTTAGTCTACTGCCAGAAAGAGTCTAGCTGACAGCTGACACTGAGAGACTTCTGTCCTAAATTAGCAGTGGGTACCCAAATCCCTCTGCAGCTTAGTGGAGTAACACCCCACATACTCCTGTGAGAGATCTGAGTGAAGGATGCTGCGCGATGCCAGGATGGACCGGTGCCTCCACTTCTGACTGCTCTTCCTGTGGGAATTAAATTTCTGGATGCTAGGCAGGCTTTAAGAGAAAAGATTGAAATTATTTGACCACAGTACAGACTAATAAAATGATTATTATATTTAGGGATAGATGAGCAGATTCATCTATTTACCTGTAAGCAAAAGTGTAGTTCGTCTGTGCCATCCCAGATATCTATTTTAGGATGAGAAAAATCATCCTATGGAGATACATATTTCAATGTACCAACTGTACAGAGAGTCCAGGCTGATAAGCTCCTACTTTGACAATGAAATTTTAGATGCATATGACAGGTTAGATGAACCTAATCCAAGAGGACAGGATTGTTGGTTGGGCTAGAAGACCTCTAAAGGTCCCTTCCAATCCAAAGCATTCTATGATTCTATGATTCTATGATTGTTCATGTGACTAACAGCTGACAATGATGATGAAAAAAAAAAAGCAGATTTTGGCCCAACATTTCAGTAGCCTGCAGCTGGTATGCAAGCTGGTTGTTTCCTAAATAGTCAAGTGGTAAGGTGTTGTCATAGGTTTCGCATTGTAAATGTATGGCTGAGCTGTGCTAGTAACATATAATCATATTTCTTTCACGACATGCAGCGCTCTCAGCTGCACGCACTGACACTATTAAAGCTACTGGTATAATGGATTGCAACAGGGGATACATTTGTGTTAAATGGCCTGTGGTAATTGTGTCACTGAATTGAGCTAATAATCATCACACTGTGCCACAATATCTTGGAAGAACATCTTCCCAGCTTATCTAATAGGATAAAAATTAGATTCTTAGGCTTAGTGAAGGCAGATTTCTCCTCATCTATGAATTTTATTTGGTGGGATTGATGTCCTGATTCATTGTTTCCAACTCATCTTTGGGAGCCTGCTGCAGGATCGAGCGAGCGATGTAGCACAACCAAACTCCATCTCAAGGCTTTTCAAGATAAATATCTGCAGATATTACAGAGGTAGTGTCAAACAAAATCTAAACGCTAAATCTTTTCTCAAACTGAGCTTATGTAATATAATTCCAATGGCCTTAGTACAGTCACACTTGATTAACAAAGGCAGAAACAAGTAGAGAACCAGACATCACATATGAGGAATAAATATTTTTCATCTGTGCTATAAATTTTATTGAATATAGCTGGAAATCAGCAGTGATTCACAAGGCTGAGCTTGGTCTCAGTTTCTCAGTTCCCTTTAGACCTTAGCAGAGGGGACTCGACATCTTAGTCCAGAGATATTCTTTGCAAAATCACTCCATTGGGATTTTCTGGATTTTCTCTGCAGCAGCCATCTGAAAATGTTGTGTTCAGTGACTCCATTGCAAGGTGCTTGTTCAGAAAAGTATGACACTCATTTATAAAAATGTACTGTTTATTTTTCTGAGAGCGGGTTGCCCTTATAAAGAAATTTACGGTCTGATGGGGATTTCTTTTGTGTGAGAAGATTTGGGACCAAGACATTAGAATTGCTGCCAGTGTATGAACTCCACGGTTCTGAATATCAGTTTGTTCCACAATAGAAAAACTGATAGACTGGTAAGTTTAACTACTTTACAGCTTTTAATAACAGTTCTTTCTCCAGAAACTTTAAATGGCAATGGTAAACATTTTCCTGATCTAAAAAAGTCATACATCCTGGGTCTGAGAAGAGGAACACACAAGTAAAGACCCAGCTCAGTCTCCTTTCTTGTTGCAGTCTCCAGCCTGGCACGTGTTTGGTGCTGGTATTGCTGCCTCTGTCAGCTACGTTACCTAAGCTGTTTAACCCACACTTGTTCAGAGACGTGTATATATTTCCCAGGCATCTCCACGTGCTGTTCCTCAGTCTTACTGTTTTTCTTTTGTTAATTCTCTTTGCAGCAAAAATGACAGTAAGTCAGGAACATGAGCTGTGAATGTTGTAAGGATGTGGAGCTTCGTTTTTCATGTCTGCATAAAAATGGAACAATGTTTGAATCTGAACCACACAACCCCAAATGTGTGCAGAGAGCAGATGCAGACGTCTGAGACAATTCTAATGGCTTAAGTGCAGAGCAAATCCACGGGGAGATAATTCCCCCATATTAACCACAATGTATAGATATGACAGCATTTAGTAGTCTCTTTAGCCGCCTTTTCTCATTATTTCCTCTTTTCTCTGCTACAAGAAAAAGAAATCTTTGCTGCTGGAGGCAAACAAGTAAAATGTTTGCAGCTGTGTTTTCCAACTGTAAGTCTAGCACAATCAACTCTATGGGAGTTAGTTGTCCACTGTAAATATTAATTGATTAATCCAGGTGCGAGCAGCTACAATAAAAACATTATGTAATTTTCTCCAATTCTGTTGTTGTTGACATCAGTAAAACCAAGCCTAAGAGACTGTGAAAACTCATACATAGCTGCATTTTTTTAAAAAAACTTCTGAGACTATGAGAAATTATTAGATGAAAAGGGTTTTGCCAGAAAAAGAGAGAGAGTCTTAAAACAGGTTAACTGACAAAAAAAAAAAAAAAAAAAACCACCACATTTCTTCATGCATTGCAAATAAAAAAATGCCCTTCCAGGGTTCCAGCTATTTCTTGTGTTTGATATCTAGGCAGGGGAAATGGAAGCATTTGTTCCAGCTGAACAGCAGGAAACAAACTGAATTTATCAGCAAAGGAGAAGCATGAGTTTAGCTCCACATTAAATTTACTTTCCTTGATGTCAGGGAGCTGCATGGTCTATTGCTAGACTATGCCAGTTGGCCTCCAGGCCAGAGAGCAGGTCCTCGTTTATTAATAGCAGAAAAATGTGATTCCATTTTCTGAGAACTGCTTTTCTTTCCCCATATCAGGCAGCTCCATGCCACTTCTCCTCATCTTTCCACATTCACTATGGACAAGGAGCACACCAGATGCCAACTGCCTCCTCCCAGCACTGCTAACTTTCTCTGTAACTCTTCTTCTACACAGGAACAAGGCCTTCAGGTTGGTGGAACTCTTTTTTTTTTTTTTTTTCTGATAAAACAGCATAGATGTAGCTCATAACAGTCAAAGGAACTGTCTCTAAACTTCTACTCTCTATCAGATTGTGCTCCCCATTTGACATGTAACTTAAATCCCCTCACAAAAGGTTTTGGTAATAGCACAGGATAGCTCAGCAGATTAAGGATGAATCACTGCAGGGACACCATTACCAGCAGCTGCCCGTGCTGTAATGCTGATTTCAGATCAGTGGAAGTGGCTTAGCTCTCCACATCGCATGACCACCCGGCCCCAAGATTCTCCCACCCACAATGTGCATGGGGCTGAAGCAGACCCTCAGGGAAGGGCACTGGTGTGACAAGGGAAAAGGCACTGCACAAAGGGGAAGGAATAGCATTGCTTGTTCATGTTGATTTGCACCATTTAGCAAGGACCATACCACAACTTGGCCTTGAGTTACTGATGGACACCAGCTGTGGGTGTGGCACCACAAAGGGCAGTTTCACTAGCTTACCTCTCTTGTCATTTCCCAAGCCTTGCCAGAAAAGAGCTCTTTATTGAGTAAAACAGCTATCTGTGCGAATAATTGCTTAATCACACCCTCAACTAGGAAAACTGCATTGTTTGATGACTTCAAGCAACTGGTAAAAACACCAAGCTTTCCTTTTGCCTGAATGCTGTTTAGAGCAGAAATCACTGAGGCACAAATACTCTAAGGCATTGAAGCACTCAGGCCAGCTGACATTAGTGGGAGTTGAGGAACCACAAAACCAGGCTAATACTCCCACTCAAGTAACAGAAAGAAAAAGAAGAAAAAAAAAAAAAAAAAAAAGAAAAAATGAGGTAATGTAGAGTCACTACAATCACAAAACCAGCAATGGTCCTTGTCACAAACAGAACAAGCCTTAGAGATGTGGACTATGTTTCTGCTGCTAAATAAACCAGGAGGCAAAACAGCTGACCTCAACCACAAGCAAACTTCATAGCTCTGTGCCCCCTGAGGTGGCCTGAAGACACATTTATTATTATTTTTTGTGTATATTCCAGCTCCAAGCATGTGAGGGCCGTTGTATCCCATGAAGTTATTGTTCTGGTTGCATGAAACTCAGGACAGGTGTTGCAACTGGTGGCATTGGCTTGAGGAGATGTGGGGGACAGCCAAGGAGACAAAGCATGTGGGGATAGCTTTGGAGGACAGCATAAAAAGGCAGGAACCAAACACAGTTCGATCTTGAACTTACAGCCCCCATTTAGGATTTTTATCCTGATGTGTGTTATTCCACCAGCCATGCCTAGGCTTTGTCTGATCGGTGGTGGCTTGACACAGGATAAAACTGTACCATGGCACAAGCTAGCAGTTAGGTAGCATGAAAAATCAGTGGTACAAGGCCCTAGCTCATACCTTGGCCTGATTTTCTAACCAGTGTAGTTGTATCCATAGCGAAGATGCAAAAATATCTAAGGTAGAAGAGGAGTCACCATTGTGAAGAACCCACTACACAAAGGAAAGCAATTTGGACAAGGAGCAGAGCAAGAGGCAGTTGAAACAATGATCTCCATCTGGGCAGGAAGATCAACATGTTGTTCTCCTAATCTCCTGAAGATAAGGTAAAAACAAAACATATAAGAGAAGAAAAGGCGATGTGTGAAACACAAGAAAGAAGCATTGGATGAGATGGAGAAAATGGGGTAAAGGAAGTCAAGGAAAATGAAACATTTTGGCCAAATGTGTGAGTAAATTTTTTTTAAAAAAAGAAAAAATAATAAGAACAGAATTCAGAATTTCCATCCCCCATCAGTCGTTTTTGCACCATGTTTACTCTTCTCTTCCCACCCCTGCCCACCAATGCCATCAGTCACACTGTCTTCCCTTCCACTGCATGATGCAGTTATTGAAGGGTAAAATAACTATACTTGAGGAACATTCCATAGTTACAGATACATCGGTAAATTCTTCATCTGGTCTGGCAATGTTGTTCAGTACCTTTTTTTTTTTCTTTTTTTTTTTGCTAGTAACTGAAAAATCAAATTGTCAAGAAGCTGCATTTCCTCCATTTTAGATACCATACATCAATCCATTAAAAATTACAAGCTAAGGAGATACAGAGGAGGCGGACACCACAGTAAGGTATTTGTCAAATGATGCACCTGCCTCCTGGCAGATTGTCAAACCCAGAGGGTGCAAGAGTAAACAGATCTAAATAATAATTTCCTTCCCCCGCATTAGATGTGTGCTAGTGCCAAAAAAGATCCTAAGTACTGCATTAGCAGGAGAAAAGTCTATTTATTCTGTTAGAAAAAAGGTAGACATGGAACAATTGAGGTCAAAGAGTTTGGACAAGGGCTTTGTGACTGAATGGTCACAACCCTTTCCAAAGGCTAACCCTAACCTGAGGGTGTGGAAAGGTTAGATCATGGTGCACACTTCCTTCCAGGTCTAGTTTTATATCTATAGAATTTGCAACCCACAGCCTTACCTCAGACAATTTTCAGTGCCCAGAGCTGAAGTTTACTTTCCCCAGTGATCTTCAGGCTAAACTTACTACGTGAGAGCATCCAAACCTGTTACAGCCAGTGTAAATGATTTAAGCAGAGGGACCCCTGTGAACCTGGCTCATCTGGACGTTGATAGGACAGGAAGCACTTGCACACAGTGCTCAGACCATGGCAACATCTAGCAGAGGTGAGCAGCTGGGGTCTGAAAGCAGAAATCTCTTTGACAGACATAACTGGAGCATCAGAGAATAGGCCAGTGAGCCAAAGGATAAGGAGGTGCAAGTGAAAACATCAGACTCACTTGTTACTCCAAAAGCACTCTAGACGTAAAAGAGGATCCCCAGTAACAGGATCTGTAAACCTATCTAGAACAAGGGGGTTTGCTTTTAATGTTGCCTCCGGCCATCCAGCATCACTTGTCTTATCTCTGCCCTAAAATGTAGCCAAGGCCATGTCAGAGCCAAGACACTAGAAACCTTGAAGGTGTGTCCCATCTTAGGCAGAGCAGTGTCATCGGACTAGCTAGGGTACTGCAGGATGTGAAACCGTTTTCAGAAATGTAACCAAAAACAGGAACATTGCAAAATTTAGCATATCTATCATGGTGAAATATTGACAGTCATGTACCTGCCTTCAAAAGATAGGAACGAGGATACTGATAGCAGGAGAAAGGTATACAGTAATGAGAGAGACCAAAGAGATCTGATTTGGTCAAAACCAGAATTCTTTTGGGTTAAAAATTTTGAAGGCGGTGACAGAATTTTCTTTGCACAGAGATTAAGATGCACTTATTGTGAGTAACTAGAAGTGGAGTCATTATGGGACATCTTCACAGGTAAAGTTTGGACCTTACCTTCCTACGCAGGAACCTTCCCATTTGCTCTGCTGATCCGTCCTTAGCCAAAAGCTCCCTTCCCGTATCAGGTGACAGATCAAAGGCATGCATCCCTTGCTCCTAACCTACAATGAAGACACTGACTAATACTTGAAGGCCATTGGGGTACAAGTGAAGTTGGCATTGGTGGAAGATTTTTCACAGAACAGGTCCAGAGAAAGCCATCGTCTTCTGATGCTTGAGAAGGTATGGATCTGCAAACAAATATTTTTCCTAAACTGAAGATCTGGTCCAGGGCTTAACATAGCAATGAAGGAATTTTCACACTGTTCTCTACAGGACTTTTAGCGTATGTTGTGTTTGTGATAAATACACCATTTTGGAAGGCTATATATAGAAGAAAAGTGTATTTCTTCTGGAACCCCTCAAACCCAGCAGAAACTGGGTGGGTGGATGGATGGAACTGAAACAAAGAGTTATCTTTCATTCACGAAACCATCAATACAGCTGACACTTCAGAACAGACTGTGAGAGTGTGAAAATGTACTTGGATATCCATGTGCAAAAGTGACTAAGTACTCACCATTCAGCGGTCACCTACACAAGAGTATAGCAACCTACAATCTCTCACGTATGGTACCTTTCAACAGCTCCAAGAAACAGACAAACATCGATTTTATAGGCAGGGACTGGAAATAAAGGGTAGGGATATGACTGGTGCTCATATATTTCAGTATCTAAACAACCACATTAACCACAAGGCCCCTGCTAAGCAATGGAGGATTTGTTCAAATAACCTTCATTCCAGAATTTTATATTCTTTGCTTCTTTTAGGTGTACAAGACTTGGTTGTGATAAAAGACTGACCAGAAATATGAGAAATCAGTTTCATTCACAAAAAAATAAAATCTTATTTTTTGTTCTTCATCTAGGCTGTCCCCCAAAAAAATTGAATACGCAGAAAGCAAGAGTCCTGCCTGAGGCCAGAATATTCACCTGGGAAGTGGAGATCCAGATATAATCCCTGCCTGGGAGATTTTAGAGGATGGATTTGAACTGGCTTGTATGTGACCAGTGCTCAGCCACTTATCAATCACTAAGCAAAGAAATATCTTGCTGGCTCAAAGTGGAGCAGCTCCAGTCATAGAAATTGCCTCCATAAAAAAGTGTCTGCCCTGGTTCAATTCTCTGCTGCAAATCAGGTAGAATTCATACCTTTGTCACTTCCTAACCAGGGAGCTCTTTCCTCATCTGCTGAAGCATTGCTGCTCTCATCTCCCAAACCAGACAAAGCAGAGGGTCTCCCTGGTCCTCAACGTGCAATGCTGTGTGAATGGGCTCCATCCCCAGCTGCCCTGTCCACCTCCTGGAGAGCCCAGAGAGCAGTCCGGAACAGCAGATAATTCACGTGTAGGAATTAGGACTTGTGAATGTGTCTGGTCTGTTCTGCATCAGCTGCTCCTGATGATGATGCACACAGAGCAGATGGAAGCGTGGGCAGCTCAGGGCAAAGCTGGAGCAAAGCAGCCAATTAAATCAATCTCTCCCCAGTCAGGCTTGCTCTCACTATATGTTGGTAACACTAGCGGCTGATCTATCATTCAGCCCTGTCTGTTGGCATAGACATTCGCTATAGTTGTTTGATGAGATCATACTTTTTTTATAATTTGACCATTCAAAAAAAAAAAAAACCCAACATTTAAATAAACAGCTTGGCACAGGCTCTCCACTGCCCTGCACCCTCAGCTGTCTTTGACAACTACACAAAGCAGATGTGAAGTGGCACCACTTGCAAGGTAGAGAATGGGGAGCATCATAGCCTGATCCTGAGCAACAGAAGCTGGCACGTTTCCACTGAAATCAATGTGCAGCTCCAACAACGGAGAATGTGCCAGCTTCCGTAAGTTGAGGGTCTGCTTGCAGCCCTAATAGCCAAACTGCTCTGCACATTTCTTACCTGAACACGTCCATGCCCAAAGCTTTTGTTACCCTTAGTGCCTAGAAGCAACGGCTCACACGGCATCATCTTCTCACATAGATGTAGCTTCTGGTGACACAGTAAAGAAAAGCAAGGTAGATTTTCTCTTGGCAGATAGAAGAAGACACCTGACAGATGCTTTCTCATCTCCATCTTTGGCAGTTCTGGTCATCTTTATTGCTCCTTACACTCTGGAGATGTTCCTCTCTGAATGCAGTATTGCACAACCATCTCAGGTGACATTAAATCTCAGGTGACAGCTGACCCCACTCAGGCCACCGTGAATAATGAACACAGCACAGATAGCACTTGTCAAAAAGAAAGACCTTATGAGTGTCTCATTGATTGCTCTTCACTTCTGCTCACTGTTAACTGTTCCAAGGGCAGAGACCCCATTGATCCCTTCCCCACAAGCACAGGCCAGCTGGCTACCAGGCTGGAGCTGCTTTGAAGCAGCAAGGGATCCTCAGTGACAGGCACATCCCATCACATAAATTCCACAAAGGATTACATCACACATTGAATCTACGCAAGCATTAGCCACCACAAAGTGATACGGTTGATTTTATCCTCTTGAGCTGATGGCAGTAGTTTGAGCAGGTAGAGAAAGTTTTAGCTCTCACCAGAGCCTGTAACAGCAAGGTCTCCACAGAGATGTGGTGTGAGCCTTGAGTCCCCTCTCAACATCCTGGCCTGCCCAAGCTTGGAGTTTCAGGAGTCATTGAGACAATAAAACAGCAATAGTTGAAAAACTACTAAAAGTTTCCTAACAGCATACACCAAGAAGGGAAATTCCCCAGCAGTTAGCTGGTCTGTCCTAAAAAGCATTTTGCTGCTGTAGCACCATTTCTAGCTATTTCTAACTTGAAGCTACAGGCCACACTAGGCATAGCTGGCCAGGGCACTAGCAGGAGGGATGCTGTGAAGGGACGCAGGCAGCAACAACGTTGGCCACATCCCAGGCTGGCGTCTGGGCTGTCGTGCAGTCACACTGCCTAAGTGCTCAGCAGCCAGGCCAGGACTCTTCTGTGTTGCTAAATACTTCACGAAACCCCAGGGAAAAGACAAACTTCACTTCACAGCTCCTGCTCCACCACCAGTGGTTACCCCAGAGGGTTTCAAACACAGCAGTGCCAGCACTGGGAAGTGGGGGGCTGCCCACAGTCAAGTCCAAAGTTTCAAAACAACCCCTCAAGTTCATCTTCTCCACCTGGAAATAGGCTGATTCTTGATGGTTCAAGCATGGAGCAGTTCTCTGTGACTTTAGGAGCTCACTGTACCATATTAATGAAGGAAAAAGAAAGGGAATATCTTTATCAGGAACTAAAATACCCTGTGCAAGGAGAAGATATCTTATACAGGAGGGTTTTCTAATATCACTGATGAAGGGTTAATCAAATCCAGTAGATGGATCTCAACCCTGTAGAATTTCAAACTGCAAACACAAGCATATTTTTTATAGTCGAGGCAATTAGCAACAGTTAACAGGGAAATGTGATGAGCTCTCTCCTAGTTACAGTCCTTAAGCTGGGTTCAATTCTGGAATCTCGGCTCACAGAAACCACAGCAGATCTTGGATTTATAGTCATTTATATTGGTTAATCTTCCAGCATTGCACATCTTACTAAAAGCTATGCTCTATTTCATCCTTAACCTATTGGATTCGGCACAGGAATTCCTGGATGAAAGTTTATAGCCTGTGTTGTCAGACTGGATGAACATAACAAACTTTTCTAGCCTCAAAATATCTATGGGGCAGTTAGTGTAAATCTGCATGGTTTTACTGAAGTCACTGGAATTATATTGATTTATACCAGCTGAGAATAAGTCCCATTTTTAATTTCTTCAGCAGTTTGAACCAGCATGATAAAACTGGTATAAGCAGAGAGTGAGCCAGCCCATTTGCATCCTGTGGGGCTACTGAGGAACAACCCTTTCTGTTCCAGATGGTAATTCAGCCCATTTTAGAAGCAGAGGGCTTTTTTCTTTCCCACTTCGATTCAGAGTTTGTCAGTCATTGTGGGGAGGACAAGGCTGTGAGGCAGGTGCTTAGAGAACCATACTAAATTATGCACAGCAGAAAATCTGCAAAATGTACTTCAAGAGCTGGAAACTTACCATGTGTGACTGAAAATTGCAGAGAGACAGAATCCTAATTTTCAGATTAACTATTTCATCAATTAAAGCTGCATTTGCAATCCTTTCTTATTTGTCTGCCAATCTGTGACTACTGCTGTACAAAGCCATCACCATAATAGAAACCGAAGTGGATATTTGATGCCATGTGCATATGGCAACCTATGGGCTTTTTTTCAAGCATAATAGTTCCAGCTAATTAGTTTTTTAATGTATTTGCATTAGTTTGTGGAATTCCATAGTTCCTATTAAGTAGAGACAGGTAATCAAATGAGAAAATTAAGCAAGTCCTGCTGCGTGCTGTGTGTTTACAAAGTTGAGAAGGCAAGGTTTATAGTTAAGATAATGTGGTAGTCATTTACACAAGAACAAAACTTCTGCTGATCCACCCAAGTGTCAACACATTTTGCAAACATACTTCAGACCCCAAATCCCTCATGAGTCCAGCTACCTCCTAAGTGCGTCTTCTGGCTCTGTAAGATCCAACCTTTTCTGTCGTTGTCCTAAGCTGTGGTACATTTTGCTTAAATCCAAGTTAAATTTTGCAGGGCCTCAGTTGAGGAGTTATGAGCTGAGGCAGTCCAGTGGCACTGGACAAGCTCCTTGCAAGGATATATGATGGTGTCATTAGCAAAAAGCAGGTCTGCAAAGGCTGCGAGAGAGGTGGGACTGAAAGTAGTGCCAATGGCACAAACTGCAACCTTGAAAAAGCCCCACAGCCCTCCCTTGTTGTCTGTATCCAAACTCAATTACTTTAATATTTCTGCATGCATTTAGAATCATGCCACTGAAATTGTACCCAAAATTGCATCCACCCCTCAGGACTGAGCACTTCTGCACCTCACCCATACTACAGCCCCTTGTCTGAGTGATGGAGCCATGCTTCACCCTATTGCAGCTACATCTGCAGTATTTCTTTCCCGATACAGCCCTTTCTGTAAGGAGGGGAGCAATGAAAGCAGAACATGTAGTCAGGGTTAGGGAAGACTTCCAATATTAATTTGCAATTGGTTTATGGCCCATTTGTACCTTCCGGCAGGCACAGAGGTGTAAATCCCAGCTTGTGAAGTCTCCCAGATGCCCACCAAGCCAGACACCAACCAGAAAAAAACACAGCTCTGACAGTAAATCCTGTGAGGCTTCGCACATGCTGACAGTCCAGGCAGGGCTTTAAGCCAGGCTTCAGTGCCAGACCCGGGCTGCTCCCAGTCATCTCCCCACTGGCAGCAGCTCCCAGCCTCCCAGCCAGAAGAGGTGACAAGCAGCTCCCAGGGGACAGGGTGCCACCATCAATCTGCAGATCAAACCCAAGAGGGTGGGAGGAGAGAGGGAGAGCTACAGCCAGCTCCTGCTCCTGGTAACTGAGCATAGCATCACTCGTGACACTAAGCCTCTGCTAACTCATCACTTGGTACCCAAGGCTGCCTCTCAATTGCTTGTGAAGTGCTCTTTCTGGTACTTTATTAAGGCACGGAGTGTTAGCCCCATTTTAAGGAATTATTGCTTCATTCTAAAATCATCTTTTCAATCTGCATTTGTATACATCTCCCTTTAAGTTGGTTAACCTTTTGTTTAACCTTTGATTTTGATTAACTTCTTCTGAACCTTTTGCATATCCTGAACTCCACATGCAGAGATCCCATGTCTTTGAAGTCAACATTACATATTCTACCACTTTAAAAGGTACATGCTGTTTGGCTACAAGCTAGCAATACTAAAACTCTGACTTTATGCCTTTTCTTTAAAAAAAAAAAAAAGTTAATAAAAAGCATACTGCCTGGAATAGTTATTTTAGGGCTATATATCTAAGAAATTGTTTGCAGCTCCAACACAGTGAGGTTTGTTAAGGTTTGGCAGGGGTAGGGGAAGAGTGGGGTTGAATTATTGTCAGAACATCTGCGAGAACTGAGTCCAAAAAGAACCAGACACTCTCATAAATCTAACCATTTCATATGGTACATTTGGGAATTTTTATTGTCATTATTATGGTGGACAGAGTAGAGAGTACATGGTCTTTTTAAATTCTAGAACAGAATCAGATGAGCTGCTTCCTTATAAGTAAATCGCATAGTACATTATTTGAATTACTCAAAAACACGCAGGCTCCTGCTGAGATTAAGCCCTTATTGTACAGACAAATAGCAAGAGATAATACCCATTCTTAACAATTTACGATCTACATGAGCAAAATGTTAAAGGCTATCAACAGTGAAACTATTCCCATTTTTCATGTAGAAAGCTATGGCAGAGGGAGTCTGATTTTAATTCCCTCTTGCTGAGGGTTCATCCATATCTTTAAAAGCATCCAGTTCTATGTGACCTCATCAGAAGTCATCCAGGGTGCTCTTATGAGGACTGGGAGATAATCCCCTGTCCTGGATGTTATGGAAATACAGTTGCTGCACCTCTCAGTGCCCCAGCTGAGATGGAAGCCCTGGTAAACACCAGCTGCAGATGGGAATTGTCAGGACTCGCTCACTAGGGTCCAGAAAGTATATTGAGATCATTTATGGATAGGAGCTGCAGAAGCAGAGATACTGTCCTTCTGTAATCCCATTTCTTTATTCATCCAGGCTGGCCTATATGCTCATTCTCTTTCTCAGCAACTCCCCACTTGCTTCAGAGAAATTCCAAGGGCAGCCTCAGCTTACAAGGGCCTGATTTCTGAAGTTATTTCACTACTCACCATGGGATCCATAACTTTAGAAACCTACATTAGAAGTCCCTAAACCTCATCTAGTTATGAAAGCTCTCTTCATAGTCAGTAGAGAGAGGTGGGCATCATTATTAGATGATTCATATGATCTGTTTGTCACCTCATCTATTTTGCAGTCAGACAAGCCTTTCTCTAAAAGTGCTGATTTGTCTCCTGTCATCATTAACAGGGTCTAGTCATTTGGTCAGAGATATCCATAATTACGCAAAAAAAAATCCCACCTGCAAAACTTGGAAAGAATGTGCCCTAAGGCTTTCAAGACCTCTAGCTGACATCTAAATGCACCAAAAAACCTTTTAAAATCCAGACCTTGATGCCCGAAGGCTCCCCTCTGCCCCTCTCTGGTCTGCCCTAAGCTGTATGCATTTCAGAAATCAAGACATCATGACAAAAGCAGCTCCCTTTCCAGCTTTTCTGCCAGTCGTGGGAGAGGGCTTCTGGGTCAGCTCAGCAAGCTGCCTGGCTTTAAAGATGACTCTGAACCCACCGAGCCCCCAGCCAGAGGCTCTCTCTGAGCCTGAGCTGGAAGCAGATCTGGAGAGCAGCAGGGTCTCCTATTTTTCTGCTGGAGCTGCCACATCAAACCTGTGCGTGATCACGCTCACTGAGCAGTGAAAAAGCTGCAGAAAGCCGCTTTCTTTAACCTGGCCTTCTTTGGTCATGTTTCTCCCATGCATTTGGAGGCAAATACAAGAAATATTACACAGAGACTGTCCAGGGACTGAATGGCCGAAGGTTTCCATGGGACTGACACTCCCAGCCCAGGCAAAGCTTGCATGCAGAGCTTGCTGACAAGGGGAGATGCAGCTGGCTGCTCTGTAGTTCTGAAACAGGCAGGGGAAAAAAATTATCTTTGCATTTTTTTATGCCTAGTTTAAGGGAGCAACCTTCTGCTCTGCTCCTCTGGAAGTCAGTGATCCATCCATGATATCACTGGATCAGCAATATCTGTTATGAAAGTGAGCTTCTACGCTATTTCTAAAGGTTGAATCAGCTGCTTTGCTATTTCATTCCAAATATCAGGACCAAGTTATCCTGGAGCAATAATCTCAAGAGCTCCAGTCCCCACATGCATTTCACAGAAACCAGAGGTTCAAAACAAGCTGGGAAGGAGAGTCAGGATCTGCAGATAAAGCAATAAATGCCCATCAACATCATTAAAGAGTAGAATACTATTCCTAAGACTAAAATCCCCAAGGGCCAAATTGCTAAGATTATAGAAGTGCAGGACTTAACAACAGAGCAGTGTGAAATTATACTCCCTTCTAGATGTAGTTATTGGACTCATTTGCATAATTCGCCTAGTAGACACCCAATTACAATCTGTAACAGAAGTGACTCTCCTACTCCAAGGCCAGGTTTCCACAGCAAGAATGGGTAAAAGAGGTATCACATCCAGTCTCACACCATCTTCCACCCTTTTCTGTACATATGGATGTCTCAGAACCAGCTTGCAGACCAGCGTGCCTGTCTGAGCAGGCCTGAGAAAGCTTTTTCAAGACAGCTGCTCTTAGTCTGGGAAGCTCCAGAGGGTACACTCCAGCAGTGCCTCCGGCCACCGTTACGAATTTATTGTCTACACAATCAGCAGAACTGCCTGGCGTGCAAGTTAAATCCTAACCCCATTAAATAGGTTACTATCTTCTTGCAGGATCATGAGAATATTAAGGCCTCAAGGAAATGGAAATACCATCACTGATTTGCGGGTCAGGAATAAAACCCTTCACTTCCAAAACACCACGTGCTTCAATCTCCCTTCTGCTCTCAGCAGTACTGCGTAAGTACTCATAAGAAGGGGAAAGGCAGCATGCATACAAGGTGAATGATTTCCTCCTTTCCCTTCTGCTCAGCAAATCTTACTCTCATGCATCCGAAGGGATTAAAAAGCAGGAAACCCAGATACTATCATAGAATCATAGAATCATAGAATCATCTAGGTTGGAAAAGACCTTTAAGATCATCCAGTCCAACCATTAACCTACACTACCAAGCCCACTCTAGACTAATCAAGGGTAGACCAGACTAAACCGTATCCCGAAGTGCCACATCTACCCGTTTTTTAAACGCCTCCAGGGATGGTGACTCCACCACCTCTCTGGGCAGCCTGTTCCAATGCCTGACCACCCTTTCCGTAAAGAAATTTTTCCTAATTTCCAGTCTAAACCTCCCCTGGCGCAGCTTAAGCCCATTTCCTCTTGTCCTATCGCTAGCTACTTGGGAGAAGAGACCAACACCCACCTCACTACAACCTCCTTTCAGGTAGTTGTAGAGAGCGATAAGGTCTCCCCTCAGCCTCCTCTTTTCCAGGCTAAACAACCCCAGTTCCCTCAGCCGCTCCTCATAAGACTTGTTCTCCAGACCCTTCACCAGCTTCGTTGCCCGCCTCTGAACACGCTCCAGCACCTCATTGTCTTTCTTGTAGTGAGGGGCCCAACACTGGACACAGTATTCCAGGTGCGGCCTCACCAGCGCCGAGTACAGGGGGACAATCACCTCCCTGCTCCTGCTGGCCACAGCATTCCTGATACAAGCCAGGATGCTGTTGGCCTTCTTGGCCACCTGGGCACACTGCTGGCTCATGTTCAGCCGGCTATCTACTAACACCCCCAGGTCCTTTTCGGCCAGGCAGCTTTCCAGCCACTCCTCCCCAAGCCTGTAGCGTTGCATGGGGTTGTTGTGACCGAAGTGCAGGACCCGGCACTTGGCCTTGTTGAACCTCATACAGTTGGCCACGGCCCATCGATCCAGTCTGTCCAGGTCCCTCTGCAGGGCCATCCTACCCTCCAGCAGATCAACACTCCCACCCAATTTGGTGTCGTCTGCAAACTTACTGAGGGTGCACTCGATCCCCTCATCCAGATCATTGATAAAGATATTGAACAGGACTGGCCCTAAAACAGAGCCCTGGGGAACACCGCTCGTGACCGGCCGCCAACTGGACTTAACACCATTTATCACTACTCTCTGGGCTCGGCCACCCAACCAGTTCTTTACCCAGCGAAGAGTATGCCTGTCTAAGCCGTGAGCTGCCAGCTTCCCGAGGAGGATATTATGCGAGACGGTGTCAAAAGCTTTGCTAAAGTCGAGGTAGATGACATCCACAGCCTTTCCATCATCTACCAGGCGGGTCACCAGGTCATAGAAGGAGATCAGGTTGGTCAAGCAGGACCTGCCTTTTGTGAACCCATGCTGGCTGGGTCTGATCCCCTGGTTGACCTGTACTTGCCTGTGGAGTTCGCTCAAGATGAACCTCTCCATAATCTTCCCCGGCACCGAGGTCAGGCTGACAGGCCTGTAGTTCCCCGGGTCCTCCTTCCGGCCCTTCTTGTAGATGGGTGTCACATTGGCAAGCCTCCAGTCATCAGGGACCTCCCCTGTTAACCAGGACTGTTGATAGATGATGGAAAGTGGCTTGGCAAGCTCCTCTGCCAGCTCCCTCAGTACTCTCGGGTGGATCCCATCCGGCCCCATAGACTTGTGAGCGTCCAGGTGGCACAGTAGGTCATTAACTGCTTCCTCCTGGACTATGAGGGCTCCATTCTGGTCCCTATCCCTATCCTCTTGCTCAAGGGCCTGAGTACCCTGGGGATGACCGGTCTGGCTGTTGAACACAGAGGCAAAGAAGGCGTTAAGTACTTCAGCCTTTTCCTTGTCCTCGGTGACAATGTTCCCCCCCACATCCAGCAAAGAATGGAGATCCTCCTTGGCTCTCCTTTTATTGCTGATGTACTTATAAAAGCATTTTTTATTGTCTTTTACAGCACTGGCCAGATTGAGTTCTAGCTGGGCTTTTGCCTTTCTAATTTCCTCCCTGCAGGACCTAACAAGATCCCTGTACTCCTCCTGAGCTGCCCGCCCCTTCTGCCAAAGGCGGTAGACTCTCCTTTTTTCCCTGAGTCCCTGCAAAAGCTCCCTATTCAGCCAGGCCGGTCGATTTCCCCTCTGGTTGGTCTTACGACACACGGGGACAGCCCGCTCCTGCGCCCTTAAGACTTCCTTCTTGAAGAGGGCCCAGCCTTCCTGGACCCCTTTGCCCTTCAGGACCGCCTCCCAAGGGACTTTCCCAACCAGGGTCCTGAAGAGGGCAAAGTCTGCCCTCCGGAAGTCCATGGTAATAGTTTTGCTGCCCCTCCGCTTAGCATCACCCAAAATTGAGAACTTTATCATGTCGTGGTCGCTAAGCCCGAGACGGCCTCCGACCTCGACATTTCCCACAAGCCCTTCTCTGTTGGTAAACAGCAGGTCAAGCGGGGCACCTCCCCTGGTAGGCTCGCTTACCAGCTGCATTAGAAAGTTATCCCCCACATGCTCCAGGAACTTCCAAGACTGCTGCCTCTCTGCTGTGTGGTATTTCCAGCAGATGTCTGGCAAGTTGAAGTCCCCCATGAGAACAAGGGCTAGCGATTGCGACACTTCTGCCAGCCGCTTATAGAATGCCTCATCTACCTCTACCTCCTGGTTGGGTGGTCTATAGCAGACTCCCAACAGGACATCCGCCTTTCCAGCCTTCCCCCTCATCCTTACCCATAAGCATTCCACCTTGTCATCACCACTGTCAAGCTCTATGCAGTCGAAACACTCCCTAACATACAGAGCCACCCCACCGCCTTTCCTACCCTGCCTATCCCTTCTGAAGAGCTTATAGCCCTCCAGTGCAGCACTCCAGTCATGAGAGTCGTCCCACCACGTTTCCGTGATGGCGACTATGTCATAGCCATCCTGCTGCACAAGGGCCTCCAGCTCCCCCTGTTTGTTGCCCATGCTACGTGCATTGCTGTACATGCACTTAAGCTGGGCTGTCGATTTTGCCCCCAATGTTGCCATGCCGCCCCTGGGCTCCTTACTAGCGGGCCTGTTTATATCCCCTTCCCCCTTCAAACCTAGTTTAAAGCCCTCTCAATGAGTCCCGCCAACTCTTGGGCAAGAATCCTTTTCCCCCTTGGAGACAGCCGATCTCCATCAGCCGCCAGCAGGCCCGGTGCCGTGTAGACCTCCCTGTGATCGAAGAACCCAAAATTCCAGCGATGGCACCAGCCTCTGAGCCACCTGTTAATCAGGTGAGTTTTCCCATTCCTTTCAGTGTTCCTTGCTGCCACTGACGGGATAGAGGAAAACACAACCTGTGCTCCCGATCCTGCGAGCAATCGCCCCAGTGCCCTGAAGTCCCTCTTCATTGGCCTAGGACTTCTCTCTGCAATCTCGTCACTGCCCACCTGTATAACCAGCAGTGGGTAATAAAAATCAAAGCTGTAAGCTCCATGCAGAAATATCCAGCTATCCCATACAAATGCCACATGGTTTCAAACTTTCAACTTCAAGAAAAAATGTCAGGAAACCTACAGGAATTGCTGCAGGCATTACTGAAACATTCACTCTCAATGCAGGATAATCATGAAGAAGGCAAGAAAAACAGCAAGTCAGAAATTCCGCCTAACAAGCACATCTTTGTACGATCCCTCTCTCACATGCAAGGGCAGTAAATGCACTGATTTGATAAGCACAGGTGGGTTTCATGTGCCTGGTGGATATCACATGTTAATGAAAGTAAATTGTACCATGCAACTTGAGGCACGTCTGTAGTAAAGGCTGCAAAATAAGCTGCAAATACTCAAAACACAAAAAAGAGGTTTAGACATACAGAGCTTGACTGGGTTTATTTTCGCCTGCTGAGAACAAGAGTAAATTAGCTTCACTGAGCTCCAGGATGCCATGGCTGGATTGCTATCCCTCCCTGAGATGGTTCACCAAAAGCTGTGCTAGGGACTTCTTCACTGCCAGTGTAGGTAACAATATACTGCTGGATCTCAGGCACAGCAAGTAAAATAAGAGCTGCTGCCAGCTGTCCCTGCTCCCAGAGGGTTAATAGCTTTCTCAGCCATAGGAGCTTTACTCCTCAGCATCTTATCTGGCCTAATCAGGCAGGTAGTGCCCTTTCCTTACATTAAAAGAAGTCAGCATGGTTGTAGTGTTGACAGCTGCACCTGACCTCATCTCAGAGATGGGAGACGTGAATGCTTATGGTTTCTACTTGGTAGAGCCATGTCCCATCAGTATTCAGAAAAGAATAGCCTCCAGAAGAACACTAGTCTTGTTCTTAACTTCCCAGCAACTGTTTGGAGTGCAGTTGCTTGCAGTGGTCACCCAAATTTCCTTTGGAAATATATTTTGACAGAGGGAAATGTCGGTCCATGACCATCCTTTCTTGGAATGGTCAAAGGTTCTGGGGAGGAGAGACAGAAAAATAATGATGCTTTCCGAGAATTTAAGAGATCTTTATATAACCCTAATATGTTACAGATACTGTGTAGCATGTGAATGTAATAATTTAAAGTAGTACTAAATATGTTTTAATATACCCTAATGCAAGTGAAACACATAATATATGTGATGATGCAAATGCTTATAATAGAGAATTCCAGTTTCTTCCTCACTGCCATGTTTTAGACTATCAGAATAGCAGAGGCAAGCAGAGAAATCATCTCGGTACAAAGCCTATAGGGCCACGACTCATACCTGCTTATTTAGGGCTAATGTGGCCTTCAGTGCAAGCCCTGGGAGCCTTACAGCCATAAGAGCAGCCCTGTCCTGGTCACCCACCACCACAGGAGGGGACCCCTTGGACCTCACCAGGGACGGACACTCATGTTCTTCCTACCACCTCCTTCCCCTGCACAGAGGAGAAGTGAGTTTCATCCCAGTGGGATGAAACCTGGAGCAAGAGGTCAGGAGAGAGTGAGCGAAGTCCAGCGACAGCAGGGAGACAACAGCACTGCAGGGAATTATGTGGTCTGTTTGAATAGCGTTATCTGATTCCTAAAGACCTGAATGCCAGGTAAGCCTGCTGCAGGTCTGGGTGTACATCTGGGCTGCTCAGGGTGAAAAGCCTGAAGTCCTTGTTTAAACCAGGACTAAAATAATAATGTGTTTTCAGAGCTCTGAACCTGAGGTAGGAGAGCAGATGATAAGGAAGCGAAGAAGGGCTGATTTGGTGAAACCTTGAAGGAGGCTGAATGTCCCAGGTCAGTAACTGAGTGCAGGCAGATGAGGGATGAACAATTCGTGGCCTCTGATGCAATAAGTTGTGTCAGGAAGCATGCTTCTGCACTAATTCACTGCAGTACTTTCTGTACCTGAAATCTACAGCTGTGTGCCCTGGATAAACTCCTGCTGTGTGGTTCAGGGGACAGTCACAAGAGGCTCCCTAAACACACCAGGACTGGTTGGCCGCTGTGAATGTGTAGATATACAACTAGGGAGGTATTCATCTTCCTACCACTCCAATATGAACTTTGACATTCATCTCCAATGTGTCTCAGTACCTGAGCCATAAAGCACGGATGAGATTTCTTTTTTTTTTTTCATACTTTGTTTGCCTAGGTGATTTAGATTAGAAGATTTTCAAAATGATGGTTGCCTTACTTTAAGTGTTCACACAACATCTAGCAACATAGGGTTGTGGTCTCAGCAGGAAGCTCTCAGCTGACAGTAACACAAAAAATTCGAAATAAACCAGAAGGAAGCAATAAAATCAATTTTAGGATGTGCAACCATAGCTCTAATATAGAAAAATTGGTTGAAAGCAAACTTAGTTTCTTTATTGAACTGAAAAATAGAATAAATGGCAGGCTTGGAAAAAAAAAAGAAAATAACTGTAAAGACACAGTTTTATTGTATGATCCTTTTTTTTTTTTTTTAAGCACTAGTAGTGGAAAACTGTGCAATCTTTTAAAAAAAGAGTTATGCACTCCCAAAACAGTGGCTGTCCTGTAAAAAAATTAAAATTATGCATCTTATTCTACAGCAGGAAAGAAATAATGTGAGTATTTGTAATGATGGTGGATTTTAAAAATAAAATTATGAATCAACTCTACTAAAATACATCTGAGAAATTTTCCTCTTGTTTGCAAATAACCATCAAGAACAATTCTAACTTAAACAGAGACACTCTTAACTTTTACCATTTCACTTTGAAGTTGGAGTCACAATATAATTTTCAGTCTAAAAAATGAAATACTTTAATTTCAAATAGCTAATTTTTCCAGCGTCAATGAAATGTTTCAGAAATATCAGCAGAAAGAAAACAAAACCAAAACCAGTAATAAAAATGAATCAACTGAATCAAAAACATTATTAGCAGCAACTTCTATTGTCCAAAGGGGTAAAACATAGTTCCCTTGATTGAATATTTTGGCCAGCATTGGAGATAGGAGTCATAGACAGTAGGCCAGGCAGTGATAACAACAATATTAACAGATAACTCATACTTATGTCAATTCACTCTGTGCCTCGAGAAAAGTCTAATATGATTCTCCTCTCTGCAATTCAGCGTTGACATTAGCACTTCAATGGATGGTTTCCAAAGGATACATAAACCTCCTCACTTCAAGAAAAAAGTCTCTCCAGCAATTTTGCTTGGACAAAATAAATGCAAGATCCCTTCCCACTGTCGATTAGCAGATGTTTTCTGGAGGAACAGCGGGAGCTGAATGCTTGCAGGGCTTGCAGGATGGCCCTGGAGGTCACCATCTGGGCTGCTGAAAGGCAATTACAAACCAGAAGCCAAACTCTGCTCAGGTTGCAGTGGGTAAAGTGCTCTCAACTTTCATATGGCAGCATGTATTGGAGCAGATTCGAGGGAGATGTCGGATCAAAGGATTCAGCCTGAAATAAATAAAAATTACACAAGCCGTTTCTCCTTTGTAAAATGGCAATACAAAGCTTGTCTCAATGAAAATGACTATTGATGTCTGTTACTTGACTGGATTTGAACTGGTAGGTTTTATGCAGAGTTTTCATTTAAGATCTGTAGTGCTACTTTTGGAAGCAGGAAATGTTTCTAGGCTAATGGGGGCACATACAATACTTGATATAGAAAATATCTATGTATAGCAATTATAGGAAATACTACAGGTCCATTACTTCCCGATGGAGATGTTAATATGAACCATTAAGCAACACATCGATTTAATGTCAGCAGAGAGTTCTCATTTTCAGTATTGCTGTAGGATTTTGGAACAAAGAATTGCTAAGAGATATCACAGCACAGAAAGATTATTATAAGGTGGTTTTAACACAAACTTCTGCCAGAAATGGTGTTTAACTTGAGACACATTGCATATATTTCTTTACATTGATTTCACCTGTCTGCTGTTTCTATGTTAATTCAAAGATATTACGCATATAAACCATACTTTTAAAATGAACTCCCTTGTTTGTGATTGCTGTGAACAGATTCATGAAGGACATTACAAATATATATTAACTGGTGCCTGTGTGGTTCTCTTAGTAGACAAGTTTTAAAGCACTGTGTTATTGAGCTATAAATTCTCCCATAACAGAAATTGTAGGTTCTGAAAGGTTTCCTGTGGGATGCTTTTAGCTTTTGCCTGATGAAGTTAATAAATAAGGTAAGTAACAATCAAATTAGGTAAGTGGCAGTCAAGAAGAGAATGCATTTGAGTGGAAGTACTGCACTAATAGGCCCCTCATTGAACTACAAAGACCTGTTAGATGTTACAGGCTTCATTCATGCTTGCAGGTACCAATGTCACGTTCTCCCAGCCTGGCAGCCTCCAGCCACAGCCTGTTCCCATCTCCTGCTTCAGTATCTGACCAAAGACATGCAAGGGTGGAGAGCAACAAAATAAGTTCTTTGGAAGGAGAAGACATCTGGATTTCTCTGGTCAGCAAGATTTGTATTTACCTGACTGATATGCCACCAATCTGAATGGTCCTGCAAGCGATTAAGCTGGATGAGCACCACAGCTGGTGACTGTCCATGCATCCCAGTGCTCTCAATGGCCTCAGGAAGAGAGCAGGTCCGACGCTTCAAATCAGCCCTGGGAATGTTGCATCCCAAGGCATCACTTTTAGTGTGTTTGCAGGATCTTTGTATTTAAAAAGCACAAAAATCGGCTGCTGCCATAGATCAGGAAAATGCTCATGGTGTCACTCTGTCAGGACCCTGTTTTGGTCACATCCACACTGAGGTGGGCTCACAGGTTTCTGTTCTGCCTTGAGAGAGCCCAGCATAACATCCTCCCCGCTCTCCTTGCTCTGCTGAGGACTGCAATGAGCGTTTGGCCCCAGGAACAAGGTAAGCCTGAGCGCAGCACCGCTGTAGTGTGGGTTTTGCACTGCTGCCCTGACTGCGCAGCCCACCCCATGAGCCATGAGACACAAGAAGTGCCACCGCCACTGGGATTCTCTGGTGCCTGATAAGCACTGAGCCCTCACTGGTTCCTCTGAAACACTTGGGGTGAAAGGATGTTGTCTGAGAAAGTCAAGCCATTTCAATTTTTTTCTAATATGAAATATTTCCATTCTATATTTATTTGAAATTTCTTTCAGATGTTTCCAAACCAATAAAATCCAAAGTCATGCTAAGTGCAAATGAAATTTTTGCTGCAAATCAAACAAAAAAATTCTCATCAAACCTCATCTCATTTTGACTTTTTTCAATTTATTGATTTTTTTACATAAAAACTTCCATTAACTCCTTACATTTTTGTTGGGTTTTTTTTGCTAAAACTCCCAAATATCACAATTCTAATTTGCAGATCTGATTCAACATGTACAGCAGGGGAAAAAAAATATAATTTACACCAAGGAATGACAGATCAAATCTATACTTTGTCAGAATATATATTTTAATCTTTTAAACCTTTAAGTCAATTCCCTTTTTTGGTTTCAAAAGGATTAATTCCATGCAAGAATAAGTGCTTGGAAATACGGCTGTGATATTGTTTCTAAGACAGTTCAGTGTATGACCCGGGTGTTCACCTTGTGATATGCAATCAAAAATAGATGCCAGGAGCCAGATTATGAGCCCAGCCCACCCATGGAGCAAAGCTGAAACTGAAAGGAAGGACCTCCTGAGTGACTGGGATTGGTATCTCCCACTCACTTTACTTTAGGTTTTTTTCACCACATTCACTGTTTCCATTTAGCAGTTCATTGGTATTTGCTGACAGCTTTGCTGGAACAGATCAGCAGAAACAGGTGAGCTTTCTGAGGAAAAGTGAGACAAGTTAAATTAAGAATAACGCCTGTAAGGGCAATGGAAACCTTTAATCTTCCCTCATTGAATGTATTTTTTAAGATGTTAATATATCTTCTCCAAAGAAGCATGAGTTTCAAGAAAATTAGGTATTATAGGACTGAGATTTAAAATAGTATCTATGTGTTATTATCATTGTTCAAACTGAAAATTCTGCAATAGGCTGAATTGATAAATAAAACTACTATGTTAAAACACGAGCACAGATACTCAGGATATACTAATTTTCTCTTCCACTTTCCAAGTCTATTACACATGTGCCAAGTTATTCAATCTCAGTGGAATCGGTCAAGAAGTAGGCATTTCGTCCCTATCGTCTGCATTAGAGAAGTGCTAGAAGTCACAAGCAGAGACAAGGCGTGCATGGTGCGGTGCAGAACAGAGAGTATGAAACTGTCTGAACTTCAAAGAGCCACAGCTCATTGAGAAATGACATAGCAAATGAGATGATACAAACCTTGTCTGACTTCAACACCTCCATAGCAGTCATCTGTCTGACTAAGTTAAAGCCGTTAATTCAGGCAGATGAAATTCCCCTCCGGATGCTTCAAAAGCACCTTCCCTAGTTTATAGAAATGTAAGCACGAGCATGTATCTAATGAGTGTTTTCTCCACACATTCTGCACATTCCTCCTCCCCAACTAAGCTCTTAATGAAACCTTAATATATATAAATTAATCTTTGCTAGGTGATATTTCAGATATTTCAGATAACAACTGGAGAATATGATCCATTTCTATGGCACCATTAGAAGAAAATTGTATCCTTGTTATCTTTGTCAGTTGACATGTCTAAGGAGCGCTTCTACAAAAATGGTTCAGTGACACATTTAAGGTCATGAGCAAGGTATGATGAAGCAAACTTCTACTATCACAGCCTTTAGTGCATAAAACCTTGTGCTCAACAGTAGATTACTATCTTCATATCTTCAATGTGATCCTGCTCAACAGTACTTAGTTCACTTCCAAATCAGAAAACAAAATCTAATTTATATGAAAATAAACACTGCTATCACCTTAGCTCGTGTTGGAGCCTGCCATGGACACAAAATTGCACTGAACAGTTATTATTAGATAAAATTGATAGATATGCGATCAAACCAGCTACCTTATTTGGGAACTTTCTGGTCAGTGATGTCTCTACTTACTATCTTAACATCCTAGTGTAAGTGGTAGCAGCATGGATTTCATACTTCTGGTCTGAACTTGGCACACATTCATTCTATTGCAGAAATACAGGGAAAGACATTTGACTTCCTAGATCAGTGGATAAGGACCGGGAAGGTCAGTGTATTAGGCTATGTATTTATTGGATTAGCAATTCTGCAAAGTCATCTTAAGAAATGCAGAGAAACACTTCTATCTGACTTGGCTTGATGCCTTGCTATTCACAAAAACTGAATTCATGACCGTTTCATTTAAAGGCTTGTACTTCCTGCATGAATCTTAAATCAATCCTGCTGCCTCTGAGCATTGCACATTTACTTCTAACATCTCTTCTTGAATTTGCTTCAAAATCCTCAAAGTCAACACTGCCTATACAAGCAACATCTTTCTACCTCAGTTTCTGAAAATAATAGAAATACACTGTCTAGGATGGGTTTCTCTTGCATGCGTACGGAAATCACTTTGGAGTTTGCCAGCCTTCACCATAAATCCCAAAGCTTTTAACATTACCATGCAGGAGTAGGATGCTTTTAATCAATGATTAATCCAATCAAGTTGGGAATTGCGGTATATGGCTTTGAACAGTAAGAATATTAATACACACAGGTCAGGATTGAAATTCTAGAGAGCAAAAAGGCTAAATTGTGGCTAAGTGATAAGGAAAAGGAGGCAACTTATGAGGTATGTTCAAATGGAGGTTCTTGATGTTTAGCTCAACATGGGATATGTCACCTCCTGCAGATACCCATATCTCAGTTTTTCAAAAGCTTATATGCCTCATCTAGGCTAGATACCTGATTTTAGAACGCTAAACTTAGCTGGGATGATCCCCACCCTTAACGAAGGGTAATGTTTTATATAACGGAGGCATGGAAACAGGAGGGATTGATCATGTGTTTGTCTACATTTAGAAACAGACTAAACATACCATCTTAGGTGCAATAACAGTTGGCATGTGTGCAGACAAGGAAGAAGATTAATAAAATATTATCCTCCAGTATTTAGCAATTTTCATCAAGGGCAGTGTTTACAATTTGGATGAGGTAATCAGTAATCCCAGAGTTTATAAAATAAAACCAGGGCTTTCTTGATTGATCCACCTATCCATCCACCAGTCAGCTCAAGTGAGCTCCATCAGTCCACAGGTTGATGAAGCTGGAGGTGACTGGAATTCACCCACTGTGATGCAGTAATTTGGGATATAAAAGTTCATGCTTCAGTACTTCAGCTGTAGCTATAAGGAGTTAAGATGAGTATAAAGCATGAATGATTATCACCAAACTTACTTCAGAATTCATTATGAGCAATTGTTGAAGACAGGATGCTGGCTTTGGACAGACTATGAACTATTCCCACAGTAAATGCTACAAAGTGAAAATAAATGCTGAGCTTCACAGCAGCATTTATCATCTTGAAAGTGTTTAAACATCACAGTCTAAATTTGCTCTACTTGAAATCAATGACAAAGTTCTTGCTGTGTTCCGTTGGAGCAGAATGGGGACCATCATTTGATAGATCTCCAAAGTACTCTGCAAAGTAAGCCAAAGCTATTTCCCAGTTCTGAAATAAATGTTATTGAGCTTCAGAGTATATGAAGCTCTAATCACACAAGACCATTGAACTTCATTCAGTTTATTGATGGATTTAGTAAGTGACTTGATCATTTGTTGTAGACACACCTGGAGAAGATACATAGCTGGTAAAGGGGAAGTTCTGCATTTTTGCTGAAAAAAACATAGAAAGATCAAGTGACTAAAAGATGAAGCTAGAGAATTTTCACCTTGAAATCAGATGCTATTTCCCAACATTGATACAATTAGACATTTGTGCTGCTTTTGGTTGGCATAGACTTAATTTTCTTCACAGTAGCTAGTATGGGGCTATGTTTTGGATTTGTGCTGGAAACAGTGTTGATCACATAGGGATGTTTTTGTTATCACTAAGCAGCGCTTGCACAGAGTCAAGGCCTTTTCTGCTTCTCCCCCCACCCCACCAGCGAGCAGGCTGGGGGTGCACAAGGAGCTGGGAGGGGATGCAGCCGGGACACCTGACCCCAACTGCCCCAAGGGATATTCCATACCATATGACATCATGCTCAACATATAAAGCTGGGGGAAGGAGGAGGAAGCAGAGGATGTTTGGAGTGATGGCGTTTGTCTTCCCAAGTCACCATTAGGCGTGATGGAGCCCTGCTTTCCTGGAGATGGCTGAACATCTGACTGCCGATGGGAAGCAGTGAATGAATCCATTGTTTTGCTTTGCTTGCATGTGCGGCTTATGCTTTACCTATTAAACTGTCTTTATCTCAACCCACGAGTTTTCTCACTTTTACCCTTCTGATTCTCTCCCCCATCCCACCGGGGGGGAATGAGCAAGTGGCTGTGTGGGGCTTAGTTGCAGGCTGGGGTTAAACCATGACAGTCCTTTTTGGTGTACAATGTGGAGCTCGAAGGGTTGGAGATAATGACAGGTTTGATTGGAATGTGCTAGATTGAATTTATAGCTGTTATTGCTGTTTAGCTATTAATTGGCAGGCTCCTGTGTTTGCCATGGGGCTTGCTTGCCTTACTGTACATTAGAGTCTAGTGCTCGTTAGTGGCTGCTTTTTGCTTTTGCTGCTTGCTGTGCTGCTGCACTGCTTATCAGCTTACTCTGCTGTGCCTGGGAACATTTTGGGAACAGCAGTGGCCATGCGCCTGGGCTGGCAGATGGCCAGGGCATCGCTGCTGCTTCCGTGCTGCTCTACTGGACACCTGGAACTCCAGTGTGAACTCGAGTCGAAGGGACTGTGACCTGCGGATGAGTCCATGCAGGAGCAGGACACCATGAAGCATCTGTGGCCGTGGATAAGCCCATGCCAGAGCAGGTACATCTCAAAGTGTTATGTCTGTGCTGCAGCAGGTGTACCTCTGAAGGGATTGTGGTCTGCACTGGATTACCAGAAACGGTGATGGCTTTACCAGTCTGGTTTCATCCCACCTTACTTTAGGCATTGAAGTGAGACACATCACAGAGTAGCAGTTGTCCTCAGCTCTGTGTCAATGGGGAAACAGAAGTATTTCTAGAGAGCAACTCACACTTGAAGCAGCCTGAGCCAACCTCTAAAAGTGCTTTTTACTGATTGGAAGGAGGGCTCAGGTCTGAGATCATGCAGGCAACTACACTGATAATTTGGAGGTCTCACTTAGTCTGGGACAAAACCAATCCAGTATCAACGCTGTTCTCATGCAGAAAAAATATAATTCTATCAAAAAAGATTATTTAATCAGTTTCTGGTAAAAATATATGTTTGTGGGTGGAGGGGAGCGGAAAGCAAGCCAGATGACTATGGCCATTCCTGGAGAGGTGTGTCTATGGTCAGTCACCTAATTTCTCAGCATGTCCTGAAGAGAACAAGATTGCCTTTGATATCTCAATAATATTCATGCCTCTCTGTTGGTGTCCTGAGCATACTAAAATACAACATTCCTGGGCCTCAGCCTGTTGTTTGCAGGATCAAGGAATGTTTTCCCTCACAGAATAGTTGACTTGAGATACACAGTTATTTTTCTCCCCTTCTTTGATGCATCACAAATTTATCCCTGCAGGACTATTATTACTCGTGTTCAACCAATGTTGAGGTTTGGGGAAGAAATATCCTTTGTGCCAGGTTGGGAGAAACCTTGGGAAAATTTTGCTTCTTTCTGTAACATGGGTTGGGTTAGCAGAGCACCATCTCCTGGTGATTCTTCAAGAGCTTTGAGCACAGTCTTTCCTTTCCTGCTTAGAGAAGTTTTTTCTCCTGAGTTCTGATATGCTTCATCTTCTCATTGCACTGGGGAGATTTTAGACTGCAACATAGGCCCTCAAGGCAGAAGTGAGCTTCATGACCTCTCTTGTAGAGAAAGAAAGCTTTGCTCATCTCACTGTATCAAGGGTTGGCTAATTTGGGGGTTTGTTTTATCTTCAGATCCCTGTTGTCAGACTTCAGCCTTATTCACGTGGTAGGTAGCTGTCTGTATTAATAAACAGTAATGTGGTGGGTTGACTTTGGCTGGATGCCAGGTGCCCACCAAAGCTGTTCTATCACTCCCCCTCCTCAGCTGGACAGGGGGGAGAAAAATCTAACAAAAGACTCATGAGTCTAAATAAGGAGAGGGAGATCACTCAGCAATTACCGTCACAAGCAAAACAGACTTGACTTAGGGAAATTAATTTAATTTATGACCAATCAAATCAGAGTAGGATAATGAGAAATAAAAAATAAATCTTAAAACACCTTTCCCCTGACCCTCCATTCTTCCCGGGCTCACCTTCACTCCTGATTTCTCTTACTCCTCCCACCAGCAGCGCAGGGGGACAGGGCATGGGGGTTGTGGTCAGTCCATCACACACTGTCTCTGCCACTCCTTTTTACTCAGGGAAGGACTCCTCACACTCTTCCCTGCTCCAGCATGGGGTCCCTCCCACGGCAGACAGTCCTCCATGAACTGCTCCAATGCAGGCCCTTCCCACAGGCTGCAGTTCTTCACAAAATGCTCAGCGTGGGTCCGTTCCATGGGGTGCAGCCCCTCAGGAGCAGCCTGCTCCAGCGTGGGTCCCCCACAGGGTCCCAATTCCTGCCAGCAAACCGGCTCCAGCCTGGGCTCCTCTCCCCACGGGGCCACAGCTCCTGCCAGGAGCCTGCTCCAGCGTGGGCTTCCCACGGGGTCACAGCCTCCTTCAGGCACATCCCCCTGCTCCGGCGTGGGCTCCTCCCCGGGTGCAGGGGGATCTCTGCTCCCCCATGGGCCCCCATGGGTGCAGGGGCACAGCTGCCTCGCCATGGGCTGCACCAGGGCTGCAAGGGAATCTCTGCTCCGTGCCTGGAGCACCTCCTGCCCTCCTCCTGCACTGACCTGGGGGTCTGCAGGGCCGTTCCTCTCACATATTCTCAACCCTCTCTCTGGCTGCAGTTGCCCAGCTGGGGTTTTTTTTTCCCCTTCTTAAATATGTTATGACAGAGGCACTACTGATGGGCTGATGGGCTTGGCCTTGGCAAGTGGTGGGTCCATCTTGGAGCCAGCTGGCGTTGGCTCTATTGGACATGAGAAAAGCTTCTAGCAGCTTCTCACAGAAGCCACCCCGTTAGCCCTCCTGATACCAAAACCTTGCCCTGCAAACCCAATAGAAGTAATAACATACGAGGGGAGGCATATAGTAATTTCTTCCATACTGAAAGAGTGATAACCCCCATCAGAGCAAATAACATCTCCAAAAGGGACCAGTTATTAATGTGTCAGAGGAACACAGAAGAAAGATGGGATTAGTTCACATTCACAGTCTGTTTCTGCAAACTCAAGCTATATGCATGCAGATCGTAAAAACCCAACTACCCTGTTTATAACCTCAGTTCCCTTCCTTCTGGTTGTCTGGCTTCTTCTGAACTCTCTGCCTTATATTTCCCATTTTTTAGGAGACTTCCCAGCATACTTTCTTGGCAAATGACCTCAGGTCAGCTATGAAATGGTGGTTTTGCATGCGATTCTCATTTACCTTAACTGGTCTCAAAGTTAAATACCTAGCCCCAGTGAGTAAACCTCCATGTTGAGAAGACAATGGGAAGACCTAGCTTACATCCTTACCTTAGGTGTCGTTAATAACGCCTCTGCCAGCGCCTCTCTCTCTCTCCATCATCTATACACGCAGCCTAGCTTGGACCAGCTGACTTTCACATAGCTGAATTTAGGTTACACTAATCCTAATGTTTTGACACCCAAAGGTTTATAAATCTTTTTCAGAAACAGCCTGTACATGGGACAGTTTACCTCTTTCTCTCGCTTTGCAAGCAAAGTGTGATTAGTCACCTTTGAACCCCACATGGCCAAGGAGATTTGAAACCCACCAGAGAAATACCAAAAGTCCTTATGGTTCTATCAAAACTGTACTCAGGAAGCCTTTTTAAGAAACAAAGTAAAGCTTACCTGTATAGTGCCTGTGCAGATCAGGGAACGTGATGTGGCACTGCGGATACTTTAATACACCATGAGCATTTTCATAATTTCAGTAAACAGAACTAAATCAAGATCTGGGTAACTTAAATTTCAGGGCTCATCCTCATCCTCACACACCCAAAAATATTGTGACTTTTTGGTAGTTCTTTTAAAAATTAAGAAGCAGAAGAAGAAGAAAGTTCTTATACCAGACATAAAGCTGCAAAATCACAAAAAAATCCTGAAGTCAGTGAGAGTAGGAACAGGCCAGAAGAAAGGGAGAAAAATAAAGCAAACAGCAAAGGAGACCTTGCTCATTGTGTCATTCCTAGTGCTATCATTTTCACAGTAGAATGAATCCTTTAGAAACTGTCTTTCTATTATGCATCAACAGGGAATTTAAAAAGCATTTTTATCAGCAATATATCTCATTGGTGCACTCAAGGAGCAGCTAAAAGCTCATATGAACAGTAAAAAGGTGAAGTTAAGTGCCAAGTGGAAAATATTTCTTGCAATACAAAGCTTTTCTACAAACTAGCCCAAAGCCAGGCTCTAAAGTTCCCTCGTGCCAATTCACACACTCACCTACACACCCCCCAAAATAAAGGATTAGGGGACCAACTACCATCACTGTCTCTAGATCCTTTATTAAGTGGTACATATTAGTGGCTTCCCCACTGTCCCCTAAACAACTTTTTGGAGTAGGAGCTGTACATTAGTCCCAGTGTAAGGTTGCCAGTTTGGATATAAGCTGCTTTCCATTCCCCTGACACTAAAGAAAACAAGCTAAGAGGCAGATATGCTGAGATCTGTCTTCACTTTGCTATTGGCAAAGAATAAAATTCTGGCCCTAGTAGGGCTAGAGGTATTTTTAACATTGACTTAAATGGAGCTAGGATTTCATGAACAGAAAGACACTTAACAAACTCTTCCTTCTTGAAATGGAAATATCCTCCACGCATCCTCAAGGATAGTGGTCCCACTGGAAAACGCCCAGGAGGCCAGGGTAGAGGTGCTGCACAGGAAAGCAAGGCAAAAAGGGGAGTTCATAACTAAGACTTTACATCCACAATCCAAGGAAGAAAATACAAATTTCAGCTGTGGAAGCTTTACAGATAAAAACAGCCATTCAAATGCAATTTTCATTACATAGATATGATCCACCTGAAGGAAGCAGCATAGGATGGGACAAAAGACCCATAACTTCAGTTTCTGCACTAACAATTTACTCTTGTGTCATGTTATGCACCTAAGAACTGATGAGATAATGAACAAATGCCAATACAAAAATTCCTCAGGAAAGTAAGATACTTGCACTAGCTACTGCAACAGTTTAGGATATCTGTGGTGTTACTTCTGGAAGATGACCTCTCTACTTTGAGTCACACTTCTTCCATTTTCTGCAGTGCTGAACGACTGAATAATCTGAAGCAACAGTGGAGCAGGTTTCAATGCATCTAGATTCCTCACATCACTCATCTTCTGCTAATTCTTTCTGTTTCTCTTTCATATGGAAAGACACACCAAGGACAAAACAAAAGCAAGCATATTTAAAGCATATTTGGTGGATGTTTTCAAGTAAAGGATTACTATTTCAATTCACTGGGCTACCTTTTAGGAAAAAAGAAATTGTGTCTCTTGATAGCTACACGCATTTTATAGGTTAAGAAATGCATTTTTAAGCAAATTATATTTTAGTGTAAGTTTATTATAATTCATTGTGTTCTTGTTTGTAAGGCATTTATTTAATCCTTTAATCTCTTGGTGTCTTAACATGCTTAAAATATTGACAAGCTCCATGACCTAGTTCCATTTACAGGATGCAATGTTGTATTTCTAAAGCAGGAATCAGCATAGAAAATTTCATCTTTTTTCAAATGAGCAACTGAAAATAGGTATTATAATAAGCAGGACCAGATAAGTATGGTAACAGGCAGGTCATTGGTACAAGTACCTGAAATCAAGGAGAGAAATATTAGCCCAGTAACCTGAAAGGTTCTTCAGAAACACTGGCATGTAACTTCAAATTTTCTAGTCCCCAGAAAGGACGAGCAGCTGGAAAAACTACATAACTCCAGCCATTTCAAGCTTTCTAGAGACTTACAGCAACTGAAATTCTGCTCCTGAATATCACAGGTGCTCAAAAACAAACCGTTGCTTTAGAAACAACCCTGCCTGAAATGCTGAAAATGGATTAGCTGACATGAGGATTTGAATATAGGAATTTAGGGGCTCTCCTTGACGATTTGTGGAAATAATGCAACTAAGTCTAAGCACTCCTATGATCACTAGAAAGCTCAAGGCAGATGCTTATTTTGGAGAACTTGCGGATGAAGGAAAAAGTTTAGGATAGCTAGGATGGGAATCAAGGCTGACGTTTCTACATCTATAGACAGGTGTCTACTAGCATTGGAAGTGTCTAAGCAACTTTTATCATCAGCACAGTTCTCAGCTCCATTGCTTAAACATAGTTGTCTAGCACTATTTGAGACATGTATGGGTATCCAAGACATCCCCACAGGTCTGCCAGATATGTGAAAGGGCACACAGGAGACTGAAGCCTGTCTGGAGGCTTTGCTCTTGCCCTCAGTACTGGTGTGTGGGCAGCTGAGACAGTCTCTAGCACAGCTGCAGGCACTTATATGTAGGTGCCTATTAATCCATCTAGACTTTGGCAATTGAAAGTTTAGGGACTTTTCAGAAGGCAAGTCACCCTATGTGCATGAGGAGGCAATGAACCGGAGGTGCCTGTTTTCACTGACTACAGAAGTGAAATGTCCACTCAGGTGTGACGGGTTCTATAGCAGACCTGAGTCACTCGGGACCAGGAGCTGAAATAGGGCATTTCAACCAGTAATAGACACCATGTAACCAACATAACCAAGCCTTATGTGAATTGGTTGGATGTTCACATCCAGAGGGTAGTGGTCAACAACTCAATGTCCACATGAAGACCAATGACAAGTGGTGGCCCTCAAGGGTCCATACTGGGACCAGTGCTGTTTAATATCTTCATCAATGACATAGACAGTGGGATTGAGTGCACCCTCAGCAAGTTTGCAGACAACACCAAGCTGAGTGGTGCAGTTGACATGTCAGAAGGACAAGATGTCATCCAAAGGGACCTGGACAAGCTTGAGGAGTGGGCCCATATGAACCTCATGAGGTTCAACAAGGTCAAGTGCAAGGTCCTGCACCTGGGACGGGGCAACCCCCAATATCAGTACAGGCTGGGGGATGAAGGGATTGAGAGCAACCCTGCGGAGAAGGACTTGGGGGTACTGGTGGATGAAAAGCTGGACATGAGCCAGCAATGTGCACTTGCAGCCCAGAAAGCCAACCGTATCCTGGGCTGCATCAAAAGAAGCATGGCCAGCAGGTCGAGGGAGGGGATTCTGCCCCTCTACTCTGCTCCGGTGAGACCTCCCCTGGAGTACTGTGTCCAGCTCTGGAGCCCTTAGCACAAGAAGGACATGGACCTGCTGGAGCGGGTCCAGAGGAGGGCCACAAGAATGATCCGAGGGCTGGAGCACCTCTCCTATGAGGACAGGCTGAGGGAGTTGGGATTGTTCAGCCTGGAGAAGAGAAGGCTGTGGAGACACCTTATGTGGCCTTTCAGTACTTAAAGGGGGCCTATAGGAAGGATGGGGAAAATCTTTTTAGCGAGGCCTGTTGTGAGAGGACAAGGAGTAATGGTTTTAAACTAAAGGAGGGGAGATTTAGACTAGATATAAGGAAGAAATTTTTTACAATGAGGGTGGTGAAGCACTGGCACAGGTTGCCCAGAGAGGTAGTGGAGGCCCCATTAAAGATCAGGTTGGATGGGGCTCTGAGCAATGTCAGAGCTGTCCCTGCTCACTGCAGGGGGGTTGGGCTGGATGATCTTTAAAGGTCCCTTCCAACCCAAAGCATTCTATGATTCTATGATTATGTGTGTAGCCCTTAGACTATTGAATTTAAGTGAGTTGGATCTCTCTCCTGGAGTTCAATAAGATTAGCCATACTCAACAGACCAGGTGTTCATTTCATTTTATATCAGCCACATTCCTTGATAGTCACTCAAGCCATGATAAACCAACAAGAACCTGTCCCCTACTCCATCTATAATGACAGTGGGCACACTCTCTCCATGTCATACTAACCAGTGCTATTAAATACCACAGCGCTACTAAATTACCTTACTTCCACAGTCAGGTGGTCATCTCCAAGCTGCTTATTTAGATTGAGATCCAGATCAGTCCAGTTCCCAATCTGCATCTGGGATTAATTTTGGAAGGTACTTTTTTGGCCCAGGTTAGAAGTATATCAGGGACCATTTGAAGAATTCAGCAGTACAGACCATCACACTCCATTGCCCAGGACTGTGCCATGAAGCCTTTTAATTTTCTGGTATAGATATGCCCTTGAGTCCTAGTTGTGACCTACAGCAGTCCCACATGTTCATAGTTTTGCCCCCTACTGAAGAGCACACACTTACCTTGGAATCTCTGGCAAGTACTGAAGGTGAATAAATGTATTTGCTCTCTTTTTATATGTTGTGCTGTAAAAGAAAATAAAGTTGTAAAGCTGTCATAGCTTGCTGAAGAAGCATGCTAATAGCTGGCTTATTTTCAGCAAAACTCACTTCCTGGTATTCAATTAAAAAAAGAAAATTACTGCATTTCAAATGCACTCTATTTTAGAATTTCATAAGCAGCCTGAAATTCTGTGGTAGTCATGAAATTTGATTTCCTTATTCAGATATTCCAGTATATTCCATTCCACAATAAATTAATTAGGTATTTTTTCCATATCCTGTCCAAGTGACTTCCACTGTGCAGCTGAGCTTTATCTATCCATAATCTGGAAATGCTCTTTCATCCAAAACACTTAAACATCTGTATAATTTTAAATACTGAGGAATATTCACCTATTTCAGTAGGATCCTTTATATGTTTTAAATTATGTGTGTGCTGAAACACTTTCTTGAGAACAGGACCAAATCTCCATCCCCAGTATTCTTTTGCCTGTGGACCATAATTCCATATTTTACCATGGGCCATATTTTATATCTGCTCACACTTCAAATCAGTTTATCTCCAGCCTGCTCTTCACAATCTTTGTCACATTATAAAAAGCTGCTACCATCCTGCTTGAGAAAGCATGCCTGCTATTTCTTAGTGTTATTAAGCATTATTAAGTATTATTTAGGCCATGAAACTGACTTAAAAGCAACAATTCTTTACCTTTGTATATTAGTCTCTGATTAGTTCTGTATATCACTCACAAATGCAACTCAAGTCTGGCATGAATAAACAAGCAACATTTTCTCAGTCTCTTGTTCTTGGGCAAAGATCTTTCGGGTAACACAGCCCCAACTACTTATCTATTGTGTCACAACTTGTAGCTGTCTTAATTTGTAGCAAAGGTGCAAAGCTCAGATAGACTCTTTCATACAAATATGACTTCCTTACAAAGATTTTCTATGGTTGTGACCCCTTCTCTCTGAGTTTTCATATTCAGATGGGAGGTTAAAAATAAGCCTGAAAAATTCTCAACTACAATATGATGAAATCATATACAATTTGCAATAAATATTGTAATAAATAAAATAAGACATTATTTCTTATACAGAAAAGCAAAATTTTGAGGTAAATTATGAGCTCTATTTTTTTACTTAACTGCATGAATTATTGACCTGGATTAATACAAATTCTTCTGCTCTCCTGCTTATTTGATGATTTTCTAATTATTTTTCCTAAAACTTTTTATAGCATAATTTTCTTTCATTTCCCCAGCATTTTTTTCTCAGGGTCTAAAAAGGTCCAGCAGCAATTTGAATCAAAATCTTTATTAATTATTTTAAACATTAAAAGAATCTCAAAGTCTTTAGAAATTGTATCATCTCAGTTTAATTTACCGGCAAATGGAGACACAAAGCAATAAAGTAACTGGACTCAAACTAACCAGTAGGTCTGTGCCAAAGTCAGCAATGGCACCCAGGTCTGCTATATTTCATTGCACAGACACTTTCACTAAGCCTTTCACTTTTTTAAAATTCACAGGGAATAGTGGATGGCCCCTAAGGACTTCAGCTATGTTATTACAACAGCCTTGCTTAGCTGTGTCAGTCTCAGGAGACCGGCTTTTGTGTTCTGTGCACTTCCCTGCAACTTGTACAAGGACAGTGGATAATTCAGAGGGAGCATTTTTCAGAAGTAATTTTCATTTTTCAGAGAGAAGATAGTACTTATGAGAGATGTTACCTAAAAAAGACTGGCAGGTAGGTGGAAATTAATACAATTTGAGATTAAGACAACTTAAATGGCCTTCAAAGGCACCTCAGCACCAAGCAAGGACATGCAAAACACCAATGAATGCATAGTTGGCATATGCAGCACAAGACAAGATCTACAGGAAAACCTTCTCTTTCTGGAAAAACAGGTGAGGACAGATAGGATTCCTTAGTGCATCCTAAATGACATGACACCTGTGTTTAGACATCTGTACCACAGCCCCAGTCACTGGTTACCTAAATCTCTCTAGGCTCTGCTGACTTCACTTACTAGCTGTTCACTGACTACAGCACAGCTAAGATACCGAAAGCCTGTATATACCTCTCCATAAGTAGCTAAATTTAGGTGTTAAATTTCAAAATGTTTAAATTCAGTTTAAATTTCTAACTGAATCCCACCCATAAGTCAATGGGAGCTGCCCCGCTGTACTTGCACCTCACATCTAGTGAAGAAGATACAACTTCTTACACAAATCATTTCACTTGGCATGCCAACTGCATTTGCAAAAGGTCTAAATGTGACTTCTCTAGAGACAGTTATTTCTTTGGCAATGATCATGGACTAGAATTATAAAATCATTTAGGTTGGAAAAGACCTTTAAGATTATCAAGTCCAACCATAAACGTAACACTGCCAAGTCCACCACTAAACTATGTCCCTAAGTACCACATCTACACGTCTTTTAAATACTTCCAGGGATGGTGACAAAACCACTTCCCCAGGCAGCCCCTTCCAATACTTGACAACCCCTTCCATGAAGAAATCTTTCCTAATATCCAATCTAAACCTCCCCTTGTGCAACTTGAGTCCATTTCCTCTCGTCCTGTCACTAACTACATGGGAGAAGAGACCAACACCCACCTCACTACAGCCTCCTGTCAGGTAGTTGTAGAGAGCGATAAGGTCTCCCCTCAGCCTCCTCTTCTCCAGGCTAAACAATCCCAGTTCCCTCAGCTGCTCCTCATAAGGCCTGTGCTCCAGACCCTTCACCAGCCTTGTTGCCCTTCTCTGGACATGCTCCAGCACCTCAATGTCTTTCTTGCAGTGAGGGGCCAAAACTGAACACAGTATTCAAAGTGCAGCCTCACCAGCACTGAGTACAAAGGGACAATCACTTCTCTAGTCCTGCTGGCCACACTATTTCTAATACAAACTAGTTCAACTTTGTGCATGTTTCTGGTGGTCTGATATATAGTTTTCCTTCATCAAGTGCCATAGTTTTTCATTTACTTTTAATTGTTGAAATTGTGTTCCAGATGTTCCTAACAGCTGTCAGAAGAATTTGCCATCTGAACACTCAGCAACCATACAGAAAAACAGGCTAGAGGGGAAAGAGTTCATCTGCCTATATGCATACACATGAAAAATAAGCATCCACGTCTGAGCTAATCACTTCCTTTTCTAGGCCAGAGAAAAACAGTTCATAGAGAGCCCCTTGGCAGCCCGATCTAACATTGCACATAGTCTTGCTTTGAGCAGAGGGGTGCTGTAGATGACATCCAGAAATCAGCTCCAGCTTCATTTTTTCTCAGTTAATTTTTCTGATTTTTCTCATAAATATGCACTTAATGACCTGTGACTCATCTGAGCTGTTTAGAACATCTAGGTTGGAAGGAAGGAGCTTAAAAGCACTTGCTTTTCTCCATTGGCTATAAAAGAAGACTAGAAACTCAGCTCAGATGTAGACTTTTAAATTGAAAACATATTCATTTGATTAGCAGACCCCTACAGGCATTGTTTGGAGCAGATGATGGAGAGGCAATATTCTGACTGTCTGATCCTCTCTTTAGGACAGGTATAATTTGCTCTGTGTATTTTAATAATATTATATAAAGACAAAAGTAACAGTCAATTTTTTTTTTTTTTTAAATGACATTCCTACCTATGCCCTAAGTTAGAAATATTGAGACTAAAAGTAGAGGCGGAGCTAATTCAATGGTTCCACATTTCCTGGCATAGTCTGGTATTTCAACCTGTCAAATCCTATGGCATCAGCTGACTATGTAATGAAGTTCACTGTTGTGAGAGGCCTCTGACATCTGTACTAGTGAACTAATTAGTAACTGGCCTTAACTGGCCCAGTATGACCAGAGCCACATTATTAAATTCCCATTTAATCAAAAAATGGGTAAATGCACCCAAACTACATATTAGGGGTAGTCTACAGTAGATGTCAACTCCTCAGCATACACAAGAATCCCATGGGAAATTGTTAGGGGTCCCCATTAAGTGTACTGGACAATCAAGCTCCAATGCTCAGCCCCCAGCACTGTTTAAATTAAGTCTAGATATAGCTCTAAAATACCCCAAGGTTTCCTGCATGAATTATGATTGCAGCTGTAGACAATATCCCTGATTTGTTAGGAAAAAAAAAGTAACAAGATCTGTGTCACTTCCATTTTATCTTTGTTGTTATGAAGGCAAGCCTTGGTGTACACTTCGAGCCAAATCTCTCAGTAATTTCAATGAAACATTTAGTTGTACAAAGAAGTCAGGGGCATAGAATTTGTATCAGAAAGTTCATTTCCCCAGGGTCTTCCAAAGAAAAATTCTTATCTACAAAGTCATAAAATGCATTTTCTGCATGGAGTATAATTTCTTTAGAATATCTGTTATTGAAATAGTCTAAAAATGGGGAGTTTTCGGGTATGCAGTCTAGCTGAAGCCATCATGTTTGAACACCCTGTTTCTAATCCGGCTGTCTAAAAAAGTTTAATTGCAAAGGATAGAACTAAATTAAAGATAAACTTTCAATTGCATTTTAGCTATGTGATGTTATTAGTCTCACTGAAAGCAAATTCCAAAATGGCACAGTGTCTCTACTGTTAATTATACTTTGCTCACAAATACGAGCTTAATTGTCCATATTAAATGGCATCGTCACGTTTAATTATGTAAAATATAAAGCATCACTAATTCATGATATGAACCGAGTTCTCCTGAATATAAGAGATGCCATCTCTGGACCAACTACAAAACATGCACATCTGCTAAAGTCAACAATGTCGTTTTGTAAACATTCATAACGTTCCTTCTCGCTGAAGACCAGAGTATTTCAGCATTTGATGGTCAGCTAGAAATAAACAGGGCAAATCAAGAACTGCACTTGTGTTAGAAGAAGATATTAAAAGAAAGGTTAAAATTCAAACAGTTGCAGTGCAGATGGAGGTATATATCTAACTGTCTGTGTTCATGGTTCTGTAAGAGTCAGGAGCTGATTATGAGAAAGGACAAGACAATTAGGATTTCTTGCATGATTAGGACTTGCACAGCCCATGATTTCTGGCTCCCAAACTGATGCTTCCTATGGCAAGGAAGAAGGTTTCTATATATGGGTCTGAACGCACGTAATATTGTACCTCCTAGAGAAAACAACAGCTCAAAGGCTGCTTGATCTTCCCTATTCAGTGGCAGCTGAAAAAAAGCCTCCGGGCAATCTGCATCAGGAGCAGCTGACCACACTCTTTAAAAGCTGCTACAGTTTCCTCATTCCTAGACCCTTATGGTTCCCCTTACCTTGTCCTTATCTGGCAGCAGCAGGAACACTCAGGTTTCTCAGAGGATTCCCATACATTCCCCAATGATCCTAGCCATTGTCCCAACAAGATCCAGAAGCTCCCAAAGCAGAACTCAGATACTGATGCACAAGCTGCTGCATCTGCTGCTGCCTCAGCTAGCTGTGCTCATGAACCTCAAGGAGAGTCATACATTTTATTCAGGACTCTTCAATCAAACAGCAGGGAACAGAACCTGGGATTCCCCAATCATGCCTCATGACTTGGTAAAAGAACCAAATTTTCTCTTGCTTGTTCTCCTGCTGTCCCCATAAAGTTTCAGGGTTTGTCATTACAGTCTCAACTGGAAGGAAGTAGGGGGTTCCTGCTTATGTATTTAGTTAATAGCTAGCTGGTTTGGGCACTCATACTGGGAAAAGGAGTTGCTGATCCTGAAGAACTTCAGCTCAGATGTCCTCCATACTTGTTGAAGACAATACCCATCACAGTTCTTATAGAAAAGGCAGTCTCCTGTCCGTCTCCTCTCTGTTCAAATGGAAAATGAACCAGCTCTCTATATCCAAAAGCAGAATTCAGGTGCCTGAATCTAACTTTTGTATAGGTATCTAAGAGAGAAGGAGGACTTTAAAAACACTACTCTCACCAATATTTCCTGCTAATCAACTTTTACGTCAACATAATAGTGTGAAGGGTCTGTGTGTTGCCTTCCACTGTACTAGGAATTGGGGTATGTAAATAAGATGGCAGTAGACCTCTAGAGTCAGTGACTCTGTTCCATTTTCTGTATTTGGCTTTTACCTGTTTGCAAACAAATCTCACTTGTTCCCCTAATTGTCCCATGTGCCTACTATGTTACAGGGAGGAAAGGCCTGCACATAGATGAAGAACTCGAAGAGAAAACAAGTGTTGTAACAGAAACAGTAGTCTGGGGGGGGGGGGGGGGAGGGGAAGGGGGGGGGGGGGGGGGGGGGGGGGGGGGGGGGGGGGGAAGTGTTCAGCTCATTGATAGAACTGAACGTTGCAGTTGGACTTGGACTTCCTGAACAAGCATAGCATAGTAACCTTGACAAACTATAATGACAGTCTGGACAGCAGTTCTGCCAAGGAAAACATCTGGATCATATAAGACACAGATGTGGCCCCTGGTTATAGAAGAAAAGTGGCAAAAGCAACACCCAGACAATAGATCTCAGTGAATAAGAAAATAACAATCTTTTCATTATCAAAAAGATTGTGATTAAAGACTCAGCATTTAATTAGACTATTTTCAGTGGCTGCAGGTCTGTTTAGGACTCATAAACATGAAGCAGATACTACATCCATCTTGTTCCTTAAATCTCTAAACCACGGATTACCAGACCCTGGGTGAGTTCAACAGGGAAAATACCCTCCATATTTCTTCTCTTTTATTTGCCCTTACTAAGCGTTTATTGTTTATTCCTTCTAGAGACAAGATATGTTTGTATTGTGCATGGACCAGGACAGACCAGGAACCATTCTTGGTGTTGCAAAGTTTGAACATGGCCACTGCTTTTGGAAAGCAGGGAGTTAGAAGCATTAGCCATATGAGTGCAAAAGAATGCTCCCCACTTCATTGACTAGCTATAGCTATGGCTGATGGGTATTGGGCTTGGCCCAGAATGGTTCTTCTTACAGCTTAAACTTATGCAAGTCCACAGAATCATGAAAAATAGCGATGAAATGGACCTACTTTATACTTGTTCCAAGGCAAGATCAGTATCACCTAAGCCGCTCCACAGATGACTATCGCACCTGTCATTATTACACAGTAGTATAATACAATGACATTTCTTCAATCCTTTCATCATAGGCTTTTTATGAAGGAACAATTACACTTGGAATAAGTGCTGCAGTGGTGCTGAACTGTCTTTTAATTGCTTCTTTCAGTGTGTTCACCTGTAGGCAATTTCTTCCAAGTCATCTTCTCTGGAGAGTCAGCAAATGCATGGATTTTTATAATTTTTTTTCATGTGATGAAGCTTGGAAAGAATGAAAGGAGGAAGGAGATGATGGCTGGCTGGACTTGGCTAATGCAAAGTGAAAGCAGAAAAGAATCAGATACTTTCTAATAAAACTAAGAACAACTCTGGTTAAACATCCCTTGTGGTTACATAGTTACATAGTTAGAATAACAAGGCCCTTCCAACTTTCCAGATCTGCCGAAGCTGCCTTTGCTTGCAGTAAGAAGCGGTGTGTGGTCACAGTCTGGAAACCTGCTGCATTTCATTCTGCTACTGTTGAGTTCAGGATAGCAGAGTGATTTGCTCTCTCAGGCCCCGTAATACACATCTAAACTCCAGCAAACACTTTTCAACACGGTTTCAGTTTCAAAATGAAACCTGCCTTCAGAAACACGGATTTTCCTCTCCTGCAAAAGAAAAAATCTATTTCCTCCTCCTCTTTCCTTGGGAATCAAACTTTTTAAAATCACTTTTTTTTTTTTTTCTTTCATTCCAGTCTACCTAGAAAGACAAATAGAGGCTATTGTCAAAATTTATAACTTAACCATTAAATGAAATCTATTTAGAAACCAAATTTGGGAACAGAAAAAAAAAAAATCACAGGGTTCCATTGCCAATAATAGCTGGAATTGAGAACACTGGCTTCAGTATGTTTTTTCTGAATATAATGTAATTGAATGGACATGTTCCTATGGGAAGCTTTTATATTAATGAAACTACATTTTCTCATTAAAAAATGCCAGACCTAATCCAGAGCATACGGAGTTAAGTTTTTGCAGCATCTCAAAAGAAAACGATAGATATGATTATCTCTAAATCATCTTCCCACCCAGTAGACAGATGTCAAAGATCAACGCTATTTCCAGAATTAAAACTTTTACAACACTTAGCAGCTTGTGCTTCAGCATGTCTGTCTTTTCATTTAACAAATACAGTGCAGTGGGGCCAAACTAGCCAAAAACCCTTTGTGTGAAGCACTATGTAATACACATTCAAAAGACAGTCTTTTGCCTGCATCAGCAGGAATACGGGAGGATGAAACCAAAACAAATGAGTGTAGGATTGTAATGAATGTATTCATAATTCTCCTGATGTTTAACGTGTCATTGACTAGCAGGTGCTAGAAAGATCTGACTGTACATGTACACCAGAACATTTCATGTCAGCTCAGCAGTATTTCTGTGGTCTTCAGTGATTTTCTTCCAGCCAGAACTGGAGTTTCTGTAATCCTCTGATGTCCTGTGTAAATGGAGCTGCAGTTCTGATAAGAATAGCAGCCCCCTATGTCTTTCTAAAGTTCATCCTTGCTTTTCGGGAGACAAATAAATGCCCTGGGCTGCTAACCAGGGGAAGGAAATGTCCAGTGCCTGGGCGGCAACATACAGTCACTAACACCTGCTGAAGAGAGAGCATGCCATCGTGTGGTGATACAGCCTCACCACAGCAGTGTAATTTTTCACCACCATAGAGATGTAAATGAAGATAACTGTACAATGAGGGAGGATCCACTAGATCCCACCAATTTCCCTGCTCCCTCTAATTTGCTGGAAGATGTCTCAAGATTTTTTGTATGTCTCTAGTATTGCTCCACTTGGCCAGAGTGGAGGCCACCACTGGCAAAAAGAGCATACTGAGGCTGAAAGCTGGAGTGCCACCATGAAGATGTGACTTTGTCCCCTGTGGTGCAGGGAAGCCCACCAGAACCACTACCACCCTCTCTGAGCTTTACCAGCCTTCTCACCCTTCTGTCATGAGGGTGGTTTCTCCATGCCACGAGCTCGGCCAGCATTAGGGAGCCCAGGTCTATTCACAGGTTGGCTTTCTCATCTCCACTGCACCTGCATGGAGCTGTGCTGGCACACGGAGATGGAGCTGGGCAGGAGCACAGGGCTCTTCCCTCTGCACCAGCCCTTTGTGATGTCTCTTGGGCATCGTGGAGATGGGAGATGCCAGCTTTACCAATACAGTTCTGCTAGAAGCTCTTGGCAAAGTGAAGTTTGCCAGGTGAAGGTTCAGTTTGGCTGTGGATTGTGGTTGAAGTGCCCCAAGCTTATCCATGCATGGCTCCACCCTACCTGACCTGTGCTTCTCCTGGCTAACTGGTGCCCATGCTGGATCCTTCCCAAAAGGGCACAGCAGAGCAGGGGCATTGCCATGAGGAAAGAGATGCAGACAGAACCTCCACAGGGGTGCACAGCAGCCCACAGAAATTCTAAGTGCAATAGCCAAGCAAAGCAGGGCTATGAGGATGGCGGATATCACAGCATACTATCAGAATAATAACTGAGTAACAACCTTTACCCTGAGATGCACAAAGTCTGAGAAACAGCCAAGATCAGATGACTATTACTCATTTGGAAACTAGACATAACCACAAGGTATCATCTGATGTTGATAATGTTACTGACTTACATACTATAGAATTCCCAACATCTAATTTCATCTTTTGTTGATGGTATTTAATTATAACACTTCTGCAGAGCTTCTTAGAAAGGTGAAAATGTGTTTCATACCCTGGAGAGCATAGATGGCAGGGAAAGGACCGCAATGGGATGAGGGTATCCTTAAAGGGGAGGTGGGAAGGATTACTGGAGGAAATCATTAATCTTTGAGTAAGTTTTTGGAGGTGAAAGAGCTGGACAAAACAGAGAGACTTTCCAGACTTTGCAAGAAGTTGACACATATTTTACAGGGTGACTTTTATGAATACTTTCTTGCCTGAGACATTTCCATCATCTCCAGACAGATTGTTTTAAATCTAATCCTTGAACCACTGTGCTATTGATCGCAGGCAGCCACAGAAAAAGTAATTGGATCTATCTTATTCCTCTCACAGCCTCCTCTCCCATCTTCCACCTCGAAAACCCTCTCCTCTGATTTCCCTACAGTCTGTCACCATGTCCACCTGATCCCGTCAGGTTACAGCACTCTTCACCGGAGAGGAAACGCCACAACCCAGAAGCTACAGTGTTTTCTTCCTCCCTCTAGATGGTGCCATGGGCTTTCTGTGGCTTACTTAGGACCTCCTAAAATCAAGGCTTTGGTGGAGTGAGATTCACCCACCTACAGGTAGACTCAGTGGCTGCTCTGTCAGAGGCTGTGTTGCCTTATGGTCAAGGGAGGGTGTGTGGATTGGAAACACAATAGAAGGTTTAAATCTTTTTTTTTTTAAGTGAGTGCAGTCTGGGACAACTGGATGCCCTTCTCTGTTGTAAGATCTTTGATATCTTCCCTCTTTTTTTCATTGGATTTCACTTTCTCACCATCCTTTCTTGGTGGAATATAAAACAGGTTATATGGAGCATTAATACCTTTGACCTTTGAGACCCAGAAACCAGGATTTATGTGTAGGTAATGCCATCTGAACTAACTGAAGACTTTTTATAGTCAAAGGAAGGGAACAGAGGTGGTTCCTCCTGGCCTAAAGTATGTATCTGAAATAGGACAGTGCTGCCACCACCAGAAAAGCCCTGTTTCTCTCCAGGGACTGGAAAAGGAGTCCCAGTTAAGTAGTTCAGGCATGTTTCTGTGTGGTTGACATCTAAAGTTAGGCAAGATGAATAGCATTTAAAAGTTCCAAAGCATCTAAAATGTAAATGGCATTTATTTGCTTTAAGTACTAGGCACAACACAGCCAAAACATAGACAGAAATGAATAGCACCATTTTATTGTGGTAAACCTTGAAGGACATTGTAATCCCAGCCCACAGGAGTGGTAGGTTCATTTTAGTAATGAAAAGATTAATTCTGAGCCAAACTAATCCCCACCTGGAGATGGTTCAGGTGTGGATCAGTCCAGTTTCAGTGGTTGAGTCTTTCTTTGCTGGCCTGAAGAGTAATTTCAGTGAGACCAACAGGCTTCACACTTGTTCCTGTGTAGACTTGCTCTGCTTTGACAAGTTATTATGCCCAGAGGAGAAAATGACAGAGAATCAGGCTGGAGGCTTGCAGCTTTTTGGGTCTGGTGTCACAGCGAGCAGGAGGGAGCACAGCTGAGAGCATGAGAAAAGTGTCCTGAGCTCCCGGGCATGCCTGGGATGGCGATTGCAACAAGTCCCACTAAGGGGTGCACTTTGCCACCACATTTTCTTCCTCTTCCTTCCTTCTATAGGTGTCATGGGGCAATAGGAATTAATATACTTTTCCAAGAAAGGATTTGTAAGTGTAGCATTGCACTGGCAACCTGCAGCTGCAGTTTTCACGGGGAGGCACAGTCTTCCCTAGTTCTTTTTTTCCCTGAGAAATGCATGAATTGCTGTTTTCTATGTCATTCTGAAGCAATATCACCTGTAATGTTTCTCCTCTATTATAAATGGGGGAGTGGGAGGAAATTGCTTGTCACCGAGTGGCGATATGCAGCTTGTATTTACATGGGAAAGCAATAAAATTGATCGTTTCTGAACTGAACAAAAGTCACTTGGCTGGAGTTCAAAGCAAAAGGGCATGTGGGCAACACTGCTTTCTAATCCATAGAGGAGGGGACCTCTAGGCACCAGTCTGGTCTCTGCTTCGGGCAGGCCATTTACTCACCCACATTTTATTTTACCCACCTGAAAACAAGGTTCTTAACATGAATTGGTTTCATAGAAGTCTTGTGATATTTAATTAGATGGTCTTGTAAAACTCAAGAGAGCTCTGAATGGCAGTGGCGGTATCTTCATCTGACATGTAAGTATTAAAGCCGAAACATCCAGAGACCACTAATAGAGCACTTCATACAGTCCTGACACAGCTTGTTTTTAAAAACATGTTGAAAAAGCAATGGCAGTACGCACAGAAAAGAGCCACAGGTTCAAGGGCCTGGAAAAAAGCCTTACACTGGAAGTCTTTAAGAATTTATTCTGTGTAAAATGTTGGAGAGCACTTGAGAGTACAAATACATTTATGAGAAAATAGCAAGAAACACTGACAGGCTTTTGGAGCTCTTAAGAAGGTCATCATAAGAATCTCTATGTGGAAACTAAAGCTGAAGAATTATAAATGAGAAGCTGATGTGTCTGCTAACAGTCAACATCCCTAACCACTGTGCAAGTGTCCTGGTTTCAGCTGGGATAGAGTTAATTTTCTTCTCAGTAGCTGGCATAGTGCTGTGGTTTGGATTTAGTATGAGAATAATGTTGATAACACACTGATGTTTTAGTTGTTGCTAAGTACTGCTTACACCAGTCGAGGACTTTTCAGCTTCCCATGCTCTGCCAGGTGCACAAGAAGCTGGGAGGGGGCACAGCCAGGACAGCTGACCCAACCTGCCCAAAGGGCTATTCCATAGCATATGGCGTCATGCTCAGTATAGAAACTGGGGGGGAGTGGGCCGGGGGGCAGCGATCGCTATGTGGGGACGGGCTGGGCGTCAATCAGTGGGTGATGAGCGGTTGCATCACTTGTTTTTTTTTTTTTTTCTTGGGTTTTGTTGCTCTCTCTCCTTGTTCTCCTTTTCATTACTTTTTTTATTAGTATTATTATTATTTCAATTATTAAACTGTTCTTATCTCAACCCATGAGTTTTCTTACTTTTGCCCGTCTGAGTCTCTCCCCATCCCACTGTGGGGGGAGGGGGAGCAAGCAGCTGTGTGGGCTTGGTTGTCAACACGGGCTAAACCACAACAGCAAGCTAACAGGAGAAGCAGTGAGCATCCCGCACTGCAAAACTTCAGAGTAGCACTTGGGAGTCTTGTGCCTTGGCCAAACACAAGTCACAGGCATGCTCTGGGCTCGCTGCTGGCCTCACAGGCTGAAATGTAAAGGCTGAGGATAGCAGAGATCAGGTTAGCTGAGCTCAAGATCATTCCTGGCTATAAACAACCTGCACTCCTGAATCTAGGCTGGGTTAAGAAAGTGCAGTTTTAAAGGAAACAAACAGACACCAGTTCACCATCCCTGAGAAATACGTTCTGCTGTAGGAAAGAGTGGGAAGAAGAGAAACTCAAGTTATCCAGTAACTATCTTCAGTAGTAAGTCAATTCTCATTTAACTGATGCTGCACAGAGGGAAGGCTGGTGGAAATCATTAAACCTGCACAATCGGTTGCTCCAGTAATCCACTGGAAACTCAGAAAATCAAGTTTAGCCATAGCAAGACAAAAGGAACTTCCCTCCCACATTGTGACCCACCAACGAGAGCAGGGCTGGTTTGCTGACGGGAATGTTAAGTCCTGCGATTTTTGAGTGAGACAAGGCTTGTGGGGAGAGTTAACATCTTTTATTAGATCAACTGGTATAGCTGGAAAAATCAGTTGGATGTTCAGGCAGAGAGTAATTTCTTCAAGGCTAAGCAGAGAGTTTGTCTCTTTACCAGCTCTAGCACCTGATCAGCTTAAAAATATTATCTCTATCCACAAACTCTGTCCCAGTTGTGCCCTTAGATCACGATGGCTAAACCAGCTTTAACCTTGGAGACTTTAAAGGCCATTTTCACTTCATTCAGTCTCTTTTTCTTCCAAATTAGGTATTTATTTACCCAAATCTCTCAAAAATAACAATTTTTTTTTTCTCCATTGTGATATGAACCCCTCAATATATTTTCATGGCTTAACTTTGGTCTGGCAAATGCCATCCCACTCCACTGTACCCGCCAGGTGTGGTGTAAGGTCAGGCTGGAGAGCACAGGCACGAGCACCCCAGACCTGGCTGGGGAGCAGCCCAGCTGCTATGCCCAAAGAAGACGCCCAAATAACTGCTTTGCAGGCAATTCACCTTTCTGTGAAGCAGGCACATCTTAAACAGCTTGAGTGACTCAGGGCCTGGCAGTGTCTGAGTCCAACCTCATTTTTCTCAGTGCATTTTCAGTCACTAGGATGACCAGCTCAGGTGCACCGCCTTGCCTGGCAAAAACGTGGCATTAGATATACATGTCCCACTGCAAGCATCCCCTGCATTAACCTCATAGAAGGCATTAGACTTTTCATGCTGGTTGTGCTTCTCCCCTCTCCAGCTTGCCCAAAACTCTGTCTGAAAATGTGACTTATTGCAGCCAAGCTCCCCTGTGTTTTCATAAGGAGAAAGATGCACCGAGCGTGCCACGCTATAACCAGAGCATTCACGTTTGTCAGTGGTTGTCAGAAGAACAGACAAGCTAGCAAAATATGCACCTGAATGTAGCTACTGTATTTTCTGTGGGACCATTTCTTTCTGCAGAATCCATAAAATGTGTACTGCAGCTGTAGCAGGTCTCCTCAGAGACGAATGGCATCTGAAAGTGTACCTCAATGCAGCAGCACTGCCGGGAAAGCAAGTTCAAAAGCATCCAGCTCTCTCCAGAGGATACAGCTATGTTAGACCCTGCTGGATAGATGACTAGGTACCTGTTTTAGCACCAAACTATTACAAAGAGCTTTTTCTGCCTCAAGGCAGTAATTTGCTGAAGCACATAAGACACATTTCCCATTGGCAGAATGAAAAGAAAACTTTCACCCCATTTTTTTTCAAAACACTACATTATGTCATCTCTGAAAAGAGCTCTATTGTATGTGTGGGCCATGGCAAATATGGACGGAAGAGAACTGAAATGACAGCTTGTGGTGCTTGTATAAACACACATTAACCCTGCATGACCAGGGTTTCACTCGAACTCCAAGGCCTGGTGCCTTGAACTACAATCAATAGGTATTGTGCGGCTTTCTTGTTGTGTTCTCTTAGCATGAAACTGGTGAAGTGCCTTGTCCATTTTTGTTTGCTTTATAGCAAGACTGGGAGTTTAGAAAAAAGAATCCTGAATTTTTCTCTCCTGGACAGATGGTGTGCTGTGTCAGGTTCCCATTTGTATACGTTGGTGAATATTTTTAATCTAGATTGCAATTTGGAAAGATACAGAGAAAAAGCAAATTAGATTTTACCCAGGCTAATTATTCTCTTGTTTCCTCCAATTTTACACCAGTGACATTAACAGAGTTAGCTTTTGATTTACACTGGTACAAGTGGTAGAAAAATGGGCCCTTGAAGAGTTGGTTTTAATTCAAAGCAGCTGGGCAGAAAAAAGGTGGAGTGGGAAAATCCTGTTTTCCAGGAAAATGAGAGCTCACACAGCCATTAACTGTGCCTAAAGATATCTGGTTTAATGCATTGCTTTAGACGTGTAGTTAGTAATTCTTGCTGAATCTAAAACCCACCATCAATGGCTGGCTTTCTTAAATCAGTAAGTTAGTAAAAAGCTCAGGACGGGCTGGAAGATGTTCACTTTTAACCAGAATTCACACATTTTTCATCTTTCCCACTTCTCAGCACCCAGCCTGGACCACCAAACAGAGGAATTTATTTATTGTTAAACTACTGAACTAAGCAAGCTAATGCAGCAGATGTAATTTAACAATTAAAATCATAGACGTTATTCTATATAAGCTAGGAAATGGTTTCTTGCATGTTCTGTCAAAGTTGCAGCCTTTGCAATCTGGTAACTTGCTGAAAATTGCTGTTAGCTCTTAATAAGACCTGGGGGAACTGAGTAATTTGCTGTGTTGATTAACATGCATTAAGCAGAGGGACAATAATTCTCTTGTAAGAGAAGCTGTGATTTAGCAGATAAGAACACAGTCAAGTAGGTATACAAGTCTGAATTTGCACATCAGTTTTATATCCTCATCTTTCGTGGCCACTTTGGATGCTCAATACATTTTACTGTGAAATCACATTCATTTAGACGCTGCATATCTGTTTCAGTGCCTACCTTTAAGCACTGGATTTTGATAATTTTTAATTTTCTAATATTTTCTAATCTGCTTGGCATCATTTCACTGCAGCGGTGGGTTCCACACTTTGGACCTCTGGGTGTCTAGGATGGCTTCTGGGGGTGTTGTGATGCACAATGCAGAGCAACAGCTTTTTATTCCACCTGGGCTGCAGATAATCCACACTTACGCAACTGAGAGCAGGCTTTTCTCTTGAGCAGCTGCTATTCTGTAAGCTGGTCAGGAGCTGCCTATTACACGGGGCACAGTGCAGTTCCACGAGCAGCAGTGCTGGAGGATTTTCTATTTGGACATGCCTGCCAAGGAACCACTGGAGAAGGATGGCAAAGATGGCAACTCAGAGGCAGAAAGTGCTGTTACAGCAGGCACACGAATACGAAATGTGGAAAAGTTCTCAGGGGTTGCTCAGGCCCTGGCAGTGCCACCAGCAGGGACCAGCCAAGGTTGGCAGCAAATGGAAGGAACCATGTTGGTGCATGGTTAAATCCACGCTAACAGGTGTGCTGCTTCCTGCAGCCAAAAAGTCAGACACCTTGGGTGAATTTCCTCTTTTTTCTTTATTTTTTAAAATAAAAGAGGCAAAACACAGTCACTTGTGTTCAGCTTGACATGGCAATCAGGGAACAACAGAGTGCTGGCCCTTTCCCATCTTCCTAGCCCTGATAGTCAAACATGGAAATGGATTTCCAGGGTAGTACTTTGTTTCCCTGGCCATGAGCAAGCAGCGTACCATGGGCTCCCTCTTGTGATGGAAATAAACAAGAAGAGTGCCAGCCGTGAACTACATTATCCAAAGATTTTGGTGAATTTGAGCAGGGCTACACAACCCATAACTTTTCCAGGGCTTGTACAGCATAGTGGTCCTGTTTGGTAGCCTTTCACACACTGGTAGAGCACATTACAGACCTCCTTTCCTGGTGTGTCTCCAAAGCCACCAACAGGCTGCCAGAGGAGCACAGTTAGATATGGCTACTGCATGTGGTATACATTAGGAAACAGGGTGTTTTGGACCCAACTGGAACCCCCGTGGCTCCTTAATATTGAATTTGCTGTGGCAAGAGCAAAAAACAGATGGTTTTATTCATCATGCAGTCTGTCTTCTGCAGTAGACCCTTTAACAGCTCAGGCAGAAACACTGGATCTTTCAAGCACCTGAGGGAATTGTCAAACCCCAGATCCAGACCTTATCACTCACCCTGCTCACTTCCTATGTGCTACAGCCCATTAACACCATTCCTCTCCAGACCTCAGCATGTTCAGCTCCATAGCGGCAATGAGCTACACAGCCAGCTCCACCGCTTTCCCTTATTGCACCATCATCTGCTAAATGCCTCACCTAAAAGATTATGCAATTCCAAAGCCAAAAATAACTTATTTCCCTGCTCTTTAGGTTTTACAGTTGGATGATACAGAGCAAAGCCTGGGACCGAGGGACAGAGTGAAGATTAAACTGGATTTAAGCAACAATTATTCTTTTCCTCTGCAGAAGAGCCACACAGGGAGGGACTGTATTTTCTCACCTTTGTCTGGCTTTCACTCTCATTCCAAGGGAGAAAAGAGAACATATCAGTGCCTCAGGAGACCTCAGGAAGCAAGTTGTTATTTTTTTCATTTAAATCACAGTTCATACAACCCTGGAGTGAATGAGCTGCTACCTGAGGGGACACAGCCTCCATGCAGTCATGTGTTTTCAGCTGCTTGGCCAAATGTCTTCTTGCTCCTAAAATATTTGCAAGTGTTCCCAGAGTGAGAAAAGGGACTTCTAAAAAATTATTGCAAGATGTGAACCTCTGGTTCAATGGTATCTACAGAATTGTCTTCTTAGCAGCTCTCAAATGCTAAAGGAGACATGGGAAGCCTCCAAGGAAATCCTTGGCTGGGGACATTCAATAGAAGATGATTCCTCTTTCAGAACTGAACTGAAACCTCAGGAGAAGGTGGAGCAGCTGACAAGATATTTTTCTCTAGCAAAATCTCTCACATCTTCTTTTTATTTTTTTCAGTCCCTTCTGGGCTGAAAATACAATGTTCTAAGTTTCATAATGGAATAGAAGTTACCCAAGTTGTTTCCCTTTGAACAGCTTTGAAGCTAATACTCTTTGATACACTTCACATCAGTAACACAGAAGCGTTTCATATGTGTTTTTTTTTTTTCTTTACTCCTTACTTCACTGGCACCCAACCAATGAAAAATCATGCAGGAAAACATGGGAAACACTAACAGGAAAATGGAAGCAAAGCTCCCAAATCAAACACCTCAGTAATAATTCAAAATAAAGGCAACATTTAAAAAAAACTAACTGGATTTCAGGACATTCTTCAAACACAATTGTACTGTTTCTTAATACTGGTAATCCTTCAGACAGCTTCAGGAGGATTTAATAGGAAATTACCTTCCTGAAGAGCACACATTCATATGACATGCAAGACAGTTGCTTGTAATAAATATCCATCTTAGAAATCCTGGCACATTTAGTTTATTTAAGGGTATCTGAATTCAACTGTGGGAATGAGATGTGGCTCCAATAGTATTTTACTAATTATTTATTATGAGTTTGCAGAGATTGCTCTGATACTTAGAAACTGGGAACCCCATACACAGACACACACCTCCACAGATGCCCTCAAACCCTGAAGCCAAGATAGAAAAGGACCTTCTACATAGTGCATTTTTTTGCATGCCCCAAACTTTTCCACACATGGCTGCATGCAAGTTAGCTGTCTTCTAAGAACTTTTAGCTAGAATCTAGAATAACAGCCACAAAAATACAGCATTGAAAAAGGCCTCAAGGATTTTGCACATCACTAAAACACATGAAGTGCAAGAACCACCAGCTGTGTTTGGAAACACAAGCTTGCTGCTACTCTGGCTGTCCCAGTGGCTTGCAAGGAGCCTTAAAAGCCCTGAAGAGCTGCAGCTGCACAGCTAGCGAGTCAGAGGACCCCAGACCCTGTCCATCCACAGCCTGCTACCAAGTTGCTTTAAAACTGCAGAAGCTGTGGATCAGAAGCTTGAGGGTTATAAATGACCTCAGGGTGACTGGAAGCAACATGTCACCGAGGTCAACAAGACAGAAAATACATTGATATTGGCCTCTGACATGCTGAATTGTCTCTATACGAAGGAGGACTCCAGCCTGCCCTCAGTCCCTGACTTCTCCATTGGCCTCACTGCCTATGAGATGGCTCACATTCAGGCTCAAGTATGGCATATGCCGACTCTCAGAGAAACAAGGACGCTGGAGGAGGCTACCCTGAGCTTGAACCCAAACCCCCAGCAGGGCCATGGCTTACAAAGCCAGGACTGGTCTTGTCTGAGAGACCACCTGGAGCCTCCATGCTGCACTTACTCTTCCTCTGCCCTGCTCCCCACCTTAAGTGTAAGCATTGCCACCACCCTGTACTTCTCCAAAAAGGGAAGAGCAGCAACATCCAGCATGGAAAACCAGGCACTCACCCAATAATCTCCAATGATTACCCAATTTCTACCTGAACTTGCAGTCAGAATAACAAGTTTGACCAAAATACTTTCTTCCCCTTCACACTCAAACACAATTTTTAAAGGTCTAGGAAGGCAATGCTACTAGCTGGACACTTTAGAAAGCAAATGAAATAAAATGGGGCACTGAATTGTTTCAAGAAAGGAGGAGATTCCAGCTTGCCTTTTGCTTGTGATGACTTCAACCCTTCAGTTTGTTTTTATCCTGAACACTTGTCCTCAAAGACACCAGAGAGACCAGCCCTTCCCCAGGGGTTTCATCCACACCAGAGCCTGGCAGCATTCCTCCTCCAGACCGGCAGCCCTCCTACATGATGCCTTGAGAAACAGCTGCTGTTTCACAGGCCAACTCGTGTCATGACCCTTCCCATATACATTTGTGCTCTTTGCTAAAAATACCACAGTCCCTTTCAACTCACGTGCCCTACTGGAGGGAGGAGCACCATGCACGAGCCTCCATGCTGTAGCAGAGGCCAAGCCAAGAGGACAGCACAGTATGTGCTTTGATGGCCAGCAGCTCAGGGATGGATGAGGGAGAAAGGCAGTTCTCCCCCTTGGTTCTTCTTCCCTTCCTTCACGCTACTGGATTGGTTTAATCTACTCTTCCTGGCCCTATTTGTAACCATGATGCCAAGTCCTGGGGTTTTTTTTCCAGTGTTTCAAAGGACATTGCCAGCTCCCCTCTTTGAAGAACACCAGGAAGATATGGGGTGACAACTGCGGCTCCTGCGATGGGGGCAGCTCTGTGATTTCCTTACAAATTTACAAACCTGTGTTTACTTGAAAACTTTCAAACAGACCTACAGCTGTGAATGGGCAGGGCTGCTGTCTCTTCTCTCCTCTTTCAGCCATGCTTCTCTTCAGGCCTGGGGATCTCTTCAGGCTCCGTAAGACCTAGTGTAGGTGATGAGGTTCCCAGTACAGGGTCTGGGAAGGGTGGGAGCTTTGAAAGAGGCTTCAAAGAGTCTACAAGTTAGATGTGGAGCCACATAGCCATAAAAAATACTGAGCCTCTCTGGAGGGTACTTCACCAGCAGCCTGTGCTAGTGGGAAGAAGGAGCATCATCTACCTGGCGCAGGCTTAGAGTCATGCTGAAGGGGCTGTGTCATTCCCCTCCAACCTCTCACCAGGGCCTCCCACCACAACAGATGCGGCTCTGCTGTCTGCTTCCTTCACTGCGGCTGCATCTGGCATGGCCTCCCCCTTGAGACCTGTTCCCAGAAACAGAAAAATAACTAATGGAGAGAGAAAGAATCCCCTGAACTGGAAAACCTGACTAGAATAGAGGAAGCTGGCTTCTTTGTTGGGTCTAGAGGTGGGGGTAATGTGCTGTGGGTATAACATGTTTGGTAAAGCAACAATGCAAACACCAAGGGCCTTGAATTTATAGGCTTTGGGAGGACAGCTGGGGTTTTCTCAGACTTCCTTGGTGGGTGATGGTGTTTGGAAAGCAGCTGTTTACAGGAGTGCTGGCACCTAGACTGGACATGGTGCCCACACATCTGTGAAAATGTGGGACATCAAAGATGGTGCTTGTAAGGGGTGGCTACTTGTCCACCCCTTCGAGAAGGAAAGGCAGGCAAGTTAGCCTGGTCCCCAGTGGGTTAAAGAACAGATCAGCTCTTTACAGGAGCAGAGGGAATTAGGAAAACTTCTGGGAGAGAAAAGCAATAAACCTCAATGAAGCAGGCTGAGTCGGAGGCCTTTTAAAGAGTGACTCAGCCAGCGTCTAGTGATTCTGGGTAAGACTCCATGCTATAAAGAGCTCCTAAGCGGAGGTGCTGAGTGATTGCTTTATTGTTTCTTACAAACCTTGCTGTGAAAGCCCTGTAAATATGTTTATGAGCTTGTTGGGGCGGCTTCCCCGCTGCTGACTGTACTGTAAATAAACATGCATGTCTTTGATTCGCGGAAGTTCCTCTTCTGGGCTCCATTATGGTCCCTGGCTCTGCTTCCAGTTCAGGCGTGGGGCCCCTCCTGCCCCAGCTCACAAGGAGCATGACATTTCTGTACTCCAGTGAATAAGTAGAAGAATCAGTGCACATGTTCAGGATTACGCATTCCCATATGGCAGCCTTACTTGCCTCCCCCTCCCTTCTACTTCCCCCTCAGAAGAGCTCTGTCAACCCCACCAGTTCTGAAAAAGCAGCCTGTGGAAAGGCCACCAGGTCTGGAGACAGTTTGCATGCTCTGTCCTCCTTCCTCCCACACAGCAAGGACATTTGGACATGACCCTCTGAGCTTGGGTGCGCAATACAAGATTTGGGGTATGTATGTTGCTTGCATCCAAGGCAGGTGTTTGCAAGCATATGGTGCATCTATTTTTGTGATGCTGGGGATGTTCAGGCACTGCTGGATGAGTGGCCAAGACATCTGTGCAAAGGGGGTTCAACACAGGGAGGGACAAATTCTCTGCAGCCATCCCAGTGCAAGCTGTCCAGCTTTCAGGGAAGGATTCTCCAAATCCCAACACAGACCTAAAGACAGATAAGTTTGACACATACTTGTGAGCTCCCTGCCATTCCAGTGTGTTCACACAAACGAATGGTCCCAGCACACTGGACATACCCATGAACTTCAGTGAATCCTCCAATGAGGCATTCTTCTGTCTCTAAACAAACCATCCCCCAGCCAGGGCTTCTTCAATATCAGATGGTGTGGCGCTAAACCTGGATTCCTAACCACAATATAAAAAAAAACCCTTAAGCTGAAGAAAACATCTCAGAAATGCAACAGCAGCAAAGGGAGATTTTATCAGTTTCTCTGCTTCCACCCACTCTCCTATTATGGAGTTAAAATATGGGGTTGGTCCAGGAAACAACATACATCAAAATAAAAGAACCAGGATATTTGCCCATCAGTATAAACCAAACGAGAGACACACCAAACATCACAAAGAATCCTGAAAGCAAGGAAACATCTTGTGCACTCAGCAAGCAAAAAGCTCCTATTTCGTGTAACACCTTGCAGCCCAACTGTGATCTGAAATGTTTGAAGCATAATTTAATAAATTGTCATAGGCATAAACAGGAGACCAGGGAGATATTTCTTAGCTGGCTTTTGAAATTAAACAGAGTCAGTGCTGCAGGACAGCAACTCCAGAGGACGAAACACTGAACAGACTTTTCTTGCAGGGAAAAAAAGGACCTGCTTGTAAGCAAGGACTTTGAGGATGTTTAGTATTATAAGAGGCTGAAGCCAAGTAGGGGTGAAAGGTTTAAGTTGGTATGTACCTGTGTATCAGTATGTCTGTGTCTGAGCGTCTGTGGCGATGAGTTTGTGTACACAGAAAAGTGGGTTTTAACCAAACAGCAGACAGTGACCTTGTAATTAGGGCACTGGGCCAGGCTAGCTCAGGTCAGGGCGTATTTCAGCACATTTTCTCTAACACCTAGGCGCTGAATTTCCACACATGCCAGTGGGGAATCAGGTGTTGTTTTTCAAGTGGGAATGTAGGTCTCCAGCTTTCTGAGTCCTCCCAGTCATCTGGATCCTTTGTATTCATCTTATGGGTCTCCCTTCCCTATCCATAGGACAGGAATAATAGTCCCCCAGTACTCCTGCCTGCCTTGGCTATTTAGGTTGCTGGTGTCTCTGGGTGGAGATTGTCTCCCGTTACAGGGTCCTATTCAGACCATGCAGTAGTAGGATAAACTGAGGACCCAGAAGTATTGCGCTAGTCACTCCCATAGCTGCCAGACCTCTTCTTTGCCCAGGCAGGGAGAAAACTAATCAGGATACCAGTCTGGCACCAATAGCAGCTGGATTTCATTTGGACCACCTACACATTGCAAGGATAAGGAAACTGTCTCCAATTATTTTCCAAAAAACAGTCAGAAGAAACCTATCAACAGATCTCCCTAATTTCTGCCTCTGCAAAAATGTCTATTTTCTCTCTCTTTTTTCTTTAATCTCCATTTTTCATTTGTGGTTTTCAACTAAGCATCAAGCATAATCAAGTCAGATGAGTGATGAAGAGGAGACGTCTGCTGCTTGATTATTTCGTTTGATGGTTTGACCTTGGGGTCTCAGACTGGTATCTACAACACAAAAAGTTCCCGTCCATTCCCAGCTGTTAGTGAAGACCTCCAGGGAGGAACAGAGCAGGAGAGGAACTCCCAAGAAAAAGGAAAAGCTGACAGGGCATTTCTGAGATATGTTTGCAGGGACATCCTGGGAAACGAGCAGGATTGGTCCAGTCTGGCAATTTGCACTACCAATGAACTTCTTTCCAAAGCAGGCATCCAGAATATTTTTCCTGATATGTTCACATCTTACATCTCTGGCTCAGCCTGCCTCCAAACACTGCCATTTTTTGGAGAAACTCAGATCCTACCCTGAACTCTCTGGTGTAGTCCCATCCTTAATTTAACAGTTTTCTGGACGATGCAGCTTTAGTGAAAGGGAAATTAAGAGGATTTCCCTCTCCAGGCACGTGGTTGTCAATTGATCCCAGAAACAATTCAGATTTACTGCTCCCATTTGATGGCTCATGGGAAAGGAATTGGCTCCATAGCAGTAGTCAAAGATGGGAAGAGACAGTTGCCTGAGCAATGTGACTGATGGCCACAGACAAGAAATACTTTCCTCACTGTTTTGCAGGTCAATTGCTGCACCTTAGACCTTAAACAAACATATGGTGACTGACCTTTGGATGCTGATCTGGAGCCTTGCCTTTCATCTCTCTCCACTGTTCAAGTTTTCCTCTCTCTATTCTCATCTGAGCCATTGCAAAAATTCCTCTTTTCTTTTTCTCCTCCCCTTGCTTTGGCTCAGCCAGGGCCTAAAGACTCAAGACAGGAATCATTCAGCATAATTCTACACCCTGTGTTACACAGTCAAGTAAATGATCTAGTGGTCCCTTCTGCCTTGAAAATCTCTTCAAGTTAAATCCATAATCGTAGTGCTAATTGTAGACATTTTGCAGATGCTTATTTCAGGATATGCATGTTTGCAATTCACTTTGTTCGGTGTCTAGGAATAACTCAGTCCCCAAACCAGCACTGACAACCACGTTTGCTAGTTTATTGGCAATCACTTAACTCAGTTTAAAACAAACTCAGAAATTCTTGTCCATTTTATTTTAATATATATTACTTATTCATGCAGGCCCTAGAAACAGGAGCTTTGGACAAGCACATTGCATTACTTAGTATGTCTGAACATTAGCTTTTAAATAAGTTGGTTAAAGCATAATAGCTAGTGAGGAAATTTTTAGTCCTTCTCCCCTAGTCTACAGGACTTGAATGTCAACAGAAGCAAGACCAGTACTTCTAACCAATATGAAATTTATCTCAAGAAACAATAAATCAGACAGCTCTTCCAACTGTTCAAGACATTTTGTCATGATGTTAAGCTCTTGCAAATGTTATCTGTTCCAGAAGATGATCATCCAGAATCAGATCTAAAATAGTCTGGGTTTGAGTGCCCGTTCTCAGTTCAACAGGATTACGTGCCCTGCAGGATTTCCTCTGATTGTAAAAATGAAGCTTGAAGTAGGTTATGAATTTATGTGATTCACAGCTCCTTTAAGTGGAGGCAATCCGTCTCCCTTCTGCCAAAAACATCTCCAAAAAATGCAGTGCCAGGCCGTCCTCATAACTGGACACAAAATCAACCCCAAAAAAGAGGGAGCATGGAAGGAGAGAGAGATAAATGTTCAGTTAATCCAAAGACTGTTTTATCCCTCAATACGGATGCTTAAAAGATTTAACAAGGGGAGAGCTGCCATGTAGCCTGCACATATGTGCTAGAGAATTGTTAATGTGCCGTAAAGTTTGATAATCTGAATAAAAAATGGATTTGAGAAATTGATTTGGATTAACTTGATCTGCTTTTTAGTGAAAAGATTTGGAATCCTAAACAAGCAGCTTAGCCACGATTAACTCATTTAAACACTTTCACAGCTAAATGTATTCCCAGTGTCCCAAGCTGTAGGAGCTTTACCCTTTTGGGATTAAGCTGAATATCATCTGGGGTTTCTCCTGCCTTTCTCCTCCATGTCTGCTCATTCTGCAGATGGCTCCTCATCATATCACCTCTTCCCCTCATTTCACTGTAAGGGGTTGGAGAAATCAAGATGTGGGAATTTCTCCCCATCCATTCCCATCTGGTTGTGATTTCCTCCCCCTATTGTCTGGTGGTAAAAAAGATGATCCGAGTCACACTCAATTTGACAGGTCACTGAAGAAGCCCAAGGATGGAGAGTCAGCCATGCAGCTGCTGCCTTAGACTGACGTGCAAGTCCTCCAAGGGAAAGGGGGGCCTGGGTCCGCCCCTCTGCTTAGAGACTACCCAGTAATAACAACTAGTCCTTGAATTATATATGAGCAGTTCTGCTGCTTTCTCCTTGCCTCTGGACCTGTCAGAACTCATTGTCTATACCTACACTAGTAAACTAAATGAAATGGGGACATGGGCCCAAAAAGTGCCAAGAAACCATCCGCACTTACATTACTTGCATCCCCCTTGGCACTGGTCAGACCTAGGCTAACTTGCAGTGCATGGGCACGACTCACAAGTTAGCACAGGGCCCAGTAGGCAATTTGGATGCAGCCATCCTGGTTTGGGGATTAGAAGGATTAATATAAGCATAAATTGCACAAATTGGCCTCAGAGGCAAAGGCAGCTCCTCACGCATTTTATTTGCTAGTATAGATGGATACTAATGGCAAACTAAGAATACAGGACAGTTCAAGAGTTCCTTGATGTGACAGGGATGTTGAGGAGGGGGCAGTGGTGTTGGTGAGGGGCAGTCAGCACTGCTGGGAAGCCGGGAAAAGGTGGCTCACCTCCCTGTTTGCTACAAAGAAAGGATCTGTCTGCAAAAAAACTCATTTTACACCATAGGCTGCAGTGCATGTCTGTTGTTTCAGATAAGGAACAAGGTTATTTGCTTACAGGTAACTCAGAAGAGGCCGAGAAGTCCTCCAGAGGTGAAATATTTTCTATTAGATAAAATGAGCTATGAATTTCCAGTGCCAGAGCTCATCAGAAGCAGTAAGTCTCTCCCATAACTTTTTTTTTCATAAAAAAACTATGATTTTTTTTAATCTCCACAGGAATGTTCTGTGGTTTTGTTTTGCCCTGTTTTGCTGCTTTCCCAAAGGAGAGGGAAGATCTGTTTTCAGGACTAAAAGCACCTGGAAATAAAATGCATGATTTATACTAGACATTAAAAAATTTATGCTTTGGCTCTTTGCATTTCTTTAGGCTTACTGGTGAATACTGGCATTTTGTGTCCAGATGCAGACTATTACTGGACAGATGTCTAACTTAAACTACTTCTTAGCAGACACATAAGCTGTGCTTTCTCATCCAGAAACTTTTGCTTTAATTCTTTTTTGGCTTTACTGCTTTTTTTACAGCTTTTCTTAATTTTTTTAAATTTAAAAAAAAAAAATTTAAAGTCAGATATATAAAAGATGAACCAAAACAAAGCCTTGTGAAGAGAGCATAGTCTAAGCTTCTCGGGCAGGATTAAGCTGTCCTTAGCACTAAATGGCAAAGTCTTGTTCCAAAATCCCAGGCAAGACAAGGTTTGGAGAAAACCAAATCTAATTAGAAATGCAGCTTCATTTACTCAAAATGAATCATGTCACTTATGTAGAAACTCCACACTGCTACACCAGCCTGACGATTCAGTGCAACAACTATGGCTAAAATATTAATGTAAATGCAGCATTTGTCAAAGGTTTTGGATTCACTGTCCTCTGGGGTAACAGGCTACAAAATGTGATGTAAAGGGGGTCTAGAGCTGCAGAGAAGTAGGTTCCTACCCCGAATATTTGACTCCGCTGCAGTCCTCAGGATCCACCAGGGCTGTCTCTGACCCACCTCCATCCAAAGTTCTCCAGAGCTTCAAATTTCCTTCACTGGCCTTAAGCAAAACCATTGAGACATTATGCTGCCTTGCAGTACTTGGATCCAGGGAAAACCAGACCTTGAAGTCTCTGAAGCACATAGGTCCAAGAGAGACATTCCCCTACTTATTCCTGGCACCCCTTAGGTGCACCATGTCCAATAATTAGACATTTCCTTTGTAATACTCTGCTGAGCTTCCTTGGATGAAATATCCAAAGACCATAGTGCCTATTGTTCTTCCAAAATACACACATACGACCACCTTTGACCTGATGCCTCCAAGATGCCCATATCCCCAACTCTTGCCTGAAACCCAACAACAGCTTTAATCATACATTTCCTTATTTTATCAGTGGAGCTTAGGTCAGTGTATTTTCTAAGCTTACCTACCACATTGGGCCTTCTATAAAACCAACCCTAAGGCACTAGCTAATATTGCCTAGTACCTGCATACCTATCTACAAGATGGGTGATTTCTTTTCAAAGCCTCACTCTGCTTGCTTGGGAGTGATATCTGAGTTGTCCACATCTCTTAGGCCACCTCATACAGTGGTCTCATGACAGCGGGTTGTGTCTAGTAGTGCTTTGTGTTTGTTCTTATGTGAAAGGAGGTTGTAGTGAGGTGGGTTTCAGTCTCTTTTCCCAAGTAACAAGTGATAGAATGGGAGGAAACAGCCTCAAGTTGTACCAGGGAAGGTTTGGATTGGATATTAGGAAAGATTTCTTCATGGAAAGAGTTATCAAACATTGGAAGAGGTTGCCCAGGGAAGTGGTTGAGTCCCCATCCCTAGAGGTATTTAAAAGACATGTAGATGTGGTACTTAGGGACATGGTTTAGTGGTGGACTTGGCAGTGTTAGGTTTATGGTTGGACTCGACGATCTTAAAGGTCTTTTCCAACCCTAGAGGATTCTATGATTCTGTGGTTGGCACACACATGCACACAGCATGGTGCAACAGGGAAAGGACCACAGCAACTAGCTGCTTCTGAGTCTGAGGCGTTGCTAGGTGGTGCCACAGCCTGCCCTGCACCGAACATGGGGCAGGCCAATCCTCAGCGTATATAAATTGTGTTTTGAACATGGAGTCCTAGAGCAAGTAAGAGATAAGGAGGCAAGGCTGCAGATGGATATTGTATTAGAGACCTAGACTTCTACTCAGGGCTGTGAATTTACCTAGGTTATGTAAGTTAGCTAAGAGTTAGGCATTGCAATGCCTAAAGCACATTATGGGCACATCTTCTAGATCCTTCACAAGACAGGAGTGGGAAAAACAATGAAAACTTTCCAACACTCTGCTCCAAGCCAAAGCTTAATTCTGACGCACTCTGACTGAATAGTTATAGAGTGAGAGTAACTCTGCAGTAAATTGTTTTCTCTGTACCAGCTCATTTTCAAGGTTATTATTCAGAGCACTTCACTTCCTTCAGCCTAAACAAAAGCACTGATCTCTTTACTAGTGCCCATGATTCCTTAGTTCTGTTTTTATGCTTCTGCCTTTAAAAGATTTTTTTCTCCCAAAGCTCAAGATGAGAGTTATAAATTGCTTGCTGCGCACAAGGAAATGAGCACTAAGTTGTGTACATGGCTTTGTCTTTGGAAAAGCTGGAACAGAGTTTATGAGAAAACTCTCAGGAAACCAGCCTACTTAATGATGGCCTTGCCATGTTTTTCTGGTTATGATTAACACCGGAGATCTGACATTGCTTAGCTCAAATGGTGTTTTCAGCGCAGATCTGGGAAGGATCCAAAGCTTCTTTTTGTTAATTTGTCAGAGTGGATTAATTTTTCAACAGCCCATTACTGGAAGGCAGCCTGCCCAGCTTCAAGCTTCATTGTGAGAAGCCAGTGATACTGAGCTGACGGCAGTCGTGGCAGTCAGAGCCCAGATGTGGTACAGAGCTGAAGGAATGTACCAGTGACATCTGGAGATCAGCTTGCTGCTCATGAGTAAGACTTGGAGGATGTGTTTCACCCAGAGCCTATTGACTTCCACAACCAGGCAATCAGTTCCCAAGCGAATCAATCCCAGAATCACAGCTGCTGGGTCTTGAATAACATCTGTCCTCACCTTGCAGCTCTAATGGCACACCAGGAAAGAGAATATACAGCATAACTGTTATTTTGAACACTGGATACCAACGCTGAAATATTCCACTAACCAATCTCCTATTTAGCACTGGTGGTCTCAACACTAGTAAGAAGATCTGATCAGGATCAAGTCCCAGGAACTACAGGTGACCAAGGAGAAGCTTGGTCTGAATCCAAACTTTGCATCATTGAGATAGTAAAGGAGAAAGGTATCAAAATAAACAGTTGTTATCTCCAGCTACCCAAAGGTTGCTATAGTCAGAGACCACTGTTCTCCAGTTTGCATGCGCTGGTGGGGTGCTAGTCATCTCTCTGCTTCCTGCCTCCAGTTTTCAAAGCCACATGTGAGTCTAACAGACCCATATTTTTATTCTGTACATGAGGTATCTGAGAAAACTAGGTCTGCTTCAGACACAGAGGTAGGTTTCTCTTTAGCAAAACCAGAACTTATAATTTTCACTCCTGCAGATTCAGTGATTGCCATGGAGTTTTAGCTGATTTCATTGATACATTTATTGTCTACCTTCTTTCTTGTATAACCTAAATCAGCATAATTCTACTGAAGTCAGTGCTATTGCATCTTGTAATAGACCAATGTAGAAGCTTCTCAGTAGTTCATTTGTTTTTAATTAATGAATCAACTGCAAGGACCTTCTTCACCTCTTATGTAGACATTCACAAAACAGATGAAACATCAACTAAAAATAATGTGATGTAAAAAAGCAGCATGAAGTGAAAATCAGGCCCTTTGCCAGCTGTTCTCCCGTTGGTCTTTATTCAAAAGAAAGATCTACTGCATATGCATCTGCTTTACCTGAATGAAGAAGCATTTGCATATGTCAGCATACATGTTGGGCGGGTTAAGCCTGAAGTTCATGAGCAAATGACAATGACAATTGAATGAACAAGGACAAAAGAGTCATTGGGAAGACTGAAATGTTAAACATGGGGGCAGATGGCTAGACCAGCAGTCAAGTCCTGATTTGGATATACTTTTTTTCTATAAATGCAGGGACACGTTCTCAAAAGCTGCAGCTTTCTATGGCCAAAACCTGCCCCGAACAAACCTCGACAGTCTTTGTGAGAAGGGAGTTGTTTTTCAGTGCTGCCCCAGAGGATGCTGAGGCACACAGTCCTGCTCCACCAGAACTGCCCTACCCAGGTAATTGGCTGAGTCACCATCCCTAGAGGTATTTAAAAAACATGTAGATGTGGTACTTAGGGACATGGTTTAGTGGTGGACTTGGCAGTGTTAGGTTTATGGTTGGACTAGATGATCTTAAAGGTCTTTTCCAACCCAAATGATTCTGTGGTTGGCAGACACATGCACTTGCTTGCTCTCAAATTTTAGTGCTACACTCTTTCTTGCTAAACTTTGCAGCTTTCCAGTGCTGAATACAAAATCTTTAAGTACAGTTTATATAAAAATACAAAAATTCTATAAGATTCTTTGAGGTGGATCCCCATAAAGTAAAGTTAATATTTTATTGTCATTGAATGCTCAATGCCCATTTTCCAAATGAGTGCCTAATCATTAGGATAAGGGTCTGAGTGTGTTCGTTTGTGTGTGTCTGTGTGTACATATGTATACATACATATGCATCTTAATGTGCTTCTAGTTTTCCAGCTGAAGTTTTCCTTTCTGTGTAGGATAACAAAGTACTCTCTGGGCCAGAAACCAAGATCATGGAAATGTTTCTTAGTTTTGTGAGTGAAAGGCTCAAGCTGTTATAGCAAGAGTTAGGTTGTGCTCTTCAGACCCCTACAACTTCAATATTAATTTATCACCTCAGCTCTCACTCAGAAAAGGAAGAGCAAATGCCAGGCTGTGGGCACTCGCAAAGGCTGGCCTGCATTTCATATGCTGAGCTCTTCAGTTCTGCAAAGATTCATACGTAAAAAGACAGAAGGAGTAACTTCTATAGAGGTGACCAAGGTGAAGACTTTGGAGATGAAAGGCACCAAAAACTTCCTTAATTCTCTGGGAGATCTTTCTAGCATAAGTCACAAAATAATTTGCAGGCTGCAAAATCATGGACACTCATTAGTTTCAAGGCACAGTGCGTAGTTGTACTGTGCACTGTGTCATGTTTATAAAGCATCTTTGCCACAGGTTCAAAATATACACCACCATTAAGTTCTTTTGCCTCTGCAATTATAAGGCAACGAAGGACAATGTGGCCTTTGAAAGAGAATGAATGCACTGAGAGAAGGTCAGTAAGGAAATTATTTTTATTGCTATGGCCATTCTATGGATAAAAGCAAAGATAAAATATGACACTAGAACCACATGGTATATGGAACTGAGGCTGAAAGATGAAAAAATGCACAACCAAGGCAACCTTGCCTTCAAAAGTTTGCAATTATAAATCACGTTGCAAAGGTTTCTCTCTCAGAAGAGATAGCTGGTTCTGAGACAAATTACTAAAGCAATATTTAGTGCCCTGCATTGAGCTAATCAATGCAAGTCTCTTCCCCAGACCTTGAGTTCATCAATATTTCATACATAAAAATGGAAGCTCTACCAGCTTTTTAAACTCTTTTGCCCTAAATAGCTTTATTTTACACAAGAGTGCACCTGTGCTTCTGTTTTTACTGTAAGGTCAGCAACAGCTTCAGCTCTCCACATAGAAATCAAAAGTATCATTCTTTGACATCATCAATATGTTCAGGAAATAGCTTACACTCATCACAAGGGGAGTTTGGTTAAGGACTTCTTGAAGTCTCTCCAGATTTCTTCCTATCTGAGCACTAGACAAATTTCCACCTAAACAAAATTGGGAAAAGCATCTCCTTGATGAAATGTATAAAGGCCGTGTTTAGATGACCCAAAAGGGACCTATCTTAAGCCTCATGGTTGCTCCACTCCACTGACTTTAATCTAAGTATCTCACTACCCTCTTGTATCTAGACATTCTTGTACCGTGGACATCTAAAGGAGTGTTGTGGTACCACACACACCTCTTTGGGTGGTGGTTGAGCGCTAGACACAATACCATTACATGGCGCCATGCCCAAACTAAGGTAGAGAGACCTTAGTAGAGAGGTAAGGTAGAGATACCCCCCAGCTCTGAGATGGGCATGCTAATCAAAGCAATGCACTTCTGTCCTCACAGACATGTTGTGAAGGTACTCTTTGCAAAGCACCCCAACACTTCCATGACCCTGCAAAGAGGGAGGAGTCATTGCAAGCCATGATCAAGTTTACAGGCAGTTGGCACATGGCTCCAGGAAATGAAGCCTGAGGGAGCAATATCTGCAAAGAAATTCCTCTTTATTACCCATTGCACTCACGAAAACAGAGCATGTAGCCATGTTATTAATTACAATACTGTCCACTGAGGGACTTGAAGGTGCCTGTCACCCTTCATTCTGGCTTTTGCTTAGTTTCTGAGTGCCTGATCCCAACAGCTTGGAGGGCAGGGTTTGGTGGAAAGGGGATGCATCCTCACTAACAACCTACCTCTGCCACACCATGAATCTTCACAGGAGAATGGCTCTAGGCCTTAACCTCTGAGTGATGGCTGAGAAAGTGCCACACACACATCAGCTTCTCCCCCTCCCTCCTTCCCCTCTCTCCCTCCTCTCTCAGCCCCAAGATACGCTTTGAATATAAAATGTCTTTTTTTCCGCTCAGAGCTACATGACTGCTGGCTGCAAACCCTGGCAAGTGCTTGCCAGACTGATGAGAGCCCCCAGTGAGCATGCCAACATGATGCCAAGTAAGTGAAACCAGGACTTTCAGCTCCTCAATCACTTAAGTAAAAGGAAAATCTCCAGTGACTACTTCTATAACAAGTCAGTTTCCTTTAATTGGGCCAGCTTCTGCTCAGAGACAAAAGTCTCACCCCATGAGCAGGGCCACCATCTAGAAGAGGATGTTGAATAGCTCTAATGCTATTGCTACGTTGCTCTACCACCAGTATGTAGGCCATAGCACACCCCTGCATTTAGCCGAGGGCAGTGTACCCCCTGTGGGAGAGGGTCTCAGTGCCATACATTGTATGGTTGGCAGGAGCTGTTCAAACCATCTAATATCACTTCTGTACCACATATGTCAATGCCTTCTCTCAATTTCCATCTGATCCAGAATGAAGTATGTCATTCAGAAACCCACTACTCTGATTAAAAAATTCCCCCACTCACATAGAAACCATCATGTGCTAATTTCTTCCAATCCCAAATTATTGCTGGTATTGAAAAAGTCTGGTTTATGTCCAGCCTGACTTTAGCTTCAGCTTCATTGGCTCTTGGTTAGTAGAATTAGCTGAGAAGTCTTCAGCAAAATATTTCTTTGTTTAAAAAAAAGGCAGATTTGTGGAAAAGAGTTAGTTGTGGTGGGGTTTCTCAACTCATCCTTGTTAGGCAATTTTTAATTGAAACATTCCAGATTACCAGTCAAAAGCTATGGGTTTTTTTCTGGCACTTTAATAACTTGATATAAACTAGATATGGTCCAAATCAAAATGACACATTCAGAAATTATTTACTCCTTCATCCTTTCACTGGAAGAGGTCTGTGTGGGTGTATGAGACATAAACATTGACTGCTGTCACTGCTGCTTTTGGGTTTGAATGGAAATTTAGAATAAGGAAGTAAATATGATTAGTTTGCATTCAAATGGCACTTCTCCATCCTGGAAAACTGAGTATATTTTATAGCCAGGGTATAATATGCCTGTGGTAAATCACTTCCCATCAGTGAACTGAACTGGCCATACAGCACCAGCCACACTAAGCTGTTTACAAGAAGAAATGACATATTTCACTTGTGGAAGATAGAGAGAACTTGTTCCACACCAGAAGAAGTTTTCACTGATGAAAGCAGGTCATGTTCTGTAAATAAAACTTTTAAGGTTTGGGCTTTCATCTTAAAGGACCATGTAGCCTACTGGACACTGTCAGAACCTACATCCTCCAGGCAAACCAGCCTCCAGGACTATAGCTGGGAGGGATTTTGGAAGGCCTTGAGGTTGGGGAGAGGGACCTGGGGAGTGGGGTGCTTGCAGTCAAGGTGCTTGTTTCCCAAATTTCTTGTTCCTGACACAACCTCCTCCCCTCCTCTCCTCTCCTCTCCTCTCCTCTCCTCTCCTCTCCTCTCCTCTCCTCTCCTCTCCTCTCCTCTCCTCTCCTCTCCTCTCCTCTCCTCTCCTCTCCTCTCCTCTCCTCTCCTCTCCTCTCCTCTCCTCTCCATCAGGAACCCCAGATGACACCAACATCTCTATGCCCCCAGTCTTCCCATGCTGTTGCCTGTCCCGTCACCGCAGTCAGCCCTTTTCCTCCTACGCAGGCCCTCCCATGCAGGCAAAGTTGTGACCCTGCCACCAGGGAGGAGGCAGAGCTGGAGGTGGGAAGGCAATCTCAGAGGGAGCAGGAGGTTTGCTCCCCTGGCTGCCCGCCATGTGTGGGGCAGGAAGGGACATATTGTGTGTAGGCAGATGTGTTTGGGGCAGGAGGGTCTCCAAGTAGCAGTAGCCCATTTGCCTCAGCAAGTGGGCTGGGAAGATGCTCAGTTTCGCCAGCCTCATCCCTTCTTGTGGTGGTGGTGTTTGTCTTCCCCTGGTCCACAAGGCAATCTGCTAAGGGATCCAGCATCACTGGTACTGTAAACCTTGACATAGATCCAAAAGGTCCCTTCCAACCCAAAGCATTCTATGATTGTGAAGCCTGCTGAGATGCTGCTATAGTAGAGGAAGCATCAGGGGAGTCTCAAAAGTACACCAAGATTGTGGGTGGCACCTTTCAGACAGCATTCAACCTTCCCTCCCAGGAAAAGCATTTGATGGAAGTGCTGTCTGGTGACCTCCTTAGTCTTCAGGCTACTTCATTAGCAATCACTTTTTCTTGGTTTTTAGTCAGTTCTCAGAAGCAAACTTGTCATTGCCAGATCACTTCCAGTTCCAGGAGAAAAATCCTGCACTGGTTTTGGATGCAAAGTCACCGGTTCTGACTCACATCAGTTTGCTTGAGACCTCTTGAACCTTTTCTCTTAAATTGTCCCTTTAAAAGATGCCAGAAATACACAGATGCTTTACTGGTACTGTAATCACATTGGAACTTGGACACCTAGGACAGCTATGGGCTGAAACAGCAACACTCACAGATACTGCTGGGTCTGTTACTTTGGAGCAGTGCAGTACGATTTCCAGAAAGGAAAGCAATTCATACAAAGAACAGTTCAGAAAAAGCGTAAGATGCCTCTGAGCTCTGCTGTTCCTGGGTGGTCTAGAGACTCCAAAATGCAGGAGCTGGAGAAAGGAGAACTACTTCTATCCCTTCTAAACAATTCATTCATTTAAACAAAAGTCCCCTTACACTGAGAATGAGGCAAGGACCATTCCACATAAAAGGAGATTTTAAAGACCTTTGCAAGAAATGGAATGTACAAATTACTGCCTTTTTAAAAGCCAGAGGATGTTTTTCCAGCATGGCACTGCATCCCCAGAAAAGTGCTGCGGGGAGCTTATGTTTCACTCATGATACAGAATAACATCAGATTCCAAACACAACCAGAAAATAAACAAGCCAAGTCAATGCCCTGCCAGAAACTGTAAAGACAGACCCGTTTTCACTTAGATGTCCCATTTCAGGGTTTTTTAATGCCACTTTCCATCACATCATTACAGTTTATCTTTCTTCATGAAGTCATAATAGAAAGGGAAAGGTGTGTTCTCATAGCACAAAGACAGGCATTTGTCTTTGTTCCTGACTGCTGTCACTATTTGTCCTCAGAAAGTGTTTGCTCCAAAAACATAAGCTTATTATGCAGGAGAAATGATTGAAGTTCTCAGGAGGTGCCAAAGTGGCAATGTTTGCATTTGGCAAAGGATGCAAAGCCTTGGCAGAAATAGGTCCCCCTCAAGACTGCATTTGCCCTGTTCAGGCTCAGCCTCAACATAAGGATTTTCTTCTCTTCGCAGTCACTCAGCTTGGCTCAGAACAATGTCCTTCAACAGGAAAAGATTCCAAAACCAGGTTTTGATTTTTCCCTTCCAGCCCCGAATGGATGTGTTGTTCAATAGGAAAATGGCAGATGAACTAATGAAAGCCAAGATCCATTCCAGTGCCATGAAAAATGTGGAGTTTCCTCAGCAGTTAGTGGAAAAGAGCACAGGTCCCCAACCAGCTAGGAGAAAGAGAGGAGGAGAGATCAGCCACAGGAATGTGGTCTGCCACAGTTTATGGTCCTGGTCATAGTTGGGCAATCTAGGAGGGGAAACAGGAGGAGACCTCTAAGAGATTGCTCATCAGGGGAGGGATGTAGGAGGGAATGGGACCTCTCAAAGAAAAATGCTTCCAAAGAATGATGGATTGGACATTATCAATGTCATACTTTCCCCACCCCTCCGTTCATCAGAAGTTCCTCTAGAAAGATAGCTGATAAGAAAACATGACATACTCTTCGGAGGACTAACTTTTTAAATAAATTTCTTTAAATTGAAAAAAAATCCCCAACTGAATATTTTTGCAAAGCACTTTATTTAGACTCTTCTACTGTAGAATGTAAAAAAAAATAAAACAAGCTTGAGTTATCTTAGATCTTGGGAGGGGATGCTGAGGCTTTAGTTTTTACCAATTTATTTTGTCATTGGTATGGAAGGGAAAAAGACAAAGCAGGAGAAGCAAAACATAAAATCAAGTAGTGATTTTCTTGAATTAGAAATGCATCCATATTTTGAAATATCTTCTGGGTGATTCTGACAGTACTGAGTGGTTTGGGAAGGAACCATGTGTTTGCAAACGTACAAATGCACTGTGAAGCCATCACTGACACATGCATGTAGATGGGTAACTTACCACCAGTTTATTCCCCCACCCCAAATAAATGACTTCTCTGGCACTGAAAAACAGACTGTCCCTCAGGAACTAGCCCCAGAAGAGCAGGCCTGCAAATCTTGCCTTTTTTTGCAGGTTGTAATAATAGTGATGGAGATCACAGATGCCTGGCCATGCTCATGGTCTTGACCACAGGCCTCAGTACTGTGTCAACAGTCTTTTGCCAGCAGCGGGTGGCTCCATTCCCTTGGTTCTTGTGGAAGCTTCAGCACTAGGAAACCTTTTTTGGTGAGGACAGGCCTGGCAGCAGCAGTCCCCTGTCCCCCATCCCCAACCTGCCAAGGGCTCTGATCAGAGGTTCTGTGTGGAGCATGTTTGTCCAGCACCTCCTCTGCTTCTGGGGACCTTCCTGAGCTACCCACTTGTGTGCAGACAGAGGGAAAACAGAATCAGTGTTGACATCCATCAAAATTGCCTCGGGAGCTGTGCTGGCTATATTTCCAGGCATTTGTCTGAGCAATGTGTCTTGTACCTCTCCTCAGCAAGCAGACACCTCCCAAGAGAAATCATGGGCCTGTTGCACTCACTCTTCTAGCCTTAAAGGACAAAGCCAAGTCCACCTATCCTTCTGGACAGGCCCACATGGAAACTGGTAGGCTTTCATGATATGAACGAGCATCCTCCAGAGTGCACTTCCCAGAGCAGCCATCGCATGTGCATCTCTGAGCAGTTTTCAGGTGGTCATGGTTCAGCCAACACATAACTCCCAGTGAAATCGCACCAGTGACCCAGGGCTCCCTGATGCAATACTTCAAATGGTGACAATTATACCACTGTTGCTGGAATAGGTCCATTCAGTGGTGGGTAACTGAAAACCCTTGAAGCAACTGATTTGCTTAAATACTACTAAACCACCACATCCACTCAGAGTAAGTGAGCACCTTCAGACCAGGGGTGTAGCAGATGCACACTTATTGCAACATAAAGGTGAGCTGCAGTATAATGAAACAAAACCATTACTGCCTTTTTGGAGAATTATGCTTAACTGTGACAGTCCTTGAGAAAACCACAGAAACAGACTAATAGACAAAGCGAAAAGGGAGGAAATTACATGAAGGGGCAAGCTGCACCAATTCTAATGAGTGGTCAAGGAAAGGCAAGAAACACTGAGAATTTTTTTTTTTTTTTCTGGTATCTAAGCACACTAGAAGCTCAGATGGGATTATTAAAACTCCACTATGATGGAGACCTCAGTAATGATTGTGAGCAGAAGGATTTCTGGGCCAATGTAAGATGATTAATTGCTTGTGATACCTCCAGAAACTTGAGAGAGCCCATGCAGCACAAGAGGAAATTTAGATTCCCCACAGCACCATGAGCATATGCTATGCATCCTGGCAGTACAACAGCTAAGTGAGCTTGCTGTATTTGTGTAGCCCCTGGGGCGCTGGGAAAGATGGCAGGCAAGGGGTTAAGTAGTGGCACTGCAGTTTCTGGAAGGGAAAGGCATGCCTCATTAACTGGCTGGAATTCATCAAGGATATGAACACCAGGGTGGACATGGGAAAGGCAGCAAACTCTGTATTAGTGAGATTTTCAGGGTACATTGAACACAGGTCCGCAAAAGAGGTCAGTGCCAATGGACCGGATGATAGCAGGAGGTGAAAATGGCTCTGACAAGTCAAGGGCGATGGGGAGCGAGTAGGAGAGCATAGCAGGTATCTAACTGGAGCAACTTACCTCTCTGCAGTTTCTCCATACACAACTATGACTTCTGTAACCAGCCCCATCTGTCCCACCAGACAAGAGGATAATGAATATGCAGTTGACTCTTCTAAAGTCTGACCCATCATTTCCATGTGTTCCACTTCTCTCAGAAGGACCCTTAATTTTCCAACCGATCACATTCATTTACAAAGCTAACATGGTTATCGAGTTCTCGAACCATGACTGAATGACCCTGTGGTTACTAATCCAAGTATCCTGTAATTTGCAGAAGCATGAAAGTGTCCAGGTATGTAGCACAGGCACTTCACTTCCCGAGGCTCACCTGCCACTAGGCTGCAGCCCAGCTGACACACGGCAACAGCAATGCTACCTCCTTTAAATACAGTATCATGTGGTTCCCCTTATTATCAACTGGCCAAGCAACTCAGAGTCCAGGATTGTTCTGTTATCCTCCATTATAAAATTATAAAAGCAAACTGAGGCATAAAGAATAGATTCATATGGAAAATGACCTCAGCATCTTTTTATCCAAAAGGTCACTGATTATGAAATTCATTCATGAAACAGGAAAAGTTGATTTCAACTCCTTTATCTGTCTTGGGGAATTAGCATAGTGTTATTCTGGAAACAATATCTCACTTTAATCTAAAAAAAATTAAATGAGCATGGAAGCAAGAGAGCAGAGCTATGCGTAACCTCCTACAAGAGGGATTCACATTAGTCTAGTAGAAAAGTATGTATTGTCTGCTCTCTGGCTCTATGAGTGTTTAAATGTTTCATATGACATGGTGAGTACCACACAAAAGATTGAAACCAGATAAGTCCAAAGCACTGTGTGCTTAAAATACTCTTTTGTGGGGTGAGAAATACAGATTTGACCCCTCCTGCAGTGAATCCAGCTCTTCTATACTCCAGATGAGTTGTTTTGCTCCATTGGTTTATAGAGTTAAAGGCAAACCACCACTCCTGCCCCACGAATCTTGATTGTGTTTTTTCCCTCAAATTATTCAGCACTTTTGGGACAAATCCAGAAATAGTTACAGAATGACTTAAGGTCTTTTAATTACGGTAGCTCAAAGGATTGTATTTTTTCTTTCTCTTTAGTCAAAGCCTTTTTAGAAATGCATGGCCCTGAGACAAAAGGAGCTAGACGGTACGTAAAAGTATTGGCTGTGCTGTGAAGACGGTGAGTCTACTTTTGTTACATCTTGTTACCTAGGGCAAGGCTGAGCTGGGCTTGTCTGCTCAACTCTGAAAAACAACAGGCGCAACCTGCTCCTTTCTCTTGCAAGCTTCTGCTGGAAGATTTACAGCAGCACTAATAATGCTAGGGGACGATTGTTCATCCATTTGTAACTGGGGTTCAGTTCTGATTTACATTTGAAGGAGATATTTTAATCCCTCGGTTGCATATGAGGTACACTCAGACTTACCGCACTTGCTCTTTCCTCTGGTCAAAAAAATTCATTGGGGAAAATGATATACATAAATCCATTCATTTATAGCATTCTTATAATCAGTTTTGCAGTCTATCTCCCAGGACACAGGACTCTAAATCTGAAAATTTGCTGTCCCTTAATCACAAAGGTTGAGGGACTGTATCTTGCTATAGGGGAAAACACATAGCCAACAAAACTGATCCTGCTGATCTCATCCTCTTGTTTGCTCCTTGACATCCTCAGCAGAGCACATTCAAAATTCCAACTAAAGCACAGCACCTGGCAATGCATCCAGGGTTCAGGACCTGCCTCGTGCTTTATTATTAAATAATAGCTGCAAAATTACATCCCAGGTCAATACTGAGTCTTTCTATTTGAACCTTCACAGGCAGGAATCGCTCTGCAGTGCTAGTATTGCCTTCCCAGGTGAAGCCACCTCTCACTGGCTGGCCTCATCTCTGACATCTCTCACTGTACAAAAGCCAGGAGAAGCAGTTGTGGGCACTTCAAATGCAGCTTTCCTTAGCCGGAAGAGGAGTCCTACAGTGAACACAGAGTGCCAAGAAGGCCCTTGGTGTCAGGGGGCTGTCCCACCATGCACCTGTTTGGCACAGCACATGAACAGCCCCACTGTAATGTCCTCAGTCATCTTGTGGGCAGGTCCACCCATGTTCATCTCTCCTTGAGGTTAGGGGAAAGCTCTGGGCATTCAGAGCTTTTGGTTGTTATTTGCTTTGCTGGCATTTTGTAAACTTTTAGGACATAAGTATATCTAAGTGACAGAGGAGCACATCACAGAGTCATGCAGGCTAAAACAGTGTTGTGCAGTCTTGAAAAATAGCAAGCTTTATGGCTGAAGTGATCTGAACTGGTGCTTGGGAATGACTAATAAGCACCTAGATAATGAGTAGGGTGGTGATATCCCATTGAGCACTCCATGGGACAACTGAAGGAGCACTAAAATATATTTCACCTTTTTTCCATATATTTTTTAGTTTATTTAACATTTGCTCCTGGTGCAGGTATGATTTGGGTCTGGGGGACAGACTCAAAGCATCATGAAATCACTGGGACTCTTTCCCTTGGTGCAGGTAGGCTTTGGTATGGCCCCTTGAGAACCGACACATTGCTCAGCTGCTCCTGTCCATGTGCACCGCAGAAGTAGACTGATGGGCTGCAACCAAAGGAAAAAGTGCCTCCAGGCTCCTGCATGCAGAAGACGTCAGCCTTGATTGCCTGCAGAGGTGTGCTACTCTTCCAAATCATCTCTCTTGAGCAACACCTATGCCAGAAGTGAGGATGCAAATTCAAATGTATTGAAGCAAACCAGAGTTTATTTAGCATTTATTACCCATTCTGTTGTCATATGTGGCTTCTTCTGTCTCCATTTTCCTCTGGTAAATATAGACCTTTTATTTTTTTTATTTTTTTAATAAAATATATAAAACATTGTGCATTGCTATCCATAGGAAAACTGTAGTTTAACAACAAAAAAAGAATAAGGCACATTCCTGTGCAGCATCTTCAAATATATATATATATATTTAAAACAAAACAAAAAGAAAACCCTTTTCAACCTCTTTGAGGTTGTTAACTTCTCACTAGTCACTGACACATCTCTTATATTACCATAATTTCATGGTTGGAGGTGGGTTGGGTTGTGTTTGACAGGGGCCAGCAGGGAGAACAGACTCAGAAAAATAATAGGATTTTATCCCTGAGGTGTCAGTAAAAAAAAAAAAATGTTCCCATTGAAAAGGAAGATGAAAAGACATCCATAAATAACTGAATACACTGTGGCAAATGTCCAAGCACCGAGATGATTTCACAATGGAAGAATCCCCCTCCCTCCCTCCCATCCCCCAGTTCTTAACAAGTCATATTTGCCATTGGGTTTTAATTAGGTTAATCTCATGGCTTCTGAAGTCACAAGACAATTGGTCAGGATGCACCTCCCCCTCCCTTCCCAAATCATCTTTCCAGATTTGTCATTTTGTTCACAATTCTCCCACAGTCCTCAGGAAAGGGAAACAAAAAAATCCTAAATGAACACCAAAACCTGGACAACTTCTCTCCTCAGCCAAGAGAGGAGCACTTGTACCACAGCATGCCAAATTCCATGTCCCGCACAGGAGGGCTACAACTGTCACCTTCCTGCCTGCTACTAAGAAGTGAAGTTGGCAACCACCTCTGCTGTAACCAGAAAGTGTCCGTGAAGAGGGGTGATAGCAATATGTCAGGGAGAAGGAGACAGGGAAAGCTTTATTGCTGTCCATCCACACTGCTCCAGGAAGCAGGCCTGAAAGGAAAAGGGGAGACACCCACGTAATATTCCTTCCCGTCCTTTCCTCTGCCATGTGTGGAGGAGCCCCAGGGTGCCGGCCAGGACAGTTGGACTCCCCATCACCTAGTAGTAACGGTTGAGGCTCCTGGTCCCTGGGATGTCCGGCTGGCCGTTCATCCAGATCTCCCGGATGATGCGCTCCCGCTCCTCCAGCCGCTGAGCTCTCTCCAGCTCCTCTGCCGAAGTAAAGACGTTCATGTTCAAAGTCCTCTCAAACCTGCGGTGCCTGCGGGCAGACAGGTCCGAAGTGGTGTCCGAATCGTCATCGCTGTCGCTGCTGTCACTGTCGCTCTCCCGCTCCCGAGGAGGTTTTTTCGCGGAGGAGCGTTTGCAGTCAGTTCGGCAGGACACCCTTAGCACCAGGGCCAGCAGGGTCAAGACGAGTCCAATGCACACTCCAGAGACAAAATACAGAGCAGCCCGCTCCGGGTTTTCTGAAAGGGGAAAGAAAATGATTCTCGAGAACAATCCTTAAAAGGACAAAACAGCACAGCTCCTCTGTGCACATACAAGCCACGGCCTCTGGAGGGGCACAGTTTCTAATGGTTGCTTTTACTTCCAAGCCCTCCTTTGCCTCCTCTCCCCAGGAAAATCAGGAAGGGGAATTTAAGCGGTGGATTTGCTGCCAAGACATTTGCCCACATGCAGAATTTGGGTTCACTGCAGTCGTGTCTTGGAGTAGTCTGGAAGGGGAAGGAGCAGCCCACAGAATTAAATGCTAATTCCAGTGGTTCCATGAGCAGGGTTGACACTAGGGCACTGCACACCCAGCAGGAGCTAAGTGCATCTCTCTATCGCATCCATTATCATCGTACGAGGAATAAAGATGATTTACAAAGCTCTCTGTGCTGTGGCCCAGCTGAAATGGGAAGCCTTGCAGCATGGAAAAGTGTATATTATTTATTTGTAGGTTTCATTTCCTTATCTAAGGCAAGTGTGCTGGCTTTCCACCCAGACCACCAAAATGTATACCTGTGCTACACAAGCATAGCTGGAGTCAGTGCACTAACAGGACAAATCCTACATAGCCACATTTCTGAGGTGATATAACCGGACTCCAAAGAATCCACAATGCCTTTTGAACTACGTCATCTTGTTTATTTACTACCTTTTTTTTTTTTTTTTGGGGGGGGGGGGGTCATGGGACTACTTAGAAGCTTAATTATGATAAATGTTGTTACTGCAATTCCCCTGGGCTGAATCATCTCGGCATATTCCAGGTTTATAGGTACACTGAATGGGTGAATATGAACCAAGCAGAAGTGTCAAGGCCAGCTCTATTCCACCATGTCTGCTGGGAGTCCTGAGTTCAAGGATGGATTCAGTTCCTCGATGAGTCTTATTCCCTTGAACTCAGTGATGGAGCTGTAACAGTTCCCACCAGCCTGACATTCGGCCCCAAAAGATCTCTGTAACTAAAAGGTTACTCTCTACCTTCACTTCCCCACACTGTGCTTTTAGAAACTGCCTTCTCCAGCTGATTTCCTTAAACCAAAGTTTGCAGAAGAGGAACTAGAAACCATTTGAACATATTCAAAACTCAACAGGACAAGACCCTGCTCCAATTTCAAAGCTGGCTCTAAATTTGAAGTTAGCCATGTTCTGAGTAGCGGGTTGGACCAGGTGACCCCCGGAGGCCTCTTCCAGCCTAAATTAGTCTCTGATTCTGTGGTCAGAACCCAAATACTGACTTGTACACTGTCCAAAGCAACACATAGTTCAATGCCTGGAGCTCACGGAACAGTTACAGAGACAAAATATCTTTGTACTCTTCACTTCTCTCCCAAACAAATCTCAAAGGTGACTGACAAGCCAAGGTGGAGGAAGGTGTCATGATAGTCTGAAAATTGGCTAATAAAACATGAGACTATTGCTAGAGTGGTTGGTGTGGATGGCATGAGGAAAACACAGGCTGAAGAGAGACTACAAAACAAGAGGAAAAAACTGCAGCAGATGCATTCAACAAGTTCAAAAAACGTAAGAGGACAGAAATGCAGCAGTAGCTGGAAAGTCAAGTGAGACCAAATCCAGAGGTTTTAAGCTAAGGTATTTTGACAAAAGTGAGACAGCAAAAATCCAAATGTAAAAGAGGAGATACCAGAGCAGGCATGAAGGATGTGCCAATGGCTCTTGTAGCAGTCTGGCTGAGTGAAATCCTGGCTCCAATGAAGCTCATGGCAACTCTGAACTCAAGGGGCAGAACTCAGATTAAAACTGCAGCCCTGTTTGTGCAGTAGCAAAGCTGCTGCCCATCTGGTACTGTGTGAACAGTAAAGAAGTGGGCTAAATTTCAGAGATTCGAAAACCGCAGGAAAAGTAGAATCACTACCTGATAGCACTTTTACCTCCATGTGCAATATAATTCAGGACAGTAATTGCAAAGCTCCCTTTGCAAGTAGGCCTAAGGAGGGCTCTGAGGACACCCGGAATGTGGGAGTGTGAGAAGAACAAATGAGCAGGACTGATCTGTTTGTACTGCAAGGCGCTTGCTGTCCAGTCTGCCTCCGCTCTGCCTGGCTGACAGGATGCCAGGCACACTTTTCTGCGCACCACTTTTCTGCGCACACATGGGCTTGATTTGGTTGCATTAGTTCCACTGCTCACTCTTTTAAAGCAACTCATAAAAAAAACATAGATTGGAGCCTGAGACACAGACACATGTGGTTTCTCTTCCCCCATTTTTGTCCATGTCCTGCTTTTCCTTTCTCCTCCACACTACTTTTTCCATGCTACTGAATCCAGCTTATAAGCAAGCTGCATCGTGATTGCTTCTTAAGCAACCATTTTTCATCCCCTGCTTGTGCTTGTATGTATAGCCCTTCATGCAGTGCGATGGCTGTAATTGAATCTTTGGGCTCCAGTGGCATTTATGAGCTCCTACAGCTACTCTGTCAACATCTGAGACACTGTCTGGACTTCCTCACTGAGCTGTAACCCTACATTCAACTGTAGTCTTGGCATTTATCATACGTACAATCCACTTGCACAGCAACATCTTTTTTTTTTTTTTTTTTACAGGAGAAAGAGCAACTTAAGCTAAAAACCATGGGCTCTGTTTTTTCTCAGTTGAAGTAGCCAAGTCAGCATAGCCTAGATTTGGGGGGTTTACAGTTGATTAGTGATTTGGAGAGCCTTCCCCATTGTATATTCTGCTTACAAAGACCAAAAAGGGACATCCTCTTCAGCAAATGGATGCTCAGTGTCTTGCAAAATCTCAAAGGTGGCTCAGATTTATCATACCAACACTGAAGCTCCTCCAAACACTCATTATATTTGAAAAAAAGCTCTTTAAAAGTGTATGGACATCAGTAGCAGGAGTTAACATAATACTGATATGCATTCGTGTGTGTGTGTGTGTGCATACACCCATTAACACATGGATTTTGTCCAGTGTAGCTTTCTCTTCCACTGCTGTGGATGACAGCTCAGAGCTATGTTTTTCTCCTAAACTTCTAGCAGGACCCAGTTGCTGTCAATGTCTTTAGCTGGGGTTACCTTTCCCCTTCCTGGTATTTCTTTTTTTGGACTGAAAGCATTGATGAAAATGTCACTGATTCAAGCCTGAATTTAATCCATGCAGACAAAAGATATATGCTCTTTATAGCCCTCGCTACAAAAGCCACCATTTTCCAGGCACTCTAACTGGCCAAAAATTAGAAACACATTTTATTTTGTTTTTCCAACCAAACCAGCAGCAATTACGAAGCCTGTTTCCTGAGGGCTAACAATCTGCTGGGAGCATCGGCCCAGACTGCCATTAATTCCCCAGGAAATGCCCCAGGCCAAGGTTGTTATTGGTATTATAATAAATTGTTTCAATAAATAAAAAACAATCAAGGCATTAATGCTGCTGGTTTCCTGTGATGGCTTCATGCATTCAGAAACCTCAGTGGGGAGGAAAATTTCAGAGGGCCTCAGTAAAAGGTTCAGCATTAAGCATGGCCAGACAAACAGTAGGAGCAATATCTTCTAGAGAATTTACAGTTAGCCCCACAGGCTGCTGAAATCCCCTGGTAGAACAGAGGAAGCTCTCCAGGAGCCCCTTATTAATAAGGCTCAGGCCAAGCAGTCTAAAAGTTGGAATGATGTCCCCTGGATTGTTTTTTGGAAGCCCCTTGTTAATAACTTGGCAGCAAAGCTTTGCTTGTGGAAGAAGAATAAAACAGGGATTTGTGGAGGTTTCCTTCCAACTACTTCAGCCTGAATGCAATGACAAAATTAGAATAAGTCCCCTGCCCAAAAGGAGGCACTGGAATTGCTCTGATACAATTTGAAAGTTTAACGTTTAATATTTATATAGTCATGAGGGACGGTTCTGGTCTTGCTGGTAGACTGTGACTGCAAAGACGGTTCCAGCTGTCGCTGACACTGGTGAAGTCTTTCCAAACACTCAGACAGGTTTTGGAACAGGTCCATGACAAATAACAGGTCTGAGGTTTGTAGGCAGAGATTGCATCTAATTAAAAAACTAATTCTATAAAGAAAATGAGCTTTCAAATTAAGGCCACCTCCGAGTCTTTTGCAAGCCTGAACTCTAAATAATATTTATTTGTTTGATCAGCTGATAAATTCACTCCTCATTGACATTGTTCACTCTTTCTCCCTATTTCTGAAGAAATGTTGTTCTCAAGGCTCTGGAAGCTGGGATAAGACTAACACCTTTGATACTCCTAACCATGATGATAGCTGCAAACAGATTTGACAGTGAAAACTAAGACTCCTGTGAAGAGACTTTGCTTCCTGCTGTGCTGTGATTTTTCACTCCTCGGTTGTCAGTAGGAACATTCCCAATGTTATATGGGAACATCAGTTGAAAAGATAATGGAAATGAGCACAGAGGCTTTCGCTAATATTGGCTCTTCTCCCCTCTGTGCACTGCAAGACTTTGCACGTGCAAGTGATCGAGCCTGCAGACTCTTCATCTGCAGCTGCCCACCCAAACCTGCTGTTTTGTGCAGAAAATGTGAACACCATTGAGCACAGAAGGGATCCGACTGATTTGTGGATGCTCTCCCCAGGATAAGAGACACCCCACTGCCAGGAGGCAGGAAAAGTCAGAGTGGATCATCCTTTCAAGCACGCACTTTAGTCATGAAACACCAAGTGCCCATAGCTGCTTTTTCCTAGAGCAGGTCTGAGGGTATACACCACCCTCTGCCCCAATAGAAAAAACACCTTTGTATGTTGTCCCTGCCTATTTACAATTTGCCTTGCAAAGTCCTGGTTTGAGCCACCTCATCAGCACAGGGAAGCCCTGAATACAGCGCTTTCAGTCTGTAGAGTTTACCTGAGGGACGTGTTTAGTGTCATGAAACAGAGATGTTCTCGCACTAATGTGTCTCTTTGGCACCAAGACTGTGGTCAGGAGCAGTGGGAAGATGTGTGAACCAGAACCAGCCCTCCCTGGCTGCCTGATACCTGCCTCTCCTGAACCACTACAATGGCTCCTCTATGGACATCAACAGCTGCTGTGGCTTAAGCTGCCTTCAGGGCCCCAAACTCAAGTGAGCACAAAAATTTCCAACTGTTCTGCTGCTCAAAATCTGCAATATGAAGAGGGATGGCTTTGCAGTGCTGTAGTTTTATGCAAATGATATTTATGCCCTGTGACACAGCTTGTCTTTGAACTCATAATCTAAAACCTCTCCATATTCATGTATAACAAAATAAATTGTGCCAAATCCATCCTTTCCACTAAAAGCAGAGGGTTAAATTAGATGTAGCAGATAAAGATGGTTTAGGGCATCTGCTGTTTCATTCCATGGGGCAGACATCAATTATTTTTGTAATAATAAACTGAACATATATATCATTGAGACTAAAAACCATCTAACAGCCGTGGTTAAGTACACTGGAAAACATGAGCAACAAGCTCCTGAACTCATCACTGGAAACCAAAGTTGTGAGGTCTGACTTTTACCTATTTGACGTCCAGTGGATGTGAACACATCACAAGAAGACCACATCATGAGAGGGCAAGCAAATCCCACAGCAACAAGACAGTTAAAGCCATCGTTATTTATTATTTGTGCTACAGTAAAATCTAGAGACTCCTGCCAAGACTGACACCTTGTGAAGGGGATGAATCGAGGCCTTGTGCCCTACAAAATGAATGCAGGATCAAAGACTTCTGCTGTGGTCAATGGAAGCAAAGTCCACGGGGCATCAGCAGCAGCCCTGAATCATAGTCCCAACTGTCCCTGGCCATAAATCCTACAACTTTCTGCTGCACATTACTGCTCAGATGGGGAAAAATAATATCAACAGCATTTTATTTTATAGTAAGGTTTTCATGTCAAAAAATGGTAGCTGTAGGTAAGGGGCGGGGGGGGGGGGGGGGAAGAAGACAGAAGACTCCTTTAAAGTTTGCTTTTTCTCATCTTTCCTTAGTGAAGCCCATGCAAGAAAAAAATATATCCTACTCATCTCTCTTTTGTGAAGAACACTACTAATTCCACTTAAGCTGCCTGCTTCTTAAAGGTGTCACGAAAAGACAGATCCTGATGCCACCATTGGACATGTAGAAGGGCAGAACTTTGGATTCATCATTCATGGTCCTTTTAGAAGGGCCCTCCACTAAATGTGCAGAAACACTCTTAGTAATCTACTCAGTGATTCCAAAATGCAAAGCCCAAGTTAGTGGTTTCAAATCCAAATATTTGTCTGTAGCAACATGGTGGTATCTCAGCAAGAGCAGGAGCATGGCACCAAGAATGCATTAGTATTTAATGAATTGGCTAGACTGAATGGCACACAGGCATGAAAAACTCTCTCACAAATATTGGCGTTTTAGTTATATAGACTTCAGTGCTCCAGAACAGCATAATTGCATTACAGTGGTGCTAGCAGACTGGCCGCAGTATGCAGAATTATTAACAGCATGTAGTAAAAGAGCAACACATTAATATTACTAGCAAGGTAATGTTGCTTGGCAATAAGCACTGCAATGTAATAAGGATACAAACCTTTCATTAAACAAACGGAGAACACCCATAAGAAAAAAGTGACCACAAACAGTACATCCTGCCTCAGGAAGCTAGTTACACAGAAATCAGGGCCCTCCTCCTGGGGAAAGCAGCAGAGATTGGCCTGAAACATGCTGAATTAGTGCATCTGATGCTATTCAGCTGGTGCTCCTCCTTTTGGGAGGTTAGGTCCTCCAACTCGGTAGGCAATCCCTACTGCTGACAAGGTACCTCATGCAGTTGTGGGATGGGAAATATTTGCACTATATCACCTGCCTCTACTGCACTATTTGCTATTATATTGACCCCAAGCACTCAGTAGGCACACAATCTTTATTTCAACTTTTAAAGTGAAACTTATTAGAAGACTGCTCCTCTGTTACCTGAAAGATACATGTGGGTGAAAGATAAACTGTGATCCAAGGAAATCTTACTCTAAACTAGATTTAAATATACAATTAAGCAGACTCTCAAGTTACTTCATCTTCACACTTCTACTGAAGATAAGCCAAATTCTCTTAAGCAGGGTAACGATCTGAGTGCTGCTTATTTTCCAAATTACAGGACAACAAGCTTGCCTCCCTAATGAGCCAGCCTTTGATCTCCAGGAAAATGGAGCATTAGGAATAATACCACATGTAAGATTACACTGTATTTAACTCCAGATGAGAGCAAATCCAGGAGAAAGCAGAGCACAATAAGCCCTGTTATATACTGTCTGCTAGAGCTGCCCTGGTCAGGTCTTTCAAGGGAGAATTTGCTGAGAGACAAATGAAAAATATAAACGGTTCAAAGAGGCAGATTTAGCCCCAGGTGACTGTGAAATGTTCAATTGAGGGTCTAACAAAGTGCTTGCAAGAGCCCAGAGAGATGGCAGCCATGAGACCTACCTGTGATAAAGGCATATGCTGCTAGGATGTTGCTGAGCAGTGCCATCTCTGTGGTAACGCCCACGGGCTCCATGCTGCTGTTGAGCGCTGGCGGTTGTGTCTCATCCACGGGAAGCAGGAAGGGGGTGTTGTCTAGAGGGTAGAAGGTGGCCGATCTCCCTTTCTTCTTCTCTGCTTTGAAACAGAAAGGGAATGAGGAACAAGGCATGTGCCCCAGCCCTACCCTGCCCTATCCCCACCAGGTCAGCATCTGTGTTCAGAAATCTGGAGCTGCCCAACAGCAAGCCACCCAAATTTGCCCCTTTTTGGCGGGGGGCAACTAAACCTTCTCAGGTAGCTTCAGCTGAGCACATACCCTGTCTGCATCCAGGCAGCATCTTCTCTCCCCCGTCTTCTGCTCTTTCATGTCACCACTTAGACACACCCACCTACGCTACAGCAAATATATAATCAGGTTTCTTTTCTCTTATGTAAATCAAAGAAGCCTTTATCAACAGTGGGTTCAGCTAAGCTTGTAATAAGGACTGGAAAGCACAGGCAGAGCCAGCAACCCTCTGCCGGTGTTGCGCTGTAGTGATCCATCCACACCTGGCAAACAGACGTGCTTTCTCTCCAGCCTTCTTGGGGAAGGGCGGACCCGAGTTTATGACTTCCTTCAGAAGCTTGCTCGTATTGTGTTTCACCCAGGCACCATTTCCCCTTTGGAGAGGTGAGTGAACATGGGTTAATGATTTGATTTTATTTGTTACAGACTGGGGCTAAGGAGGCAGCTAATTCCAGGAGGCTCAAAGAGACCCTTTCAGACCTTATCAGCTCACTGCTGAGTGCTCCCTGCACCTTGATCTGCGGGCAGACACCCCAACTAGCCACAAAACACTAATTGTTTTAAACACACAAAAAAGTCAGTGCACAGGATCCAGCTCCATCATCCATGTGATTGTTTAACTGTAGCTATTACAGTTTTTCAGGCTCCTTTCCATGGGTGTCTAGTTCTGTCCAAAAGCAAGCAGCACACCGGAAAAATCACAGACATCCACCTGGCTTCCACTTATCTGCAGGTATGAAAATCAGGAAGCTGTCAGGTCCACCTCCGATAACGCCATCAGTGCCATGCAAGTGAAGGCACTGACAGAGCCACAACGCAAGTTGGTCTGTGTTCACTGCCTGCCTGATCCGTCTCCTTTCCCTGCAAACCCGGCAGCGTGAAACATCACGTTCAGCTTCCCGCTGTGCGTGCCAGGAAGCGGCTCAGCCCAGGGAAGCAGTAACAGAAATTGAGGGGTGTCAAAGAGAACAGGTAATACTGGATGGAGAGGGACTGAGTGCATGAATGTGCATGCAGTGATGCCAGCTCCTAATCTGCCTCAGAGGAGAAGCAGCAGGGATGGATGTCCAGGTGTAGCTGTAAGTGATCAGCCCCAAGGAATGCAGGCACTGTTGCATCTCTGCCACTGAATACCCACATGGCCTTGGGAAAGCCACATGTTACAAGCTACCAAGGTGTTAATGACTGGTCCTGAGGCAAAGGTTTTAAGCATGGGTGCCTGGGTGGCACCAAAAAGGAAAAATATCCCAAGAACCTCTTGCTTTAGGAGGATAGAGATCACCGAAGAAGAGTTTGTACAAATGGAGGCACCGGGTCACAGAGGGTCAAGGGCACATTCAGCAGGAAATCAATAGCAAAGTTTTAGAAAAATCTTTTAATTCAGATGTAGGCACCAACATGCCTCCTAATCTTTCATTTATTCTTGCTGTCTGGTAAATCTACGTCTGTACAAGTGGTTGGATTTTTCTCTACCACTGTTCCTGCAAAGAAATCCATAGAACCAGGGTAAATTTTTCATTTCTAAAAAATGAACCTAAAAACTGGATACTTCAGAGCATCTCAAGTAGCACTATGCATCTAAACTGAGGCAACAGAATCCAGCTATTAGTTGACAGATCCTAGAGAGTCATTTAGATTTGGATATTAGGAAAAATTTCTTCACAGAAAGGGTGGTCAAGAATTGGAACAGGCTGCCCAGAGAGGTGGTGGAGTCACCATCCCTGGAAGCGTTCAAAAAACGCGTAGACGTGGCACTTTGGGACATGGTTTAGTCTAGTCTACCCTTGATTGATTTAGTGTGGACTGGGTAGTGTTAGGTTAATGGTTGGACTGGATGATCTTAAAGGTCTTTTCCAACCTAAACGATTCTATGATTCTATGATTTATCTCTCCCCATAGTAGACACTTAAAGCTTGATGTATTTGCTCCTATACAGAGATCTAAGACACTCTGGAGTCAGGAGGACATCCACACAGAGACGGCAGGTATGAGAAGGGAAGTGAGGGAATCTGTCACCCTTCTAGTGCAGCATCTAGAAGCCAGGTGAACACCCCAGGTCATCTCAAATGACACATTTATATGGGGGTAACTGAATCCTGCCTGAGATGTCTACACACTAGGTCTGGCTCTGAACAAGTTAATCTAAAATCCCTTTACAATCAATGAAAAAGAAGGGCACCATACAGATATAATCTCATACATATTTCATAAACAGATATCTCATCATAAAGAGGACTGCTGAGTTAGATGGCTCCAGGTTCCTGATAGGTCTTTGAGAGTTTTCTAGAACTCTGCGTTGAAGTCCAGTTAACGTGGCTGGACTGCAGCTGCACAGAGCTGGCAGGATATGAACCTGGGGCCTCTGCACCGTGCTCTCTCACATGTCCAGTTCTGGGCTAGTGACAACCCACCTGCCCCTCACTGTTGATGTATTCATGGGATCTCACTACGACTAAGGTTTAAATTATACTTGCAGTTGGGGCTTCTGTGTGCATAGAATCATAGAATCATGTGCCAGATCAGCCAGGAAAGGCTCAGATGGACACCACTTCTGTCAGGTATGGAGCATCCCTTGCAAACCATGGTGTATTTAGGAGACAGAGTAAGGCATAATTCCTCTCATGTGAGATGTAAGAAGAATCTCTCTTTTTTTTTTTTTTTTTTTTTTACTTCTGACTTGTCCAGAGAACAGATGCAATCAAACAAGTTTTTAAATGAGTACTTGTCTGCATACACTATGCTCTGTCAAAGAGCACCACAAAACCACAGAACTGGTTTTGTCATCTGCAGGATTGTACAAGCACAGACAGGGAAGACAGAAAATGGCTGGAGTTACACAGGAGGGAAAAAACAAACACACACAATTTCACAAGGGCCATGTGTTGCTACGCTATGTGGTTCCCTGCTCTGTCATTCATTCCAGGATCATGCTAAAAGACGTCCCCGTTCCTCCTTGCTAGTTTTGAAGACCTTGTCTCTGTCTAATCAGCTGACCTAGTACTGGTTTTCTCTTCACCACCCTTTCTTAGCTGTTCCCAGTTACTCAAACTGTTTCCCTGTGACTTTACACCAAAGCTGAGCAAAATTATTTCAACTAGCTGTAAATTTGCCCAACACCACAGTATAAGCATAGGAGAGGTTATTCATGATACCAGGCTGACTTTAGCAAATAGTTTTAATAAAAGAAATAAAATGAGGAGATTACAGAAATGTCAAAATATTTCCTTTTGCTATTTTCAAAACATTCTTTTAGCTTTTAATTTCAAAATGACATCTTTGTTTGAAAAGTGGTGCATATTTTAAAAATGAATTAATAAACAATGTGAAAACTAAACAAAAGGTGTAATTTGTAGAAGTGAAATGTTTAGATGAATGAAAAGGAGTTCAGGATTTTTTTTTTCTAGCTTAGAAGAATCACCAGGACCACAAAATTTATTTTGGGCTAACTCAAAATTATTTTCCTTCACAATTTTTCAGTAAGACTTCCAAACTGACAAATCTGTTATTGCCTACTCTTAATTATCTGTGGATTGACTATCCAAGATATGGATTAACTTTGCCAGGAGTGTAGACAGAGACAAAGTAGCTCTGCCTATACCCACCCTAGAGCTGAATCTCTGGGAGCACAGGCTAGGAATTTCAGAAGTAACGTCATATATCATCCCCTGCATGTTGGGAAACACAAGGCAAAAACACTGAATAACCCAATACGTGCTCACCTGTGCTTTTCCTTTATTCATACACCACCCCTTCCTCCTACTCACTTATCCCTATAGATAGCTAAGATTTGACTTCATTCATATCTCTTGACTTTGCATTTTATGAAAATAGCATCATATTTCAAAGCTCAGTTGAAAATCTCTGTCCCCTGTGAGGCAGATCTACTGTCTCTGCCCTGGTTTTGGTTTGTTTTTTCAGGTTTTGGGTTTTTTTTTCTTTTCTACTGTACTAGACAGGTCTGCAAAGTATTTCTGTGATGAGTTTTGACATGCATGGCCATGACTGCTATTTCAAGAAGCCTGGTGTAAGCTTCACAGTTCACTTTAGTCCATTACTGGTCACGCCTTGAAGCTTCTCTTTCTGACTGTGACATGGATGGGGTTTGGGAACAATGGAGAAACCCAGATAAGGGGAGATAGAAGGGAAAAGTTACCACAACACAGTTAGGTTTGGGCCAACAACACAATACTCATAGCTACCTGGGAGAGCTCGCCCTATGTTGGAAGGAGAGACATCAGAAAGGAACACACCGTCCCCTATAACATTGGGATCAAACACTCTTGGCCGCAGTGGAAAATGTGGCTTCTGAAATCCCTGGTAATTGGTTGGTCTTGGCGGGGTTTCATGCAGAAGCTTCTTGGGAACTGAAAGAGAGGAGTAAGAAGAGCATAGTTGTTAGAGTGAGTTATTTCAGCTGGTCAGAATGAGAATTATCACATTATGCTTTGGGCTCAGCTGATACTTAATTATACCATGTGCAGACCAAACAGACACTCATTTACCGCTATGATGAATGCTCTCCAAATGCCAGCACAGATACATTCAATGAGAGAATGCTGGAAACTATAAAATGATTAAGATATTGTTTATTTACAATTAAGCTTTGAGACTAGACTAAGGATCAGATTCAGACATCTTATTTAGACACCCATTGTAGTAACTGAAATGCCTAGTGAGCCAGGCTTTGGCCTCAGCCCTAAGCTTCAGAGTACTCCAGCTAGTCACTTCTGATCCTACCATGATAGCAAGCTGGGCAGCATGCCCTGTAACAACGGGGACTAGAGGGGATGCCTGAATCGCTGCCTCTCTTCAGCCATCAAGTTGCTGGCTCAAGACTGCACATCAGAAGTTTCTGTCCACTCCGGATTCACAAAACCAGCCTCCGTAGGATGCTGTTCATGTGAAATCATAAAGCTTAAATAATCCACCACAAAAATAAGAAACCCCATCTGTAATAAACCCTCCCCATCCTGTGAGATCCAAAATATACTGTTCCCCAATTGGCTTTAAGTAAGCTGGGAAAGGCCCATTCTAGATTCCCACCATCCTGAGAAGGATGGTGAAGACTCAACTAATCCCTACTGCTCTCTGTGTTTCTTTAGCAATACGTAAGTGAGGTAGGTTAATATAGGTCAGTTTTGTCAGGACATCTATGGTCTCTTCTTTTGGCCAAAGCATGCCTTAGTAAGGAGAGTATTCTCTCCTCCTTGATGTTGCAAGGCCAGCTCCTCAGCTCTACATCCAGGTAAAGAAATCAAAGTCGGTGTAGCTACCTCAGTGTACACCCACTGAAGGTGAATCCACACAGTAAATTCACTCATTTGCCCTGTAGGGACAAAGCAGCATGTCATTTACAGAGCCAAACCAGTTCTCTGCCTCAGCCATGGCCAACACCTGAGGCTATTTCAGAGCAAAGTGCGTTTCCATACAAAGAGAAGAAACACATATATAGGCTGTTCTGCTCAGAAATTAGAGGAATGGAGTGATGAAAGACAAAAACAAAGAAATTAAAATTTCCAGAGGAGAAAGATATATTTTCCCTGTCAGTGACTGTATACTAACGCATACATAAAAACACCATTTTGTCCCTGCAGACAACCAAGACTGTAGTGTGTTAAAGACACAGACTGTTGAGAACTAGGCACAAATTCACTAGACCCACAGAAACCCCGAGAGAAGATTTCTGGGATGCTCAGCTCTCCTTTCTCCAAGTCTACTGGCAACTGCCTCCCTCATCCAAAGCAGGCTGCCACCTCCTAGTGCCTCAGTTTCCCCATTGCTCCGTTGCGAATCATGGAATCATGCTATCTCTCATCTCCACTCCTCTCAGGGGCGTGAAGAAGCGTAATTAGAAATGCAAAGCACTTTGAGATCCTTGGCACAAGCATGAAGGAGGACTTGGAAAGAGTGCAGCCTTGGAACAGAAAGGAAATTCCTGCCTGCCCCCTGCAGCTAATCGGCTACCAAGCTGGAGCATGAGATTTAATCACGCCCATTAAACTTGCCTGCATAACTACAAATATTACTGGTGGGGGAAGCAATCCAACCACCTTGTTTACATTGTGTTCGACTTACTGTCTTTGCTGAGGCAAAGAAAATTGTAACTGTATTTATTGACTGACCTCCTATATCAGGCTGCCAAGATATCAGCACTGAAGTTCTCGCATTATTAGTAGAGTCATGCTAGGTCAGGAAACAGACATAAAAATGCCACAGCTTCTGAATATCAAAGAGCTGGCACAGCAGTTTCTAGTGAAACCTGAATTGGCAACTGTCCTCTGATGGGAAGGCAGCAAAAGAAACACATCCCCTGTTAGGAACTAGACAGAAGCAAGGGGGATACCCGTGACAGACAAATATCAGAAAGTCTGGGGAGGAGGTGGGTAGAAGAGAGATCATTCTGCAAACCACACAGTCATGGAGAATTGCAATTCTGGGTGCCTAATTTAAGCAACGAAAGGGACCTGAGACTCAGTGAGCATAGGGCTCAACACCCTCCAAAAATAAAGATCCCTTTGGCTGTATCTCACGCTGAGGACCTGAAAGGCATTTGAAAGACACAAGTCAGTTTTCCCTTACACACTTTTCACCCAAACTGCACCCCAGTAACCTGTTGAGATGCATCCAATGAAGAAAATGAAGCAAAAAGAACACAAAGAAAAATTTTTAGCCGATTTTGGCTAGTCTTTCATGTTTCAGACTGTCTCTGCTTCATAAACATCTCCTTTCACCTCCCGGTATTCATGGCCATCTCTGGGGCAGAACACAGGCTGGGTGGAGGTGCATCTTTCTTCAAAAAGGTAACACCACCAGACACTTAAACATTTAAGCCAAGTGGGGGGAAGAAACACCATCTTTCCTAAGCACACCCAGGGAATCAAGCTACAGTTTTTCCACCTTGGCATTTGTGTCATTGCCACTGTGAATGCTACCTATGGAACTGGGAGAGGAGTCAGGGTAAAGCAAAACGTTGCTGAGTCAGTCAGTAACTGGTCAACAGCATCCAAGGAAGAGTGGAGATGGAGAAGTATTCAGAGGGAATCATTCATAGAAACTATTTATTGCCACAGTACTTTAATGGGTAGGGTTGTGCTGTTATCCCTTTGGGATGGCTGGGGAAGTAAGGTGACTACCAAGTAGGTATTTGGTACCTAAAAACACAGGTGGCTATGAAGAAAGATTCCCAAAAGCAGGTGTGTGCTTAACATCCTTGATTAGTATGTGCTTTGGTACTTTCAAAAATCCTAAGAGGTGCTTGTCTTCATTTCAGCAACTAAACCCCTTGAAGCAACTTAGTGTAACACAGGATGTCTACAGCACATGAATCTTGGACTTTTTCATTTCAAGGGACCATTTTTCTCTGTGGACTCCATAAACATCTTGAGGACATGTGGTGTGTTGACCCTGGCTGGATGTCAGGTCCCCACCAAAGCTGCTCTATCACTCCCCATCCTCAGCTGGACAGGGGAGAGGAAATATAATGAAAGGCTCATGGGTCGAGATAAGGAGAGGGAGATCACTCAGCAATTACCGTCACAAGCAAAATAGACTCAACTTGGGGAAAAAAATTGATTTAATTTATTACCAATCAAATCAGAGTAGGATAATGAGAACTAAAACCAAATCTTAAGAACACCTTCCCTGCACCCCTCCATTCTTCCCGGGCTCAACTTTACTCCCAAATTCTCTACCTCCTCCCCCTGAGAGGCGCAGGGGGATGGGGAGTGGGGGTTGTGGTCAGTCCATCACACATCATCTCTGCCGCTCCTTCCTCCTCACTCTTGCACTCTTGGCTCCTTGCACTCTTCCCCTGCTCCAGTGTGGGGTCCCTCCCACAGGCTGCAGTTCTTCATGAACTGCTCCAGCATGGGTCCCTTCCGTGGGCTGCAGCCCCTCAGGAGCAGCCTGCTCCAGCGTGGGTCCCCCACGGGGTCCCAATTCCTGCCAGCAAACCGGCTCCAGCCTGGGCTCCTCTCCACGAGGCCACAGCTCCTGCCAGGAGCCTGCTCCAGCGTGGGCTTCCCACGGGGTCACAGCCTCCTTCAGGCACATCCCCTGCTCCGGCGTGGGCTCCTCCCCGGGTGCAGGGGGATCTCTGCTCCCCCGGGGGCCCCCATGGGTGCAGGGGCACAGCTGCCTCGCCATGGGCTGCACCAGGGCTGCAGGGGAATCTCTGCTCCGTGCCTGGAGCACCTCCTGCCATCCTGCACCAGCCTGGGTGTCTGCAGTCATTCCTCTCACATGTTCTCACTCCTCTGTCCAGCCGCAATTGCCCAGGATTTTCCCCCCCACCCTTCTTAAATATGTTATGACAGAGGTGCTGCCACCATTGCTGATGGACTTGGCATTGGGCAGCAGCGGGTCCATCTGGGAGCTGGCTGGCATTGGCTTTATCAGACACAGGGGAAGCTTCTAGCAGCTTCTCACAGAAGCCACCACTGTAGCCCCCTTGCTACCAAAACCTTGCCATGCAAACCCAATAGAGGACATTTTGCCAAGAAGGGCCTATCTTGGCAAAGAGTAAATAGAGTGACGGCACACAGCAAGTCTGTTTTTTTTCTAGTTTATACAATGCTAAACCAATACACAGCTTAGATTGCACTTGAGAACGCCTTTCCATTTTACTGTCTTTCTAAATCAAGCAAAACACCTCACAATTTCCAGTTAGCTTCTGTGTGGCAGCCAACTCCACAAGAAAGTTTAAACATCTGGTTCCTTTGAAATACCCTCCTTAAATTCTCTGGAGAGGAGTGCATCTGACACAAAGTATGGCATGAACTGAAGCAAGGTGTCAAGCAAAGTTATTTACGATTAAAACCACCAGAAAAAAAAGTACCTAGGATTTTAGTCTTCTCTCAGCATTAAGCACAGAAATCCTGGCAGGGAAGGGTTGGCACTTGGCCTTCTCCATTCAGTCAAGTGGAGAAGTTAAAGCATCTCAGTCAGCAGAACAAGTGATATATGTCAACAAAAGGGGAAGAAATAGAGCCTTCAATCAAAGCATTAACACACCTTATAGTCAGGAGCCCTGCACCTTAAAATACACAAAAGAAATGAGCTAGGATCATCTGGAAGAGAGGAGATGAGTTGCTCTGGGCATCTCTGGGGACGTTTGGTCTCTCAGGGGGTAGCAGTCAGCACTGAGATGTGGGTATTTATCCAAATGATAAAATTCTCCAGTAACTTGGCCTGGGCAGCTAAGCAGCCCAGGCAGAGGTGTAACTTTCAGGATGGCAAGCCATGCTCTGCCACCCACCCTGGGGTTCAACTTAGGCATCACCACATGGACTCTGCATGAGCCGGGGCTCGATCTGGAGAGTGAAACGTCACCATTGCTGGGACACCCCATGAAGGCACCTGCAGAAGGCTGTTCTATGTTACAAACCTGCAAAGGAGCTCTTGGATCAGCAGGTTCATTCCTCTGCCATTACAGACTTTCAAGTCTTTATATAAATCTCTCTGTGTCTACTTTAAAAGCAGTCCTGGCTACCAGCTCCCACTGCTCATATGTATGAATCAACATCATGCTAGCAATAATTTACACCAGTTCACAACCCAAGACCTGCATTACCCATTTGCAATGAATTAATGGTATCAATCCCACAACAAAACCTCACCGCCACTGCCTGCCAGCTTCCCCCCTGCAGGAACAGGGGCAAAGGAAAATCAAAGCTGGAGTGTGCTCTCACTGGCAGAGCAGCCCCATCAGATTCAGGTACAAGCAACCAGCAGGACAGTGTGAAAAGGCACATGCTGGTGCTGCTGACAGTGTCCTTATTTGTACTTGGTGGAGACTCCTTTTGCTGGGTTTTTCACACAAGCACTCTCTTGTGTGGCTAGAAAACTGACGGCTGATGAAAAGAAAAAGTTACTGTGCCTACAAGCAGCAAAATTCTGAATTATGGAGCTAAGAGATGGAAAAGGCCAGCCAAGACCTCGCCTCTTTGTTCATAGAGATCACTTGCTGTGGGTTTTCTACTATTTTGATCTATCTAGTTTTAAACACTCCAGTTCTGGAGGTCTGGTTAACTGTCACAAGAGATTATTTTGCAGAGGAATATTGCTCTTTCTGAGGAATTCTATTTCAATATGCTGCTGAGTGTTTCAATTTAAGTGCATATATTATTCCCCTAATCAAAACATTTGACTGCTGTAGCCCCCAAATTTTACAGATGGAGAGTTGGCTCAGGAACAGAGTTTTGAGAGTATTTAAATATCAAAATGGTTTGTCCAATCTCACAGAGGGAGTCTGTGCCAAAGAAAGTAAACAAATTCAGGCTCCCTTTATTTCAGCTTCGCACTCAAACCATCCCTTCTCTTTGCTAATTCAATCATTTGCTGTTTCCTGATGCTTGCTCAGTCCTAAACATGCTTAAAGACTTCCACTCCCAGGACTCAATTATCCCCTGACCTCCATGTTCACTGTATATACAGATCAGTCAGCTGGAGGGGAGATCAATGAAAGCTCAGTCTTAAAAACATACAGACAGAGAGTTTGTCATTCTCCAGTCCTCTGCTATTTATTCGCTTGTGCATTTCCAGCCCATAAAGTTTATTCCGAAAGCTCAGTATGATTAAAGCAGATCTGCAGGACCTTCAGCAAATCCTCCTGTGAATACTTGAAGCAGAGTGCAATTTGAACAAAACATGACTCTCTTACTGTTGAAAATTAAAACCAAGCCTTTTATCTGGGCAGGTTGGGGCCAGGAACTGTTGATGCTCAACATACTTTTTAAACAAAAAAAAAAAAAAAAATCCTACTGTGAGTAAACACCCAATATAAACTACTGCAGGTTTTTAGAGGTAGCAGCTCTGAAGGATTTTTATTTGAGACTTGAAAATGCACAGCATCCAGCCAGAAATGGGATCATTCATGTTTCTGAACTATTACAAGAAAGCAATTCCTTAGCACATAGGGAAAGTATATGGTGCTCTCAGATTGCAGAATTAAAGTGTTTTATGTGCTGTGAAACCTAAACTTACTAAGCAGTCAGTCAACAATATCTATTAAAATAATGGATTTTGGCTGTGTCAGACCACAAAATATCACAATATAATCAGAGAGGAAGAAGGAAAAGTCCCATACGTAAGGAGACTCTACACCTGGTGACAACAGTAACACCACTGTGTAGCTAGAAACATGGGGGTGCAGATGCTAATTTGATTAACAAAAGTAAATTGAGGCACAGCATACCCCCTTGGCTTTTTCCCAAGGGTCTCAGACATGGCCAAGGAGCACGCTGAAACCTTTTCCTGCTGCTTGTTCCCCCATATAACTCAGTGCTGGATGTGTCCCTTTCAATTGACTAAAACCCTGTTTGCATCACATGGCAAGAGGTTTTGCCTCTTCTGGTGATAACATGTGTCATGTCAGACATCCAAAGTCTACCTTCAATTCCTGCCCTGCCACTGGGCGTTCCCCCTTCATCTGACAGGGGAGCCATTACTATTTGGTCAGATACAGGTATAATTACTTGATAGGAGACCATCAGATCTTACAGCTCTCAAATGTCTCCATGAGCAGCTAGATGGCCTGGGCATCCCTATGTGAAAGGCTGAGTGCAACCGGACATCAGCTCCATGCCTTGGCTGCAAAGTCATATCGTAACTCTGGACATCCTGTATCATATTTAGAGTGAAAGTATAATACAGTGTACAAAGAAAGTGTAAAGTGTCCCAGGAGACAGCAGGAGACGTGAAAGGACTTTGTACAACAGAACAAGTCTGGAAGCTGGGATTTGATCAACAGGCTGCCAGTAAAATCTTCACCCTCACAAAAAAAAAAAAAAAAAAAACCACCAAAAAAACCAACAAAAAAACCCCACAACAAAAAAAACCCAACAGAGCAGAGGCTTAACAAACACAAGTGGTCAAGACCTCAGCCTTCCATCTCCTTCAGTCATTTTAAAAAGGGAATTTTTTCACCCAGCATCAATGTAGTCTGCAATCCTGAAACTGAATGCAAAACCCAAGAGAAAGAGGGATTTACTCAGCCTGCTGCAGGCATGTTTTCCATGCGCAGTGGTTCCAAACCACTGATAACAAGGAAGTGACTCATGCCAATTACAGTAAGTCCACTTCCAAGCTCCACGCAGAAATCAAGTGAGACTGTCTGGGAAAATAGCCCTGTCATAACCAAAGCCACCTACACCTCCCCCAGCCCACAGCCTGCACCAGGGCCCTCCTCCCCTGCCCCTCCCTTCAGACACTGCCCGAAGCAGAAATCTGTCTCTTCTGCTGGTGATTTTTGGGCTGGTGGGAAATGGTACAAGCTTGGATGCCTGACACAACTCATACAAACTTTTGGAGCACTCTGCCAAGACTACTCCTGAGGCAGCCCAGATGCTTTGCCCTTTACTGCATCTTCTGACAGCAGCTAACTACAGAAAAGTTGTGCAATAAGAATATAAATATAACACAGACAACCTTTTATCTTTTTTGGCCTCCATGGAAAAGGAGATGTTCATCCTTTTCTCACGCAGCTGCAATCAGAGAAGTGACTTCAGAAGTGGAAGTGATTCTAGTCCAGAAACAAAGCCCATGCAACAAAAATTAGCTCAGACTCACCATTACTCCCAGTGAAATCTCCCACAGGTACATGGCTCTGTGATGTGAGAGGCTTTAGGAGATGAAGGCACCATGGTGCACCTCCAGCGGAGACTCCAGAGGGCAGAGATGGACACAAGCACTGCTCCCTGCCAACCTCTCCCCCTTTGCACAGAGCTGCAGAAGACCTTCCCCTGCTTTCTCCTATTTCTGCCTGTCCAGAAATGCAATAATCTTATTAAAAGATCCAGTTCACCTAATCTGGACACTCAACCCATGCATGCCCTGTAGGTATCTAACAAAGAAGTCCTCCTTAAATAACCTACGTTCCTAAGCTCCCTGTACTGTCAACAGTGAAAGGTGGGTGACTTTGAAAGCCTCCAGGGGAGATTCTGTCTACTTAAATTTAGGAGCCTAATTAGGGATAATTAATGAATCATGAACCTTTGGACTTATTCTCCTGAGTGTATCTGAGTTAAAATCTTACAAACTGCTTCACATCTTTTACTCAGATATTTTTCTTCTATCTTGAACTTTTCAAATCAGGATTTGAAGCTACAAACACCTTAATTTCTATCCAATGATGCATGTGCTTGATCTATCCACAGGCAGTTTTCCTCCCTCTTTCATAGCCATGAAAGTCAGTTGTTCTTCTTTCATCATCTTAAATGTAATAACAGAATATGAAGCATCTATTGCCAGCAACTCATAAATCTCCTGCTTGATGTGGCTTCTGGTCTCCAAAGGGCACAGTGGAAAGCATTGCATGCACCAGTCTGCTCCCTACATGTTCTATTTTAAAAGAAAAATGGATCAAAAGGAAGAACACCTTGTAAGAGATACCTGCAGATACAAAGAGTTACTTTCATCTGGTAGATTTCTGCCTGCTCCCAAAGTCAGGAGAGTTCTGCATTTTCACAAGATAATGCATCTTTAGGTTGATGAGACTCGAGCTGAGGCTTGTCCAAATTCCAGTATGCTCAACTACACCACCACCACCATGGGACCTTGTGCCAGCCAGAGCTGTAGGACCTCTCTAGCAGCCCAGCTGCATCTAATCTCCACCAGGCCCAGAGGAGGCTATGACAGTAACTTTATACACCTGAGCAGCAGTAGTATATTTTAGGGAATTGGGATGGGGCTGGATCAAACCTTTAGTGTCACCTCCAGGTGCTACTCCTAGAAGCATAGGTAACTATGGTCAGCAAGGTCACTCCAGGAACAGAAGCCTGACTCGGCATTCATATACAGAGTGAGTTCAACCCGGTTGAATTAAGCAATTTTCCCTTTATTTACGTGCTGAGCATGACCAGAATCTGACCTTTCAATTGTGTAGCCTTAATTCCAGAAATGGCAGCAAGCAGGCAGAAAAAAACCTCTAATAATTATGAGGTGCCAAGCAGGGACTGACAGCACCTGGGAGAAGCTGCCAGTCTCCCAGACTAGGAAGGCTACAGCAGGAGAGTTCAAGAGTCAATTTTGGGTTTCCTTTTTTTGCAGCATACAAGGACGTCTGAATCTGGGGCCTGGGTCCTTTATCAGTGAAGAGGAAGACGCAATGCAGAGGATGGCACAAAAAGGAGAATAATATTAATAAAGGAAGTCAGACTCATTCTTCTGGTCTTCCTTATTCCCCCTGTTTGGGCTGCATTTATCACAGACTTGCATTGGTACTTTGCAAACCAGCCCATTCATGTATGGATTTCTTAGGCATTACAGAGAATACTAGTTTGTTGGTCTCTTCACAGGAGACTTTTACTACAGACTGTAATTTTATGCAATGCTCTGAGTATATCCACTCCACTTTGGATCAAAGAAGAGTCATGTTAAATTTCAGATTTTGACACAGTTCCTATTTTTTCCACATCATCTTCAGTCATTTTAATCAAACATTTAACAATGCAAGAAAGACTTTGCTCTTTTAAATTACTTTTATAGTATGGAACCGTTGTCCTTGACTTATTTAGGCTATAGAGCTTGGCAGAAAGTCTTTTGTGCAGCTTATCTATTTTTTAGGAAAATATGTGACACAATATGTGGCTCCCAGGAGGATGCTGACGGAGCAGTGAGCATTGTGTGTTCAAGTGTGGCTGATCCGGAGCCAGGGAATTGCTCATGTGAAGAACTTCTTGCCAACAAGGGAGGAGGGCCTCTGTGCTCAGGATGCCAACACATACCCAAGTGGTTGCACCTCTGCGAGTTACCAGGCATCAGCTGAGTCACTGCAACCAATTCTGTCAAACCTGGGGCAAAAGATACTCCCTTAGATTTCAGTGAAAAACTATACAAGCACTGTCAGTGAAAGAGGCCCTTGGAGGTCTTCGCTATTACATATCCAAAGGCAGTGGCTGGGTGAGTATTCTGTATCACTGTGAGACACTTAAATGATAGTCAGGGCAAAGATATCCAAGATAGAGTAAGGGCAAATGGATGGAGTAAAGGTCCAGAGGCCCTGAAACACTCTGGAACTGATGGAAAACCATGACAACCTCCACCAGGGACAGGAGAGGGATGGCAGGGAAGCAGGAGCCCAGGCAGGAGCCCAGGCAGGAAAAGAAGGTACCAGGGACAGTAAGAACATCCACAGCTACACTGCACTGCCCAAATATTTGAATAGAGTAAGGAGCCTCACACTTCAGCCTAAGCCAACAACTAGCATGATACAATCCAACCATTATATTCCAAGAGTTAGGAGAGTTAGGAATATAATTTCTCCTCTGAGACTACTGACCAAGATGGACATTTAGGGGACTACCTGTGCCCATCTCTGAAGCAATGTCACCCATCCTGTAGCCCACAGACCACTGGTGACCTGTAAGGCATCAGAAAAGTGATCCAGAAAAAAACTAATTCAAAGAAAAAACAAAATCAGCATATCCCTGGATGTTCCCCCATGGTTTGTCTCAGTGTCTGCTGGCAGGCACAGCCAGGAGATGCTTCCTGTTTGCTCTCCTTGTCTAATGAAAAATGTTTATAATTACAGCAGTAAAACTATGCTCTGTGAAAAAATATTTTCTTTTTATCTAAGTGCTACTTATCCGATGGTGCATGCTAGTTCTTTATCAGATCATCAGTTTTTCTTCTCAGTAATCAAACAACAGAGAACTAGACACGGGGCTAGGATTTTTTTCCAAAAAGATAGCAGTGCCTTGATAACACGGGTTGAGGGATGTCGTCAGAAAGCAGCTGGTAACCTCTGCCATTAAAGGCAATGACTTTGTGTGTCACATGCTTGACTTAGTGTGGCAGTTCCCAGGAGCCCATGAGATGCTCAAGCTGGAAACCCTGCACAAGGAAAGGTTATCACTAGCTCAGGAATAAAGACTAGAAGTGAACAAAGCTGTATAAGCTAACTACAGTGCTAAATGCCCTTCAGTTATATACAGATGAATGCAGATTAATATTTACTGAACAAAAATACAATTTAGTTTGATGCAGGGATCATTGGCTCCTGTTGTTCAGGATTTGACTTATATGAGAAGCCAGGCTACATTAACAAACTTGAAATCTAAGGATCTATGAACAAAGTGGCAAAACTGTTTTCAATATAACTCCTTCTATTCACATGGTCATAACCTGTGAGCCATCCTCCTTTGGGGCTGAGACTTCCTGAGCACGGTGGAAAGTTTGAGGAAAGACCCTACAGATGTTTTTGAATTATGAGAGTATTAAACCTCCCCTGTTCTTTTAAAGAAGTACATTTAACTGGCAGAACCTCTCTAACACACAGCATCAGCCTTAAATTATCTGGCTTGTAGACTGCGAAAAGTTCTTTGCATGGTTTATGTTTTTTTTTATTTTTTCTGGTAAAAAAACCCACGTAGCATGCATCATCTTGCTTCCATGCATATCCTCAGGGAGCAGTAAGGACTGCAAGCTCAAGTTGCAATTGCTACTGCGAGTAACTGCCAGTTTTGTGGAACAGCAAATTATAGTCACTTTCCTGATGCCACATAAAAGCAGATTCGCACCATGGAAAACAATGCCAGGGTTTTGTTTTAGCCCAGCGAGGATGTTACTGAGCACCTACCCTGTGCCCTTATGCAACCTGCCCTGCAGCTACTTCCACCAGCACAGTCTGGGAGCACAGGGAAAAAACTGTGGGAATACGCAGTGCTGGATGCTTGTGGCAGCTTTCCAGTACTTAATAATGATTTCTTTAAGAGAACATGAGTTTTTTAAAGTTAAATATTTGTTTCCATTAGGCTTAATGAAATGTTCAGCAAGGACATATTTCATGCACTCTAGTCTGCTCTTTTCCACCCTTCACACATATAATTAAGATTCATTTTTATATATATGTCCCTTTCTGAAATGATACCTGGATTCACACCACCTTGAAGTGCCTAATTGAAGGCAGTTTACTGGGATGGGAGGTGGTTAATTCATCCCTCCATCAATTATACAGATAGGCTGACTAATCTCTCAGTTTAACCACTTCTGTTAAATACCTGCATGAGTGCAAGGCTTTGCAAGACTGAGCTGCAAGTATGCAAGTTATATATATATATATATGTATATATGTAGGTGTAGGACATTGCTGGGCAAAAGACTTATCTCATTTATTCCAATGTTAATGGGGCTAAACGATCCTGAATCAAATCCTACCCACCAATTAGTGCAGAAATTATTTCAGGACTACTTGGAACTCCCTTGAGACCTCTCCAACAGACTAGCAGGTCTCTGACACATCCCAGCTACTCATAAAATACTTGATTCACTGGAAAATCTTCACCACGTTGCCACCCCAGCCAAGCACCAGGTCAGTCATTCTGGGAAGGTCAGACATTCTGGGAAGGTCAGCAACACTCCCTTTCTGGTGGCCTTTGCCAAGCATGGTCCAGTTTCTGCCTGTTTTGGTAGCAAGGCCCATGAACTGCCATGTCTCCTACTTCACCTTTCAAAATGACTGAATTCAATCAGTTAAAAGATGTAAATGGAGATGCATCTTAATCTGCCATGTGTTTAAAAGTGTTTCTTATTACATATTCCCTAGGAAATGCAGATTTCTAACTCACAGCCAAGGAACTCACTTCATGCTGTACCACCTCTATTTTTAGGCTTCCTTTTTAGGACTCTGAGAAAAAAAATTTTTAGGACTTTAACACATACCTTTGCTGGTAGTAACTTGAACCCAGTGCAGATCCTCTATCTGGCATGTACCCAATTTAAGTTGCCACTTATTTCAAGTGGAATATAATGCTCTGTATCACAGTATTTGTTCCCTCTACTGGATATCTTGAGCCCATCTAATACCGTATCATCCAACGAAAGGATTAATCCAACACAAAGAGACTGTGAACATCTTTTGAACAAGTAAACCTTTAACAAACAAATTTCCAGGAGGTGGTATAGACAGGGATGGTTTAAAAGACCCTGTAAACAGCAAAGAAATTCATAAATATAGTCCTTCAAAGTGTTTCGGTCCCATGATGGGCTGACCCCTGTTCCTACCAACGGAGAGACTCTCCATCTCTGTAAAGACACATGTTGCAGAATTTTCTCAGCTCACAAAAGTGGCTGTTCCTCCAAAGGAAAATGAACCCTTATTGATGCAACTGCATGGGATAAAATCTACCTCACAACCTGCTTGGGTTATAGTGACAAGATGTTATTAATTGCAGTTCCAATAACCCTCCACGTTACTTAAAATCTGAAGTAATCCACTTTAATTACCTTAACTCTAATAACTGCATGGGATCATAACAGTTAGAGGAGAAAAATAGTTGTTAACTTGTTGACTGCCAGATGCAGACTGCAGATAGGAGATATATCAGATATTAAAGTATTAAAACCAACCTCAGCCTGGCAGGAGAGGGCTGTGATTCATGCCCGTGACTCCTAGGCACAGTGGGAGTACAAATAAATAATTGAACAAAGATCAAAGCATTAGCTGTTTCAGTGGAATAAGGCAGGAGATTAATCTCTCATTTACTCTCAGGTAAACCTCCTTCCTAACTTTCTTCCAATTCACCAGGAACTTCAGCAAGTCCAATGTAGCAATCTGTTACATCGCCACCTTGTTTACAACTCTACCACCTTGTTAAAATTATTGTTACAGTGGAGGATAAGAACTGGTCCACTATTCTGTATAGTCAGAGCTTTCCGCCTTTGAGTTGCTTCAGAATTTTTTCTGTGAAAATTAAAGAATTTATCTGAAAAGTCATAGAATCATAGAATCATAGAATCATAGAATCATCTAGGTTGGAAAAGACCTTTAAGATCATCCAGTCCAACCATTAACCTACACTACCAAGCCCACTCTAGACTAATCAAGGGTAGACCAGACTAAACCATATCCCGAAGTGCCACATCTACCCGTTTTTTAAACGCCTCCAGGGATGGGGACTCTACCACCTCTCTGGGCAGCCTGTTCCAATGCCTGACCACCCTTTCCGTAAAGAAATTTTTCCTAATTTCCAGTCTAAACCTCCCCTGGCGCAGCTTAAGCCCATTTCCTCTTGTCCTATCGCTAGCTACTTGGGAGAAGAGACCAACACCCACCTCACTACAACCTCCTTTCAGGTAGTTGTAGAGAGCCATAAGGTCTCCCCTCAGCCTCCTCTTTTCCAGGCTAAACAACCCCAGTTCCCTCAGCCGCTCCTCATAAGGCCTGTGCTCCAGACCCTTCACCAGCTTCGTTGCCCGCCTCTGGACACGCTCCAGCACCTCAATGTCTTTCTTGTAGTGAGGGGCCCAAAACTGGACACAGTATTCCAGGTGCGGCCTCACCAGCGCCGAGTACAGGGGCACAATCACCTCCCTGCTCCTGCTGGCCACACTATTCCTGATACAAGCCAGGATGCTGTTGGCCTTCTTGGCCACCTGGGCACACTGCTGGCTCATGTTCAGCCGGCTATCTACTAACACCCCCAGGTCCTTTTCGGCCAGGCAGCTTTCCAGCCACTCCTCCCCAAGCCTGTAGCGTTGCATGGGGTTGTTGTGACCGAAGTGCAGGACCCGGCACTTGGCCTTGTTGAACCTCATACAGTTGGCCACGGCCCATCGATCCAGTCTGTCCAGGTCCCTCTGCAGGGCCATCCTACCCTCCAGCAGATCAACACTCCCACCCAATTTGGTGTCGTCTGCAAACTTACTGAGGGTGCACTCGATCCCCTCATCCAGATCATTGATAAAGATATTGAACAGGACTGGCCCTAAAACAGAGCCCTGGGGAACACCGCTCGTGACCGGCCGCCAACTGGACTTAACACCATTTATCACTACTCTCTGGGCTCGGCCACCCAACCAGTTCTTTACCCAGCGAAGAGTATGCCTGTCTAAGCCGTGAGCTGCCAGCTTCTCGAGGAGGATATTATGCGAGACGGTGTCAAAAGCTTTGCTAAAGTCGAGGTAGATGACATCCACAGCCCTTCCATCATCTACCAGGCGGGTCACCAGGTCATAGAAGGAGATCAGGTTGGTCAAGCAGGACCTGCCTTTTGTGAACCCATGCTGGCTGGGCCTGATCCCCTGGTTGACCTGTACTTGCCTGTGGAGTTCGCTCAAGATGAACCTCTCCATAATCTTCCCCGGCACCGAGGTCAGGCTGACAGGCCTGTAGTTCCCCGGGTCCTCCTTCCGGCCCTTCTTGTAGATGGGTGTCACATTGGCAAGCCTCCAGTCATCAGGGACCTCCCCTGTTAACCAGGACTGCTGATAGATGATGGAAAGTGGCTTGGCAAGCTCCTCTGCCAGCTCCCTCAGTACTCTCGGGTGGATCCCATCCGGCCCCATAGACTTGTGAGCGTCCAGGTGGCATAGCAGGTCATTAACTGCTTCCTCCTGGACTATGAGGGCTCCATTCTGGTCCCTATCCCTATCCTCTTGCTCAAGGGCCTGAGTACCCTGGGGATGACCGGTCTGGCTGTTGAACACAGAGGCAAAGAAGTCCATATTTAAAAAAAAAAAAACCTTGCATGAAAGTTATTTTCTTCACCCCTGAGCAAATAATTCACTTCCAATTATGTCCCAGGTAATGGAAAGTCTATGACAAATTGAGTTCAAAGTAAGACACATTGTGAAAGAGGCACACTCTAATTAAAAAGGCAGTATGTAGAAGAAATGCCATCTTTGTGCTTGTACAACAGTCAGTGCAAAGAGCTGCCTCTACAATTTCCCAAGAGCAATACAGGCTTTGAAGGCATCTAAGTACAGATTTGCAGCCAAGTTTCACAGAGCTGGAAATCAAAACCTATCATCAGTCCAGTCTCCATATAGCGGGCTGATAAAAGGAGTGAAATGGCTATGACATTATTCAAACTCAGGCATCTAATGAAACGTATGAGTGGTAACTCTGATATATCACCCCTAAACAGCTTCCCCAACTCTTTCAAGGGGAATCACAGCAGTTTGCAAATCAGGGTCTTGCACCAGTCCTCACAAAGCTTGTACCCCCCTGTAAATCTGCTGTCACAGGACTGAAAGGACAGATGTGGGATGAACGGTCAGACTGGCTCTTTGTGGCCTTGGAGTCTGAGACCCAGCCTGCCTACTTTCCTGTGGGCCAAGCAGGCAATGAAGAGGTTGGTGCTGCTTGCTGTGCACGAAGACGATGTCTACCCTTAGATTTTGTATTTCCGCTGATCATCTTCAGAGGCAGAATGGATTCTTATTCCCCAGCAGTGGCCTGATGTCATCTGAGGATGTTTTGTTTTGTCTACCTTCTTCTGAAAGGTCAGAGACTAAATATACAATATCCACAGCTATCTGCAGGCAGCAAGCACCTAGCCATAGAGGAAGAGGGAGGCTGTGATCTGGAAAGGAACACGCACGTAGGAGGGATGACCCTAGCCTCCTCAGCAGACCCCAACCTTCGTGCAAAGGGTGCCTGAAGTGATGAGGAAACCTGGGAAGGGAAATGTGTGTGGTCCTTCCAGTGTTCTGTTTAGACCTGTGAAGATTTTGTGATAGATAAAATAAAGATCATCTGATCTTTGGAACTATTACAAAGACACAAGGAGCATTAGCTTCCACTCTTACACATCCTGGAAGTAAACTGTTATTGCTGTTCAACTGGTAAAGTCTGACAACCTTCATGCCTGACCACTCTCTTAGCATTCAAAACAGGGTGGCTCCATCCAAAATGCCTGCTGGGAATAACGTGTGGCCCATGCTAATTTCTAAGCCATGTCAGGACCATGCAACACCAAATATTTCTGCAGCTTAGCCGGACGATCCATTGACTTCCAGTGTCAGGAGCTCCTGGGCTTTGGCACTGTTTTTTTCATTCAGTACAGGCATACTCAGTTAAGTCCAGAGGTCAAGCACAGAAGACTAAGCGGCTGTCCTAGCTTTGGAGGTCAGCACTGCTCCTTGGGGCTCAGAGTATCTGGGACATGAAATCACAGGTCTGTAGCAGCACAACAGACATGGGACCCAATGACCTGGAGATGTGTCAGGCCAAGAAAAGAGCTGGATCTGCTGCCTGTCGACAGCAAAGTAAGCTGGGATAGCCCTGTGGGACGGTACCCAGACACAAGACCATGACACAGATTCAGCTCAGGGATGTTATTAGCTATGTGTCACACAAATGGACAGCCCTTTAGAAACACTGAATCCTGAAATGCTCCACAGGGAAAGAAGACGGCTGAAAAAATTCACCTGGCTTACCCTGAAGTGTCCCTGCACAAGTGCTCCAGCCATGTCTGTAACAAAATTTATACAGAGCTACCTGCCTCCGACGGACCATCTGTGCTGCACCATCTGCCCTTGTGGAGCAGTGTACATCCCCTCAACTCGTCAGAACTACACAGAGAGCAGTGCTCAGAATCCACCAAGAATGAAAAGAGACTTAACTCAGCCGGCCTAAGCTGAACACTCTTATCAAACTACTTTATTAGCACAGTGTAGAGCTGCTACTGCCCAGAAACAGGAAGGAAACATATTACCATATCTTTCCCCAATGCTCCTCCTTTCCTTTTAAACACAAAGAACAAAAAGGTCGTGTTAGAGAGTCCAGCAAGCTCATGTGATTGTAAAAGGATATTATACTGGGCACCTCATCCATCAACGAGACCAGCAGGGTTTAAGGGAGAGATGGTGGGATAAAATAGTCTCATGGGCCAAATTCAAGCCATAAATGTTGCTCCTTTTTATGTCAAAGGGAAGTCTTTGACTTTTAATCTTTCCATATTTCAATTAAATGATGCAAATGACAGAGAGCTAAAATAGATGATAGATGCACAGCTAACCTCCCCCACGTTCTTGGGTTCTTAAGATTTCTCTCTTAAATACCATTGCAACCACTCTGTAAAATTACAGTGGAACTTATTCTTAATCCATGCTTGTATCAATCATTTGATTTAATGAGCTATCCAAAGACTGTTTCCCATCGGTGCTTTTCTCCAGTCATGGCTGTGCTAGAACCAACTGCAGAGATAAAAAATAACTTCCTATGTGGAAACTCTCATCCCCCATCTATTCCCATCTAGGCGAGGCTTTAGAGCCACATTTGTACACAATTAATAATGATTGCCTTTTTGCAAAAATGTGATGGTATAGCCTGATGTTAAAATTCCTTTTCCCTCTCAATTTGACTGACTAAAAACAAAAGTCCAGTTCCTGATGGAGCTCCCTCAGACTAATACCTCCAGCTGTTTAAAGAACATCTCTTACAGACGTGTTTTCCATTTATTTATTTTCTTGTTCTTCTGTTGGTATTTATCAGGGGTTTTCCAGCAAGGAAGACCCTGATTGCACTATCAGGAAAACCAGCAGAAGAAATAGAACTAGAGAAATAAGTTCACATCAGCGTTGAGCATATGGAACCAGACACACAGCTCTGGCAAGCCAGTCACCCACAGATGGGACAAACTGCATCTCCCCACTTCCACAACAGCCAGAGATTTACAAGCACTCTAGCTCTCTTGAGAAAGAAACCTTCCAGCCAACCTAAATACAGGTATTTCCCTTCCCTGGGTGACAAGCTTACCAGGGCTGTGCTCCCAGGTCCAGCTCCAACTCTAGAGAGCAATTACAGAAATAATTATTAATGGAAGTCTTGCCCCGAGAGACCTTGACGTAGCGCTCAATAGGAGGTCTTACACTGGCTTCTGCTGGTGCTGGCACATGCATACAGATGGACACAAGCCACCATGTCGGGGGGGGATTAAAAGCTGTCTGTGCAACTAGTCCTGAACCCAGCCGCCTTCTACCTCCTTTGTTCAGTGCTCCAGCTTTAACACTAATAGCAGCAAAGAGCTGCAAACATGCTGCTGATAAATGTGGGGCTTAATCAAACAAAGCACTTATAATTATTTGGTTAAGAATCATTTTCTTTTTACAAATATAGAGAAAATTCAAAACAGTTGTGCCCTTCTGCATTCATAGTGTGGAAGTAACCGCTGTGGAATTTGAATGGAGTTAGCTGAGGTTTCTGACTGCCAGGCCAGCATGAGCCAGACCATGTCCTGGCCTCGAGAGGAATGTTTGGACACAGGAATTGCTCTTTTTCCTGAGTGTACACAACCAGTCAGCTGGCCATATAACAGACATCAACAGACTGGGATTCAAGCACTGCACAGATGTCAGTCAAAAATTATGCAGAAAAGGCAAAAGATGATGTCTGAGTGATGAATTATGTGAAATGAATGTGCTACCCTTGTTCCAGCAGTCAGTAGGAAAAGGCATAATTACAAACAATGTTAATGGGAAGACTTGTTGGCTGTCACAGTTTACATGCCAAAGACATAATGAATGATACCTCTACCCTGGGACAGCATGACTCTCATATCCAGAGGTGGTCCTTCCAAAACAAGTTCATGACAGGCAGGTGACATGTGCAGGAAGCTTACATGGCTGAGCCTGCATCATTTCTGCAGATAACCAGAGCACGTCTACCCCAGCCTACAGGGCTGTCAGCTCCCCCACCCTCATCAGTCCCCACTTGTAAGCCAAATGCTGAAGGTAATAAACTGTTTAGACACCAGTCCTATGCATCTGCCTGCAAGACAACTGAAGAGTATAGCAGAGACCATAAAAAACAAAGTAAATTTGATTTGCGTATTAGATTCAAATATTCCAGTGCCATACAATCATTACCATTAAATCTGATTGAATGAAAGCAATCCTTTGTCAAGGAGCAAACATTTCCTTTTAAAGTCTTCAAACAGCCTTGGTCCATAGCTGACAGTTACCATATGTTTCTCCTCAAAAATGAACCCAATGAAACTGTTTCCCAAGCAGCACAGTACATTAAGTGCATGGGCATGTTCAGTCCAGCCAGCAGGCCTTAGGGGTGCACTGGGCTCACACCACAAGCACTGCCAGCCCTCAGAGCAAACGCAACAAAAGGGAGACAGGGTTAGAGCTGCCACCCAGCCTGTCTGGGTGCTCCAAACTGCGTGGCTGGATATCTGGTCAAAGCCCCAGGTGCACTGCAGGGAGCTTTTGTCATGAGTTTAGAAGAAGGTTTGAACACTACATTTCTAGTGTGAGTCACTAATTGCCACATCAGTATAGGCTTCACCTCGGTGACGTGCCGTCCCCCCAGGATGGAACTCCAGAGCATCCTCCAGAGTGCAGCTGCGTGGTCCTCCCAGCACTGAGATCCCTGGTCTGCTGGCACTGCTGCTGTAGGTCTACGAGCTACACTTCTCCTTGCAAACTAAGGAGGCCCAGGGCATTGGTCCAAGCACTAGCAAATGATCATTTGTACTCTTTAAATGTTCACATAGTCCTCGACAGAAACTTGGCCCATGTCAACCAGCACTCTCCCCAGTCATGGCTGGCCATAGCCTGGATCATTGCCCCCAGGCAGCTGGGATATGTGTGACTGCCCTGTTTTGAAGAAAAAGCATCTGGCTAGATGCAAGTCCTGCTGTGCCACTCACCCCCAAGACCAGAGAGGCTTTGGCATGTTTTATTTCCCAGCACAGGTGCAGACCCTGTGCTCTGAGCAGTGCCCTTTCATCACCATTCATTAACACCTAACTCAAGAAGTTTTGGTAAGGAGTAAGACCCCCAGCACACACACTCATACCTTCCCATTAGCACGAGAGAGAGAGCGAGCAAGCCAGAATCTGAGCTGATTTAAATTGTCCTGAGAAATATGGCTGGGAGTCCTGTGCTGTAGAGTGAAGCCAGCTGAAAAGTAAGGCTTTCCACTCCACACTCTGTGTACGCAGCCAAAAATCACATGTGGGTAGCATCGCCAAAGACCAAACACCTTCTCCTGTCCTGCCTCGAGTTCTGTGTGAAAATAAATGACCGCCTTCATGGTTGGAAAACTCATGTTTCAAGGTAGAGTTCTGTGCTTCAGCAAAAAATATCCCAAAGTGAAAGAGCAGCGTTAGCTTCTGGCACTGCTAAAGAGAAGCCCAAGGAGGGATCTACTGGCAAATAGTCAGAGGAGAAGCACAGCAAATCCTGGCCCTATGAACAACACACCATGTCATTTTAGGCAAGCCACTAGATCAACCTGAGGCAACTGCAAAATAAAGTTGAGTGTCACAGAGTAATAGGGCTGAAAATTACTTTGCAGGGTCACCTAGTCCACCCTTCTGGTCCTGTAGCAGGATCCAACCTAGCTTGCTTTTAAAGATCCCCGATGATGTAGACCCCACAATTGCCATTCAGACTCTTCCAGAACTTCCCTCTTTTCACCACTATAACATTTTTTTGAATATAGAACTCAAATTTCCTTTGCTACAATTTATGTTCTTAGCCTTTCCAGCAAGGTGTTTTAGAATAGGCAGTCCTCCTTTTATGTATCTGAAAACTACCAACCTACTATCTTCCCAGACTCTTCTTTTTAGGCTAAATGACTTCAAATTAGCATTCATATTATAATTGTACCCAAAGGCAAAAACAAGGCTGATGTCCTCCCTGGAACCACACAAATGCAGTTTAAGAATGTCCCTGCTCCAAAATGCATATAATTGACACAGAAAGGAAAGGGAAAATGAAAGTAAAATGGTCAAAGAAAGAGATTATTCGTATTTTAAAGGTAGGAACTTGGTACAGATGGACACATGTTTAGTCTTTTCAGGAAGTCCCATAGCTGCAAAGGAGTTTACAGAGGGCTTAGTACCTAACAAAATTATTGCATTTGAAAATGTGGTTATTTCTGCTTCTACTGAGCTGCTAGATAAACTGTTTTGAAATACAGCCTCAAGATGTATGAATGTTTGTGACAGAGCTGGGAAACACAAACCAGATCCTCCAAGTCCCCCTCCAATGCCCTAATCTCAAAACCATTCTTCCTTGTAGGGGAAGCAGTGATGATCAATGATATTTTTCAAAGCTCTCCAAAAATCATATTTTTCTACAGGAGCTTGAGACAAAAGTATCATTACTTGCTTGAAACATTGACATGCACCCTCCCTTGCAGGGCAAACCATAACAATGAACACAAGTTGAAAGGATTCTGCACATCAAATTTACTGTACATGCAAATTTCCTTCAGACAGAACCATTATTAATTGCTTGAATCGTCAAATTAGGATTTTCTAAAAATGTCTTCGGAGTTTGTATGTGCATTCCTTATCACCCATATGCTTCACTGAGCAATCACTCACCATTTTAATTCATTCCTTTTGACATTAGCACACAAAAATTCACTGCTTGTTGCAATTTTATGCTTTAGCAACATTTGCACGCCCTGCACTGACATAGTTTCAAATTTAAAATAACTCACACAGTAGAGGCAAGCATAGTTCCAGCATATTCACATCTTATGCCAATCAGGAGGACTACAATATTAGAAAATTAGACAACCCTGAATATATGGTCATAAATGCAAAGTTAATGCTAATGAACTAAAAAAACCCCAAGGAACAGAACACCTCGAAATAAATGTAAACACTACATAGTTTGATTTTGTGTTGGGGTAGGAAGTTGCATGTGAGGATGGAGTTAGACAAACAAGTTGATGAAAAAATCTGGTCCTAAAAGAACCTCAGGGGAAGAAATAAATCTTGAATTGTTGAGATATAAAACATATCTTCCAACTGGAAAATCTGTTTGGGGGCAGTTAGCCACAGAGCATGCTTGGGTTGATGACTTCAGTCTGCTCATGCCCACATAACTATGGCAGCAAACCATCACTCAGCACAGCAGTAGGGCAGGACTCAAGTTAAATGGTACCTGAAGGATGGAGGAGCTCAAGTACATTGGGAACAGCAGCAATGGAAAAACACAGAGATGTCACAGTGGATAAAGAATACACAGTGCAATGCTCTGACTGTGGCATGTTACTTGAAGACATAAAAGGGAGGAGTATTCTAGGGACAGTGCTTGTTACCTCTCCTGCATGGCATGGGTGAGACTGCAACTGGAACATCGTGTATAATTCAGGCAGTCCATTCATTTTAATTTGAAAAAAGATGAAAGAAGAAGCAGAGATAAGGCAGTGGTGTGATTGAAGACCTGAAAAAATGCTTTACACTGAAAAATGGAAAGAACATGATGTTTAGTGTATCAACATGGAGCCCGTGAAAGATGACTTGACTTGATGTGTTAAGAGAAAGAAACTACCAGCTTCCAGTGAACACTTCAGTCTAGCAGAGGGAATCATAACAAGAACCACTAGCTGGACACATCCCAGATTACAGTGCAAGTCCTGAACAGTCAGGATCACTAATCTTTACTGTCACTGCCATGGGCGACTTGTCCCTCTTATGGGTTCTCCAAATCAGGCCTAAACCCCAAGATGGGATGTGTTTATTGCACTGAGGTCAGTATAAAAGCAACTGGATAAGATGTAATAACACATATTACATCATGTTGGATGATCCCATAGTCCCTTCTGGCTTTTAAACTCTACGAATGAGCCTATGACCTTTATAAAACACTGGCTGCACTGGCAAAGGTATTTAAATGTATGTGTAATGAGTTTCCCATTATGCTAAAGCATGCTTCTTCAACTCTGTTTCTAAAGTACAGTTAACCTCATGTTTTTCCAAACATGGCCTATACCTCTATACTATCAGCTCCTGCATCACTGTTACTGTTTATTTGCACATTAAGGTAGTATTTCCTGTGATCTCAGCACCTTTCTTTTCTGCCAAAATTGTCTGGTCCCCTCCCAGCTCTTCCCCACATACCTGTGCAACTAACACTCTTCCTTCTCCTGTTTCCCCTAACTGGTGTCCCTCTTGCTGACCCACCCTGCTGTCTCTAAAGAATCCCCCAAATTAGACATCACTTCTTAAATTCTCTGTCTTGCTTTGGGCCAGTCCTCCAGGAGCCAGCTGTCTCCCAGTACACAGACACATGCCCCTTCCCTAGTTTTTAATCCTCTCTTCCCATCCCAGACCCTGCATTGCCAACACAGACAATTTAAGGCACTTTGCACCAGTTGTGCTGCAGCCATGTCTACGTGTACAGTACTAGCTGAGGATGACTGTATGGTAAGGGGTCTTAGCTCAAAACTCTTTAATTGTGGTTCAGACAGAAAAGCCTAATTTAAAACTAGATTGGGCCAAAGCTAAAGGCTGAGGTTTCAGCATACACACAGAAAGAAAGGCCCATGTCTAATTCCTCTAGATATCTTGTAAATGCTTGTAAGTTTATTGCAGACCAGTCTTGCACCAACACACAGATTAACCAGGCAACCCCCTGGTCTGTCTTCGCTCTCAGTGACTGATGACATCTCTCCATGTACACTTTCACTGCATTCCCTTTAAGACTGCGCTAAAACTATCCCTATGTGAGGGACAATTAAAAAAGTAAAAAGTTCATTTCCTTTCTTTTATAATTTGAAAGTGGCAGGTGGCACAAGAGCTATATATACCATCTCAGCATTTGTCCCATTTTCCAACATTCTATATGCTACGTACTGTAAAGCCCTGAGCAACCCGATCTGCCCTCATAGCTGATCCAGCTTTGAGCAGGAGGAAGGACTAGAACCCTTCAGATCTCCCTCCCAACCTGAATTACCCTATGCCCTACCCTATGATCCTATTTCATTGCCTGTCTGTGATGGAGTTCTGCCCAGAGCCCCTTCCAAGAATCGTAGTTTATTTTACCTGGTTTGGCTGTGGGTATGTTAGTGCTCTCAATACTATAGATCACACACTTGAAGGAAAAAAAAGGTAAATGAGAAAGAAGGCGGGCAGGTCCACCTGACCATAAATAGTATATTAAGCAGGCAATGAAGTCTTTTATGCATAATCCTCTCTCTAAGACTAGCTAACAAGACCCTTTAACCTAAAGAAAGGCATTTTGCATGTGTTTATTTCATGTTCATGCTCTTTTCTCATAGTCCTGACTCCTGAAGCCTAGTTACAGCCTTTCTGTGCTTGCATTTGTCCCATGAAGACATGTAAGTTAGCATGTCTTAGCCCAACGTCTTTGAAAATCAGCATGCAGCCCCGCAGATGCTGAGCCCCTCCTTGTTTACTGCCTTGTTATTTTCATTCACTCTCGCTTGCACTTGCAAAGAGAATCGCTAATGGCAATCACATGTGCATAGGGTGTCACACCCCAACACATGCCTGTCCGTGATTTATCACCCTCCACTTCCTGGCACACAAGGCAGCCCAACATCTGGTTGTGACTACTGCCCCATTTTGGTTTGAGGTTCCTTTTCTCCCACGGCATCTGAAAGCGCTGAGAACCAAAAATGACACAGGGAGCAAACTAGCCCACGCTGCGCTGGAGTAGGGCTTGAGTCTTGCCATAAAAGCAAGCAGGGAGCAACTTTCAGCAACGTGCATCTACAAAACACAGTCTGTTTAATTCCTGTTTAAAGTGTTATATGACCACACACCCACCCCCTCATGTCCTGCTGACACTCAAGACGTGGTTCGCAAACCACTCAGAAGCAGCTTCTTAAAGAAAACTCATTTTTATCCCCTTCACCTTTAACAATTTGAGGAGCTTCCCAGTCTGCTTTCAGAGCACGCAGATGGCATGAAAAGTAGTAACTTATGTGATGGAAGGTTGGATCAGATTGCCTGCTCTCACTGTCCAATGCAGGCATCCTAATTATCATGAAATCTAAATTCAAGGTGACAATAAGCAATTCAGAGAACTGCCAAAGGCTTAGAGCTTGGCTCGTAACACCTTCAACGGAGGAAAATAATCACTGATTCTATGCTGGAAACCTGTAACAGGCAGACCCCATAATTGTCAATCAATCAGAAGTGTGAAAAAAATCAACCCTTAATAAACATCACCGAGCTGGTAAATCTTGAGGGTGGACCAATTCCTGCTGGAGCTATTAAGGACATTTCCAAACATTTGTCTATAGGCAATGAACAAAGTGTGGACTTAAAAGGGACCTGTCTGTGAACTTTTAGAAGTATCCTGTGCAACAAACCAAGTATCCCAGTACACTTCCACTCTGTTCCATTATGTAATTACCATGGGAGTTTATGTGCCTTGATAAAGGTGCTGGTGTGACATAGTGGGTCCTGGTACATAGGGCCATTTCAGGACTGTTATGTACACAATGTCAGAAGAAAAGCAATATCACCACTAGTCTGAAGACCTGAAAAGGCCTCTCAAGGCATTTGACAGACAATGCTGGGACCTCCAGTACAACAAGTGATAGCCTGGGAAGAGCAGGCCAGTGGCTAAGGTTACCATTAATGCACGTGAACTCCAAGCAGAAAACACTCTTCTGATGAAATGTTTCTTACTGAGGAATACTTTATAGCTCAGGGTGGGTTATTCTTTATTTCACATTTTGGTTTTGCATGCTTTTCCAGACTGTCTTCCTGACCCAAGGGAGACAATTAAGAACAACAAGCCCTAAATCTGCAAAAAGAATTGTGAAGAGATGTGACGTATAAAATAAACTGAAAACAAGTCTTGAGACATGTTAACAGAAGTCCAAATCACAGAATTATAGAATGGTTTGGGTTGGAAGGGACCTTCAAAGATAAGAAGGGATATGTTTCACTAGATCAGGTTGCTCAAAGCTCTGTCCAGCCTGACCTTGAACACTTCCAATGATGGGGCATCCACAACTTCTCTGGGCAACCCATTCCAGTGTCTCCAGTACTCCAGGTGGGGTCTCATGAGAGCAGAGTAGAGGGGGAGAATCACAGCAGAGCACAGCAGGAGAATCACCTCCCTCAACTGCTGGCCATACTTCTTGTTATGCAGCCCAGGATATGATTGGGTTTCTGGGTTGCGAGCACACATTACTGGCTCATGTCCAATATTTCATCCCCCAGTATCCCCAAGTCCTTCTCCGCAGGGCTTCTCTCAATCCCTTCATCCCCCAGCCTGTGCTGATACTGGGGATTGTTCAGGTGCAGAACCTTGCACTTGGCCTTGTTGGAATTCATAAGGTTCACACAGGCCCACTCCCCAAGGCTGCCAAGGTCCCTCTGGATGGAATCCCTTCTTTCAAGCGTATCAACTGCACCACCCAGCTTGGTGTCATCTGCAAACTTGCTGACACAAATGAGGCATGACACCAGACATGGCTGGTGTGGGAGTATGTGGCAACTAGTGGATTTTAGCATCAAGAAATGCTTCTGCTAATCAGCTTTTATATCATTCAAGATACAAAATATTAGCTCCAATAACAGAAGGAAGAGAAATTTTGTTTGAGACTAAGCATACAGGCAATCACCTTCCCAAGGCAATTCAGCCCATTCTACAATAGGTGTCCTGGATTCTTGGACTGACCTATTCTTTGAAGGCATCCACCTCTCTCCATCACCTGGAAAAGCAAGATTTTACCAAACAGCCAAATTAAGTCTACTGTTGCCAAGAAGGGGAGGTTTTAGTTTCTCTCCCTCCTTCCCTGCTTTTCTTTTCTTCTGACACTGATTCCCCTTCTTTCCATACTTCTAGCTATCCCCATACCCACACCCTTCAACTTGATCTCTCCCCCGTTGCCCTGTCAAAAGTGAGATGATTTTACTTACAAATCCAAAGAGCCACTTTTTTGTCTTTTAGTTTTCTGCCGTTTCAGTGAATTGAATGACCCAATTATCAAACAATCAGCAGGAGCAAGCAGCCAGGTTTTCCCTGCTTTGGTGGTAAAGGGCTTATAATTCAGCTCAAGTCATGTCATGAACCATATGTGTAAGCATCCTTGTACACAGTTACTCATCTGCTCACAGAAAAAAGTTAATGAGTCAAAAATCTAAACAACAAACTTTCCTTTCTCCTCCTCCACATCATAAATTAGATATTAATAACACTCATGAAAAGACTATTTTGAAGACAAACCTGTGGCTCATGAAGCACTAAGCCTCCAGCACAAAAGAGCCTTTGTCCAAATGAAGTCAGACACACGTGAACAGCAATAAAAGTCACCTATGTGCAAGTATTAACATCTGGAATTGAAAACAACCCTGGTGGATGCACAAGGGGAAGGAGACCTTTCAAAATAATTTAAAATGTGTATCTAAGTTTTGTAGCTTTTCTTACAATTGTAAGTGTGCCATAGTTGCTACGTCTATGCTTATAAATAAGACAGGTCAAGGCTCATTCTCTGACCCTCAGGGCAATACATGCAGCACAGCTTGTGTCCATACGGCTAAACTTTCTCCCTCACACCCTTCCACATAGCGTGGCTTCATTCATACTGCTTGCTGGGAAGACTCACTGGCCCATGTTAGTTCCCAAACCATGCCTGGATGAGGGCTAGTTAGCAGGGGACAAAGCAAGGCAAAGAGCACAGGAACAATTAAACAGTTTGGATGATGCAGGGCAGTGCTTGAGCCCACCCCACACCTTGGACCTTTGCAGTTTACTAGTATGGATGCAGCCAGTGAGAGTAGTCAGAGGCATAGACAAGAAGTCATGGCTCTGTATATTTAATATAAATACAGTTTGATCAGCGGTGAGCTAAAGTCAGGATCTGCAATGCAAACACCGTAGAAAGAAAATTAATTTTTGCCTTTGTCTCCTGCTAATGCAGTCGCACTATAAAACTGTCCTAAGAGCATATTCCTACTTAACACCTATTTATATGCAGTATCATAGAGTCTTCCTGGCTGGATCTCACTTATTATTGTTGATAAGTAATCTGACTCCTATGTTTTAATCTACAAAAATGTCATCACAAACCAGGACTTACCAATTCCACAAATAAAATCTATTTTCCAGGCAAGGCTAGCTTCCTACTGTGCAGCTATTGAGAAAGGTTTGGGAACACCAACACTCGTTCTACACAGTATTTCCCTGTCCTGGGAATGGTGTTTTGGGGAGAGAAGACTTCGTGTGCATCTAGCACGAAAGTCAAAATGAAATATTCTGAAAGATGCACTGTTTGCCTTGCAGCGTTAGTCAAATGCCATGCGGTCTTGAGAAACAGAGCTGTGCCACTTCTCAGAAAATGAGGAAAGAAAAATGAGCAGTAGCCTTCAGTGTGACCACTGTGCGTTCTAGCATTTCATTTATGGTTTGCCTGCACCAGAGGATTAATTTGCTGTTAATCTGTACCCTCCCTATTCAGAAGCTCCGCATCAGCAGTGTCTTGGAAAGAACAGTGTCTCCCAGGACCTTCTCATAATCAAACTACAGAAACATGGTGTGCTATTACAGCAGGAACTAAACTAGCTGGAAAAGTATTTAGAGTGTAGTTATCAATGATTCATTTTTCACAGTGAAAGGATACATCAAGTGGGGTTTTGCAGAGGTCAGTCCTAGATCCGGTTCTAATGAAAATATTTTCATTTTCCTGGACACAGAGTACCTGGATCATGACCAGGAAGCTGGAATATAGATAATGTTTATTACATTTGCAGAAGATACCAACTAGGAAGTACTGCAATAAAGGGAGAGGGAGAGAATTCAACATGATCTTGAGAGGCTGGAGATACAGACAAGTCCAAGATACCAAAGTCAGCCAGGAACAATCCACTAGGCAAACACAGGATGAAAATCAGCTTTCCACATAGCAGTCCTGCAGATCACAAGGGTGAACATCAACCAGCGATGTCAAGTGGATGATGGACCTCATACCAGAAGATCTAAACCCTTTCCTTTTGCTCAACAGTAGAGTACTAGAGTACAGCTAGAGTACTGTGCCTGGTCTGGGGGTCTTGGTTGCAAGTGAAACATGGACATCCAGGAGAGAGTCCAGAGGAAAGAAAAAGAATAATCACTAATTTAGGCAATACTAACACTGTCACCATAAACAGCAGAAGACTGAGAAAGAACCCGGGATACGAAAAAACAGGGTTCAAAAACATAAAGGTTGCCAGGCAGCAGAAAGAAATAATCTGTTTTCTGTGCTCATTTGGACACATGAGAAGTAATGAACTAAGAGAAATTGCATCAGGAAAATTTTGGTTAATTACTAGGAAAATACTTCTAATGGAAAGGAAAGCATGAATGTGCATTGCCAGAAGAGTCTCCCCTGACCAAATATCTGTCAGGAGTGGTCAGTGTCCATCCTACTTGGTGACTAATGAGCTCTTGAAATGAGCTTACAGTTGCATGACTCAAGTGAAGCGGTTACCTCTCCATGTGTACAAGAAGATCCTGACAAAGCCAGCCTGTGTTAGCAACTTTAAATTGCCTGCTAGCCATAGACACAATACTATTACAAATCGTTCTCGGTTTCCAAGTTGCTTTTCCCAAATCTCCAGATCCTTCCAGACTTAATCCAGACTAATTCAGTTCCAGTTGTTTGCTCAGTCATCAAATCCCCTTACATGACAACTGAGCTTTGATTATCTGTGTTCTCCAAGATGGCAGTGATAAGGTGTATATTAAGTCACTGAGGCATCATGTTGCCAGCTGACCAGGAGCTCTTACCAAGACACTTCTTAACCTTGTAAGGATGGCAGAAAAGTATATAAGTTAGGGAAGCAGATAGAAAACTCAGGTCTGTCCAGGAGGAGCTAAATAAAAGGTGAACCTTTAGATCATCTATGCAGGTCGGCTACGCAAGCCAAAGATCCAGAGAGCAAAGGACAGGAAGAGGCGATTTGGGTTTTCAAGTCCTTACAGGCATGACAAACTGTGTACTAGAAATTTAGTCCAAATGGATTTCCCTCACACTCCCCCATGCAGCCAACCATTACCAGCAAAGAGAACATGTTTCAAACCTACAGCATGACAGAAAAAAAGGCAAGAAAGGCCAGAAGCATTCTCCAAGTATTACTGGGGAATTTGGGGGTGCACATGTGCAGAGGATTGTAGGAAATGACTTCCCATGCCCCAAAACACACTTCAGCAGGATCAGACCTCCCAGCCCCTGAACATGACGAAGGCAAAGCACCTCGGCATTATTACAAGTCCTGTCCCCTCTCTTCCATAAATTATCTAGGATTGTGATTTGAAACAGAAAACTTCTCATTAGCATCTCTTACTTGTGAGACAGTTAAATGTTTGATTACTATTTTCAAGCAGTATAAAAGCCACCAGTCAGCAGGCTGACAGGTTTCATCCTTGAAGGAAGAAGATATTTCTATTTACCTTTTGCACTTCTGCCTTGGAACAACAGACGGTCATTTCTTTGTAACAGGATTAAATGACCCCCACCCACCTCCACATCTTCCCTCTGTGTCTTTGGAGCTGCTCGACCTATATTTCCTTTCCTTTCTTATTGCTCTTTGTTTTCATTTACGTGTTTACTGAGAGATGTATCCTGCCTTGTCTCACCCCTGCCCAAAGCCCATCCAATGTAGTTTATAAAGTGGAGTGTGATTTGGATGGGAGCTTCTCTAACATGATGTTTGTAAGTCACCATCTAAGTCTTGCAGAGTGCCAAAGCCTGAAATAACCAAGCATTCAGCGAGTGACCAGCAGTGATTCTGGCAGTCAGCAGTGGATCCACAGCATCCACAGTGGATATTGCTTGACATCTAACCCAAATAAATGCACCATCCTGGCAAAGCAAAGATAAAAAGGAAAGATGCAGACAAGGTAGTCTTTCTCTGCAGTTGCTACAACAGATAGAGGAGAGCACCAGAGTTGTGATCACTGGCATGAAGGATTTTGCTGGTGTTACCACATCAGCTGTAGCAAAGAAAAAGTCATAAGGTTGGTCCCAGCCATCCAGCAGAAGAAAAACCTTGCAACAGCAGCTTGGGCTCTGCCTGCTTTTTCTTTGCACTCATTTATTTCTCACCCTGGGCATACCACTTAAGGCAGGATTCATGACACAGCAATCAGGCACATGAATTTCACTTCAGGGAGAAGGTAAATGCCTAATGCTAACAAAATGAGTCACATAAAGGAAAAAAAAAAAAAAATTTCCTGCCCAGGCACCTCACTAAATTTCTTCACACCTGGACTTACTTTGACGTCTAAGGCTGGCATCCACTGCACATGCCCGGGAATGCCACCAGCTCGGCTAAGTGCCCCTGAAGGACCCATCTCCTGCAGCGGTCTCTTGCCACACTGACAGCACCAGCTTCAGCGCAAAGCCCAGCAGTCACAGCCACTCTCCATCAAAAAAGAGCATGCAACGGTCACCTTCTGCAACCTTTTCAGTGGAGCCCAGGAAACCAGAGGTACAATTCCAAACCCCAGCTCAGCCTCAGGAGGGCTTAATAATTTCCACATCCTGAAGGGACCAGAGAGCCTCGCTGAAGGAGTTGCCTTCTCCTCCCAGGGAAGCTCAGCAGCTGCACAGCCCTGAGCCCAAAAGCCACAGGACACAGCCTGGCTGTGAAGCTTCACCACCACATGGGCGGATTTGAGTTTTGCAACAGTTTTACAGCAGCCCCAATGGTCCATACTGCCTCTCTTCTCTCAGGAGCAACAGTAACAAAAGCCTGGCCAGCCCAGCCATCCAAGGAAAGAATACCACAAACATTTTCTTGCTTCAGCCATCAGCCACACAAGGCAAACACCTACTGGGTGCCTCAAGTGGGCCCTGGTCATGGAGGCAGAAAAATTGCTGGCAGCATGGCGTTTCACTCCTGCAGCCTTCAAGCTGGGACTGGGAGAACTGGTGTCTGGTCCCAATTCCTGGCTGATGCACACAAGCACCTAAGTGCTCATGCCGGTCATGCTTTACACCCCTCCCGGCCTCAGTTCTCCATACAGCATCTCCCAGCACCCGCTGGGATACCAAAGGATGATGCAAAGCTTTTGAGTGACAGTGAGTGGGACCTGTAAGTCACTCTCATAGACAGGTAGAACTTTTTCTATTGCAGGCACTACAAGAGGAAATGAGTAAAAACATATCCACATTCCCTTGGACTTCAAAAAGAACCAAATCTTGATCCAACCTCTTTAGTGAAGATTACAAGCTGGAGGACTTTTCATAGCAGGAGTCAAAAAGCATCCTGAGAAAAGAAGAGCTACACCTCCTACTGCCCTGTCACGCTCTCAGGACTGTGTCATTCTTTCACCGCCCCACACTACAGTGTTTTTATGGTTTTCTTGCTTTCCTTTCTGCTCTCTTTCATGATCCCCCAGAGTTTCAATCCAAGTTGCGTTTCCCCGTTTCTTGTTCTCCCCAGCCTCTTGCATTTCTGGAAGGAAAACAAGGACAGAGTGAGCTGGCTGGCGTAAAAAGCTGTTCTCCCAACAAAAGCAGCACTTTCCAATAAAACTTAAGCAGTCTGGCTGTGCTGCCTGTGCTTCGCTTCCCTGCTTTAGGGCACATCTGCAGAGATACAGCAGCCTCAGATGGGTGACATAAATAATAAAGAATCATTCTTAATAATCAAGCAACTTCAGCTCTGCCAAAAAAGTAGGCGAATCACCCATTCCAGCTACTGCACACTTATAAATATGTTGATTTCTGGTGCCCCCCTTCCCCCAGAGCTGGTGACTGAACCAATCCCAAGTTTGATTTTTCTCTTAGTTGACTTGTTTATTGTCAAATTCCAAAAGGAAAAAAAAAAAAAAAAAAAAAAAGCACTTTTCAAATGTGATTTATGAAGTGCCTCTAAGTAAGCACATGCATGCACACATAAAAACACACAGGGCTGTGGTTCCAGCTGCACGGGAAAAGCAGCAACAGGAACTCTCACTGCATAATAAACACTACCTGAGCAAGCCCTTTTCTTTGTCTGTGAAGGCTTGAGGCCAGATCTTCGGGGGGAGGCATAACTGCATCACTTCATTAGCTTCTTTCAGGTTGTGAAATGATGATTTTTTTTTTTTTTTTTTTTTCATTTTGAAAAACTTCTCTTAAATACAGACACACACCCACAAAAGGCAACTATCAGCTCTTGGTTGGTTCAAACTAGGCCATCCCTGCACATCCAAATAGTTTAACAGCCCTAGCTTTAAGCCTTTACAAGCATCTCTTCCTGTCATCAAAGAGGATTGCTGCTTCATTTTCATTTTAAAGGGCAGAAGAAAAGCATATTAATCTTCAACCCATCTTTGGTTAATGAGAGTGCTGTGTACTCTGTCCCAAAGCAGCAGTCATCATCCAAGATGCTTTCACAGCTATTTGCAGAGCAGGGGCTCTTGCATCACTCATAAACTCAATATGTAAGTCACTAAGAAGCAAAACAGCATTTTCAGCAAGAACAGAGGTCATTTGCTGTAACTTGCATGCTCTGAGTGGCTAAATGGGAGCAAAGCATTTTGAGCCTCAAGACAACGCTCCATGGTAAAGCCCAGTCCAACAAAGCTGGTGTGCGCAGGGTGACGGGGACCTGCAGCTCCTGCTCTGCTCTGTAAAGCTCAAAATTACATCTCCAGAGATCTGTGCTCTGAGTTTTACCCCAACTCCTGCTCTCCTTCCAAGGCCTGTGGAAGTTCAGATATTTTTAGCTGTTTGCCATGAGTGAAGGAATGTCTTTTCCTAAGTTACCTCGTTCATAAGGGCTGCTCTGCCAAGACAAACATGTCCTAAGTGTGATTACACCGACTCTAGCCAGGGGAGAGAGCTCGCACCACATTAATGTGCATGCTTGAATCATAAGTACCTGGAATTATTAGTATTTATGGTGCATGAAATTACATTCCTGACTTCCTCACCTGGCCACACAGATAGGAGGGGGAGGGAATTTCAGATCCTTCCTGCCCTTACATGGCTGAGCACCTCTGAAAGCAAGTGAGCAGCCCTGAAAACCCCAAGACAAGCGTGGCGTCATCATGGGGTGCTCCGTTAACTGGGGCCTTTTCAGAAATACATGCCAAAAGGAAAGCCAGGGGTCAAGAGCAACTCAATTTCTTGCCTGAGGAAATCTTTTCTACTCCAGGCTTGCTTCATTAATCACACACTCACCTCCATGTGCCTCTACTCTCATCTCATCAGTCATCCCATAAGCAGACAGCAATTAACACCCTCCCGAGCAAAGGGACTAAGGACTTGATGAATAACCCCTATATGAAACTATTGTGCCTCAAATACCGACTAATTAACCCTCAAAAACACCATCTATGTTGTAAAACCAGCATAGCATTTACCTTTCACAAATGAGAAAACTAAACCATGGAAGTTAATTGACTTGCCCAAGGCCACCAAGGCAAATCAGTATCAGAGTAAACTAAAGACAGCAAAGCTGCTTCCTTGCTCTACCCCACAACTGCCTATGTGATCCCAGGCCTGAAGGACCTATATGCTGGGGGAACAGGGCTTCTCTGCTTCATAGGGCTTGCAAGAAACCCCTTCAAGGTGTTCAGACACAATTTTACCTGCAGATACCACATAAGCACTGATGGTAACTACTTGGAGGTCTGGGCTTTGGCACTTCAGCTGTGCCAGGCAGGGAAATGTAGATAATAAAAAATTCTATCAGTCTAACACTTTATCTATCTATTTATCAAAAAAAAAATTTAGCAGACCCCTAGAAACATAAGAAAAGCTAGTTCAGTGCATGGACAGAACTTTTCTCATGTTATCCACCACTAGCAAATATATATCGAATGGAGGTGCCTGATCCGTAGGGAATTAGTATACAAACAGGCTTAAGATGGGAAAATACTGTTATGCAGACTCTCGATGTCCTGCTTTATCCATTTTGGACACTGCCTCAGAATTACTGAGCAGCCCTCTGCCACAACCTCAGAGCTGCTCTGCGCTGCACGGGTTGTTGCACTATGAGCACTTGCTGGCTTTTCATTAACATAAACTGTAATATAGGTGGCAACGGGCAAAGAGACAATTACATCCATCCCCTCCAAGGGACATGCATTCATCACAGTGTGTCTCATGCACAGCATTTATCATCCTCTCAGCAGCGACAAACTCAGGAACAACAACAACAACAACAAAAAGGCTTAAACCCTTTCCAGGGAGTTCTTGTCTGCAAAATCCTCCTTATGAAAGACAGATGTGAACCTGCCAGTCCAGTCAGACACAGAAAGCCCTGGTAAATGCAGGAATGAATGTTCTCGCACACAGAATTGGCAAGAAATAATGGGGAGATTCAAACAATGAAAGTAGTAAATCATTTCAATATGACAGGCTGGATTTGAGAACGATTTCAGGCCACGGACATAGAAATCAAAGACCATCATCTCTGGCAATCCCAAAGGAAAACAAACCTTTCCTTTCCCCAGAAAGTAAAGTTATAAGCCAAGATGAAGCGAATTGAGACTGAGGAAGGGAATGATCCCTATTCAGCGAGGCACATTGCAATAATCAGAGTGCACACGTTACCGGACACGTAATTTAAAGCAGAGATCAAATTCTACAAAGCAAGACAAAAAAGAAAAGTAATAGTAAAGGAATGTTGTGAGCAACAGGAAACCCCAGCACTGACAGGGCCTTGCTGAACACTACACAAACCATACAGCACAAGCCACACCTGAGAGTATCTTTCATATTGCACAAATATTCAGTCCCCCTGCCAGACCGCGTGCATGATTTTTCTTCGCTTTTTATTAGCTAAGATCAAAATCCAGCACCTAATGAAAGCTCTAAGTGTCTCTAACCAGCAGGAATAAGAAAGATGCTAGCCTAATTTCTTGGATTAAGACAAAACAATAGGAAAGTTTGGGAGGTCTGAGTCTTACCTTAGACTCCTGGCAGCAAAGTGTGGCAGAACCACATCTGCTTCCCCCATCAAAGAAAATGCCCAAGCCCACTTTTACAGTGATGTCAACAGCAGCTTCTCAAATTAAAAAAGTCACCATTGTTCGGAAATCCAGGGCACCTGGCTAAAATCAGCAAGGTGACAAATGGCAGCTCAGCAAAGCTCAGCCCATTGCTGGATGCCACGGATGTTGCACAGACACATCAACCCCCCCAAATCGCTCACCGACGGATGGGAAACTTCCCACTCTCAAAAATGCATGTGCAGGTGATGACAAGCCTGAAAAATGAACCATGAGGGAGAACTCCAGACCCAAAGCAGTGCTCTCTTCATCCACCAAATGTCACATCCCTGCTTACCAGCTCTGCAAAGATAGGATATGCTGGTTGTATTAATTCTCAGCCTTCATGGCTTGTCTTTTTCTTTTTTTTTTTACCAATTTGTAATAATATCTCATTTCTTCCCTCAAACATTCTTACTTCAGTTACTGTCTCATAAGAATCTTTCATTTCATATTAAAGTGTTCCCAAACTTTCTTTCTAACCAAAATAATAGAAATTAATTTAGAAAGCTTGATTTGTAGGTGAGTTAGGTCCATTTACCCCTCTCTGGCCTGCAAACCAACCAGCTTTGACTCTTACAATCCCTTGGGAAATCAGGTTGAAATTTTAGGGAGGGATCCCACAATTAAGAAAATACAAAAAATATATAGCACTGTTTACTATTCTTCCACCACCTCAAAGCCATTGCAGGGTAATGTGCACTTCTACACTTGCCTCCTTTGTGTCAACATTCACAGCTGGGGGCATACAATTTCTTCAAGCTTCCAGTTGCTTTTCCCCCCAGAAAGATGGCAAACCTTTTTTTGCAAGCTACCGGGATGATCTCACAAGTGCCTAATCACAAGCGTTTCTGCTGTGGGTGACTGCAAGTGATGATTCAAACTATGTGAGTCCTGTTCCAATACAAGAGCGTAAAAATGCAGCCGCTGCTGCTTGGAACGTGGCCACTGCTTAGCAGAGCAGAAACACACCGCACGTTCCTGGGAAAAGCAAGAGGGAGTCATTTGTGTAGCATGTGAAAGGTTAGGTAAAGCTGTGGGTTTTGCACAGACATAGGAGAGATGGCGATTCCAGCACCATTGGCTTGGGCACCAGTGCAATACTGGCTCACGCAATGACCCCCTGCAGCCCTTCCCTAATGCCCTCTTCCTCCTTTAACCCTTATGCATCCCACTGTTGAGGCAGAAAATCCAGGAGTTGACTTGCTGCAACACTAGAGGCTCTAAGTATAGTGTAAATTTACCTTTTTTCAGCCAAGACCACACATAAAAACAATACCTGTTCCCCCTCTTCGACCCAGGGGAGTCCCATACACACCCGCAGGTTGCCACTAGCTAAGGAGAAAAACACAGGCCGTTTCACATCATTCCTCTCGTTCCATAGTTCTTGCTCATCTGCTATCAGTCTCCCATATTTATCACTGTGAAATCAAGTTATATATTTGAAAATGTATATCAACTGTCTGACATGTGCAAATCTATTTACAGTGCCTATCTTCTCATTACCCTGTTTACTTTACAACCTTAATTTATTGAAATGCTGTTTTGGAATATTGATTTCACTCAAATCGCAAATAAAAATGGGTTTTCTTGAAGAAAATGAAATGTATATTTTATAGTCAACAGACAGGAAAGTCTCTCTGAGTTGCTCTTGCATAGAGAAATAATTGGCCCATTTAAGAAGGCTGTGTAACGTTGCATAACTCAGGAGACGGAGGGCTAAGTGCTGATGTGCTGGGGGGATTGGGGGGGTTAAAACCTGCTCACAGTCCAGCATCACCAGACCCATTTATTCAGTCTGTGTTTCCACTTTCCCCAGTTGTGGCAATTGAAAGTTCTGCAGCAAAACTTGGCATTTAACTCTTTCTGTTCTCTACTGAAACTATCACCATGCCACCAGCTCTGCAGCAATCTCCATTAAGCTTTTGGCAAAAGGTGGGTGAGTGGGACTGGACCTTCTCCAGCGGGTGGAGAACGTAAGTGACATTGGTTCGTTTTGTACATAAACATTTTGCCAGTAACACTTTGTCAATGAGATGTGTGTAAAAGCACACACCTGACAGTGGTTTGCAGAGTACCTCATGCTGGGGCCAGGAACTCTATTTGCTGCTTAGTTTCTTCTTCCAAGCAATAGAGCTAAACTGCATGAGCCAAAAAAAACTTTTTGGCAGAGACTAGCTATATCTTTATTGGGAAATTTATTAATAGAGTTTGGCTGATAGAGTTGTAAATCCAGGTAACTAAAGCAACCTTTTATTTGAGGAAGAAAAAAAAGGTATCATTACAAAGGATATAGATTGTGTTCATTGCAGGGCTGTGAACAGTCACTAGAGATGGATCCAGATCCAGCTTTCTACCAGCAGGAAACCCTAAAATCCTCAGTGCTACATGGTTCAAGTGCCTTCCTACCCCATCCAGGGGCTTATCATGAGTGCTAAACCCCGCGTATCACTCATTGCCCTACCACAGGTGGAAGTGTCAATGCGTTCAAAGAAAAGAGCTTTGCAAATCCTTATGGGTCTCCATATATGGAGACTCCAGCTGTGAATCTTCATACCAACTAAAAGGACTGGAGGCATGTTGAACCAAGATATACAACCAAAATAATTTCATGTGAAACAAAGTTCTAGTGAGGTGGGAACTCCCCCTGCAAAGCTGCTCCCTGAAGGAGATAATCATCAGCCACTGAGCTGCCTCTGATAAGGGCTGTTTCTGCAGCATTAGCAACTGCTCGCTGGTTATTACAGCTTATCAGTTGGCTAGTAAAACAGACAGATTTGGGATTTCTCACGGTGGGAGTTACTAATTATTCAGTTATAGCACACAGAACATGGAGTGGGAATGTACTGACCTGCAGAGCACTGGAAGTACCTGCAGATGCGTGCAGAAAGACTGTCCCTGTACCATGGATGACAAGATCCCTCTCCAACACTGCCTTAATTAAGCAAAGCAACCAGATTGCTTTACAGACCTTTATACCTGCAAACATGCCACTCATACATTCTGACTGACTGTCTTCAGTTCAACTGAAAAAACACAAGTGCCACAAGACTACACAGCACTTTAGGCTGAGGACACAAGCATGGGTTTAAGCTCTAATCCACTGCCCATGCATATTGGTAACCACCTAACCCTAAGACGACCATCCTCCTAAACCTTCTGCAATGAGCCAGTCAGGACAAATGTAAGTCTGAAGCCACCTGTAACATGACTAGACCTGCATGCTTCTTCCCAGAAGCCAAGAAGAAAGTCTCCTTTCCTCCAGCATCACAGCTCAGCCAATCCCAGCACCGGCTTCCCAGCGTCATACAGGAGGAGAAGACCTCCTCGGGCAGGTGTCAGTCTCAGCCACAGCACAGAGCTGTTACCTGCCTCCTCCTAGCCAGAGTGCATGCCCAGACAGAGTCATGACAGAGTGTCTGCATGGAGACAGAAGACACTCTTGGCCAAAGCTCAGCCCTCAACAGTAACACACAAGATAAGCAGAGCAGTGGTGCCTATGTCAGCTGCTTCTCCTCCATGTCTTGGCTCTGGGCAAGAGAGACTTCTCACAGACATGCAAGAATTTTCTCTTTGGAGTCTCTGCTGAAACTAGCATGAAACCCCATTTAATGCGAGTTGTGAGGATGTACTTAATGCAGCTGCCACCTACTGCAGTGGCCAAGCAACTCATAGTCTCCAAATCCCTTCTCTTCACAACCTCATGGTGAAGCAAGGCACTGCTCTGAGTCTTATTTTACAAAATCCCATCTGAGATGCTCACCCACATTACCAGTCTATGGCAGCTCAGGGACCTGGACATCTGTCACCAACAGGGCTAACACCACTGAGGAGATACAATTGGAAAGAGCATTCCCATGCAGACCTTTGCTTAGAAAAACAAAAAAATCCATCAGAACTGTTGCAGAAAGAAACAGCCCTTGGAAACCTTAAGGCCAAAGTTTCAGACTCAGGGGAGTCTTCTACACCTGAGAAAATGGGACAACTGGAAATATGGAAGCAACCCAAAGGTGCTACAAAGTGGTCTCCACAACTTGCTGCAAAGCTGACAGACATCTGTATTTCTTCATGTTGCTCCTGTGCTTAACAATAAAAATAAATAAATAGCTATAGTTGGCTGTGTCCTGAAAGAACAGCCACATCATGTGGCAAGTCCCTCAAGGTGTCAGGGCTGAAACTGGGCCCTAGAGAGCCTGAAACGGCCACAACTTCAAAAGGGCCTGCTTGTTCTTGAGCCCAAATGGTGGTGCCACAAGCAGAGCTTATTTGTGGGGCACAGGGCTGCAGTGACAAAACGGCTTCAGCGGAGCCAACCTGTGCACAGTCAGCTCAGCACAGCTAAACTCACAGCTGCAGAGCCAAATCCCAGGGGATGGGATGGCATGTGCTAACATAGTATAGCCCTGTGAGACCTTATGGAATTACATCTGGCCCCTACAGCAGGTGGGCTGGAGCTATCGACTCCAGGAAATCTCCACCTCAATGTCTTATTAAAGTAAATCCCTACATAGCAAGAGAGGCAAAGGAAGCTTCTGGGTAGGAGGCCCCTCCAGATGCAAAAGTGGGTGATAAGCAGTGAAGTCCCACTGTTTCGAGGGCACATACATTACCCAATGGCCCAAACACCAACAAGAGGAGAATTCTGAACTTTCTGAAGCAGTTATTAATGTCACCATTGAACTTACCAACAGCTACCAGAAGGATATTTAAGATATTTTTCCTCTTAAGTTTACTATAAGCAACAATACCTATTGGCCAAAGCTTCCTTTGAAGTGACAGCTAGGGTAAATACATGAGTCTTGATCTATACACAATAGGGGGATCAGGAAACAGGTAGCCTATACTGTAGATACTTGCCTTAAAAATGCTGTCATTGCAATGTTCGTATTTGCTCCTGATCCATCTGCAAGAAAGCTTCAAATACGAAAACTTATTAAATCCAGAAACAGTAAATTATCTACAAGGAAAAGGGAGAAGAAGCAGCTCCTTTAATCTCCCAGTAAAGAAGCAAAGGAAATTGCATCATACCCAGATGGGAGACCGATGTGGCTGGCCAGACAGACAGAGGGATTGGTGCATTGGCATTAATGTCATCACTCCACAGATCCAGACAGACAGACACTAGCTATAGAGAAGAGGGCCAAAGTGAATGCCTAGATCCAACTCCCTCTTGGCCATCCGAGAGTCTTGACACAATTTTTGTATCTGGTTATTTTCTCTCATATAAAGCACATCAAACCCCTGGCCCTAATGCATGGAGGGGAGTGAACTTTGCCACTCAGACACATTTCTTACACCGTTCTCAAACAACGTGGGAAAGTTATAATTCTCTTTCCCCAAGTGTAAAACCCACCAAATCTACAAAGTTGAGGCTGAGCTGAAGAGCTACACTTGTCTTAATTTTCAGGGCAATGTAAAAAGAAATGAGAAACAGCTTCTTGACTTAGTTGTCTTTTTTTTTTAGTGCTGCAATCTTTTTTTTTTCTGATCCATTATCTCGTCAGTAGCAACACAGTTTGTTTTCTGGCCCCCTTCCACAAGCTCTCTAGGTCAGACAGTGGTATTTGTTTTAATGTAACAAATATGGTTGTTAACCAATAAGAGGCAGATGTTTATCCCAAGAATGTTCCCTACAGTATCCCAACCCCCCTTTCACCAAGATTACTTCTGTCTGAATTCAGTGCATTTAAAAACCTGTCTGAAGTAACTACTCCAGAGACTAACAGATAACTGTTACTTAGTGGAGAATTGTATCTTCTAGCCTTCATTCCCTCTGGCCATGCCCCTTACCATTTACACTTCCCCAAAGCAGAGTAAGTACTGCCAAATCAGAGGGGCACCATTTCAGACTTCATCTCCCCCTCTTATTGCTGGGTAAGGGTTTTTTTCTATGCATCAGCACCCCTAAAGTCTTAATATATTGATGCCAAATACACTGATAGCCTTGACCCAGATGTAGTGACTCCAAAAAAAGGAAGGGAAGAGCAGAAATCAAGTCAGTTTTCACAGCCAGCTAAATAAAGGCAGATAATCTGCCACTGCCTGAGACCAGTTAGCTCGCAGCCAGTTACTACAGAGCCACTGAGAAGCAGTAACTATTGCTCCTCTGAGCCCCCGAAAGCCCTAATACACCATCTGCTTTTGCTCCATCATACATCCTAACTGCAGTTTCATGCTCGCCAGGGAGCATCCTACAGCACAGAGGGCCAAGGCATTGCCGCTCACTCTGTTGATGCAAGATCCAGTTTAAGGGAGCAGCTCCTCACCTTGTCTAACTTGGCCATTCCTAATGATCTGCTGGAAAGCTGGGTGCAAGATCAAAGCCAAATGCAGATCTAACCCTGGAGAAGCAGAACAGACATTAACAGCAGTGACAGGGAGCTCCAAATTTCTGTAGGGACCTCAGCACCTACCTGTGAGCCTGAATGACTTGGCATGGCAAAGGTTAACTCAAAGGGCCACAGAAGGGGGAAAAACATTTTAAATTAGAGGCAGGAACATTTATTAGCTAAAAGAAAAACCTCCCTCTCCATTGGGATCTGCCTTGGTAAACACTGGAGACACAAATCAACCAAATCGCCTGGCCAGCCCCGCACCCCACATCCAGCCAATGTGTGGAGCCGGTCGCCTTTGCTCTCTCTGGCAGGACTCTCTGCAGCTTTCCTTCTATGAAGTTTGCTTACGTTACTGGCTCCCTTTGCTGACATTGGCAGCTTGCTCAAGACTTTGCAAAACTATATTTTCCTGGATATACTTAATCTATCTTATTTTTATCCCATCTGTGACAAAAAACAGCCACAGCACAAACCAATCTGCTTAGCAATGTTGCCAGCTACGTGGATCCCATGACCTCCTAGATACGCTGCAGCAATGTTTTCTGTTTATCTGCTGCTGCTCTTGTGCGCTCACCCATGTCCTACCCCTAACACAGCATGCATTTGCAAGTTCTCTTAAAGGCCTCTTTCAAGCTGAATTAACTGAGTCTCATGCATACTATATCACTGAGTGTGGACTTCCAGACCTTTCTTTTTCCATACAAAGTTTTAAATAGGTTTAAACTGAAAATCTTACTGAGGGATCTCATGTGTTCTCCATACACGGGTCCTGTAAATGGAGTTGGATGCACTCCCTGAAAGAATCTACTACAGCTCAGGGTGTCCCAAACAAGGATACATGGACCACTAATATAAAAAAATACATGGCCCAGCTTGCGCAATATTAGACAATTATTTTCATTTATACATATTTTAAAAAATGGCTAAACTTTGAATATTTACCTCTTTATTTTCCCCATTTTCTTTGCTGGTTCACTGGCCAGCATGGAAATGTACAGGCATGGGTCATCTTCATTTGTCTGCAGACTGCCTCAGACTTATAGACGAAGGAGTGCTGCTCCAGACGATGCTACTGGGGGGTGCCCTCCTTGGCATGTCGAGGAGGTGAGAGTCTTCTCAAGATACCATAAATCTTGTGCTTCCTCTACCTCTGGTGACACTCTAACTCCACAGCGCACCTACTCAGCCCCCTGCTAGTAGCACAGCACAGTCCTTAATGATGAATTCAAAAGAAACGGAGTACACAGAGTTCTTGGGAAGAGGGATATAATTACTGCATTTTAAGTTCTCCTGGAAAAATGAAAAAGTGGTATTTTTTTGGAGTTAATGTCTTTTCCTGCTGCTCATTCTGGCTGGAGGCATCCTCCTGTCTTTCCTGACTAGCATTCATCTGTTTCTTTCTGAAATGCAGGAGATAAAGGAGATGCCTCCTGTGAGATTGGGTGGGGAAGGAGCCATGGTCCACAGGTGAAGCAGGGAAACATGAAAGATCTGTAATGCTCATTTTCCTAAGGATTTCACTTAATCAAATTATCACCAAACTGCAAGCCATTTCTAACCACTAATTACCCACTGCCTGGAAACTATTTTGAACAAACATAAATGTACAAAATCTGGTTGATGAAAGCCTTGAAATGTAGATCCTGGGAAGTTTGTGAACTCTAACAAACTGTGAAGAAACAAAACCACAGTTTCTTTTTGTAACTTTGATCCTATTCTGGGGGCAATACACAGGCACATGTAACAGATCTTTCCTTCCTCTCTATTTTCTTGCCAAGGATGCCATTTAAACTCTGGAAACAACACTATAGCTACTCCATGCTGTCTATCCTCCAGAATATATCAGATGTTATTTAAGTAAATGCATGCTAGAATTTTTCTACAATGCCTCCTGGTAAACAGCAGCCATAATGAGCCTATGTTCAGACTGAAAGAGCTAAAAAAGCTGAACTGAAGTCAAACAGAACAATTTGGTATTGTCCTACAGTACCAGACTCCGCATAGTGATATAACAGACTAAATACTTAGAAGAAGGAATGAGGGATCACAGATGTTCCCCCACAAAAACTGCAGCTTGCCTTAGCACTGACTTCTCTTTGTCTTTTGAACCTCATGAGAAAGACTTGTCAACATATATTGCACTACGGCAGCACAACAGCTGAATCAGCTACCCAGCCATGGACAAGGGGGAAACAACCTCATAGATACTCTCAGGTAGTCCATGTCTCCTCCTGAGGAGTTCTGAGCAAGTTTACTTCTAAGTCACATGGCTCAATGGAAACAACAAGGTAGAACTAATTCCCTTAAAAGCCATAGAGATTTTTACATTAACTTTTCCTATACTATGAATTTTTAATCTGTAGGTCCTTATGACCCAAAGTGATTTTGCAGATTGAAACATCAGGTTGTTTTCTGTAGACCAAAGTTCAAACTCGGATGGAGGTTCACATTTTCCCTGTAGTAACCTAGTCCCTACATTCCCCATCACAAAATTTCTGCTCAAAAGCAAGACCCCAAGCTTGGAAATTCGGTGAGAGAGAGGATGGAAGAGATGATGTGGCTCTTCAGCGGCCTACCTTGCAGCCAGCTCTTGAAACTATAATTGCCCAGAAATGAAATGTCTGCAAATTCAGAAGATAAACAGGACAAAACCCACAACACAGGTGAGCTGCATCCATTCATCAATAAAGCAAGAGCAAATATACATGAAATGGGAGATTTTTTTTCTGACCCCAGTTTGGAATCTGCTTTTCCTTCCAGGGTCAACAAACCCTCTAGTTTCAAACTTTGGCATATATGCTTTGAGAATTTGCATGCTGTGACGTCTCACAACAGATAGCATGTCTTTTCTCAAGCAACATGTACAACAGAAAGTCATGGGGATTTTTTCCACCCTTCCCTCATTAATAAGACATGGCAGTCACTTAGAGCTTCTCATTTTTCCAGCATGTTGCAAGCAAGAAGGAATGACACCTCTGACAGGTGGCTTTGAGGTAGCATTCCCATTTTGCAGTTGGATAAGATGACCTTCCTATCATCATGAATGCTGGACTGGTGAAGGCTTCTTAGCCCCTCCCTCTGCGCTTAGTCTCCTCCTTAGATCCACAGTGGTCCTGAGGGCTGCAGGGGCACGTTAGGCCCCAAAGAGCCACTGCAATAGGGCTATAATTTAGGGGGCCTGTTTCAAAATGCACTGTTGTGAAATAACTCTAGGCTGTCCAGGAGATATGGAAAGGCAAGTTAGGAAGGTTTATGTCTACCTCTTGAGGTTGCTTCTGTCAAGCAGGTGGTTTTCTTCATATCTTTGCCTTCATTCCTGTATTTCCCAGAAAATACCTTTATTCCTTCCTCCCCAATTCAGGTTGTCTTTTGCTGTTTTCTGTATGCTTTCACTTTATCTCTGAGCTGATTCAAACTATGTGACCTCTGCGATGAGAGGAAAGAATCAAAGGTCAAGAAAGGTCTTATGCTCTTTCTGTAGTAGTGAATCAAACTGTTCAGGACACAAGCATGGGTGCTGGAACTTGATTGCCTATGCTATTACACACAGCTATCACATGCTTTTAGTCCAAGACAACTGGTAGCCTCATAGATAATTCCCAGACAAGGCTCAGGAACCAGCATGCACCAAATGCGTGGGAAAGATGAACCACTGGAGCACGCAGTGCCTGCAGACACAGGTGCTTCAACCTTCCTAAAACTTCCCTCCACCATCCATTGAGGCCATCAGACATCAGCACTTCATTCCAAGCGTCTGTGTCAGGGCGATAGGTGACAACTCACAGCTTGGTATCCATCTCCCCACAAATGTTTGCAAAACATACCCACTTCAGAGTAGGGAACCTATTTGTCCGATTCTGGAATCCACTTGTACTACTTTGACTACACCATTTACATTTGCTTTAAGGATATTTTATGTACTCAGGAAGGGGTAAAAGCAGCTTAGTATATGTGAGAATTGGTCTCACTGAACCTCCACCTTTCCTTTAACTGCTATTATCACACACAATAGGAACAGCAAGTGTTTCAGAGCAGAAACCCTGCTGGTTCAGGGCAAATGGGTGCAGAGTCTTTAACGTTGTTGCAGTGCCAGGGAAATGAACAAATTTGCCCCCTGGGTTGAAGCTAAAGGAATGAAATAGTTGAGCCCTGCCTAAAATCACATGGGTTTGCTTGGCTTGTCTGATGTTGTTCCATGGTGATTCACAAGCACTTCTCTGCCTTGCTTTCTGGTCTGCTGTGTGATGCTTGGCAGCGAGTTGCACTGTTAAAGCTGTGCAGAGAGCAAACTAGAGCCCTGGATGGATACTTTTGCTTTTTTTTTAAGCAAGCGAGCTCCTGCCTCACAGAGACCACTCCAGAAAATTACAGAACAGGCAAGGTCTGGACAGAATCAGCAAGTATTTAGTGTTGTTGGAAAATAAAGTCAGATTGCATGGCATGATAGCCATGTCATCCCCTTCCTAAGATGTATAATTTCTCTTAGTAACAACAATAGGCAGTGCCTTGCATACTGCTTTGCAAATACTGATTAAGGCCAACAATACTTCTCTGGATTTTTTTTTTGTAGCCTGTCCTTTGCATCTGCAAAAGCTGAGCTATGGAAAGTTGACCTCAGGCCACATTTAATAAAAGCCTTACCTTAGTGTCGCAATAACGAACCTGTAGACATCCCACACAGCAGCATGACCCAGAGCACCTATCTTAAGTGTTCAGGCATCCAACATGGTCAATACAAGAGCACTGAATTTCTAAGGAGTGACTCAGAACCTGTAAGCATACATGTATGGTCCAGAGAGACAGGGTGTCTGTGCAGGGCAATTAGGTGTTCCCGCATGCCGAGTGAGAAACTGCTGAAAGCCAGCTGGAAACACCAAGCCCAGAGATATATCTGAATAAGCACCTACCTCCTGGCTTGGTCCCCTCAGAAGCTGGTTGACATGGCAGAGAAGCCTTTCCTAAATATCAGCTGGAAGTTCTCACTAGAGGTGCACGAGATGTTCACCGCCTGACACAGCATTCACTTGAAGGAGAGGTGATGCAGACCCATGGAGGAAGGTGCAAGCAGAAGATGGAGGTTGACTTGACTATTTACATAGTGCCCGTGGTGTACCCCTTCATCTCTGGGGAGGGTTTCTGCTGCCACTGTTGCTGTGACTATGTGTAACCCCTGTTTTAAAGCAGTTGGTCAAGAAGAGTCAGCATGCCTGGTAGGTTTGCCTAGCCCGGACTTCTTCAAGTATGCACACAAAAAGGAGGGAATTCCCATTTTTCCATTTGTTTGCTTTTTAAACAGTAAGACTCAATACTGAAAGCTATTTAGACTCAGGCTGACCAAATCTCATACCCAGAGCTTCCATACAGGCCAATGGTTGCAGGCTTTGGACAGAGAAGAGAGGTGACGATCTTTGGGACAGAAAACTCAACAGGAGACAGGAATCCTCCTTTTACACTTGGTGCTATTCAAGTCTCCTTAGCTGGCTGAAGAGCATCCTTCTCATTTCTGAATTCCAGCAGAGAACAGAAAACACAGACTTCTTCAAGAAAAGAAAGAGGGAAGCAAGGAGGATTGTCACCAGCAGTTGATCATTCCCTGCTTCCAGCTCCTGCTTGTGGAAGAGAGATAAGGGATCTCACCTGCTCTTCGGGCAGATCTTTATCCCTTCTTTCTTTTGCATACCTGGTACCTGGCACCACATGCTGCTGTGACATTCATGGCATCATTGCTCTCAGGAGAGCTTTTTGTACTTGCTGTGTAATCAGATCCAAATCTGCTCAATATATTAATCTGATTGTAACCACTGTATCAAGTGGAGGAAAAAAAATAAGCAATTTAAGTTTACAATCTGACAACTGTTCCAAAAACCAGAGCATTGTGGATAGTAAATAGAGAGAAGCAACAAAACAGGAGTCAGAGGAATTTGAGTCTTTCATGGTCACTGATGTAGTAAATCAGCACTGCAGTTTAACACAGCCAAATGTAGTGTAAAGCAATATGTCTGAGGGAAAGGACTGAACTTGAAAGCATGTATTTAAATGTGACATTCATGCACTACACTAGCCAGGAAAAGGAGGCTGATTTCATTAAAGAAAAATAAATCTCTGAAGACTATATGGTCCATGTATGCATTAATAAAGAAGAAGGGAAAAAAAAGGAATCCAAGCATAATTTGCATCATTTTAGGCTATGTCAGAGGGGAATCACAGTGACTAGTAAAATAAAAGGAGCACAGGATGTATATTATTAAACTAGTGAAATGAAAACCAGCTGGGAAACTCCAGAAGAGTATCTTACATGTAGTGTGTCAGGTACCACTGAGGATGAGACATGGGTTTCACCGGTCGTTATCTCTGTCCTTAGTACAGTGACTGATGACCAAGAAGCAAACTCAGATTTAATTAGCAAGCTCTCTGTGTATATTTAAGTTAAGGTAGTGCCTGCATATTTAAATTATGGTAACTTTAGATGTTCTCAGCTTTCCACTGCACCAGCCCCTGTAGAAACAACCCCCACTTCAAAGTAAGATGGTCAAAGAGGAGAGAGCAGGGAGTGGTGGTCTTTCTATTGCCAGTGGTCAGTGGAGGAGGAGAACATTGAAATATAATGGTCACAGGGGAAATCAGAGGGATAGGTCTGGGTTTTTTCATAACCACAGAAAGCTTCTGAGAACACTCTCCAAACTGCAGGTACAAAAATGTCCTTGCTCCAGTGAAAACCAGCTGCTGCTGGTGTGGAAGGGGACAGACTGCTCTCTGCTCCTCGGGGTAAGAACAAACACTGGCCAAGGACAGTGGAGGACAACTCCTTGTTTTTAACAACACTGTAGTTCTGTAATGTTGCAAATGACCTGGAGTGCATTCAGAGAGACTCACCCCCAGTAAACTGCTGGGAAGATGATGTCCAAGCACCTTGAGCTGGGATTCCCACCAGTGGTTCTGCAGAAATCGGGTATCTCAGGGTGAACAACCCAACGCTGACCTTCCTCAGAGGTCGAGTTTGTTCTCAGTGGGGAAAGAAAACCTTTCAGAGTTACCAGACTAGGCTGATCAAGAACTAACAAGAACTGGAGAAGCAACAGGAGTGGCCTCCTCCACTCTGCCTCCAGAGAAAAATCTGGCTTTTATTACAAAATTCCAGCCTCGAGCTTCCTCCCACAGGATAGACCAAGGAGGCCCAGACTTGTACGAATTAACCAAAAATAACACTTCCAGGGAGGGAGAGGATGACTGAGGGGATTGCTGATGGGATACAGAGACCTCTCACCTCCTTCTCACCAGTTCAACTCCAGAAGAAGTCAGGAGTAAGGAGGAAAAGCCTCTGGCTTCGAGCTGTTCGGTGCCCTTAGCCAATTTACTGGGAAGCAAGTGACTCTGACACAACCACCAACACATCAGGCAGCCCCAAGCAGCAGACAGAAGAGCAAAAACTGTCCTTCCAGCCTCAGCATTAATCCATTTTAAACAGCTGTCAGTTGCGCAGTGGCAAGGCTCAGACTGATAGCGAGCTTCAGTTGCCAGCAGCAAATGTGTTTAAAAATAGCCAAAGCGAACGGGATACTGTTTAGAGAGGGAAGGAGGCATGCACCTTTGCGGCTGTGTTTGGCCAGCAGCAGGGATATCATCTGGTCGATCCTGACCATGTCCACTACCCATCCTCACTGCTGTGGCATATAGACAGAGCAGGGACCAACAGCTCCCTGGAGCAAAGAGGCAAGGGCTGTCCTCAGGTAGTGGCACTGCATTAGACGAAGAAAAACAAGAGAGCTGTGCAGGCGAGCTGAAGACTCAGTAGAGCATGTAAATGTTACCTTAATTTGTGCATCAGCACTTAAAAACCACAAGAACTGGAGCTACGCAAGAGCAAAGCAGATGAACACAGCGTGTCTGATTCAGCCTGGGGAGACAGCTGGGACCGAGCTCAGAAGCACACACAAGCGTTAGCGGGCCAAGGCTACCCCAAATGCTGCTGCTATTTTCTAGGTGAACCCCGGCAGAAACTGAAGCAGATGTCCAGCAACATGCTGCTGGGCAGCGGCAGAGCATCTTTGGAGCAACCTTGGGCAGGACAGGGAGCACCACACCAAGCTCAAGCACTGAAGCAGGGAAAAGCAGCTCAAAGGACCACCAGAGCCATAAGAAGCCACCAGTGATGAGAGAACTCTCCTGGCGATCTCAGTCACCACCATGGGCCTGCGGAGCAGCAAAGGGTCTGGCTCAGGGACTAGAAGTAGCACAGGCTTGCGTCTCTAAGCTGTTACAAAATGAGGCTTGTTTGCCCTGCCCTTGTGCAGGATGGAGAAAGGGGGTAGGGAAGCACGTGCTCACTCCACCTTCTTGCAAAGATTCTTCACAACCTGAGGCCTCTTACAATACTGGTTCCCCCGCTGCAGTGAAGTGGCTGCGAAGAGAGGCTTTACTCAAGGTAGTACTTTGGTGATGTAATTTAAGACAACAGGATTAAACTGAAACAGGCAATTTATGTTGTGCAACAGGAAATATTTCCAGACAGTAAAGTCTGTTGGGCTCCAGAGCATTTTCCCAAGGTAAGCAGCAGAACTGGAATCTCCATCCCTTGACTCATCTGTCAAGAGTACATGAGCAGTGAAAGTGTGGTGTGGAGAACACGTTCGCACAAGGAGAGAGACGGGACAGGGACCCTGGTCTTTGCTTTTACAGCCGTTCTATGCAAAAGCAGGGACCCAGCATTTGCTTTTACATGGAACAGTGTTCCATTAACAGGGCAAAAAGCTGAGATTTAGGGCCAGCAAGAAAGCCATAAAAGCCAGAAACATCTTGGTGGTACTCAAGACCCTTCAGTTCCCATCATGATCTCACACTGAGTGGGTTTCTCTTGTCTTGCTTTCTCCTTTGCAAGTCACAGAAAAAAGCAGATATGAAGGGACAGATTCTTATTTGCCCTCAGCTGCTGTAAATCAGGAACAACTTCACTGAAATCAGTGGAGTGATGTCAGCTTAAAATGAAGTAAGTTCACATTTAGATCCAAAATAATTAAGGATGAAATGATGTTCATGTCCCACTATAGCACCCATAGGTGAAGTTTTAGGATAGTTTAGAAACAGACTACTGAAAACTGCATTTGAGACAGAGGCTCATCTCTCAACACCTATATATAAGGATGGATTCCTGAAGGACTTCAGGTCCTATCCACCCTTCAAACACCCAAAAGCAGCACCTGAAGCGCAGTTAGCTCCCCCAGTCACCTTACACAGGCAATGATTCAATTCACCTCAGAGGTGAGTTGTCTGTTGGACTCGTGTAAAAATTTCAGTCTGTCACTCCATTTCTTTTCATATTAAGAAATACAGAGCACAGTTCCAGGTAAATACTGTTCCTTCAGCTCCTTAGAGGTGCTGGGAGTGACTCCTCCTACAGCTTCTCTCCTCCCTCTGTTACCTGAGCTCATTAGCCTCTTGGCTACGTCTCTGCTAGTAAACTAAACCATGCCAAAGCCCGTTCTTCAGCCCTGAAGCCAACTGGCACGGCCTGATGCCTACATATTATTAAACTTTCTTACACACTGAAACAAGGTGGCTGCATCCAAACTGCCTTTCTGGAGTGTCCTGGCCCATCCTAACTCGCAGCAATACCCAGAAGTTGTCTCAGACCAACTCGTGTGTAGTAGACCAGCATGGTAGCACAGACCATCAAGACCAGCTCACTAGTACGGGTAGAAGCCAGCTGTGGGGAATGCTGACAGTGAAGAATACTTTTTGAAAAATCAGTAAGGAGTAGCACAGTACTCAGAAAGAGTCTGGGAGATGGGAAGACCCAAAAAAGTATTTCCTACTCAACTCAATTTAAAAAAAAAATATGGCTTTCATATAGGAACTGTGAAACAAACTTTGAGTTTTTATCTAGAAAGTGACTCCAGGCAAAGCTGTCCGCAACGTTTCCTAGGTCCCCCCTTGCTTATGGCAGCAAGACAAGGGATACCAGGGCTGGACAGGGAGCTCAAACTTTCCCCAGCCATGGGAGATGATACACCTCGGCTGGAGGCCAGGGTGAAGGGCTGATGTGCTCAGGGTGTGCCCAAAGCCCCCTTCCTACGATCCCCATCTTGTACCTTGTCCCACTGCATTTCCTATGGGAAGCAGGGGGTGGGGGGCCAGAGAGGACTCTACTGCAAAACCAACATAAAATGAGGGGGAGTTGAGGAACCAACAGGAAATGAGCAATGACTTGGAGGTAAACACACTGTACACAAAGCCTTAGGATCATTTTCCCAAGGGCCAACTCCAAGGCTTTTTCCCCCCCACTTATAATTAGCTGGCAAATACTGCATATAAAATTCACCTTCCTAAATGCTGCTGAGTAGCTGGAGGTGTTGGGAACTAACCCTGCCTGTGAAGACCCTGGGGTTGTGCAGTGCTGACTCTATCTGCTGGTGTATAATGCTCTGCAAGCGCTTTTTTCCCTCACTTACTGACATGTTGAAATTTACTGCCTTGTGTCAGTGAGTTCAAGAAAGCCTTTTAACTCTGAAAGCTCCGGGAGCCGGCTCCAGCACATGCTTCAGGATTTCTCCGTCAGTTTGTTACGCCTTGTTTGTCCAAGAAACAGTCAAGACTGAACGAGTCAGGAATGACAGAAATAGTACATGAAGTCACAGTTGCTCTACTTTAAAGCACAAACATTTGTGCCATTTTCCTACCAAATAAATAAATATATGTGTCTTTAGCGAGCAAATAAGGAAATGTCAGAGGAAAAGCATTACAGGCAGGTTTTTAGAGATGCCAGCTGATCTGTGCCCGCTCCTCCAAGTGAGTGTAATACAGATTCCCACAAGTATCAGTTCTTCCTGGTCAGAAAAGCAATCACCGGGACAGTACACACCCACAAACCCCTTGAACACTACAGCAAGCAAGCCTTAGGAAAAACCCGTAAACACTAGACTCAAGCTGAAAGACAAACATGTAAGTGAAAACGCTGAGCACCCCCTGCTCTTTGCCTCACCTCCATCCACTGCCTTCCCAGCTTCTGTACAGCCCCACGCTTGTTTCTCCATCCCTTAAATAGCTCTTTTTTCCATCAGTCATATCAAGCCACCAGCATCTGCAAAACAGCACCAATGCCAGCCCTCGCAGATGCTGACCTCTCCTATGGAGTGAGACCCACGCTGGGCTCCCACACGAGCGGCACTCCCCAGCCGAGCTCCCTTCCCCGTCCCTCCCGCACGCCGCAGGACCGCACCGCAGCCCCTCGCCCACCCACCGCCCAAACACGCAGCACCGGCATCCCACAGCCGCTTGGCTCCCAACCACCTGCATGGACGGGACCACAGCCGTCAGCGGTGAAGTTTGCAAGAGAGAAGAATGTTTTTGCTCTCGCCTTAGGTTCGCAGCAGCCTGGGAAGTACAGCCAAGCTGCTTGGAGAGAAGAAAGTTGTTTTACCGTTCGCTTCTTCGGCGCTGCCGGCAGTGGGCTGGGAGCTGAGCCCAGTAGGGATGGCGAGAGCAGGAATGCGGCGTGACAGGCGAGAGCGTGAGGTATGCCCCTGCCCTCTCACATCCTCCCCAAAAGCCGCCAGTCGGGAGGGCGGACGCCTTGTGCGTCTGCGGGAGGAGAGGAGAGCGGAGCGGAGCGCGGGAGCGAGTGTCGAGGAGGGCAGCAACAGGAAATGACACAGAAATTTTACCAGGCTCCAATCCAAACTTGGCCCCTGACATGAAAGAAAGTGAAGGCAATTTGGGGGTGGGGGGGGGGAAGAGAAATTTTTCCCCCTCATTAACCAGCCTAAAAATCTGCTGACTGGAAAAAAAAACCAGCACTGTGACAAGTTTTATTAAAGCAAGGAATGAATGGGGGGGGGGGGGGAGGGAGGGGATTCCCATCAGAGTTTATTTATTTGAGCAGGACTGGTGTGATGATGTTAGACACTGAGAGCAAAATGCCGTTTTCAGCAGCTTTCTGGCTTTTCTAAACTCCTCGAATGCTCTAGCTTGTGCCTGATGGCAGCAGGCAGGGAGCAACATCCCCCTTGCACCCCGTGGGTCAGCTGCTGCCTGCGAGAGCCCGGCTCATTCTGCCTGGGGTTGCAGGCAGTGGCTCTGAAACGCAGCACTGCCCACCGCTCCCGGTCTGTGGGGATGGAGGAGGAGACGGCCCAGGGCTGCTGGGGTCCTGCGCCCAGCCTGGTGAGGAGCACATAGCTCCACACACCTCAGGGACAAGGCAGGCGGCAGCCCAAGCACCAGCAAGGCATGACGATGGCGTGACCCACAGAAGTAGAAAATCACACTGGGCGTGTGGTCAAACCTTTGCCTTGGTGGATGGAAGATACTGCCTTAATTGAGCAAAGCTGGATGGATATCTTCCAGCAAGGCAAATCCTCTGAACGCCTTATGAGGAGCAGCTGAGGGAACTGGGGTTGTTTAGCCTGGAGAAGAGGAGGCTGAGGGGAGACCTTATCGCTCTCTACAACTACCTGAAAGGAGGGTGTAGTGAGGTGGGTGTTGGTCTCTTCTCTCATGTAGTTAGTGATAGGACGAGAGGAAATGGGCTCAAGCTGTGCCAGGGGAAGTTTAGGTTGGAAATTAAGAAAAATTTCTTTACGGAAAGGGTGGCCAAGAATTGGAACAGGCTGCCCAGAGAGGTGGTGGAGTCCCCATCCCTGGAAGTGTTCAAAAAACGGGTAGATGTGGCACTTTGGGACATGGTTTAGTCTGGTCTACCCTTGATTGGCTTAGAGTAGACTTGGTAGTGTAGGTTAATGGTTGGACTGGATGATCTTAAAGGTCTTTTCCAGCCTAAACGATTCCATGATTCTATGATTCTATTCTACATGCTGGGTACAAGGGGACAATGACTGTTGAACTGGGTGACAGTTTATAAAGTATCCTTTAGACCTAACACCTGGTACGCATGTGTCCTTGCAAGCAGCCCAGACCTACCCTGACTTTAGGCTTTCTGCAAATCGCACCTGCCTTTGCAGTAGGCAGTGCCCTAAACCCTTTGGTAGGAACCCATGACTCTTTCTAAGAGGTCCTCTTGTCTTTCCAATTTGGGACACACACCACAGCTGTAGGGTGGATGAGATGTCCACACAACAGGTCACTATAGACTGAGGAGCAGGTCAAATGGAAGTACATGAATCACCCCTCATCCTGCTCAAAGATGTCCACCAGATACAGTAAGCTCTAGGGACAGCTGGCACTCAGGTCTAAGCTCAGATTCAACTCTTTCCTGGAAACAAAATATAAACATAGTCATTCTGGCCACAAATCTGAAAGTGGTGGGAGATTTTTATTCCTTAAAATTGATCTTTCTCAGGGTAAAGATGGCCTCCCTGAGACCTCTCCACTCCCCAATCATTTAATAGGAATGTAACAGTCCTATTAAAATAATTATTTTTAAATATTCCTATTTAATAGGGATATCTTAAGGCCAGGTGAGATCACTCATTTGATCATTTCAGTCACCTGGTCTGATCGCCTGCATAGCTGAAGCCACAGAGCGGTGTCCCAAACCAGCACCAGAACCGCTAGAAATTATGGCACGTTTTTCAAGGAGACATCCCACCCTGAATCAGAGACTTTCAGTGAAGGACATTCTACCCAAGATAAGTTATTTCAGTGGCTATCTCCCCATCAAGAAGAAAGGCTGCCTTTTTAATCTGTATTCGTCTGGCCTCACTCTCTACCCTCAACCCTGGCCATCATTCATCAGTCCACTCCAGGAAGCTACAGATCAGGCATGGACAGTGAAGGGCTGCAGCCCACCAAGGTACAGCCCAACCTCAGTTTACCCTCAGCACAGCAGGAATATTTCAAGCCCAGGCATAGCTGGGGTTCCTCCAGTATTTTGGTTGAAAGCACCCAGGCCATGCAGCTCCAAGTGGAAACTGGAGCCTGCTGTTCCCTCACCACATAGGTTCAACCTTACAAAACCACAGACAAGTTTTCTCGTAACCTTGTCCTGAATAAATAAAATCAGCTGAGCTTTTTTACTCTCTCACGGTAAGGCAGATTTTACAGACAGACCACAAATCGTGCCTGTCACTCTTTCGAGATCCATTTCCATTGCATTAAGGTCCTTTTTGAAATGTGCCTACCAGAACTGGATGTGGTATTACAGTAATGATCTCACCTATGCTGTAAATTTTTAACACATTTAGACTGGTATCCAGTTGCTCCATCAGAAGCATCTCTCTCTTTGCTTTGTGAATGTAGTAGAGTGTTAACAAGCTGAATTAGGGATTTATTGTTATAGTATCATTTTACTCCAAACTTCAACCTTAAATACAAAACACTTTAAAATTTGGCATTTATACAGTGTTCAACATATGCTTTGATCCAAACAAGGGCTTTGACCTGCCTAACCTTTGCTGTATTTTTTTCACTCTTGTGAATGACTTGAGCATGATCTTAAAGTATCGGTTGTCACTCCCTTAAGAAGAGGTTATTTTCAATTAATCAAAGAAATATAAACAGAGCCTTGTATTGAGTTCAAATAAGCTCAGAATAGTTATGCCCTTAAAACAGATGTCTAAGGCTGTGTCTCCTCTCAGATCAGAGCTGGTGTACTGTCAAGAAGAGGTCTTGCAGATCTGTTTGCTCAACCAGCTCAAAAAACTACTGTCAGCTCCAAACCCTGACATACTCCAGTGTGGCCCATTGAAGTCAGTGAACAGGGCAGCTCATGATACAGGTTAGGGGATCCAGGCCAAACTCAGATTTGCAAGATCTTTATAGATTAGAGAGAACAGGGGAAGGGAATTAGATAGCACCATACTATTTCAAAGTAAGGATAGCCCTGTATCAAGCAGAGCATACTACACTTGTTTCCCCATGGTTCTGATCCTGACAAGGTAAAATAATAAAAACAGAAGTTGAAGAGACTGTAAGAGACTGTTGGTGCACCCTGTAATGAACTAAACAGGGTCAGGGCTGGTCTTTGGCCCTGGGGCCAGCAGGCACAGTCCAGCCACACACAAGTTGGAGGCTAAGCGCCCTTAACCTCCAAAAGAGAATGGCCCTATCCAGACAGCTTGTGGGAAACGAGCTCTGGCCCATGCTAATGTGCAAGCCATGCCAGAGGGCTGCCGCTGGGCTGGGATAAACAGGGACCACAGTAAAATTTAACACCATAGATAAGTTTTCCAGTAGCAGGACCCTGGTGCTATTTAATTACCTTAACCAATTAACTAAAATATAGCTTGTCTCAGAATGACAAGTTATCCGAAAGCCCCACAGGACTTTCTCTTCATCCTGAAGCCTTGGATAAATGCAAGCTTGCCCCTGTGAGTCTCAGATTTTTCTACACAGCTTTAACATACTTATTTCTTGCACTTTGGACACTGATTTTTGTCCATAAGCTGTCCAATGCAAGGATCTCATCTCCCCCTCAGAGCTTTGCCTTTGCAGTCCAAAGCACAAGTGCAGCTCCTTAAATCCATGGGGTAGGATGTATCTCCACTCAGCTTAGCTCTCTCAAAGGTAGATCTGAACTAAACGCCTGTGCTGTCCCTCTATAGTTAATAGATACTGGCACTTGTGGAGGATAATTTGTCTTACATAAACATAGTTTAAGACAGGTGAGATGAATCACCTCCAGAGCTGCCCCTCCTGCTCCAGGGATTATGGAGGGAGCCTAGCTAATTCTTTCAATCTCTGCACCTAATTTTTCAGTGTCTAACTTGGGGGCCAAAAGAAAGATATGTGTTTGCCTGGCATAACAGAGCACAGATTATTTCATATCATTATTTCATATTTCATTTCATAAATATGATAATAGTGTCATCATGCCTTCTGATGCCAGAAACAATTAATCTTGTGTAGCCTCTGAACAAGGTAGACTCTGATTAGGCCATTAGATTTCACACAGTTGCCACTGGAGCCCAATAAGATGTGCGACACTGAAGTGTATCTTTTCAGCAGGACATCCGCTCTGGATTGCAAGGTGTCAAGAGAGGGGAGAAGCGACTGTGTCTTTCATTAGTTCATTATCCTGAGAGTAATAAATGAGTTTTCAATGTGAATTAAATGTACATAATTAAATATCTCTTTGTTAGGTGGCATTTTCTCTCTCTAAAAATACTTAGTATAATCAGTCAGCTTTCAAACTTCTGATAAACTAAGCTCATTCACAAATAGCACCTGCAGCAACACCTGGTAAAGGTATGAACAACACGTTTGAGAGTAGTCACTTTGCAATTAGCTTCCTTGACAATGAACATCACATTTCCATTTTTACCTAAAAATAAGACTAGCAGCAGGCAAAAGGCGTCTCAAAAAGACAGGTTTTGCCTGTTTATTTGTGAGGATGTGCAACATGCAATCCCTTTCTGATAGGCATTTACCTGTGAGGTGTTTAGTTCTACAAGGTTTAGCCGTCCTATCCAGACAAACAACTAATGAGATTCTAGAGAGAAATAACACAATTTGCATTTGGGTGCTATATAAAGGGAATGAATAAGGGCTTTGTTTTACTTGTTTGTCTTGCTTTTTTTTTTTTTTTTTTTTAATGAGAACTGTCCAAAGCTCAGTTTAAAATCCAATGGTATCATGGTCCACAGTGGAAACCAGTGGGACCTGTGGATGAATGACCTGCACTACCCTGGATAGGGCTAGAAGAGGTGAACAAATCTCTTTTATCCTATGGCTAGATCTATAACTAAAACCACAACACTAATGATGTGCCAAACATTGTTTTTATTAGCTACACTCTCACCTTGTTTTATCATTTCAGGGAAACTACTTCTATTTGAAAGACTATCTTAAACCACTTACAGAAGCAGGACTAAGGTCTGGTGATTTCAAGCAGAAGGAACAGTCTTACACACAATTTTTTTGTTCAATACCTTCCATTTCATGCTAGAATGTCTGAATCCCACAATTATAATGCCACAGAGATGAAGCCTTTTCTGGTTTTTGCAGTTTCATGGAGATCACTGCAGTTTTCACACGTAAACATTAGTTTACCTGCTAATTTATAAAAAATATTCCTACACCTTTCCAGGCATGCCTGCTTCTTCCATATTATTTTTGGTATTTATGAAGCCAGCTACACAGACTTCACAGGCAAATGACCTTAAAAAATGAATGAATATCTGTAACATTTACATCCTATGTATTTTACGGCAGGAGAAAAGCTGGTTTCAGCTTCTCCCCTCTCCCCACCCCTCCCCCCCAAACAAATAAGAATTGTTTCTCTGAAGTCCGTCCCTCTGCAGAAAAATCTGACCTACAAATGGCTTTCTCATAACTCAGCAGACTAGTTTAGTCCTCAGATGGATTTATCATTAACCACATAAGCACATGTTGTCCATTCTGTCCAACCTAATGAATGTGCTATAAATAAAATATCTCTAAAAGCAGGTTTCACCATACTTATCCAAGCTGTTGCTGCAAGTCCTTGTAACTCCCAAACCCACTTATGTTAGAAACATTAATCACTTGATTATAATTCAAAGCATCAGCTCTCTACAGCTGAAACTCCCTAGCACTTGACTTTGGCTAGACCTCTAACCTCAACTTATCACTTTCAGGCATACTCCACATTTTCTTCTCCAATCTGTCACTAATGTAGAAAAGACGTGGGAAGTCACTTTTGAAAGGTATTTTTAACCTAGGAGTGTCTCATTAAAAGGAGAACTTAGTATGGAAACTCTAAAACAAAACCTTTCCCATTTTACTTGGCATAGCAATCTGAAAATACCAGAGGAGCATTTCACCACAACCCATGTCATTTAAAACCCAAGCAATGGAAAGAAAAGGGAAATTATTTTAGAAAAGACACTGTAAGTGTAATTCCTACCTATCCCACAAACATTTTATACAATCATAGGGTTATCTGTAGGGCTTTGTATTCTCCATCTTGAATGAAGGAAGCTGAATCAAGCCATCTATTAATTCTGACTTGCCTGCTCATTCATTAAGACTGTACATGGACAGTTTGGATTGTTTTCTACTTATTTCAGCTGACAATATTGAGATCATATTCTGTCTTGACAAAAGTTTTTAAAAACCCAGAGAAACAAAAGATTAATTGTAGGAAATTATTTTTAAACATCATATGCTTTAGTCTGGAAATAGAAAGACAAAGATAAAACTCCCAAAAGGAAAGCCACAGCTAATAAGAGCCTGAGAGGAAATGATCACATATTCTCAGTTCTTCTGATGGATGTTCTTCTAGTCTTATTAATCAGAAGTTTGTGATGTCGATAAATCACTGAAGTAAGATAACAGATGAAGGTAAGTTTAGATGTAAAATGATCCACAGTGAAGAATTACAGTAAAGGAGGAAAAGGAGGGGGAGCCAAATACAGTTTTATAAACTGCATCCTCAGCTTGTGAGGACTTCTAGCTAACAAATGTCATTCCTTTTCTACATTATCTAGGAGATTAAGAATGTTTCTCAATGTATAACTGCTGGGAAGCCTCTGTAGCACCTTCTCCAGTTACTCCAGGAGGTTTACATTACATCAATTGCTTTATTTTTCCATCAATTATGATTTCATTTACAAAGAGGAACTTAAAAGTACCTTTCTTCTTTTAACCTCTTTTGGAGGAAGTAGGCTCCAGCAGCAGCAGCAAAGGAGAATCCAGGCAAAACACTGATGGCTTTGACCTTCCAAGGTTTGTCAGATTCTGCTTTCAGATTCCAGCAAGTTTTCTAGTATGACCTTATCCTGCCTGAATGAACCTGTGTCACAGAGGTGTCAGCAAGGTCTCTACACCTCCGATTAGTCTATATATAGTGCTGTTGATTTCTATATTCGGCAAAACCACCCAGCTATCAATCTACATGTATCACAGTTTGTGGTTTTCAAGGAAAGCATTTCCCAGAGCACTTCAGAAGTAAATAAATGCATTTGAGATGCTGTTACTGATAAGCCAGTTCCATTCTCTGCCTTCTCCTAGTGGTTTTTATGCTGCAGAAGACAGCCCTGGTCATCCAAAGCAAACCAAACCATGCTTATATACTGCAAATTCAGAAAGGAAGGTTATTAAAACAAGGCAGTTTGCCAATAAGGCAAAATTCGCCTTGAGCAATGCAAACCAGAGGCACACCAGACACCTGGGAGAGAAAGGACAGAAGTGCACTGGATGCCTTTGAGGATGCTTTCAACTGAAATACAAATCTGCGTGCTTCCCATGTAGGTTTTAGTCAGTTTTGCCACAACACAGAGAGATCTCCAAGCTGATGCCCTACCAAGCTGGCAATGCTACCTCATCCTGCAGGACAGTACTTGGTAGGCAAGTGCATCAGCTTGGTCCAGATGCAGCAAAGCTATGCAAGGGACGTTGCTTCTTGAACTGATAAACCCTACCGACAGAGCACATTAGCATGGATGCACTGTGGGTATTGTCTTACTCCATGTGGAGCCAGCCCAAACACCTCCATATATACTGTATTCTGCAGTAATATAAATTGGGGATTACAGTTAAATTTTTCTATAGTCCTCAGAGCTTTCCTTGCTGGGACTATAGCTGAGGTGTCTCTGGCACCATCTACCAAATGCTTCCAAATCTAGGTTGCAGCAGCTAACAGGGAAATAGATCAGCTGTGGAGTCAAAGGGACAGCCTTTGACGTGATGAGATATTGCTATAGAAAATAAGGACAACTTATCCCTGTAATGACTGTGGGGTACTCCATGGAATAGTAGGGATGGCTTTTCTGTCATTTCTGTACATGCTAAGGTTTCTGTATGTAGCTGTGTTTAAAGGGAAGTACCGAAAACACACATGAATGGACATTAAATTACAGCATTTTCCTCCAGGCTTTCTAAGCCATCATGAGCAAAAACAGGAGAAAAGTACATGTTAACATAAATTCTAAGATGAGATGTATAATTTTACCCATATACAAACTGAAAGAGTGGAGAAGAGGGAAAATTAAGAACAAAAGACAACAAGAAAAAAAAAAAAGAGAGAGAAAAAAGAAGAAAGCCCTAGAAATGAGGTCTAGCATCTGAGAAAAAGAAAGCAGAATACCTGGTGTCCAGTGTTGCAATCTGAGGTCTGCTGTGAATGGATGCACAAATCTGTGGCATGGAAATGAATCAGAATTACTGTCCCAGGGAACACACTCCACTGGAGCACTCTAACTCATCTCAGGGGGATATGTAAGACTTTACAGATCTGATTCTTGCCAGATGATTCTTGCCAGATGTCTGACTATAGACAACTGATCACTAGCAGACTATCTTAAGATAGTCTTCAGCTGAGACACACCACTTCCACCCCGAGAGCACTTAATTCTTGAAATGCAAAGGATTGAGTGCTTGCAATCAGCATCGGAATAACCTTAAATTATACCTTCATGGTACAAAGCCTCTGCTCTTGAAATATGGACGCAGCTCAAAGAAATAAAGGGGTATCCAGGCCCTCTTTCCATTGCTCTTGAATGAAGTATGGAATAGATTTCTAGCTCTGGATTCAGGCCTCAAAGCACATCTGGAAGTGTCTCTCCTTGCATACATTAGATTAGATACAGTCATGAAAACATAACTTCCACAAATATCATGGATGATGAAGAAGATTCCTGGCCTGAAAAAATATTATTGTTTATTATGTTACCTTGAAACTGACTCCTTAAAAGCTGCTGATACCACAGCCATGAACTTTCATCTGCAGAGCCTTGGACTGCCATACTTCCTGTGAAGTCAACTGTTTGAAAATCCACCCCTGAGCTAAGACATCAAAATCTTCCTAAACCACATGGTTCTTGTGCATTTGGCACAACAGCAAAAAATTGCACGTATCAAACAGGCGTCACCTCACTGCAATACTCAGCCAGTATCCCTTACCTGCAAGAGGGAAGGAACTGCAACACAAGAAAAGGGGGAGTCTTTGGCAACACACTAAGAGACAAAAGAACAAACAGCCCTTCTCAGCAAGCTCACCTGGCACAGTAGGCATGGATAAAACATTGCTGTCTTCCAGCATCAGTGTTGTGATGATTATGAAGAAACTCCCTCCTTCAAGGCACGGTATTTGTTGAAAGGAATAGATAGAAAGACCTTTAAAGTTGGAGGTGGAGCTACCTCTGGTCACAGAAACAGCCACATCTCCAGCAGCAGCACTGCTGCTAGGAAGCATTACATAAATGAGTTCATGTCAGGTCACAGTCAGAAGATGGTCACAGGCAGGAACACTCCAGTAGGCATTATTTTTCAACTTCACAGCCAAAAGCAGGCAATTTTTTAAAAGCAGTAAAACACCACTGTGGTTGCAGACACCATTTGTGAATAGGAGGATGGCTTCACAGTTAGCTTGCACTGCTGACTCCAACACCACCTTTGCTGCACTGAGTTGGTGAAAATGACATAAATTTTCAATGAACAGTCATTTAAATTAAGGCACACAACCCATTGGGAGACCTTCTGTGGAAACCTCCACGTTCTTGAGGCCAAAGATCTGTTCCCAGATCCAAATCCACTCAGTAGCTACTTAACCACAAGCATGTCCCATGTGCTAGAGAAGAAAACATGACACTGAGGATCCTGTTCTTAAAAATTCAAAAGATAATAATACACAGAGGAGCCATGAAAGCTTTCATCCCACTTGCATAGCACTGCTGATGCTTTCTCATTTCTAATGGTGATTACAGAGGAGAAAGAAACAGAGAGTCCCATAAAAGTGCAGACTTTGTGAGGGGCTCAGCAAGGAGAGTGTTTGGTCTGTCAGGAGCCCACAAGGCAGGAGCAGGCATTCCCAAACCATAGAGGGCATCCCAAGCCCAGAACTGGAGATGCTCATGGTCCTGGAAATGAGCAGGAAAACTGTAATGTGGCACCAAAAAGGGCTTCACAAATAGGAAACTTTGGGAACTGCTGCTCTTAACGGTTTTAGTTAGATGTTGGTAGTCATGTCTTGTTAAGGGTTAATTGACTGTATTCAAAATCTCAGTGTTGCATTTCTACTCTTAGGAAGGTGATGAATTTGAGCAAGAGGCAAGAAGCTTAACATATAAGCAAGTTGCCATAAAAAATAGGACAAATAAAACCTATCTGACCTCCCTGAAGTTTATAAACTCTGCCCCAACTTGTTATCACATGGCAAACCCTTCCCAGTAACTACAGCATGCATGAAAACTGGTCATTGCAAAGAAGCATGGTCATGCTTGGTGAGAAATATTATGTATCTCTCTCTTTAAAACACAGCTTTTTTTGGGTTTTAGCGATTAACCATTGGCCCATCTGTATACTCAGAACTCAGTCTTGCTGACATGTTCTGGACCCTGACCTAAGACTCCTGAATCAAATATCCCTTCTTCCTGACTTATGCCATGGTAACACTTCAACCTGAAATCCCCAGTGCCTCAGAGAAGGAATCTTTCCAACGTGCAGTAGTACACAGTGAAAGCTGATGCTAAGCTCTCAGGTACTGCTATTTCTGAATAATGCCTTTCTGGTTGGGCTGGCTAGATCAATACAACTATGGGACAGATATGGACATGGAGATATCATGATACAAGAAACTCAGCCAGCTGAGAACATCACTGCACATCAAACCTCTCCACCATCTAGTCCAGCTTCCCAAAGAATTCTGAAATTACTTCTGTGCCCTGATCCTCATCTTTGTCGTCTGGACCCGGGACATCTCCAACAGCATCCTGGCTTGTGTCAGGAATAGTGTGGCCAGCAGGAGCAGGGAGGTGATTGTCCCCCTGTACTCGGCACTGGTGAGGCCACACCTAGAATACTGTGTCCAGTGTTGGGCCCCTCAATACAAGAAAGACATTGAGGTGCTGGAGCGTGTTCAGAGAAGGGCAACAAGGCTGGGGAAGGGTCTGGAGCACAGGCCTTATGAGGAGCGGCTGAGGGAACTGGGGTTGTTTAGCCTGGAGAAGAGGAGGCTGAGGGGAGACCTTATCACTCTCTACAACTACCTGAAAGGAGGTTGTAGTGAGGTGGGTGTTGGTCTCTTCTCCCATGTAGTTAGCGATAGGACGAGAGGAAATGGGCTTAAGCTGCGCCAGGGGAGGTTTAGGCTGGAAATTAGGAAAAATTTCTTCACGGAAAGGGTGGTCAAGCATTGGAACAGGCTGCCCAGAGAGGTGGTGGAGTCACCATCCCTGGAAGTGTTCAAAAAACGGGTAGATATGGCACTCTGGGACATGGTTTAGTCTAGTCTACCCTTGATTGGTTTAGTGTGGATTTCGTAGTGTAGGTTAATGGTTGGACTGGATGATCTTAAAGGTCTTTTCCAGCCTAAACGATTCTATGATTCTATGATTCTAAAGGTCCGGAAGAAGACAACGGTAAGCAACCATGATCCTCTGGCTCAATGGAAAGAGAAATAAGGGTCTTATCAAAGCGGTGGAATGAATTCCTTTAGGAACTGCAGACTACTACAAATCTCATCCCCTTTCACTAAAAGTTCATGGTGCAATTCTTTAGTATGTCCTATGTGAAATAAAATACGTAAGAGGATACACATTTCACAAAAATCAAACCGCCTTAAAATCCTATCAAAATAATACACTGCACTTCAAACACTCCTCCCCAGAGGGGAGGCTGTGAAAACAATAGTTGAAAGATGTATAATCATTTTGCCTAATGCACTACTGGAACACATTCAAATGCTCATCTGATGAGTGCAGGAATAGAAAAGAAAATAAAATAGTTCAGTTCAGGCCAGGTCAGGTGATCTTCCCAAAGATTCCTCCTATCCATTTTCTGAAGAAGCACCAAACCCAAGACATTCTGAATGCAGACTGCTACTCAGAAGGGAGTATGATACAATAATAAAAAACAACAGTCAAATTTAGAATAATATTAAAAATTAAAACTGAAATCCAGTAGCTGTTTGTACGTATGCCCCCAGCTCACTGCAGCACAATGCTTTTCTGTAACTCCTGGAAGATTTTAGAAGGTGGTAAATAAGTTGATGCTCTCCACACACTACATGCATTAAAAAGGGGTAAACAGGCTTATCCATCATAGGCTTGTCTGCTTAACATCAATCCCAGGAAAAAACACACAACTATGATGGGACTCAACAAACAAATAATTAATGTCCCACAACAATGGTTAATGGAAAAGAGACCTTGAGAGATTAATCCAGCCTCACATTTTGATGAGCCTAAAATGAGATGGATAAAAGTAATAGGGTTGATGTTTCCAAAAAGCACCAGACTTCAGTCCTGAGTAATAAGGTTGACTGGTTTAAAATCAACATAGTGCAGTGTAGATGAATTGGACACCAGCTAACTGATACCTTTCCAAATGAAATAGAATCATAGAATCATAGAACGCTTTCGGTTGGAAGGGACCTTTAGACATCATCTAGCCCAGCCCCCCCTTGCAGTGAGCAGGGACAGCTTTAACCAGATCAGGTTGCTCAGAGCCCTGACCAACCTGGCCTGGAATATTTCCAGGGATGGGGCACCTACGACCTCTCTGGGCAACCTGTGCCAGTGCTTCACCACCCTCGTTGTAAAAAATTTCTTCCTTATATCCAGTCTAAATCTATTCTTCTTTAGTTTAAAACCATTACTCCTTGTCCTGTCACAACAGGCCTTGCTAAAAAGATTCTCCCCATCCTTCCTATGGGCCCCCTTTAAGTACTGAAAGGCCACAATAAGGTGTCTCCACAGCCTTCTCTTCTCTAAGCTGAACAACCCCAACTCCCTCAGCCTGTCCTCGTAGGAGAGGTGCTCCAGCCCTCGGATCATTCTTGTGGCCTCCTCTGGACCCGCTCCAGCAGGTCCATGTCCTTCTTGTGCTGAGGGCTCCAGAGCGGGATGCAGTACTCCAGGAGAGGTCTCACCAGAGCAGAGCAGAGGGGCAGAATCCCCTCCCTTGACCTGCTGGCTATGCTGCTTTTGATGCAGCCCAGGATACGGTTGGCTTTCTGGGCTGCAAGCGCACATTGCTGGCTCATGTCCAGCTTTTCATCTACCAGTACCCCCAAGTCCTTCTCCGCAGGGCTGCTCTCAATCCCTTCATCCCCCAGCCTGTACTGATATTGGGGGTTGCCCTGTCCCAGGTGCAGGACCTTGCCCTTGACCTTGTTGAACCTCACGAGGTTCACACAGGCCCACCTCTCCAGCTTGTCCAGGTCCCTTTGGATGACATCTTGTCCTTCTGACGTGTCAACTGCACCACTCAGCTTGGTGTTGTCTGCAAACTTGCTGAGGGTGCACTCAATCCCACTGTCTATGTCATTGATGAAGATATTAAACAGCACTGGTCCCAGTATGGACCCCTGAGGGGCACCACTTGTCACAAGTCTCCATTTGGACATTGAGCTGTTGACCACGACCCTCTGGATACGACCATCCAACCAATTCCTTATCCATCGAACAGTCCACCCATCAAACCCATATCTCACCAATCTAGATAGAAGGATGTTGTGAGGGACTGTGTCGAAGGCTTTACAGAAGTCCAGATAGATGACATCCATTGCTTTTCCCTTGTCCACTGATGCAGTCAATCCTTCATAGAAAGCCACTAGGTTGGTCAGGCAGGACTTGCCTTTGGTGAAGCCATGCTGGCTGTCTTGAATCACCTCCCTGTCCTCCATGTGCTTTAAATAGTAAACTGCAACTGTTCACTCAGTGAGTGATCCTGCCTTATTAAGTTGCTATGTAATATTTTTACTGCTGACATGGAAGAAAAAGTTAAATTATTACTTAGCAAGTTTGTGAAATTTTGGGGAAGTGGTATGGAACAAAGAGGATAATAAATCAAAGCAATCCAGAAAGCAATCCAGTAAATTGCACACAAGCCAACAGTAAGACTTTCAATACAGATGTATGCAAAGTCCTGAATGTAAGATTAAACAGTGGAGATCTTGCTTCTCAGATATGAGGAAGGAGACCAGAAGCAAACTGGAAAAAGCCTAGCCAGTTATAGAATCTAATTGGTTTAACATGGACTACCAGTCTGACATCTTCAGCAGGGTAATGCATGTAGTAGAGATGTAATATCAAGTAGAAGCAGCAAATAAATCATATATCATCCCAATCTGGCATTGGTGCAACTGCTGCTGATATTCAGAGCCTATTTCAGGGGCTGTGGACACTAAGAAATGGGAAAGAATTCAGGGAAAAGACACAAGGATGAATGAAGAATTGGGAAACTTCATTCTAGAGAAAGACATGAGAAGATATACCTCTTTAATTTTACAAAGAAAAGGCTGACAGGTTTCTTAATCACAGACTATAAATATTTAAATAGAGAATAAAAATTAGCTAATGAGGTTTCTTCAGCCTTAAGAGTAAAAGATCTAACAATGGCCAATAGCTAGAAGTTGAATATAGACACTCAGAACAGAAATAAATCCAGTTTCTTTGACAATTTTGCAACGGTTGTGGGATACAGTCACTGGGAATCTTCAAATCAACCTTTTTAAAGTTTCACTCCAGTTCAAACAGCAATTAATTGAGGAAGGTCTTATGGCCTCTTGGTCTCAGTAACCTATCAATTGACAGGGCTTCAAATGCTTCCGTGGGAGGTTATTTTACAACCTAATAAATGTCATCTTTGGGAAAAGCTTCATGGGATTTTACTTTTTTCTTTAGCACACTACTAATGGACCACACTGAGTAACTGATTCCCTTGTTTTCTCTTCTCATCAAAGGACAATTAAAATAATGATCTTTCAGCAGTAATAGATAATAACACCTTTTCTAACACTTGTAAAGAATGATCAGAGAATGAATCAAGCAATTAGTTCTTAGTCATTCCTCCTACTCGAGTCCCAAACCAATGTTCACTTAAGCACAGGAATATGTGATGAACATTTCCTTCAGCCAAGCACTGGAGAAGGAGAAGAAGGAAATTTGGCATTTGTGACCCTCAGATTGCCATATTTTATGGTATCTCTACCCAAACCAGAAGACTTCACAGAGAAAACTAAGATTCTTGCAGGGGCTGAAATAAATGTGCTCCTGTGGTTAACCATCATTCTCTCTCTCCATCCTCACCTGCTTTTTGGCTGTGGCTTGTCCCTTTTGTCACTCATGCTTTAATTTGCCTCCTAATCTCAGTCCTACTATTCAGTGTCTAAGCACTGTGCATGTTTCCTTAAGACCACAAAGAAGCAACCCCATTGTGTAAATGAAACCCATTAAGACATTCCCTGCCCCAGGGAGTTCACAACACAGAATATAAACCAGCCTTGTCGAACTGGTGGCCTGCAAACTGAATCCAGCACAGACAGTCCCACCGTATTTCTTCCCGAGCCTTGCAGGAGACACGCACAGTGATGTAGCATCTCCTGGGGCAGCACAGCAATGCCTGATGGATGAATAACTTCTACTGGGCCTTACAACTAGTTACAGACAGTGCCAACAAACACATTGCGAAATGATAGCAAAATTGCTCTGCATTTCCTGTAACTCTCTCCCTGCCCCTCTTTCCAGATATGGGATGGGGTTACCTGTCCAGCTCCTTTTGCCCAGATGCATGCAGCAAGGCAAGCTGCATTGCCCCTTCCCTTTTCCCAGCCAGCACCATGCCCTTCTCCTCTCTAGCAAGACTGCTGAACACCCACGATAAAGGTCAAGAGGTGACAGATGACCCTGGGGACTGAATCTCTACTCTCAAAGCAATGGTGGTAGTCCCCAAAGGGCAGCCTTGAAGTGCAGCTTTCACCGAGTAAATCCCAGGCCTCTGGAAACAGGCTGGGGAACAGTAAATGTAGTAAGGAAACAGGGACCCTACAGCTCCCTATTGCTTCACCAGCCCTCTGTCTGAAATGTTTTATAGTACCAAGATACTTGCTAGAATCACAATGCATGTTCAAATAGAATCATAGAATCCTTTAGGTTAGAAAAGACCTTTAAGATCATCCAGTCCAACCATTAACCTACACTACCAAGTCCACCACTAAACCAATTAAGGGTAGAGTAATAATTTCATGTTTCCTGGCTTGGTGGCTGGATTATTTTTTAATGAAAGTGAAAACCAGTACAATGAAACAGGATGTTTATGGGGTCAGCCAGGAGGCTCTGGTATGGAGACTCCAGTGTGGACGAAGTTGGACAAACATTAGGTAAATAAATAGGAGAGGCTGAATCATAGTGGAAACCAAGAGAACTTACATTTCCTCTAAATGGTGGACCATACGGACCTAGATTTCAAAATGGAGCATCTACAGACAGGTGCAATCACTAGGACTCCAGGTAGGACCCACACACTGAACTTTTTGGCACAATTTTTTGTGATTCTGATTTATCCAAAATTTGCCAAATGAGAAGTTGTTAGTATTAGTGCTTTGGAAAGCATGATCTCTCCCAAGATGACCACCATCCCAGCACCAAGCTTACATCATAGCCCACCCTCCTTCCAAATCATTAATAATGATCTTAAGCAAAAACAGTTTAACATTGTTCCCTACTGCTCCCCTGAGGTATCTCCCACCAAGTGTTGGCATTTATTCATCACTAGGTGTTTCTGGTCCCTCCAGCCTGTTTTTAGTCCATTTTATAATCTTCATCTCCAGTCAATCTAAATTAATTTTTCAGCTCAGTCTTGATGAAACAATACATTAATTGCCTCGGTACATGAACAGACATCTTATTTACACAGATTAAATGACCACATCTTTTTCATCTACTTGGTCTGCAGTTGGATCAAAGTAAGTGATTAAGTTATGTCTGGATTTGCTTCTTACAAATCCATGCATGTGTCATTCATGTTCCTTTTCAATGGTAAAGTTAACTTCTGTAGAGGGTCTGCATACTTCCTACATGCCCCTAAAGGAATTGAATTAATAACTAAAGTGCTCTGAGTCACACAGAAAACTCAAGAAACTCTTCTTCACCAGGGATGAGGTTTGCTTTAACTGCTTACAGATTTTACTTTGTTTAGTATTTTCTCCATTATTCTGTTACGACAAACTTCATCCCTTACTTTTTCCATCATTTACATTCTGGTTTGGCAGCTATTTTGAGGGTTAGCTAACATACACATGGCTCCATGTGAATGCATGGCACAGCAAATTCTTCTTCTTTCCTTATTTAGACTGTTTTACTAGAGACGGAAGCCAAAGTTATTGGACAGTTACTAGCCCTTTCAATGACTGCTGCTTATCCTTAAAGATCAATACAACATATTTTCCTCTGTCCTCTAGTTCTTTTTTGATTCATCTGTTTTTCAGAGATAACTGTATGTGAGCCAGCTCCTTGACTAATTGCAATAAAAACATAGCAGGCAGATTTGGTGTCCCATTTTATTTATTTATTTATTTTAGATATTCCTGTTTCCCGTATCCCTGAAACTCGTCTCACAGAGGTCATATTCTGCCCCATTCCCAATGTATTCAGTTAACGTTAGTGTCAGGAGATAGCACAGAGATTCAGTAAATCCAGCAGTACTGACTTCAACTTCTCATCCTGTGGGTCTTCCTAATGCTGTTAGACAGTTTGAGGTCTAAAACAGGATGAAAGGAGACAAGGCGAGGTAAATATGTCACTTCCCCTCACTGCTCTGCTTATGGGTGTTTCCCAACTTGGTGAAAGTCAGCTAACCCACAGGAATAGCAGTCAGGTATCTTGGCACATGAAAAAGTTAGTGCCTAGAGCCACTCTTTGCAGAGATCAGAACTCTTTCTTCCACCACATATAATAAGGGTCACCCCAGTAATAAGAACAGGATTCTGGATCAGTTTAATGTCTGTATCATCAACTTTTGTGATTAAAGGGGGGATCAGGGTCATGAAGAAAGAGCTCTTCACTTCTTTGTGTCATTCCACTAAACATAAATGTGAACTTCCATCAGCAGAATTGAAATAGCTGTTTCAGCAGAGTTCTTGACATTTAGAGACACATACACACCCCAAAAAAAGCCAAATATCTGAGCAGGAAAATGATGTAAATTTAAGAAAATTAAGTGGCCTCTACAAGAGGCCCTACCCTTTTAAAGCAGACAGACTGCTCCAAAGAGTATGAAGAGAACAGCATGTTCCAGCTGCCCTGTGACTCAGACTGGCATAAACGTGCTAACTGGCCAGGGTAGTTCTGTGACAGCAAAGTGGGGAAAAAATAAAGGTCAAGTACTGCCTCGGTTCAGAAGATGTGAAACTTTCAAGTAACTGAACACCAAGCTATTGAACATCTCTGGCTCCTCACTATGTCCCACCAGTCAACATATCTACCGTGCACATATGCAAGTGAAGCACAAGCACAGAGATGAGGGTAGACACGTACGAGCCTAATGGTCACAACTGTATGTGAAATACTTATATCTGAAAACCTCATCACTTACTTGGGTTCTGAAAAGAGAACTGAGCACATCTGAAGATATGGCAAAGATCTTTAAAATGACCAGTCCTTTAGGGAGCTTCACACTTGGGTTGTGGATCATAAGAGAGGATCTCAAAGAGACACAGAGTCCACCAGTGATTGTTTGACGAGATGAGATGAGATGAGAAAAGCAAGACAAAAAAGATCAAAATGGACTAGATAAGTCCCTTGATATCAGCATCTGCAAGTCTTTTGCTATCAGCATTGTGACACTGAATTATTTGCCTCTGTTGTCTTGCCTAAGACCTATTGAAATGAGACACAGCACATCTCAGGCAATTTGTTAAAATCACTTCAAGTCTCTGAGTGATGGTAGTGATTACCAGCTGAGGGTGGAGTGCAGCAAGGTGAATGGCACAATGAATGGCAGATGACAAACATCCACTTTTCAGATGAACTTCTATCTGTGCTTCTATCTTCCATGGACTCTCTCACTACACCTCATCACATCCTACTCTTTAACTTACTTACCTTCATCACTGTCCCAGAAAGTATCCTCACTTTTTTTTTTTTTAAAAATAGAGAGCTGAAGCAGAGAGGGAATAAATGACTTGCTGAAGGTCCCCCAGGTCTGCCCAGTTCTCCAGCACTGATGCAGGCAGAGACCTCCATCACTTGTACTTTTGGAGCTGCAGAAAAATCTTATGGCTGGTTGCTCCTTAAGGAAGTGCTCAGAGCTCTACTGCTCCCTCCCCTTATGACAGCCACTACATCACCAGACATTGCAAAACCTGTCACGAGGAGACAGAACAGTTGAGGGCAAAAGTACCAACGTCAGACCTTGCGAAGGTGCTTCAGGTTTGGTGTATGTGCTGTAGGAGCTGCCAAATTTAAAGACACTCAAGAACATTTTCGCCAAAGTATTCACAGAGACAGCCTGTCTCCACATGTCTATCAATAGTGCTCAAATGTCAACACTTCCAGGCTAGGATCTTAAGATGCCCTTACCTGCCATAGGGTTGCTAATGGCCATTATCACTGTTTGATAAATGGGAAAAGTCAGGCACACAACAATAATACAATTCTTCTGCAGTAAATCACAGATCAGAGTTGGAATTAAAAAAAAAAAAATTAAATCCTGCTCAAGTATCCTGTATTATCTACAAAGTGATTGAACCACTCCTCTCAGAGTTTTCTCTTCCATTGCCTCTCCACCAGCCCCACCTTCCTCCGATTGCCAATCATTTCTCCCTTCTCTATTGTCAGTTCCCATCCTATAGTCTTTCCCGCTGTCCCTCCCCCAGCAACTATCCCTTCCTCCCAGTTCTGCAGCTTTGCCTCAGGTCTTTCCCTAAATTTCATTACATCAGGCCATCTCTGTTGGACCAGAATTGCTTCTCAGGAGGGGAACATGCAGCTGTTGGTGGCTGGAAAGTAGCCAGCAGACTCCCGGTTCCTCCTAGCTATGCTGCAGGAGGATGCTGAGTGACAATGTCAGCAGAGAGAGCAGTAAGAGGCCTTGGCTGCCTGTTCAATACGCTGGAAGCAGCCCCTAGTCACTGGAAAAGGGATCTGAAGGAGAAAGGTTGCTCCCCCTGGCCTCACCCGAATGATATTTCATCCAGCGTGAAGGAGATGTTGACAGAAGGGTCTGTGTGTCACTGCAGATGAGAGATTCCTGGCCAGTGGGGATGTGCCTCCACCAGTCACCTCCGCTCCAGCAAGAGGGTAGACAACTATCTGAGGCTTCTGCTCACCCATAGCCAGAAGTTGAATGCACAGTATTTCAGTCTGCTCATAAAAAGGGCTGTCAGGTCGAGCAGAGGTGGGATACAGGCAGGACAGCCAGCTCCCTCGTATTATGTGGAAGGAACGAGGATGAGGAGCAGGTTTATTTATGGCACTGCTGCTCTGATTTGAGCACACAGGGGTTTGAAAGTGCACAGTTTTCATGTTAATTTATTTTTAAACTCAGGAGGAAGGGTTGGACTTACTACTTGTGAGCATATCACTGACCTGCTCCTTGGGTCTATTATCTATGGCATCCTCCTCCAGTGCATCTCTCCAAGGATATACTTCATTAGCTAAGCCTAACTGCACATAATTTGCTCTCAGGGTGCACAATGGTCAAATAATGGGACTAGTATGATATGCAACTGCAGGGAAATGGGTTTGAGCATAATATAGGTACTCTCCAAGTCTGCCTTCCCAAGCAGTGTGTCTCCAAGTGATGAAATGCAATGCTATCAAACATCATGACAGAAAGCATGAATAAAAAAACCATGAGGGTGCCTCTTAAAAATAAATGTTGCTCCGTGATCTTTTTCCCAGGAGAATGAAGTTTCCAGTGTGCTAGCTCTCTCTGCGTGTGGTATCACATGCTACATGGTCTGTTCCCTATAAGCTCTCAACATATGCTATGAATCTGCCTCTGCAGTACGAGCATTCTAAATCAGATGCTTATGCCTTCTTCTGATCTTTTGCAATCACATGTACATACATCAGATTTTGCCACAGGCTATCTCTCATTTCTCCCTTTCCAGCATCGGAAACACACGACCCACAATTAGGTTTTATGTATGTTTTACTGCAGTTTCCACATAATCACACAGGAAACTTTAATTCTCACCTTACTGAGGCCAAGCACAAACATACCACACTGGACACGGGCTGCAGTTCTAATCCTTGTCTTTCAGAAGTGTCCTGACTGTATCGCTGATCACTGACAGGCTGTATTTCTCACAACTGATGGAAATATCTGAATCAAATTCCATTGCAAGCAGAGCCTTACACTTCACATTCAGTTGTTCACCTGTGTCATTCTACACCTCCTACCCCAAAGTAACATGTAAAGTCATTAGGCAATTGCTGCCTTCTGCCTCTGAGCTCTCCTCATTTCAGCTGTGGGTTAAGCACAGTGGTGGTGCATGAGGTGGGCATTCTCCATCACTGTAGTGCAGCCAGCTCTGCAAAGGCATGCATCACCCTGCAATGACCCCCAGCGCACTGCGAGCTTGTGTTGCACTGGGCCAGGGTGGGGATGAATAAACAGACTCTCTGCATATAATATTTCAGGTGGAAAGACCAACCTCTAACACAAGTCAGAATATGGTGATGTAGTAGGTACAGATCTCCTGCGGGCATCAAGGGGAAGCAGCTCCATCCACTGCAGACCCATCAAGTCTCAAGGCTGAGACTTGTCCCTCTCATTCCCTTCCATGCATTCGCCAGGAATTTGCCATGCCTCACCCCTTCTCCATCCCAGACCACAAGCAGCAGACACAGCTGGTTGGCATCATCCACCTTCCAGCCACCTCTGTTTAACGCCACAAAAAGGAAAAGAGTCTGTGGGTCACCCCAACCCTGGCTTACTGCAACCACCTACCAGCTGTACAAACCTTCCTGCCTCAAGGACTGACATAATTTGGCACAGCACTCAGCAGAATGGTGCTGTCTGTACACACACATGTTTAATACCTCACCAAGTGTTCCTGATTCAAGTAGGGCTCGCCCATCGCCATCTGACATCATGTTACATGTACCTCATCCTCTCTGATGGCACGTTTCTGTTTACAGTAAGGGAACGTGGCTCTTCCAGGAGGGCATATCCCAGGCACAAGGAGATTTCTAGTGGGGATATGCCCTTGCTGGTTGGTTGCAAGAAGACAGAGGATTTTTTAGCTCTCTGGAAAGGGACTAGCTGGGAAGTGGTGACAGAGAAATGGTCTTGTAAAGTACCTACCTTGTGTATGGAGCAGATGGCACAGAGACATCAGAGAAGCCCTGTAAACAACCAGTTAAGCTTTAGCCACAAGCTGTTTCAGCTGCTTCAAATATAGCCTGTATCACCTTCCAGCTGGGGCTGGAAAACATCGGGTCTGCTCTGCCTGTGGGGCTTTGTGAATTTGTATATTCTGAACTATTGCTAGGAGTAACTTTGGTGCTAGAGGGATCAATGCTGGGCCCTGTGCAGTGCATCAGTAAGGCAGTGACTTATCCACGGAAGAGGGAAGCTGGGGAAATTCCCTCCCACTCTAAACTCTTTCTTAGCTCTTTACATTAGTTATCAGCCCTTGGGAATATATTTTCCTCTCACCGGACTTTTCTGTGGTCTGCATTATCATTTGCTAAATATTAGCACATGCTATTTATCATGAGGTCTGCAACCCTCGTCCACTCCAGGGAGTTTGCGACTAAGTCACAGCAATCAATTTTCTGATATTCTACGGGCTTTATAGCACTAAGAGGCACACAGCTGAAATTATTATCTCAGAGCCTTCAACCCCTAGTCTCGCAGTGAAACCTTAGTCACCAAGGCAGGGAGGATGCACATGAACACAGGTTGTTTATACTCACAGCAGATTCAGACTCAGGCTCCAAGTCTACTTACTAATAATGATGATTACTTTGGCTCCACTGGTTTTATAACACGTTTGAAAGTCTCAGGGAAACCACATTATCTGCAGCTCCCTTTCAACAGCCTGTTTGGTTCATAAGAGCTGCTAGGCAAGCAAAGGAAACAGGGTGTGTTTGTGGACTGGGAATCAGTTATAATAACATCATAGTAACCAAAATGAACACCATGGTCTACAATTACTGCTGTTCCTCTGTGTTTATTGTGGAAAAGAACCATCTGAGACCTGACTCAAAACCTGTGGACTCCACTGAAAGATTTTGCAGCAGGTCCTAGGACCCACTTGGGCAAGATGTCATCCCTTATCGACCTGCTTTGCCCAGAGTGTTCGGGGAGTTTGGCATTTCTCCCTGCAGTAGTTATTATCTAAGAAGAGATTAAAACCTTGACTAGAAAGGTTACTCCAACACCTTCTCATTTCTGAGCTCCAAAGCCCCTTTCAGACTCATTCTTGGTTAATGACTAGAAATGGTCCAGCTTCTCCTGGCTACAGATAATGATCCCAAGCACCTTCAAAGCAAAGCAGAGTTCAGACTGATCTGGGAACATTTAATAAAGAGTGTTAGGGGTTTTTTTATTAAAGAAATAATTAAATGCTACTTGAATGTACATGTCCAAAAGAAACACTGACCTGAGGACTCTGTATTTTTCAAAGTTATCAAATTAGCCCAGATTGGTTTCCACCGCCAATCTAAATAACGGTGGATGTTGTCCAACAATTTCTTGTTGTCCTTCCAAATAGGCTGAGAAATCACAGACAAAGTCATTAGTATCAGAGAGGAAACATCCTCCTGCCCTGAATGTACCGGATAGTGGTACATGGAGCAGCTGCTGCTCTCTGAGAAGGGGATCCCAGGAAAAGGAGAAGAGGAGACTTCTTGAGCAGCTGAGTGGCCATGTCCCACATGCGGAGGGAACAATTGGCATTAGCAGGTTTTGCTTTGCTAACCTTATGGCAACAAAAACAAGAGAAAGAACTAGAAAAAAATATTTGAGAACAGCCTAAGACAAAAAATGGGGTGGCTTCCCCTTCACCAGCAGGATACAGCCTTTTCCTCTGTCCCTCCCTCATTCTCCTACTGTCACGGGAGCCAAGGCAGAAAAGGCTCCCGAGTTCAGGGTTTGCTGGCCATTCCCTGGCCAATGCAAGACTCACTCTCCATCACAGAAGACCCAGACTGTCTCAATGCCTCCCCTGTAAGAGATTGTTTTGCAGCCCCGTAGCCCTTTCTGGCAGGAAAGCTGTCCTGATCTGGAGCAGGGATGTTTCCAAGTATGCCAGCTGCTGAATGCAGTAGCCTGTTATGCCAGAAAGACTGAAGAATTAACAAAGAGGAACTGGAAGAATAATGATCAATAAACTTCTTTGATTTTGAGGTCAAATCCAGGACATATCTATATTAATAAACTAAAGGTTCAAGCACTGGCTTGCAATTGTACTCATGTTGTAACTAACAAAATTCCCGGAGATATTTTGGCCCGTGCTCACCCAAACAGCACCCTGGTATGGTCCAGGGGACAGCACAGCCAGGGGACTTTTCACTGCAGACCGTCTGGGTATAGAGAGTTTGTCTCTTCATGTGCAAGCCATGCAGTGCCACTTGCCCTTAGGGCCAGAGAACATTTTTACTGCACAAGTGTAGCCCACATGGACTCTATCCTAAACACAGTTAAATGTCCAAACTAGCACAGAGAAGCAGCTGCTGCAGTGCGTAGGGGATGCCTGGCAGGTCATAGCTGCCTCCTCGATGAATTCAAACTCATCCCCTGCCCTCTCTGCTGCCTGGGAGACACGAAGGGAGCAGAAGATGCTGGGGGCTGCAAGTTGGGGGGTTTCCCCTGGCACAGGTATTTCCTACCAGTGGGCACCAAAACAACACCAGTAGCTCCCAGGATGCCTCCGCGGTGCAGGGACAGTGAAGTGGCCAAGCCATGGCATGCTGCAACACGTCCACTGGCAGATGGTGCCGACAAGCTCGGAGCCAGCTGGAAGGGGCTTTAACTAGGCTGTGCTGGCTTCTGCCAAGATCAGGGATGGGTAGTCCCTGGAGAGCCTCCCAGGCTGTGGGGACTAGCTGGAAGCTGCATGCACTAAACACTCTGCTTCGCTGGAAAGGAGAGAGTTTCCCTTTCCCCTGTGTTACTGGGGGTGTTCACTCCACCAGAGGGGCCCTGGTCCTTTCTCCAGGTGACACAGGTAGTCCAAGCAAGCAGCTCCTTGCAGGCTTGGCTGGAGCATGTTCTTCAAGTCAGGCAGGACCACCCATGCATGAATCAGGCTGTCAGGATAACACACCTCCAGGCATGCGAGGCCATGCCGTGGCCAGCTGTGCCCTGGTAGCACAGGGTGCACACAGGACAGCCAGGCAGTCAGAAGGCAGGAGGGTTATGGAGATGCTCACAGCTCCACTGGTGTAACCCCAGCTGCTTCCGTGCAGAGAAACATCCCACAGCGCTGGTGCAAAATATGGACATGCCGGAGCACTCCATATGACTACTGTGCATAAATATCACCAGGACCTTTTGACTGTGAGACAAGCTGTTATTCTTGGGTTGGTACAAAGCACTTCTGGTTGTAAATTATCATGTTTTCCATGTTATATTCTCTAGCCCTAACCCCAAACCCTTGCTTCTGAGCTGGGTAAGTTTCCACTGAAACAAAAAGAATGGGAAAGTTGTTCTTTTATCACTAACTGGGAAAAGGAAATGCCATTTGGAGGGACATGGATTCCTTTGATGTCTCAAAATAGAGAAGAAGCTCTTTGCTCTTCTGTGCCATAACAAAGAAAACATTGCCATATCCATTTTTGGGATCTGTTGTTTTCAAAGCTGGGTAAAACCAATAAATAAATAGCACACTAGCCTTCTCTGCCTTGCATTCTTGCTGTCCTCCACAGGGACAGCTGCCAGAGAAACAAAACTATATTAGGACCACTGCATCCCTTAGAAGAAGATAAACCCTTACCAGGGTTTCATCTTTGCACAGTGACAAGAAGTGAGGGAGTCAGCACTGGATTCAGACACCCATATTTAGGTGTCTGCAACATAAATGTCCACATGGATATTAGGTGTGTGAGCTCCCATTACTGTCAGCACTGATCTGGTCTTTACAGTCCAAGAAAAATTCAGCTGGTCAAATACTCATCATCCAATTATAATTGTCTTGTGCTTTTGAAATGCCCTAGGCTGAGACATCAGAGTGTGTGAATATTAGGCAGTACCAATAAATAAAACAAACTGTCTAAAATATAACTACATGCATATATATGGGCTACTGAGCTCTAGACAGCTAGTCAGTACAAAAACAACTTTTCTTGGCTACAGCAAGAGCTTTATACTTCTAGACAGCTTCGGTATCAGAATCAAAACCTGAATCCCATCCCGCAAAACTGGGTTCAAACCCACTGAAGGCTAAGGACACTTCAGAAGAGACATATTTTCTGAAAGCAGATATTATTGAACTACTTTTATTTTGGCCTTTTTTGGTCACACGACATGAAACTGTCAAAGACTAGTAAGTTAAAAAAAGATTTGAAGGAATTTAGTAAACTTACAATCAACATGGTGCTAGAACTTCATCATCATGAGGTTTGAAGACTCAGGAAAGTAATGACAAATATTCATTGAAAATATGTAATTTTGTAGAAAACACATTCAAGGTAAGAAATATGTGACCTAAGTTTAGATGGCAACAATACATGTATTCACACTTGATCTAGTCACCATGGGCTCCTTTATAAACAAGAGAGAAATAAGCACTTTAAGGTGCCCAAGATACCTACTTGAAAATGAGATGAACTGCAACCCAGAAATGCCTATTTCTTTTCATATACTGACTACAAAGGGAGGCCAGCATATCTAGTCCATATGTAGCTGATTATACTGTAGACAGCTACATCTGGTCAGCATTAAAGCGTGTTTAATAACATACCTATTTGCAACTGCATTCCTATTCAGATCAATATGTGTGTGCATTCAGTACTCCATCCCTCTACTTACACTCAAGGTTGCATCCACTGCTAGTCCAAACCTTTAGTATCGAACTTCAAAAGCATCTGTAATCTGGACCTGGCTACTCTGAGATCTACAACTCACTCAGCAAGGTCTGTCAGGAAAACAGAACTCGCCAAGCCAGGACAAGACACCTGAGATGCAGCTAGAGACACAACATTCCCTCCAAGAAGTCTGCAGAGGATTGCTTACAGAGAAACAGAGAAGAATCATTACAAGACCCTTCACTTAGGAAATATTTTTGCCCTAACCAAAATGTCAGTGCTAATGATTAAATACATTTCCTTTAATAAAACCTATCTGCTTAAGACTTCAGGAAACACATTTACAAAGAGCCATCATGCCAAAAATTAAAGCAGTTCGTATGATCCTGAATTCAAGAGCGAGCCAGCCTCACATATGTAAAAGAACTGGTGAACCTTTTTGCAGTCTGGGGCAGGTAAATCATTTCTTGCACCAGTCTAGCTTGAAAGTCAAAAAGCCTGGCTCAGCCATGAGTGTGTCGGCATCCCAGGGTATGGGGCGCAGTTTCTTGGCCAGCTGCAAAAGGAAGGTAGGTCAGTCAGTCATCCAGATCTATAAAGCAGCAACTTGCACTGTTATTAGAAGCCTGCCTCCCCATCTGGAAATTAAATGCAAACATATGCCTATGCCCAAGTGTTACTTAAGAGAAAATCACTACCCTGACAACGCTGAACGGGAACAGGAAGGAAAGAAAAAACAAAAAATACAAACCAATATCTGTGCCTTCCCTGTTTCATTTTCTTTACTGTCAGAGGCACCCTCATTTTTAATTAAGTATAACTTAGGGGACAAAGAACGATGAGGTGAGGAAGGAAAGAAAATCCATTTGTTTGTTAATAGTGTAATAGGCTAAAAAAATCTGACAGAAAATTTACATCACACACATTCCAACTCCAATTTACTAGGTTGCGCGTTCCTCCCAACAGAGAGCCACCACACGGCACTGACATCCTATACTTCATGCTTCACCGATACCCAAAGCATCTGCAGAAGGTTTTGATAATCTCTAATAGCACAGAGGAGAAAATTTGCCTTTCTTGCTTGTGGAATCGGGGACAGCTTTTACACAGCAGAAGTCAGACCCTTTGATCAATATACAGCACATTAAAAACGTGTGTTAGCATGTAATCCTGGGATAAATCCTGGATGGTTTGGTTTTTTCACAGAAAAAACATAGGGGAGAAGGTAATTTAATATTAGCTATTTTTCAGAGTAATAAGAATTATAACAATACTTTAGAAGAAAAAAAAATGAGACAGTCATTAAATTCATTACTTTTGCCAAGAAAGGTTGGACCAGATGATCCTTGAGGTCCCTTCCAACCTGCTGTTCTTATGATTCTATGATTCTATGACTGTGTGAATTATTGTGGCAACAACGGATATGTCAGGCAGGAGCTTAACACCTGATCTTTCCAAAGCTTTATGTCAATAAAGTTCAACAGCAACTGTAGGCACTGAAAGCAGAGACTCATCACATCTGTGTGATCATGTCTGCACTAGATGCATAAACTGAAAGCCCAAGGGAGGTGGTGAGGCTGCTGTTCCCTCGTGCCACATGCTGAGCAAACAGCCCGAGGACCTGCAGCCTAACCACACAAGGCAGGAAGAAGCCATGTGACTGCCCAGTACCAAAGAGCTGGTGACAAATCAGGGCTAAGAAGAAAGCCGCTTGGCCTTAGGCCAGTGCCCATCCACTGGGCCATGCTAACTACCATGCCTGGCCAAAAAAAAAAGAGGCAGCATTTGTTGATAAGGAGGAGGAGGAAGAAATGTGCTGGGGTTTTGCCCTTTTATGAGCTGATCCATTTTCTTTCTAATTTTTCCAGGTACCCTTATAAAAAAGGCAAAGATATAGTCCAAGAGGGTTTTTTTTTTCTTGTAAAGGAAATACTACAAGAATTTAATCAAGGCTTGAAGCAAATGAATATGATCTAGGGACTAGATAGAGCAAGTCCCATCTACAAAACTGGTGCTTGATACATATTCCCTGGGTCACTACAAGCTATGAGCATCCAGACTGAGGCAACTCTTGACCACCTAGGGAACAGGTCTGTTGGACTCCAGATAGAGCTGCATACCAGGTGTCTTACTCTCCCTGAGGCTTTGGCTTGGACTGCAATGGAGTGACACCCATTCAAAAAAAGAGACCTCCAAGTCTCTGCTCTCCCTCCTTTGCTCCTTCCCCTGAAGGCACCGACACCAAGGGTCCATCTGCTTGGATTAACCAGTCTCCAGAGTCTTTGCAGGCAGCTGTGAGATGGATTTCAAAGATAAGAGATGGCCCAGGGTGGCCCCGTGGGTTAGGAATTTAGTTAAATATCTTCTAAAGGGATTTAGTAGGATTTGCTTCATTGTTTACATTATGCAGTACTAGTCATCCTTAAGGCCCCAGGCCTTTGTATTAGTAAGGCTGGGAACACAATCAGCCAGCAAGGGACGCTGATACTGTCCCCCATGATCCTGTTTGCCCCATGCAGAAATGTTTCTCTGTTCTGACATTCGGAAATTGCTACTTTCTTTGGCTCAGTTTACCTAAATGAGGGAAAATAAGTGAAATACTGAGCAGCAGGATACCTGGGACTGAAACTCCAGAAAGGGGGTCAGCTGTTCTTCCCAGGTAGTGGTGCTGGTACTGCATGGTGCTGAAATGACAGCCATTGCCAATGTATGGCAAAGAAATTGCAAGTCTCTGCTGGCCCCCAGGGTAAAAATAATCATAAGCCTGCTCAGTATTTGTTAAAAGATATAGGTAATTGTGGAAAAGAGCAACAAAAAGACAATTGAGCGTCTGGACAGGTTGATTTATGAGGAAAGATTAAAGGAGCTGAACATGAATGGCTTAGCTAAACAATGACTAAAACAGGACGCAAAAAGTAGCCACTGCCAACAGTATTTGAAGTGTCTGTCTGAAAGGGCATTAACCATTTGGGTGCATGCACTTTGAATAAATAGAGGTCATGGAATAGAGGTAGGAAAAGTAGATGCCAGCTGAATGATTAGAAAGTTTCTTGAAGATCAAGACTGCAGGGGTATAACTCCCATGGCGATGTCCTCCCCACTGGAATTGAAGTTGGGGTGCCCCCCAAAAGGTCATCTGCACTGAGCAGGCATTACCTAAGGAACTTTTTTGGGGGCTTCTACTCTTAAATGACTCACTGGCATGCTCATCTCTAAGCACTAGTGCAAGGATGATGAGACACCAAGACTGTAAAAGCCCATTCCAAGACCTCCATACAGCCAGAAGATAAAATATCCATGCATCGGGCCTTGGAGATCCAACAGGAATGCAAGAAAATGTCCAAAGTGGGAGAGAAGAGTGGCTCCCTGGACTTCTCTCACACCCCTGCAGGATGAAATGGGTCTGGGCATGTTCCTGGGTAGTGGGAGTACACAGAAATGTCAGCCTCTACACCTTACCATCACTTTGCCTCTCCCAGCTGAGAACTTGAACTGGAACAAGAGAAATGCTCTTTAGTGACACAAGGCTGAAGAGACCCTGGTTGGCCATCAGTCAGCCATTATAAATCACGTAAGTCATACAAGGTGCAGCATCCTCCTCCCTGCCTAGTCCATGCAGGACAGGGGGTGTTAACAGCTGCATGCTACAGAGCTGCCTCCCTAGTTGTTTTGGCCATGGAGAGCCACAGCTCAGGTTCAAGACAGGAAAAAAATATAAATTATCTTGCCACATCCTGCTGCTTTCTTTTCATCTCATGTAAGAAAGGATTAGGCATGGAATATGGCGTGGTGAAAAGTCCACCTGGAGAACAAAGCATGGATCTACTCATCTGACAAAGTCACCACAGAATATACGTCAATAAGCTACTAGGTGGGGAGGAGGCGTGCACAGGTGAGGCATTATGTTGACAGAACTTAGGTTCACCTCCTATGACACAAACCCTTGTGTAAATGTCATCTCCATGTGTAAAATGAGACATACTTTCTCCCAAAGTCTGCTTGGCCCTGCCTATGTAACCCCTAAATTACTCATAGCAGGGGCTGCTTCTTAATAAGTGAGCACATTGCACAACAGGACAGTCCTTGCTGAGGCCTGTAGGCATGGCAACATTGCGTAAATCATTAGTGTACTTCCCAGCAATTAAATACACATTTGATGCCCATGTATCTTTTCTCAGTGGGCTACAGAAACCCCCGAGCGGCTGTTACTGTTATTCTATTTCATCAGCAGCTCACAAACCCCAGTTGTACCAAGGGACCCCATCACGGAGGTCACATATATTTGCATCTTTGGTGGCTTTCACAAAATTGCTATTTATTTCCCCTCTCTGTCCCACTCTTCCAGTTCTCTTTTCACTGTCAGGAACAAGGATTTTCCAAATCCCAGAGAATTTCCTGTTTGCTTCGCATTAAAGTGGAGAAAGAGAAGAGAGGGCAGCTAGAAAACAGCAGGGCAGTGGTACGTGCACAGCAGAGAAATGTGCACGTGCTTGCAGAAAGGCACCAGCTGTGAATCCTTCTATAAACGGTGCAAGGGAATGGCATTGTCTTGATACATTTTCAAAAAGGAAAGGCAAATATATATGTGATCCATTCAAATATATCTTAATTGGTCATGGTGTCAAACGCTCCCTTTAAATTTAATCTAATGAGTGTTTCACTGAGCTGTCAGCAATCTCCAGTAGCCTCCAGGCACTAATGAGTTAGCATCAAGGTGTCAATGCTTTTGGCATTAACCTCAATTAGGAGGAGTTAGGGTGATCACTGAATGAAGGGTCAGCCATTCATTGCTGAGACATTCCTCTGGCTATAGCCTGCAGTCTCCTGCATGAAAGGGGCTGGCAGACTGGCTGCCTACCGCCTTCTCAGTAAAGAATACTCATACGTGGCAACATTACTGTTAATTACTATATTTGAAACCTGTGCAGGTCTTGACAGGCATGGAGAATCAACAGTAACCCTATTTAACGAGGCTATTCAATGAGGTTCCCAGGTAAAAAAGTAGCCTGTGACAATAAAATGATAAATATCTACCACCTACCCATGGACAGAACTTTTAAAAGAACACATTTAAGGCAGTCGGTATGACAAAGAAAAAAAAAAGTCTGGACAGCAGGGTTATACTTACAGAAAAAAAACCACCGTATAGATAACCCATGTAACTTTAATTCTGCTCCATTTATCTCACTCCAGACTTCCTGAAAGATATCCTTTAGATAAATTACATTCAGATGTCATCTTGCACAATCATTCTCAGGTAGATCTGCTTTTCTGGGGTGAAATCATGGATGGATCACAACTGCTTTCAAGGCTGTGTCCTCCCTATTCAAGCAGGGAGGTCTCAGGACAGCCAGGCAGACCTCCAGATCCACCTCCAGCCTGAAATCAGTTTGCCAGTTTGTAGACTGCTGTTCAACCCCCAGGGCACATGCATATTTATGCCAGAGGAAATTATTCAATGAGCAAATCTGTTTAGAAACCTCAAAGTTTTGTCAGCCACAATAAAATCTTGGTTACATTACAGTTTAGCATTACAGTTATTACAACAGAAACTCTGGGTCCATTCTAAAACATTTCTTAAATTTCTCAATTTCTAAAATATATGGATAATCCAGAATGAAAAAAAATCCCACCTGCCTCCTTCCCATCCTTGCCATTCACCCACTCCACCAGGACAGTCCAACCACCCTTCCCTGCATCCAAACTCTAGCAACAACCCCCCCCCAAAAAAGAGATAAAAGGAATAAAGGCCTCTGGTGCACACACCTTGTGAACAGTGGGGGTCATGGGTTGCAGAGTACTTTAGCTAACTCTTTATGGAACTCTCCTTTTTTTCCATAGTAGAAGCTCTATGTTTCCTGGTAATGGCAGAGGAGGAGGACCACAGCAGCAGGCTTGGAAAGCTTGCCTAATTGTGAGGTGGCATTTGTCTTACAGCTCGTTCTGCTTAGGATCATCATAAAAATTGTCCTTTGAACTCCCTCTCTGCTTCCTCCAGCCCATTCTTCCTTCCTCCCCATCCCCAAGGCAATGATTTTTATCTCCAGGTCTCCATTTCTTCTCTGCAAGAATCAAAGGGCTTTCAAGCTTTTCCCTTGAGGTGACAGCATTATCTGGTCCTCAGAGATGCAGAGCTCTGCTTCCTCAGAATATTTATTTACCCTAATCTATGTCAGACACAGGCTCATTCTGCCCTGGTAATGACGAGTTGCTGTGTCTGGGCCAGCCAGACCAGACGTGTTCGGACTCTTCTGGATGTGTGATTCAGATTGAGCTACAATGAGTTGTACAGTAAGCAAAGACAAACAGGAGCAGCACAATGACAGCCTCCCATGACCTAATTTACCAAGCTTCATGTTAAAAAGAATCAGGCTGTTTGTGCCATGTCACTCACAATTCACATTCTTGTGCAGTCTTCAACATTAAACTTAAATAGTTCTTTGCCTCTATAGTATACTCCTTGATGTAGGATGGCAGAGCTACTATAGTCTCTGTTATTAGCAGGTACCTCCAAGCCCATTAGTAAAGCGTGTGCCCCACTCACTTTAGCACTGGTCAGCAAAAGCAATGGCATCTTGCCTTTGCCCTCAGCTGATCCATGATCTCCAACAAATCTGTGCCATGAATCCAAATTATATGAGCCTTGCTGACTGAGGGGCTTCCTTCTTTGCTTCTCTCTAAGATCCAGGAAACTGCATCCACAAAAATTGTTAAGACAACATCCCCAAAGATAACAAAGTCACAGTCTCAGAAGTTGGAAAATGTCAGCCTTAAGTTTTGTGCTTACCCATCATGTGCAGTCTTTAGTTACACTGCCACATACTTTTTTAACAGGTTCTGTGAAGTATGAGTATTTCTGAAAGTGGGGTCTAAGTTTCTGAAAGAGAAACAACTTCCTTGCTTTTCCTTCCCCTGCATGGAAATGTGTAAAAGGCTGGAAGGAGGTTTAACAAGTCCATTCGCTTGCAGGAATAGGCAACAGATGCTACATCACTAATGAAAATCTACTCTGCCCCCTCTCCCATACCAGTCCCTGACAGTCTACAACAAATCTGACCTTGAGAACAAGAGACCAAAAGAATAAAAACCTGATAGCCAGTCAAAGAAGACAGAAGAGCTATCAACCCTGGCCTAGCTCCTAGAAACATCAAGGGAATGTATAAAGGTGAAATGTATAAAGTGGACCTCAATCCCATGCAAATCCAATTAACAGGAAAATCATTTTCCAAACCCAGGTCTGGAGACTGATATAACCCTGAGCTGGCATGCAAAACACTGAGCTGCTATTTGAGAACTTTTTCAGCACTAACGTTCCTGTCTGGCTATATGTAATTTCTCAAGGTTCAGAGGAAGAAATCCCCCTTAAGAACTTAAATAAGCATCACATTCATCTCTTACCTGAATAAATCTATGATAATTGGAGATCCAGTCAAACAGTGGAAGTGGAAACCAGTAAATGTGAGCAGAAAACACTGGTATTATCATTATCATTATGTGGCAGTGATAATTTTGACCAAAAGGAGCATTTGCATAAGAACACGGTGGTTGAAAGCCATCTAACCAGATGTATTGTAGGTCCTACAGGTAGATAACAATCTCTCAGCTAAGCACCAGAAGCTCCCTTTATAGTCAGTACAGAACTGTCACTTCAAATACGCCGTTCATCTCTTTCAGGCACCTACTTTAGGATGAGATGATCTGTGCCTCAAAAGCAGCTGTTTCTCTCCATAACCTGTAAAAGGAATTTTTCTCAGATGGGAACATCTACACTATAAATCTCTATGGCTTATGTGTCTACACTCGGTCAGATGAATCCCACTTCATGAATTTTTCATTACTGCAGTCATTACAGGAGAACTGGATAGCTTTTTCAAAAATACACTGTAGCTTAAAGAGAAGCATAGGCTTGATACAAAAATTACTAGACAAACATCTATTATCTTAGGAAAATAAGACAGAGTATTTGCACAGATGTCCCAAACCATCTCTGAACCCAGTGTCTTGACATTGAAGGTAGCCACATAATGGAATTATATTATATCATTATTCTGTTCTTTATTTATTTGGTAGGTCAAACTATGTGGCCATGGGTTTTAAATCTACGTGTTTGTGAGTTCTGCTTTACAGTATGACACTAGAATCACAGTTAAAGAGACATTATCAAACATTATACATTCAGTTTAACATCCTTAGAGCTAGGTTGCCTAAAATGTTTACTTGTTTGTAAACATTTTTATTTCAACTTTTGAAGAAAGAAAGTCTGCATTATATATTCTGTGTCTGTCTTTCTCTAGCAAGAACCTGTCTGCATTGCCCCATTTCCAAAGGGTCTAAAAGGGTTTTGGTTTTTCTTGGAAGTCTGGAATTTCTCCTTTTCTATTTTTTGCAGACTTTGGACATTGCTTTTTAGAGCAACAAAAAGTGGTTTTGCCGTGATAAAAATACACTTTTTTCATTAATTCATACATTTTAAGACCAAAAGGGACCATTACACTAATCCAGCCCGAGGCATTGACAGATTTACTGCCCAGGAGCTAATGGACTAGAGCACAGTCCCTTTGAGATGACGGGAGAGAATTTGTGCAGCTCTTCAGCCTCCCTCCTCATCACCATCATGAGGGCAACCACCTCAGAGCTCTTGTTTAACACAGACCCTGCCTATAGTCCAACTTGATAGAATATTTATTTAAACACAACATTTTGGAGAAAGCCAGACTGCTTTCCCAAGTACCCAGAGAAAGCAAAGGTCAGCACACCCCCATCACCCCAGAGCATCTCAACCACATCTCATTGACCCCATTTGGTCTCCCAGCAGCATCAGACACCACAAAACAGTAGCTGCTCTCCCTGAGCTCATGTTTTATCCTTTACCTGCCCAGTTCTCTCATTGGGATGTGAAGCGCTTGACCTCTGGGACTCAGCTTATTGCCTCATAAAGCAGGATGGCAAGATTATTAATGTGGCAGAACTGCAGGATTTTCCAAGCAATTTATGAGTTACCATGGCAGTTCATTAGCTCTCAGTCCAATGACTCCGTTCCATCGAGCATGAATCAAGCAGGAGGCAAACATACATCTAAACACATGATGGATATTCACATCAAAAATACATCCAAGGTCACACTTCCTCCATTTTGTCCAACGTATGTCTAACAAAGGCACTAAAAAGTCACCAGATAGCCCACCCACTGAAACACGCCTAGATATAAAAAAAATTCACAATCCCGATTTTTTTTTCTCATCAGGCCATTTCTGACCAATGTCTGTATTTAAAGAACAGCAGGTACTTAGCAGAGGGTTTACATTTACAGCCTCCATTGACTGCACAAGGAGGCAGGTCTGGTGGTCCAGACAGTAGGCACTCTGGATTGCTCCCTTCTCTTGACTTTCAGTGCTAAGAATAAGGTTTCTCTTTACACACAGACAAGCCCCTCATCCCCATTCAAGGAAGTATTTGAGAAAATATTTAACTTTCATGGTATTTATGCATGGGTCTTAAAATAAAGCACACACTTAAACACGTTCTTGAATCCAAGTGGCATTACATGCGTGAAAAAAATTCAACACAATGTTTTAATACATTGCTGAGTTAGGACCTCAACAGAGGCCAAAAGAACAAGTCTAGCATACTAGAGAGGAAAGAGATCTTGAGCATTAAAGGGAGTCTTTGAAGGTAATAAGTGGACAATTAAGAAAAAGGAAAAGGTCAGGAGTACAGTAACTTTTATCAGTAAGTACAAAACCACAGCAGAAATGTCACTAACAAGCTACTCGCAGATATTACAAATACAATGCTTTATACCAAAGACAGACAGAGAGACAGGAAGACTGGGAGATGGCAGGGGGACACACAGAAAGAAAGGGAGAAAGACTTCATCGCGTTGTACTAATTTTTCTCAGCAGCATCAATACTCTCTTATTTGCTGTTATACTCTAAGAGTTTCAGGGTATTTTAAAGAAAAGGCAGAGCTAAAATGTTTATATCTCCCTCTAGTTACAGCTGCCATACTCAGAAAGCAACCTCACCATGTGTTATGTGCTTTCCCAGAATTAACTTGCCTTTCCCTTCAAAGAAAATATTTAATGTATTTATTACTGCAGTAATGGGACCCACATACTGAAAAATCCCACCTTCCACACCATCCCATTAGCTAAATCTGGCTTTGGGCCAAAATTCAGTATTTCAGCTCCTGCCAAGGTTCAGGTTTGGAATGTTTTTACATTGGAGGACTTTTCATCTGTTTCCTTGGCTGGGCTAATGGGAGTCTAATGCACACGAGAGATCGCTATCACATCAGGCTGCCAGTTACTTGTTTCAATCATCTTGTACATACATGCTAACTTGTAGCATATCCCTCTCAGCTAAATGATGCCAATAGGTGTTTAATACAAGATGCAAAGGGATATAATATGATATGGAGAACAACTGACTTAAGACACTCTCACTGGAGTAATTATGACAAATTATTCAAAAAGCTACAGCTGGGCAAAAAGTTAGATGACACCTTAACTTAAAAGCAGATTCATCAACAGAATTGTGTATGTCTGGCAGGAATTCTCATGTCCAATAAAACATGGAGGCTGGAAGAATGAACCTCCAATAAATTTGGACAAGGCTTAAAGAAACCAAAGCATTGCCTCATCCATTTACCTCTCGGAGATCCAGGATAGGGCTCATGTCCTTCTGTCAAGTCAGAGAAGAACAGTCTGTGTGTGCTGACCTGAGACATCTTGCAGATGTTCTCCGGCCAGGACTGGGAGATAAGTCACCTCACTAGCTGTTCACTAGTCATCGCTCTACACAGCCAACACCAGCCTGCCACAAAGTCCACCTCAGCAAAAGGGCCTTGATTTCTGCTAACAATGCATGAGTTTTCAATTAATAATCCCTTTTGTCATCTCATAAATTACTCCCTCAACAGATGTTTTTTTCAGTAATTGCTATCAGCAAAAGACATATTCTTCCCTTTCCAGGCGTTCCCATGCTTTAGCACCACTGGCAGGGTTCAGCTGCCCTGTCCTCATAATTACTGAAGTTTCTCACATGGGAAATGTCTGTGTGGGAAATGCCCACACCGCCACGTCCATCAGTATGCTTGGTCTCACCACCTCTTCTGAAGCAGCACAGTGGGTCAGTAACAGTGATCAAGGACACATCGCAGTTTTTGTCACAGGTGAGACCAGTGACATGGTCCAAACTGCAGAACCATGGCAGGACACTTCTGCCATACCTTGGCAGCTGGGCAGTGGCAGAGAAGAGCAGACTGACTGCATTGCTTGATCTCAGAGAGTGATGAAGTCACCCATTTGAACCAGCAATGAGAAAGGCTGAAGTAATGCTCAGAGAAACACATTTTGTACACCCATCATGTTTCCCAAGCTATTCCAGGGTTACCCTGTGTCTTTCATTGCTCTCCAGTGAATACCAGCAAAGCCGCATCCTGCGCTACAGGGATCAAGTGTTTGCAACCACAAGAGGTGTGGAACAGGGAAATGTATCTAGATGGAGGTCATGTTTGCCAGTCCAAGCCTGTCCCCTTTGACTCCCATAGGTTTTGTGAAAGTAGGAGCACACCATACCAGGAGCAATGATGCATGCAGCTTTATGAAAACCTGAAACAAAGAGGTATCCAACAGAAGGTTTTCTACACTGCAATTGTTCTCTAAACCATAAGAATATTAAACTGCTTGGGTTTATCATTTCTTTTAAAAGAATGCCAGGATTTACTTCTGTCAGGCACACGCACATGGGACTGGAATTTGATTTCTTGTTTATTTGTTTTTTACATTTTGAAAGATTTTGCTGTTTGAAGGGAGAAATATGTCCCTGATGATCACAAAATCCACCCCAGAGACATGTCTGAGATCATGGTTTTGAAAAGGAGCCATGGCCACCTTCAAAGGATGAGGCAGATTTCACCCACTAAAAAGCAAAACATGCCATTTTGTGCTCTCAAGCATGACTTATTTCCTGATGCAGTTAGGCTACGACTAGGAAAGTTAAGATCAGATTAAGAGATCATTAATGCCTTTTGTAGTGGACTTTGGGACCAGGACCACAATGCCAGAATAAGGCTGTGGAGGCCTTTGAAGGAGATATCCTCTTGGAAATACATCATGGGTCTCTGTTTGGTTTGACCCTAGATCTTTGAGTTATGAAGCTCCTGTTTCACTGCATTGCTTTGATTTACATCAAATTCCCATGAGGATAAGCTTCTCTCCAGTTTCTTTATAAGAAAAGTGATATAACAACATCACCTTCCTGGTTAGAAAATTCACAAGGCGTTGCATGGATAGCCTTGCTGCTTCTTGCTACATCATTTCAAACAAAAACAAAGAAACCAAGAGAAAAAAAAATTCAACCTTCCTGTCACCCTGCCAAATGAAACAACAGCCAGACAGGAATTCAGAGCCTGATGCTCCTGCATTTGTCTCTCAGCTCTTCATCAGCCATGCTACAGCAACTACACAGAACACCATAGTGACTCCATCTCAAATACCATCTATCAGATTCAGCATGCTGCAGTTACACATAGAGACTAACCCATAGACCTGCTGTTGCCTGAGAACACAGCCAGCACCTCCTTTACTACACACTCAGCCTTCTACTCAGCAGACTCAAAATAGCACCAGAATTTCCTCTTCCAGGTGGACGTAGAAAGGAACGGAGAGAGAGATTAAACTGATCCTAGCAACAGCTATGTAAGCAAAACCCTCAAGCAAATATTTTCAAATGTATCATCAACAAATGACCAAAATGTCATCACTGGAAGAAGACAGACCTGATGTTTTCATACCACAGAGCTCAGAGAGGAATATTTTTTTTCTCTGTTGCAAAATAAGATGACTAGTGAAGTAAGAGTACAGTGTTTGCTCAATATTATGACTTAAGCTCTGAAATGAGAGCTCCAACTGGGTGGGTTTTTTTTTTTTCAAATAACAATATTTTGTTAGGAAAATGTTGCAATGTTCACTTGAAGATTTTGGGAGTGATTTTCTACTGACGCCATGGATGAGTATGGATTGGTGATTGTCTTATTCTACTGTTCAAAATTAAATACAGAACAAAGTAATGAAGATCCTACTGATAACCTAACTTTGCTGCAGTCAGTTGTAATGTCAGGATGCTAACATTCAGGATGTAGCATCCACTGAGTGGATGGATTTCATCACCAGATTTTCCTGCCTTGCAGTGTTGAATTGGTTAACAAAATATCATTTCCATGTATTCTGCTTTTTTCTGTCAAGCCAATGAGTAGAAAAAGAGACTGAATGAAACCACTGAGGTGACCCACAGAGCTTTCCCTTGTTGACCAAATAAGAGCCACCATGAGCCAACGGGGAGTTCAACAACTTTTTATGTATGATTACAAGCCTTGTCATTGTTCACACACCACTGTTCATCAAACACATACCCCAATGAAAGTTAAAGCAAGAGAATTTCGTGGCTCACCACAGGTGTAGATGACATTAAGATGCTTTCGGATGCCTGGATAACAAGGATCTCCAAATTCATAGGTGCTGGCATATATGCTGCAGCTTCTTTTCCCGTGACAGTGCTTGATCATGAGCTGGAGAGCTGTAGCTGACTGACATTCTAAAAGGGAAAAAGGATACCTATTTGTGAATATTTGTCCAGTCATATCACAAATTGCCAAAGAAAATTTACCAGATGCAGACTGTGAGAGCAAATACATATGAGCTTACCATGAATATTTAAAAATCTTTGTGTTTATATGGGAAGGTGTATCTGACTCTTAAACACCTCTAATAAATTGTAAATTGATGAAAGAAAATTACCAAAAAGAACAATGAAGAATCAGAAATCCCCATACATCCATAGAAAGAAGGCTGCAAATAAAAGATGGCTTGTTTTCAAAGGCAAAGGCTCTCCATAATAAAAATAATTCCTTCTCACCTGGCATTTATTCTATAAAGGTCTGAAAGGACTCTAAGACAGGTATCGGTATCTTCATTTTAACAGATGGAGAAACAGAGTCATAGAAAAGTAAAAAGACTAACAACACCAAATCAGTGCAGAGCATGGGAAAAGACTCAGATCTCTGGAGTCTCACTCCAATTCATAAACGCTACAAGCTTCCCCAGAAACTAAGAGACTGTCAGAGGAACAGAAAATACAGTAATACTACAGTTATAATATTCCTATGGAATTCCTGTAGGTCTATTTAGCTGGCTAATAATGCAATTGATCACAGTAACATGCAAAGTTATTAGCAAATTGCCACTTCACAGGTGTAAGGGACATGGACACTGTCATCTTGTTCAGGGAAGGGTAAAACTCTGATTTGATTTGGGTGTGTTGATTTTCTCCAGGTTTTGCTTGTGTGGTGGGTTGACCCTGGCTGGACACCAGGTGCCCACCAGAGCTGCTCTATCACTCCTCATCCTCAGCTGGACAGGGGAGAGAAAATATAATGAAAGGCTCGTGGGCTGAGATAAGGACAGGGAGAGATCATTCACCAATTACCATCATGGGCAAAACAGACTCAACTTGGGAAAATTAGCTTAATTTATTACCAATCAAATCAGAGTAGGGTAATGAGAAATAAAAACTAAATTTTAAAACACCTTCCCCCCACCTCTCCCTTCTTCCTGGGCTTAACTTTACTCTAAAATTCTCTACCTCCTCCCCCCAAGCAGCGCAGGGGGACAGGGCATGGGGGTTGCAGTCAGTTCATCACACGCTGTCTCTGCCGCTCCTTCCTCCTCAGGGGAGCGCTCCTCACACTCTTCCCCTGCTCCAGCGTGGGGTCCCTCCCACGGCAGACAGTCCTCCATGAACTGCTCCAATGCAGGCCCTTCCCACAGGCTGCAGTTCTTCACAAAATGCTCAGCGTGGGTCCCTTCCATGGGGTGCAGCCCCTCAGGAGCAGCCTGCTCCAGCGTGGGTCCCCCATGGGGTCCCAGGTCCTGCCAGCAACCCTGCTCCAGCCTGGGCTCCTCTCCCCACGGGGCCACAGCTCCTGCCAGGAGCCTGCTCCAGCGTGGGCTTCCCCCGGGGTCACAGCCTCCTTGGGGCACATCCCCTGCTCCGGCGTGGGCTCCTCCCCGGGTGCAGGGGGATCTCTGCTCCCCCGGGGGCCCCCATGGGTGCAGGGGCACAGCTGCCTCGCCATGGGCTGCACCAGGGCTGCAAGGGAATCCCTGCTCCGTGCCTGGAGCACCTCCTGCCCTTCTTCTGCACTGACCTGGGTGTCTGCAGGGCCCTTCCTCTCACATGTTCTCACTCCTCTCTCTGGCTGCAATTGCTGTTGTGTAGGGGTTTTTTTTCCCCCCTTCTTAACTATGTTATCCCAGAGGCACTACCACCGTTGCTGATGGGCTCAGCCTTGGCCAGCAGTGGGTCCATCTTGGAGCCATCTGGCGTTGGCTGTTGGACATAGGGGAAGCCTCTAGCAGCTTCCCACAGAAGCCAGCCCTACAGCCCCCTGATACCAAAACCTTGCCACGCAAACCCAATACAGCTTGTTTCATTTTGAAGGGAAAAGATAGAGTTTGGGTAGGCTTTTTTAGCCTTTGTTATGTCCAAGAGAGTTTTCTAAAGTCACCATATCTGGCCCCCTTCTGCAGACAGAGGTGATCAGTGTCCCTGACTGGTCTTAAAAGATATTGTATTTCTAAGAAGTCTAATGAGGGTTACTATGAGGTTAAATACTTATAATGTTACCATATACCATCTAAGTAGAAATATTCTGTTAAGTGTTTTTATTCCATGCAAGTAGAAATGTTTGTCATATAAGGAATTTAGAGTATGGAAAGCTCCAAAAGTAAATATTTTCCCAACTATTGTCTTCTATCAGATGGTTTGTGCCTGTTTTCTCAGCTAAGGTGAAAATGATTCCTACAGACAAGCTCTCGAACTTATAGGTGCTAGACTGATAGTTTGCTTTCACAGTCCAGCCAGGGCCAAGCACAAGGGGAAGCTGACAAGAAGACATTTCTTCAACATTAAGCTGTTGCTAAAAGCAGCAGGAAAGCTACAGAGAAAGGAATACAAACCCCTTTTGGCTACTAATCAGGAGGCAGGGACAGGGAAAATGAACCCCAAAAGGTATTGAATGCTAGAACCAGCACAATAACAGAAGCCATGAGAGACATGGGAAAGCCACAGAAAACTAAGCCTAGAGGGCAACACGTCTTTTTTCTCAAATCAAAGGCAGCATTTTATTTCACATGCTGCAAATGACAAAAGAACAGGGCCCCATGTGGGCATTTTCATACTGAACCACCCAAACTTCCTTTAGGGGATTTTTGATCCAACAAGTGTCAGAGGATCCAGTGGAAACATCTGGCATGCAGCAACCCTGCTTTATTGTCTTTTTGTCAAATGTCCAGTTAGAGAAACTCATCAAATCTAAGCACTGCGCAGGATTTCATGGAGGGTGGCTATTCTTTTTATTTGTTATTGTTCTCACGCAAAAAAGACAGCATCCCACAGCTGTCTGAACAGAGGCCTCACCCCCAGCACAGGAGCACACTACCTCTGCAGGAGGGTGGGGAATTACCCATTACTGGTCCTGTGAGAAGTGACAAGTGACAAGAAGCATGACAAGTCTTTTGCATACAGCGTCACCAGAGGTGGTCAGCCTTTGGGACGCTCCTCTTGTAGGAATGACGGGTGACAAACTACAGACTCTGCCCTCCACTTTAACAAACTGGACTGACTCTTAGGTGCCAGATCTGTAGACTCAGCACATTGAAAATGCTTTTAGGAGTTTTATCTGTTATATACCCTCACACTAACATCACCAGTTTTTCTAGCCATCACCAGGCAATGTCTTGGTATTGATGATCTCCTTCCTCCCATGCAGTTCAGAGCTCTCCAATTGCCAGGCTGCTCCAGCTCAACCTGCACTAGCCAAAATGAACAGAAAAGCAAAAGAGGCTCAACATGCTTCAATTACAGATGGGGATGAAATCCCCTAGCATGGAAAGTAAGGCATTGAGATTTTAAAAGCTTCTTTTACGTGGACTTTTTGCAAACCTTAATATTGAAAATATATCCAGGAAAAAAGTCACCTGTTGGGCCTGCAGCACATAAACCATACAATAATTTAGTTGGCAGCAATACCTGGAGCTTATCCAGTCTAACCTCCTGCTCGAATCACACCCAGCTTTGATGTTACATCAGGTTGCTGAGGAATTTGCCCAGGCAAGTTTTGAAAATCTCCACAGATAAATATTCCCCAAACTCTTGGGCACCTGTTCCAGGGCTAAACCACTCTCCAGGTGAAGAATTTTTTCCTTGTATCTAATCAGATTTCCATTGCTGCAACTTGTGTTCACTGCTTTTGGTGTTTGTTTGGGGTTTTTCTATGCATTTCCAAGAACAGTCTTCTGTAGAGCCACCTATTAGGTAGTAGAAAACAGCAGTAAGATCCCACCCTGAGCTTTCTCTTTCTGAGACTGAACTAACCCGGGTCCCTCAACATTTCCCCTGACCAGCTCCAGCCCCCTGACCAGCTTGGTGGCCCTTCACTGGACCTGCTCCAGTTTTTCAACATATCTCTTTATCTGGGGAGCCCCAAACTGGATACTCCAGTACTCTAGTTAAGTGGAAAACTGGAATGCCAGGGTGAATAAACCCTCTCCTTTATGTGCTTACAATATTCTTACTTACAAAGTCCAGTATCCATTTAGCCACCATTGCCACAAGACCACACCTCTGACTCATCTTCAACTTCTTGTCCCCCAAGACCCATTGGTCCGTTTTCTGCAGAGCTGCTTTCTGGCCAGCTGGTCCCTAGCCTGTGCTGTTGCAGAGGGTTATTCAGGTGCAGAACTTTGCGCTTGCCTTTGTGGAACTTCACAAGGTTTCTCCATCTCACTGAGGTTCCTCAAGGTCCCTACTCTCTGCTGTAACAACTGTCCTGTCCAATTTGGTGCCACCTACAAACTCCATCCCATTATCCAGGGCATTACTGAAGATGTTAAGCAATCTTGATCTCTGACTGCTTTAAGTGGGTGCCAGTTTGACTTCAACATAGCATTGTGGAGTAGTCCATTTCCTTGGCTCTCGTAGCAAACAGCCACAATTTAGGCAAGTCTTTACTGTTGCCACTGACCTCCAAACCCTAATGAGCACCAAAATCTGGTGAATGCAGGGGTGTCAGAAAGTCATCTGAGGTACCCATGTTACAAGATCCAGGTAAACTCTACTGACAACAGGCTCCCACATGGTAAATCCAAATACTCTTCTCATTTTCCCCATGGTAGGGCCTGAGCCATTCTCTCAGAATCAGTCATATTCTTCCAGCCCTAAAAAAAGAAATGGACTCTATGGACAAAACTTGACAAAGTATTCACTTCAAAGACTTCCCTTTGGTCACAACAGGGAATTCTCCCTGTTTTTCCATCCTCACAATTTCTAAGCACGAATGCCTTGTGCATTCCCATAAATGCCAGGGCAAGCAGCCAGCAGTACTTTGAGGGAGGACTACAACGATACTGAAATTAGCTTGGTCTCCCCTCTTGTTTTTTTTGATCTGTCAACATGTTCATCCTCCACATAACACATTGAACTGAAAAATGTAAGAGCAGCAATCAAAACCTCCAAATGGGACCATCTCCCTTATACAGTTCAAAGGATTTGTGATAAGGAGGTCATTTAGCTGCATGCCAAAATGTCATATTCAAGCGTCTTTATTCCCTCACTAACTGGCACTGAAGATGTCAATAATACATCTGAGAGATGGCTGAGTGATAGATGAGGCTACAGCACACTCGTAAATCACAGTCACCACCATGTCATTCAGAGCTCTAGAAGTGACAACATGGTATTTTCTTTTACCCCCATGTCTCAGGAGTATAAAAACACTCAACATCATCCTGTTGGCTGTTATGAAGTACGTGTAGGTAATTTAACTTCCAAATGTAAACAAGTCCTTAGGGAGCTGGGCTAAAGTGAGATCTGCAAGTATATCAGTACCTCTTCAGGTGGTGATTCCAGGTCAGAAGTCTTCATCTCCAGGTGCCCATTCCCAGAGCTCAGAGAGGCAAGAAAACAGAGGTTCTCTTACCAATAAAACATGCAGTTAGCCTCTCAAAAAGACACAGGGAAGCCAAGCCCAGCAATGTGGTAGAGCAGAGTTGGGCTATGGTCCCCTTCAGCTGGCCAAATTCACATTTTCCAGGTCTTCAGAAGTGGGAGACTAGATGTGGCACTCTTATTGCACCAGATGGCATGCTCATTCAGGGCAACAAAGAAAGGATTCTTTTGTTGATTGTGTGCTTGCTAAATGCAAACTGCGGGTGCTATATGAAATACCATCCTGATATCAGTGACAAACAAGTGATCCCATGTGTCACAGATATGGGAAGGACACTCACAAATGCCAACACCATATCACTAAGTCTGAGGTAAGTACTGCTAAGCAGAGCCAGGCCCCTGCCAAGAACCTTTTAAAGCCCACAAAGCTCAAATCCCACAGCAGAGCAATAAAAACCACTTCAAGACCTCACAGATGACAGAGAGCCCACTTACACACATTGGGCCAGAGTTACCCTTGGCTTTCATTAGCCTTGGATTGCTTCAGTACACTGCCAAAGAGCAAATGTGAATCCTGGCTACGGTGAAACTTCCACATGTGAAAATGTTTAAAGATATCAGCTGTGCTTTTGCAATATGGTATTTTAAGCTAAAGTTTGGGTTTAGGGGAGAGTAGGATCAGCTTGCTTTATCCTCTTTACTCCTGGCCCCAATTTCTAGAAGTTGCACATCCTTCCAGCCTTGCTCCTGATACAAGGTGAATTCCCTTTCACAGGATCACTCCACAAATGCAGATTGCTGGCCAGTTTCATTTCACAACTCTTAGTCTAAGCCCTCAGTAGGTAATCCATCTTACCAGTTTCATTTAGTATGGTAATATTCCCTGATCTACTATCTTTATCAGCCCAGCCTCTGACAGGCTAAAAATCCAAATCAGATGGCAACAAAGCCATGTTGGAGGATTTTACCAGCTGCAGCTTGCAGACAACATTGGCTTTAAAATTGGAATCAGTCTCAGTGATGTAATGTCCATATCATCAAGCTCACCACAATGAATGGGTTTGAGTCAGTTTAAGGCTGTTTCCCAGCATGACTATTTCTTTATTACCTCTTCCTGGTGAAAAAAAGAAATTGGAGCCAATGCCTATTAATCACATCCGTTACTTTGGTTACTCACTGTTACTTGTTTTTCTCCAATAAGGATGACACATCCAAATCTGAAATCCAAGCCATACATTGCTGATTTTGATTGCAAAACCTATCTGGGTTTGAAAGAATGTTTCCAAACAGTTTAATTTTTGTATTACGGTAACTCTTAGATGCTCTGGTGGAGATCAGAGCCTCTTCCAAGGCAGCAGTCATCACAGATGGATCCACAAACAGATTTAGACACCTAGTTCTGAGATGGGTGACTAATCCCACAGTGAAGCTGGGCACATGCCAGATGCTCAGGAACATCTGTGCATCTGTTAACTTCATGATCAGGCTCACCTGCCACATCCGTGTTTGGACTGCAAAGGCAGGTTCCTGCCCAGGTGAGGCAGGCTGCCCAGAGCAAGCAGGACCATGTATACCTGAATGTGTGAATAAGTCAGCATGCTGCAAGACTGTCAGGTAGTAGTTTTCCACAGGCTGTCCATGGATCTGGAAAGAGAGCAGGGCATGGAGCACAACCCAATATCAACATGTGTGCACTTGAAAAAAAAAAAGAAAAATAGAGCCTGAGAGGAAAACTCCACCCACTTCTCAAAGGATGCATTCTCTGAGTCCATCAATTTAGCAAAAAAAGTTTGAGAACTTGTTCTACTTTTTCAACCAACCAAGTATAAGACCTTAAAGTATCAAAAGGACCAAATGATTGGCTGTAATTAAAGGCTTCAGAAAGAGAATCACTGCCTAAAATACTATTTCCAGCAGTGCATGTGAGGTAAGTGATTAGGAACTGGAACAGGACTGGTGGTGTCTGATCAAGAGACAAATTCTGGGCACACTTTGGCTCTGTATAAAGGCATCAGGAGCAGACCTACATCTCAAATTAAAACAGTCACCAGAACCCTAGCTTTCCTTGCTATCTTTTGAGAAGCAGGTGAAAGGAACAGCCTAAGATAAATATTCCCTTGAGGGAAGTCATTTACAAACAATTGACAGCTCTAGGAAGAAACTTCTCCCAAGCAGAGGACAGTATTTTTCTCCAAAACACGTAGCACGATTTCTTGCTAAAGAATAAAACAGGAAAATTTACTGGCTGAGAGCTATGAAGCAGAGGACAGAATGAAAGATGGAAGATGCAGGAGTCAATTAACTAAGAGGAGGGAAATTTAGTTCCTGCAAAGAAAGCTGACAGATGCCTGAATCAGCACTGTGGTTATCTACTCATCTGCCAAAAAAGAAAGCAAACTTCAATGGAATGGCAAAAAGGACTTAAGCAGGAAGAAAGTAACTCCAACCTTGCAGGTGAGGCAGCTGCACATTTGCACATTCCTTCACATTTTTGCCTAGGAGTGACTTAAAACTGCCTCGTTCTGCAACAGAATCTCTATCATAAGCAGGAGGGAAGGAAGTTCTTCTGCTCTTGGACAGTTTCTCATTTATTTTAAAGATGTTCTATTAGCCGCCGTTGATACAAAGTTCAGCTCCTTCATAAAGTGACAGCTGCTGGAGGTGTCTAAGCCTATGCTTCAGCTGCAAATTAGCCAAAATTAGCCATCCTAGGAGCCTGTGAAGGCTGTCTTCATAGAGTATTGATGAGCCAGTCTGCACCATGCAGTATATCTAATCCCAGGCATTTTCAGCTTAGCCTATGCCCATTAAGCCTGATGTTCTCTTTAAAAGTCAGTGCAGAAGATAGTTAATAAAGATGGGCTTTGTCCACTTTCTCTCTACAGTAAGCGGCCTGGGAAGGTAATTTCTTTATCAGCATAGCGCTGTCACACAGTTTTGGACGGGGGCAACAGAAGTACACGGGATTTCTCTTCCTTGCAGTGGCACACAAGCCTCTATAGAGGTCACAAGAAGTGAGTTGGGTTTAGAACCACAGGGAGTGGTAGAAGACAGGAGGGAGAAAACCAGATTACAGATACTCAGCCCTTAAGACCAACCAATGTGAAGACCAACCAATGAAAAAAAAGACTACCCTTAAACAAGAAAAGATGCAGAAGCAGATGTGTAAAGAGGAAAGCTCAGGAGCAGAGACCCAAAACAGTTAAAAGGCTGCTGGTTTGGGAGCCAGAACAGAACGGGCTTCAGAAAACCTACACAGTCAATCTGTTCCAAGCACGAGAAAACCCTCTTCAAGCAAGGAAATAAAAGAAATTAATGCATTAGAAGAGACTGTTAAACGCACTTCTGAGCTGTAAGCACATGTTCAGAATTTTTCCTTGATGAGCCACTGGGCTGTGGAAAAGGATTTGCAGCCAGGACTGGTGGGGAAGCATCACTGGGGCTTTGGCCCACACATCAGCTCTGGTTTCCCAGGTCCCTGCTCCCCAGCTGTGGTACGAGCACTGTCTGATGCTGTGCAGAACAGAGTCAGAGAGATATGCCAACATCTCATGGTCAATGTTGAGGCCAAGAAGAGTCTACTTCCCCCATGACAGCATCAGTCACAGAATGCTGTTTCTTTTTCTGTGAGCTTTTATGTTTGAGGGACTTTCTATTTGGTTTTTACTTTCGCAGTGTCAGGTACTTTGGTATCATGTTCAGCCGGGTTTCTGATATAAATTGCTATCATCATTATTACCAATAGCAGCAGGGAACTTCACGTTGGTGCAGCTGGATATAGCATCTATGTCTTGCACAATGTCACTGAAAACAGCTGACTAAAAAAGAAATCTACATCCAAACATTAGAAGGATCTGCAAAGAAGGCCAGCTTTACATTAAAAAGTACGTTTTAATGAAAGAGAGAGAAAAGTACTCGCCACAGACTTCATAAAACTTTGGAAACTTAAGCAGTAGACCAGAAAAGAGAAAACTTTCTTAAAAAAAACTAATCACATCAAGAGACTGCAACTGAAGGATCAGTTGCAGGTTTAATTACAAATGCTATAGTTACGTTTAGAAACACTTGGTTTATTAATGTGAACTCAAATCATCTTACCACCTTTGTATCTGGAACCAGAACTTATATAAAACATATGAGGCTCCAGTTTTGCAGAGACTGACTCAGAGTGTGTAAAGCTGAACAAATTAATAACATTTTGCAGGTTTGGGGGCTAAACTGAGAATCGGAGGACAGCTTCAGACTTGGCTCCGATAAGTCTCAGAGAACAAAGCAGTTTTGGTCTGGCAATGACAGTAAAAATTTATTATTTAATTTGCAGGAGAGAAGAGTTGATTGTGGGCTGTAAGGCATTCAAGATAAAAAGTGAAGAAGCTAACAGCTTTTGCTTCACTCAGTATAAGATAGGGATGGTGAATTCAATGAATCTACTGCTCTGTGCAGCCCCTGAGTTCATTTGTCCTTCCTATTCATTACAGCCCAACAAAAGTATTTCCCTGAACATGGGTGTAGATCAACAAGGGCCTAGGCTGAAGCAAGGTCTGAACTTCAGAAGCTGTGGGACTGGCCCACTTTTTTTAAGAGACTCCCCAGCTGACACAATCTGCAAGTCACTTCTTGCCCTTGGTTCCTAAACTAAAGCATGGCGTGCTTGCAAACTCACAGGTTTCACATTACCTTTGTTTCTCAGGCTTAGCATTCACCATCATGGTAATTTTGTAATACTCTTGAGTGACATCTGAATTATTTTAAAAGAAACTTTATCAGTTCTGAACAAGTTACACTGGTTTTCATTCAGACTAACTGCATGGAAATAAATTGAGATGCTATAGATTTAAATCTCTTAAATTCTGCCCTTTTATTACTAGGATTATATTCTGTATTTGCTTTTAACTAATAATTGGGCAATAGGCATCTTTTATAAGATGAGCTACTAAAGAGGTTGTTACTAGTGATACAAATACGTCCTTTACTTCCTCAAATATCATACTAATATCATCACAGAGCCTGTAGTGTTATTTAAATTACTACTTTCAGAATTTTTATTTACAACCACTGCATGGGGTCAAACTCCACTGTAAACAACTTTTTTTAAAACCAAGTTGAACCTTGGCTTTGAGAAAGATCTTGCCCAGAAGCAAATTTGAATGAATTTTTTCTTTTTTTTTTTTTTTTAATAATAGCAATTGTGTGCATATAAAACCAACTTCATATAAATCATTTTTTATGACTCTGTGGAATCCAACAATAGCTTGAGTTTTCTAGAAACAGCTGTAAAGTGATTTTAATTACCTCCTGGTGTTTTGAGACAAAAAGTGAAACACGCAAAGTATCTAAAGTTGAAAAACAACATTCTGAAAGCAGGCTTTGTCCCACTTTAACTTAGTGTTCTAAATGGGAATTTCATTTCAATTTAAATTTAATAAGGTATTATATATGAATTAAAAGAGCAACTGATATTTTTTTAGCCTTCAAACTTGGATATTGTGGGTTTTATTGCATACAAACAGACTGGCCTCTAAAAACATGTTCTTAATCATGAGCTATACACACAATAAAGTAGTTTCTGCACTGAATGTAAATCAAACGTACATAGAGTCGCACCTACAGGCGGGCGCGCTCTGGAAGACTGGCGTGCACATTAGAGAGGAAAGACCCCGTCTGACTCCCTCCCACGTCTGCTGCTCATCCCACAGACCCAGCCTTGCAGCCATTTTAAAGGCTGTCATCTCCCATACGGTGAAATCAGGACGTAGCGTTTCAGCCACAAGCACTCGGATCCGCTGAAGGACCGCTGTGCTCCATGGCATTATCTGCTCAGCACAGGTTTCAGTGGATACCCCGTCTCCCCCTGCCGCCCCACTCCCCCGCTGCCTCCCCCACCAGTGCCAGAGGTTACTACCCCTCGTCACTCCGGCTCCACAATTTGGAGGCCTTTTATTTTTAAGTCTTTCACTTAAGACCAAGATTAGAGCACAGCCACAAACTTGTACTGATGGAAATGCAGGATGGAAAATCATCACGGATGGTGAAGTGGAAGAGAGACAGAAATGCACAGCTGGAGGGGCAGCAGTCTCTTAAAACCAGCTCTTGTGTTGGCAGGAATGGGAACATGTACCATGGAATAAACCGGATTTTTTTTACTGCGTGTGTTTCATACTTATTCACATGCTAGATCTGATCACAGACAAACAAACTAGAAGGGTCGATTATTTATATGGTGTAATAAATATTTATATGAGGGACTGTGAAGGCTCTGGTTGAAGTCATATATACATGTGCATTAAGAGTAGGAAATCAAAACAAACTGGGTTGAATCACCTTCTGTCATTGCATTAAAATGAAAAATACCATGGAATGAGCACCTAAAGCACAGGCTCCATTGCTGAGCTCATTCCTCTGCTCTGTCGTTATCAGATCCAACGAGTTAGAGAGCACCAGTGACCATCCTCAGGGCTTTGTAAACACATCCATTTTCCCCCTACAGAGGCACAGGAGAGCACTAGTATGTTAAGTGGCAAGGACATTTTACTTCTCAGCAGACTGCTCAGCCTAAGCCACACAACGCGACCCAAAGCTAAGCTTTGGAGACAGAGTTCCCACGATCTTGTGCTGACTCCGAAATCAAGCCCAGATTCCTTCTACCCAGATGAGGAGTGAAATTGCTGTGGGATCTTTATATACGTGATGGAGGGAGACAGGGTCCTTGAGAAGGAGACTGGAATCCTGATGTTAGAGGTCAGCTGAACATGTCCACCTCATTCTCTGTGGTTCAGGAGGGTAGCTATTGCAAAAATGCACGTGAACATGTCAGGTGCACCAAATATGGTCAAGGATATCACTCCACTAAATGACCAAAAGAGTAATTGTTTTACATTCAAGTTCTTCCTCCCCAGTCTCCTAATTAGACCATTACCTTGCACTCAGATACGAGTAGGAAAAGGCCATTTTTTAAATTTGCTTCTCTTGGTATAAACGAGTCACTCCGAGCTGCAGGCAGAGGCAGCTGTAAACAGCACGATAAAGGGGCAAAGGGCTCACTGGGCTGAGGGATATTAATGGTTTGTTGCTTGCAAATAACCCTTTCCCCAGAGACCTCCCTATGCTCTGTGTATTGTCTCTGCACATGCTGCCAGCAAAGTGGAGGCTTTATTAACAGAGTTACAAATAAGGTCAAATTCCTGTAGGAGCTTTTCAGAGTTCCCAAGGCATTCAAGGAGGGGTCCAGCTGTTTGCAGGGGTTTCCCATTACGGTCAGAGACACAAGTTTCAGCACGTTTCCAGTTAAAAGCAGATCCTGGCAGATTTTCTCTTTAACATGACAAGGATAGGATGGAGTTCTTCACAATAACTTTCCCTTCGCAGATGCTAAGCACATTCGTATAGATGTTAGACAAAGCATGCATCTGGCACGGTATGGTGTGCAAAGTCTGACTTGGAGATCTTGCATCACCCAAAAGCAGCACAGCCATGGCTGGGTTATGCAGGTGTTAAATGGCTGCAATGTCATGATACCACAGATCCCTCCATCTGAGCACCTAATGCACCTCATGTCTCTGCAGAATCCAAGAAACTCACCATTAGTGGGCTTTATCTCCTCAACACTCCTACAGGAGTACAAGGTCTTGTTTTTCAAGGTAGAAACAACACAAATTAAATTATTCCTTCCCTTACCTTATGGCAGTCGGAAATATATACAATGCTCTATTAGGCCACCCCTCCTCCCCATCTTAGAACTCAGTTCTTTAAAAGCCTCATCTGTACAAGTTGTAGATTTCGAAATTTAACCCAAATGTGCATTTTCTTCACAGAAAAATGGAATAAAAACTTCTGAACTGTTTTTCATTGGGAGAGGAAGAAAAGATACCCTTCTCCACCTTTGGGGCAAGTATGAGTTCTTCACTCATCAAGTAGCTCATACTGCCTGCATAAAAATAATCACTGCAAACCTGTCCAGGACCTACTTCCTGGGAAAGGGCCCTTTGCCAAGGTTCAGACTTGACACAAATCATCAGTCCCATGAAATTCAAACAGAATAAATCTTCCATGTGTAGAACATAGCTGGGTTCTGCCTTACGGGAACTGGATGCTGCCACGAAGTCCGAGTCATACGGTCGTATTTGTAAGATCAGCTCGTTACAAATGTCTGGGATCAAAGGCTGTCATGGAACAGCCCTCCCCATGTCACCGGGCTCTGGAAACGTGCAGGGAAACGTTCTCTAGCTAGAGAAAGCTTTAATTATAAGCCTTGATATTTTCACCTGCTCCTGAAGAAACAGAGTTGCCTGCTGGGCGAGGCAGGCCCGTGGCAGTACAGTTTCTGGAGCAGGTTGGGGGACTCTGCGCATTGCTCCCACAATTGCGAGTGGCAGCTGGGAGCACAACACCCTCACTTCAGTGCTGTAAATGTAGGCAGATCTATTATGTCTTGCAGAGTACCGAGGGGAAGCACGGTAAGAATATGCTTTTTAGTGATTTGGGTTGCAGATGGATCCTACACTGGCTTCTCCTGTAGGGCCAAGAGAGGAGCGATAACCACAGCCGCAACTCACCTTCCCTTACCTGCATCACTAGGATTCTGTCCCATTGGGTCAGCTCACACAAATAGATGAAGGGAAGGTCACGATAAGCAGAGACTGCCTATAGCATTTGCAGCGTCATGCCGAGGGGATCAGCTAGCTGTTGCTCAACACACTAGCAGATGTGGCCAAACTCACAGATGTGGCCAAACACTCTCAATATAGCCAGGATTTGAGGGATGGAGCATGGTGAGTTGAAAGACCACCTGCTCGCTCACATTTGTTTTAGTTAAGCTCACACACACACCCCGCTTCCACTCAGGATTTCAGCATGCAGGGGAACATCAGCGTCAACAGCTATACTACCTGTCTTTCACCCTACACACACAGTGCCCAAATGTGAAACCTGGGGAAGGCATTGCTCCATGGTGAGTGCCTCACCTCTCATCCCCAGCCCTGCAGGCCACATAGCCAGCCACTGTCCCAGAGTCACTTCCCACCCTCCCTTTGCTGTTATGCAGGCAGGACATACCTACCCCCTCAGCACCCGGCTGACTTAACAGATACTTCAGATCCCAGCAACTCCAAACATGCAGGTATTTGTTCCTGTCCAACAACTCAGTCATTTTTAGGATCAGTTCACAGCTTAAAACCTTGCACTGGATTTCAGTGTAAAGCTACCTCAGCATTCCCACCGCTAGCTTGGCATTACATTGTCTTGTACGGAGCCTGCTCTTGTAACTAGTTTCATTTAAGAGCTGACACTGGAGGACAGCCCCTCCTCATCCCTGCAGCAAACTGTGTGCTACACTCTAGGATCCAATACCTCATTTCCTTGGGCAAACATCCCAATTTGTAGAGATCACGAGGCCAGTTTGAAAAGAACAGGGCACACAAGTGCTATAGATAGTATGGCACGTGCAGCCCTGCTGTCACACTTCACCGCTTCTTCGCTTAGCTACAGCTTTGCTCGCCCAGCTCCAGCGCCTCCCATCCCATTTTCTAGTGCCACATACCCTGCTCTCAGCCAGTACGAGTTTCAGGACTTTGCATCTGGGCAAAGAAGAGTAAAACTTCACCCTTTGTGGCTTCACATAGAGTTTTGCTTCATGCAAGAGCAGGTCCCGATGCTAGTACCTTGTCACCGGCATGTGCCCGTTTCTGCTCTCTCAGCAAGCACAAGGGAGTGGTGAGCTCAGGTATATGCTAGAAACCCATCGAGTTTCGCTGACTTGGCAAGTTATCACCCAGCAGCGGAACCACCACAGCAACCAGCGTACACATTCTTAGCCCATCCCAAACACCACATGAAAGAGTTCTAGGCTAACCTGTTACACATCTTTGTTTCAGCTTCTGCACCCTGGCAACTGGAGGACAACAGGAGCACATCCAAGGACAGAGGTCACCTCAGGAGGCAGGAGGTAACTTATTAAAGGACGGTGACTCTCCTGCCATGCATCTGAACCATGGGACTGGGTAGGAAACCCTGAACTACTCAGCTGTGCTGCAAGTACTCAGATTTTCACAGCTACACAACTAAGGCACTCGCCGTGCTGCACAAATAACCTGATTCCACCTGTGGTTTCCTACTGACACCCATCATCGGCGTATCATATTTCCAAGCAGTCGCTTCACATGCTTCCATTTGAATAGCATTTAACCCCTTAAGGGCACTGGATCAGCAGATGTGAAGCCAAAGATCCCCAGATACAGCTGAACAGGTACCAGCACAGGCAACAGCAGCAGTTCAAGCTTCCCTGTACAGCCCCCTCTGAAGCCTTTCCCCCTCTGGAGGCAATTTTCTTGGGAGACCAGTTAATTCCCTCTCACCTCTGCAGAGAAGGATGATGAGGAATGCTCACGACAAGATTTTGCACTGCGGACAGTTGCTCTCTCCACTGCAGCCTACAATATTCAAAGTCATTTCACATTGGCTCAAGAACAGACAGTTCTAGTAAACATTTTGTAAATTTATTGATCTTTAATACATGAATGTAAGAGCCCAGGATAGTCTGAGAGTAAAGAAGCTACTTGAAGGTACTGTAAGTCAGCCAACCGTAACATGATGCAACTTAACAACTTGCTTTTTTGAATTTTCACCAATTGCTTTAACTTCAGTAAAAGCTTAAATGCAATGTCAAGGCTTGACTTGGCCACAGATGGTCCATGATATCCACCAATAATATGCTTCTCCATATTTTAGGAAAAGGTTCAGTGTATGAACCACCAGGAGGACAGAAAATTGAAAAAGAAATTCAAGGAGTACCTTCAAGCATATAATCTGATGAATCTGCTAAAAGTCTGTAGTTTGGTAACTTGGCTAGAGCATCTAGCTGAACCTCAGTTTGGTGCTCATGATGAAGCTCACCACCACTTAACAAGGTACCACACATCAGGAGCACCACCATGGCAGGTTACATGCCCCAGTTCAGCTTTTCCTAATCAGGATCTATGCCAGCTCTACCATGATGACAGTAAATGAAATAACCCTGCCCAGATCAGTGTGCTCTGTCAAGCCATTCCCCTGCTTACCAATCATGGGCATCCCTAGGTTTTGGTATGGGCACTCCAGGCTGCCTCCTTGTGTCCTTCCAAAGATAGCAGAGTAAATGGCTATCACCATGCTCTTCTTACAGCTTAGCCTCAGCTTGTCATCTTCACAGGCTACTTTACTCTTGTATTCATCTGGAAGGAAACAAACACTTAATTACTCAGCTGATCCAGAGGTGGGCACTCAGCATGAAGGGAACCCTCTCACCTCCCCATGGTGTGAGCTTGTCAGAGGCAGCAGTGATTCTGGGCATACGCCCAAAGGTGCACATCAGCTGCCAGCAAAATCCCAGCCTTACAAATGCATTTGCTAGAGCAGCACTGATCATTTGCATTACGCATTCTCTCTCTTGCATTATCAGCACATTTAATAGACATATTTTAACACAGCACGTGTCAGTTCCTGTAAATAGCCAATAATTTCATTTTGCAGACAAATAAGTGAGGCGTGTCAATTGAGTGATTTCCACCCAGTGATATAAGAAGCCTGTGGCAGGGGAAGGTAAAAGCCCACCTTTAGGCACCTTTCTCAGCCACAGATCAGCTCTTTATGTGCCAAGCATTTACTCTACATCACAGCAGCTCAAATGCAAACATAATTATGTTCAATAGCTTTTTTTCACAGCAACTCTCCCTTGGCAGATTCAATAGGAGCTATACTAAATTTTTTAATGATGGAAGCTGCTCTTGCCTGTTGCAAGTACAGATATGCAAAGGTGCTCCCCAAATCGCTCTTGAAATGGTCAGTCCAAGAACACAAAATACGCTCTTACTTTTGTAAGGCTGATGCACACAGAACAGTCACTCACCTTACATCTGTCAAGGAGACTGGGCAATTATTTCATAAGAAATCACATGTCATTCCCTTCTCTTTACTATTATTATTTGTACTATGAGAACCTCTAGAGGTCCCAACCTAGAACAGGCCCTGCCCCTGTATGTCTGCCAACACACCACAGAAAACAAACACTATTTTGAAGAGCTGAGACTTTACAGCTAGATATCTACAAGTGTGAAATAAAGAGACTAAGAAAACTGAAGTGGCATGTCTATGGTCACCCCAGCCAACCCAGGGCACAGCCAGGAGTAGAATCTCAACCTCTCCAGCCTCTGCAGAGTGACCTTCCACTGGATTATGTTATTTACCATTAGAAATGTAGCCACAACAGCATCCAAACTGTTCAATGGTAAGGGTCCCTGACCCATGGTAACCTCCCAAGCATGATCAGTCATTTCATCTGAAATGCTCCTAGTTGTACCAGGTCAAAATTGTGCCATGGAGCACACTAACAACCAAACCGGTGCCTGGGGCTGCCCCTGGCCCTGTATCATTTACTAGCATAGATATGACTTTTGCCTCTCCCTGTCACTGGTTCTCTATGTCTCATATCACACACACGTATGTATGAGAGCTTATGCAAAGTCCATATGCATCAAACTACTCAGTAACTGAGAACACTAGCTAATAATTACTTTATAGTTTAGTACTTAAGTCTTTACGCCATGGCAGCTAGCACTTAATGTGACATTTTTTACTGTACTGTAAATATACGTTCAAGAATCATTTTTCCTTATTGGAGATGGAGAGAAATTTTCCACTGAAGTTGAATTATAGAAGAATTTAGGTTGGAAGGCTCCTCAGGTGGTCATCTGTTTTAACCCGTGCTCAAAGCAGGGCTAATTTCCACATTAGATTAGACTTTTTAAGAAGAAACTGCATGGAGAAAACATGTATTATACCAAAAGAGGCCCATGCTGATTTACAAGAAACATCTGAGAAAAAAACAACTCCTCATGCTCAACTTGGAAATTCCTACTTGAAGCCAAAACATAGCCCCCTCAAAATAGCCTATTACCTGGTGATCAGAGCATCCACCTGGAATGTGAAAACCCTGGTCCAAACCCTTACAGTGCGGGTGAGAATCTTAACCCTAGACACTATTCCAGTACGTAATCTTCCTTCTCATTCTGCAGCCTTTTTACAAAAATCTCTGAAAGATCCTAGTTTTTATCCCAGTGCAGGCAAACTTTCAAACCTCTAAAATATTTATTGAATGGGAAAACACTTTCTCATCCATCCCTGTAGATGAAGACAGAATTAAGATCTAATTCATTCATGGGAGAATCTGTGCGAAGAACACATCTCCTTCAGCAATACCTATAGGGATAATCCCACGACCAGCTGAGTATGTAGAACAGTGATGGGAATCAGGAATAGAAGCTCTTTTCAACACCAGAGTATGTAGGGAGAGAGGGATCTCATACAGCTGTGAAGAATCAATCTTCATTTTATCTATGTAGGTATTTCATCCACAATCACCATGAAGGCATATGAATAATACACTGAACATACTAAGGGTTACCACCTTCACCTATAATTGTCTCCCATAGGATTTTTGTTTCTTCTGTGAGGGAAATGGGATCAAAGCTTTAACCTGGCTATACAGTGTAAAAGTTAACAGAGTATAATAGAACTTTGTAGACTAAATAGATTTTTTTTTCCTTAGGAAAAAATATATGGACTCAGGCTAAAAGCACAAAGGCACAAAACTCTGCAATAGGACAAGTTATACATAGCTAATGTTAAACCAATATCATGGAAAGGGAGAGTACTTGTAGCTGGCTGAAGCGGTTGAAATACAAAATAGTTGATTAACTTCAGAAAAAGATCAATTTTGAAGTCTCTAATGAGTGAGTGCCAGGGTCCTCTGTGAAGGTCTTCTTTCTTACAAGGCACTAATTCAATTTCCTCTTCTGATTTGGTTATTATTAGCTACATCTCCCAATAAACAAGTATAACTGATTGCTTAACCACTTGTCCTATGGACCCATTTAAGGTCCTTAGAATATTTATTAAATTCTGTTGACCATTCAAAGTCAGGGCTTGTCATTTGGAAACTTGACTGGGATTTACACAGTGAGTATTGCATTTAGCCCAGAAGACACTGGGATGCACAGACATTCATGTCTCTGCTGAAAGTCAACCCAGCAGTCATGAGACAGTCAACAACAAAACTCTGCCTCTCACATTTGCAGTTCTTGCCCTTGTAGCCACTCTGGGAAGTCATGTCCAGGGCTTATGGGAGAAGTTGCCTGATGGATGGCTCGAGATATTAGAGCGGGGAGGTGTATCTGAGTGCACACACCTTGGGAACCAGTGCATTTTATGGGTGATGTGCTCCCAGCACACTGCAGTGTGGAGTAAGAGGGCTGTGCCACCTGAAACAGATGCCACCTCACGGTCACTAAATTCTGCCCTAGGAAACACCTATTGGAGCCACCAGTTCTCAAGGCTCTGGCTGAGTCCAAACTGGTTAGGGCTGCAATCCCCTGGGCTGGCACAGACAGAAGACACTGCTTTCTTAAAAGGAAGAAACAAAGAAGAAAAAGAAAGGATGAAATATGCAGTAGTATTTGACTCCCAAAAGGTTCCCTTAAGCTTGATCACTGGAGAACAGATACTCTCAGTGTTTCTGGGCAACCTGATAGAAATCTGGATAAACAAACAGATAGAAAGTGATGTTATGGAGGGGACAAGTCCCTGAAAGTATTTTCTGCTCCATAGCCTTGCCACCTCCATCTTAGCCAGGATGAACCAAAGCCAGCTGTCTTTCATCCAGACACTGATGGCTCCCAGGCACTGGATGATGGTAAAGACTGTGACTGATATAAAAAAAGTACAGAGCGAAGCATCATCCGTATATTTACCAGTACTTCAACCCGTAATAGCCTTATATAAATATTGAAAAGAATCAAGGCAGCATAAGTGACATAAGAGAGCTGGGACTGGGAATGAATCTGCATTTTTCTCTCTCACTCTCCCAAGAACTGGCCTCCTACAGATCAGTCACAATCTGGTCCTAAGCCTGTTATAACTGTTACAGTCTGGATATAATTCAGTCCAAATGCTAACATTTGTATTAGTGGGTTTCATGTTTCACCCTGAAAAATTAAACATGGTTAAATGGCCTAGGAAAGGTGGCAGTGATATTCGGCAAATGGCTTACTCAACCCTAATCCCCCATGCAGTCATTTGTAGGGCAACAGAGCTTTACCATGATTAAGATATTTGCTAAGGATAATATCCCTTTTATTACTGCCTGTTTTCAGAGACACTGGCTTAAATACAACTCAGTAGACAGAAACCAAGGAGGGAACAGCTGCAGGCTTTTCTAGACACGTTTTTAAAGATCATTATATGACATGATTATAACATAGTTAGAACAATTAACAGAAAACAATTATAAATATTTTAATGGAAAAATCGGCGCGCTCAAACAGTGACGTGAACAAGAAGACCCTTTGTGTTGGGTTTGCATGGCAAGGTTTTTGTATCAGGGGGACTAACAGGGTGGCTTCTGTAAGAAGGTGCCAGAAGCTTCCCGTGTGTCCAGTAGAGCCAACACCAGCCGGCTCCAGGACAGACCCGCTGCTGGCCAAGGCCGAGCCCATCAGCAACTGTGGTAGCGCCTCTGGGATAACATAGCTAAGAAGGGGGGAAAAAAACCCTGCACAACTGCAGCCAGAGAGGGGAGTGAGAACATGTGAGAGGAAGGGCCCTGCAGACACCCAGGTCAGTGCAGAAGAAGGGCAGGAGGTGCTCCAGGCACGGAGCAGAGATTCCCCTGCAGCCCTGGTGCAGCCCATGGCGAGGCAGCTGTGCCCCTGCACCCATGGGGGCCCCCGGGGGAGCAGAGATCCACCTGCACCCGGGGAGGAGCCCACGCCGGAGCAGGGGGATGTGCCCCAAGGAGGCTGGGACCCCGGGGGAAGCCCACGCTGGAGCAGGCTCCTGGCAGGAGCTGTGGCCCCATGGAGAGGAGCCCAGGCTGGAGCAGGTTTGCTGCCAGGACTTGGGACCCCGTAGGGGACCCACGCTGGAGCAGTTTGTGAAGAACTGCAGCCCGTGGGAAGGACCCACGCCGGAGCAGTTCATGGAGGACTGTCTGCCGTGGGAGGGACCCCACGCTGGAGCAGGGGAAGAGTGTGAGGAGCCCTCCCCTGAGGAGGAAGGAGCAGCAGAGACAGCGTGTGACGAACTGACTGCAACCCCCACTCCCCATCCCCTGCACTGCTGGGGTGGAGGAGGTAGAGAATTTTAGAGTAAAGTTAAGCCCAGGAAGAAGGGAGAGGTGAGGGGAAGGTGTTTATTTCTCATTACCCTACTCTGATTTGATTGGTAATAAATTAAGCTAATTTTCCCAAGTTGAGTCTGTCTTGCCCATGAAGGTAAGTGGTGAATGATGTCTCCCTGTCCTTATCTCGACCCACAAGCCTTTTATTATATTTTCTCTCCCCTGTCGAGCTGAGGAGGGGAGTGATAGAGCAGCTCTGGTGGGCACCTGGTGTCCAGCCAGGGTCAACCCACCACACCCTTTGTAATTACAAGATGTGTACAGGGATGTTAAAGTATTGACCTATAGTGAATACTTTTACCCAGTGTCTCAAGAACATTTTCACCTATGGTCCACGACATTTTTCTGAATGAGCACGATTGGGAAGCTCAAAAATAAATGTCAGTTGGCTCAATCTCTGCAAGACCTTACAGATAAAAGCTCCTAAAATAATTTTGTGTGTAACAAAATGATGGAATGCAATAATGCCAGAAGTCTACCTTGCCTAAAATTATATTTTTCAACAGAACTTGTGCAAAAATTTATGAAATTTTGTTAATTAAAATATGCATGCTTCACATAATCACTGCATAATAGTTGACCCTATTTCCCAGATCAAAGAGCTGGAAATACATGTAAAGAGAAATCCATCTTCCTCACAAAATCCTAAAGGATTTAAATCTTAGAATCTGAGCAAAGGAAGAGATTTTGTAGAAAACAGAGATGGTTTTCCCCACTTCCTTATCAGGTCAGTATTGTTTCCCATAGACTTATCTTATCTAGTTTATAACTGTTAAATTAATGAGACTGCACCCAAGATGCCATTTCAGAACTAAACTGCACTCCATGTTAGCCAATAACTTCTCTTTAGCCCAATTTTTGCCTTGCTCACCTTCATCCCAGCTTTGTTAGCTGTTCCACTGCATACCACACAAAACAAAGAACATTTCTTGCCTTGAAATTCATAACTCTTCATTATATCCAGCCATTCCACCAACACCTATTTTCCTTTAACTGACCAATGAATGTGTTCAACTATTGGGTGGTGGTTAGTGTTGGTCTGTGAAAAAGGGCATAGGGACAATTCACTTTCTCACCCAGCCGCTCCCTCCAGAAGAACTGCGTTAATGGCAGATACATCTCCAGTGTTCTGTGTCACTCTTCTTCCCCACATCTTGTACTGCACATATCAGATGCAGATTGGTTGCAACATTGAACAGCTGAGATGAGCAGTGGGCCAGATGGCTCAAGTGGAATATGCAATCTTTTAGTCACAAGTTAAAAATCAACAAATTTATGGACACTGGAAGTCACAACCAAATAATAAAAATGATGATCCCACATGTGGGGAGATTTTGCTCATTTCAGCGCATGTCTAGGCAGAATACTTACATTGCAAAAGTCACCACATGGCAATTTTTTGTGTCAGCCTAAGGAGAAAAGCCAAAATAATGGTTAACAATGGAAATATGAACCCTTTACTATGGATGTAGTCACTCCAGACCATAATTCACAGAGTCACAGAGGATGGAAGACACCTCTGGAGGCTGTCTAGGCCAACCCCCATGTTCATACCAGAGTCAGCAAGAGCAGCAGGTTGCTGAGGGCCATGTCCATTCAAGTTTTTAACACCTCCAAGGATTGAGACTCCACAACTTCCTTGGGCAACCTGTTCCAGTGATCCTGTTAATCATGTGAGAGATGAGTATAGTCTGTACCTGTTACTACCTCTTCTGGGGGAATTAGGAAGATGAGTCTCCAAGACAGGAAAGCTAGTAAACATTAAGACAGACACCTCTAAGCAGCATCCTTGAACAAGAGTGACTGTGCAACAGGACCGACCATGAAGAGCTCATCTTGGAGATACCCTTCCTTGTAACCTGTGACCCTCCTTTTTATATATTTTTATTTTCCCCCATAACCAGCTAATTCTCGGGACCTTCTGTAAAATACAGAGAATTTTTTTGAGTGCATGTAGATCTAAGTCCATCCTCCCAAAATTAAAATAGAGAAGTACATCTTAAAGCAGAGCAAATGTGCCTTGGACAGCTTTCACTGACTCCTATGCTCTTCTATGAAGAAGGTAATTGGATTTAAAAGATATTTTCCAGTCAGTGCTTCCCTTCAAACCTTTTTCCCACACTCCTATTCCTGTGTTCATATATTTACTTACTTTTCATTTCAAGCAAGCATTTGTTATCTGAGTTTTGCATCCACTTTGGAAGATATAAGCAGATTCTGGCCTCCAAGTCCCCAAATGCAATTAAGTCAGCATAGATCAGAAATTCATTGCCGTGGTAAATGCCTACTCTTTAAACCAGTGTACATTGCTACAGCTCCTTGTTTTTTGTTTTCTTCCAATTTCCTTTCATTTACGATATGCACCTCATATCCTGAGTTCCAGCGCTTCCTCCTCATTCATGTGAACCTGCTACTAATGAGAACTTTCTGTTCATCTCAAGATTTGAATAAATCTGTATCAACCAAGTCAGCATTCCCTTAGGCAGGATTGGGTAGAAGAAACCTTTCCAAAACAGCAAAGGTCTCCAGAGTCCTCAAGTACAGCCTTTCCTCTGACTCTCCCACAAACACTTAAGCTGTGGGCTACCTGGTCATTCCCTCATTTCAACAGCCAAGATCTAAAAAGGATCGTCCCCTTTAATTTGGAGCGTAAAAAAGTGAGAATGCCATAAATTCATACATTTGCACAGAAATATCTTTTAACGTTATTTCAGTTCAATTTTTCCTTGAGAAACTTTGTGAAGATGCTGTAATTTAACTTTTAAAAATTGAAGTTTGCTACCCTTGATGGCAGGGAGTGCACCGCTTACTTCTGCAGAAACTAATCTGAAACTCTGAAAGATACAGCTCGGATGACAGTCCAGAGTTATACCAAATAGGCAGTTTGCCAACTTCAGAAGTACCCTGAAAACTCAAGAGTGCCAAATTTTGGAGGTCTGAAACCATTTCAACACGTAAGAAAACTGTTCTTTGTAAACGACCTTGTCAGATTCCTTTAAAATTACGCTCCTGATGCACCCATCCAATTTGCAATGTTTAAAAGGCGCCTTTCCCCACTGTCACTTTCATTAGTCTGAAGTAGTTGTCTTTTTATATTCTGCTGTGAAAAGGCTGGCAGTGCTGCAAATTAACTGCTACATTTTATTTCCAAAGTTGAGTTCAGATGCACCTAGTTGCACTTTCCTGTTGGACAAACAGAGGTATATGGTTATCTAAGGAGGAAAAAGTGAACAATATCAAAATATATATGCTAGACTGTGAGATGAGAGTTAAACAAAACACTCAGGAGCCCAGGACAAATTTAATTCTCATCCTACTTCTTCCATTAATGAATTTGGGCTGATTTTCTAAATCACCCGTGACTTACTGGTGCTCTGCTGCCTGAGCCTCTGCCTCACCATTTATTAGTCCTCCTTTCAAGGACCTGAGAACCTGCTGGCTAAATTTCAGTGAAATTTGTCAGAAACGTTGCTATGACAAATGTAGCTAAGTCCCTATACATTTTATAAGAACTGGTAGCCAATTACAGAAGAAAGCCAAATCAGTTCCAAAGCTGGTTGTAATTGTTGCACTGTCCCACCAGCCAGCCAGCATGGATGTAATGCCTGGCCAATTAGCATGGATATAAATCTGGACTAGCTACACCATAGGAGACAACATAGGAATCATGGTGAAAACCTTTGTTACTGGAATAAAAAGATGGGAGGGATGCACTAAGGAAAAAATTACTTGAATATGTAAGGAAAAAGACTTCATTAGTACACTGTTCATGGCACATTTGTTCTCTTCTGGTCATGGTGTAAATCTGGAGTAATGCTGCTTAAAGTTATTATTAAAATAGCTGAAAGGGAGAATTTAGTCTTATATAATTAAAACAGTCTTCTCCAAATGTTAAAATAATGGCGATAATAATTCTGACACAAGAACATTAAAAGGATATATGATTGATATTTTTACGTATAATCCATGGGGTTGCCCAAAGCGTAAAATATGGGAAAATGAGGCCTACTAGGTTAAAAGCTAGTTCCCTACTGTCCTAAATAATTAAATACACAGTATTCCCTTAATGGCTTTGCCAGAGAAGAAAAGATGTAGCTGGGAGAAATGCAGTTACCAAATCTCTCAAATTCATCATGGATGCTTTAGAAGTCACAGTTCCCAGAGACATGATGAGGTGACAACCTCCAGTGCCTTTTAAATAGTCAGAAAAATAAGTGTGCAACTGAGAAGAGCTTGATGCACCATTAGTATGGTGAAAAGCTGAAAATATCAAGAGATACTTGTTTTAAAAATGTATAATTAACTTGAAAACCAAATGTAGGACTGATACTGAAAAAATATTGAAGAAATCCATAGTGTTGGAAAGAGTTCATTACCATGCCTCTACCTCAGAGAAGATTTCCTCTTCTCTGCTTTTTTCCAAGAAACATTTTTTTGAGGAGAGCAATTGATCTATATTTTCTGTCTTGAGTAAGTCCATATACAGGACCCCCTGCAGAAGTACTATATAAATTTACCTCCCTGTTCTGTGAGGTACGTGCATGTTTTAAACTGTGGATTCAATATAACAGATCCAAACTTTCACAGAAGTAAACTTTTGTAAACTTTTTTGTTTTTTCTGGCTAATTGCCCCAAGGACACCCCCTTGCTCTTCTGGGGCAAAGGCTCCCAGATCATTTTGTCTCTGGCAGCAGCCAAAGCCATTCATGACACCTGAAGCACCATCCACAATGCAGCCTTCAGCAGCAGCATGGAAAGGTATCACATGTGCCCACAACACCTAAGGATGGCTGGATCTCCTGAAATATGTGAGGACAAATACTCCCGGTTCCTTCTGGCAATGCTATTGACTCACCTGTCCCAGCACAGAAAGGCTGAGGTGTATCCCTTCCTTGTCCTTCACTGAAAAGTGGCTTAAAAAGGGGTTTTTTGCCTTTGTTTTCTTCCTAGGACCCCACAGAAAATTTAAATGCCAATGGACAAAGGCGATCTATGAAAGTCACAACTCTCGTGATTTATACAATTTAGGCAGATTTCAGAATTTGTCTTTTTTAGTGGTTCACATCTGGACACTGGAGACCTGATCCAGCAAAGGGAATCTTTCCACCTACATCAGTAGGAAGCACCTTGGTCTTCGCTGGCTCCTTATTATATCAATCAGGGTTGACTGATGAGGTTTGAAAGAAAACTGGGATTTTTTTTTTAATTTTTAAACTCTCCTGGGTCAGCAGCAGTTTCCTTCCCCTTGGGGGCAGAGGCTAACAATAATCTCTGCATTCGCTGACAGTGAAATCATGCGATTCTCTTAATCCTGCTCCTGACAGCCAAGTGATTAGTGTGCCATAGAGATAGGGCTATTTGACAGCGCCTGAAAATCTCTGTGCGTCAATGGCTTAAAACAATATTAATCGTAAGCATTAAAGTTTCTCTGACCCCGATCACAGGCTGATGGATCTGTCCTCTGTTATTTATAGCATTCCTTTATTTACACCTTTTCATCGCAACAGCATTTGCTGCCTGAGGTTTTATTGCCCTTATAAATTTTCCCTCCCTGCACCACCTTAACAGTTTTGAAATAATACAGATAAGCAAGAGCAAGCTGATGAATGCAGGAGGTAAAGGCTTATTCTGCTCCCTCAGCGACTGGGCCAGAAGGATGTGCCCATTTAACAGCCCTCGCTCCATCGTGCTGCTTTGGAAAGCCTGGCCCACCAAAAAGCAATGCAGCAAAAAATACAGTGACCTTCTCCTGCCACCAATAAACCTGTCTTATGAAGGAGATTAATGCTTTTCTGAAAGGGTTGATAACTACTGAATTACCAATCTACACCAACACTAAAATCAATCACCAGCATTAAAAGGACCAGGAATACATTTAGGTCCCTCTTTGCTCTCGTCTGAAATTTCCATAAAAACTCTGTTCTTTCCATAGGCTTCTGCTTTTGCTCACAGCATTTTGCAAATTCTGTCTAGGGAGTGAAAGCCTTGAGGATGTGTGATGAGACCAGACTTTTCATGCCATGTTCACTGAATTTAACAGAAAAGGTGTAATCCTAGATTCAATATTGAAGGAATGGATTGGAGGGAAATTAAAAGGTGAACAAGATGCCTTCACTGCAAGCCTAGGTGCTCCTTCCAAAATGTGCTTTCCATACTTTTCAGACAATCCAGCTGAAATCTGATGAGCAGACCTGACCAATTCCCCAAGAGACATAAGGCAGCTTCACATTCACCAGCAACCGCAAACCGCCAACACAAAGGGTGACTCTTTGCCATTCTTTGATAGCTGGAAAAGTTCTGCCACAAGTAATGGTATTCTGCTGTTTGTAGAGGCTTTGAAGGACCACTGACAAAAAAAATCACACCCCCTCACCAAAAGGCTGGGACACTCCTGGGACACAGCACGGCAGCCATCACTATATGATAGAGGGTACAAACTTGAAGACGACATTTTTATCAGAAGATCACCTAATTGGAATTAATTCCTAACTGATTTTAAAATTCAGTTGCTTTCTAATTAAAATTGCCTAGGGCTGTTAAGAAAGATAAAGTTATCTGAGTAAGGTTTTGGCAAGGACATCAGGATGGTCATTCCTATATTTGAAAGAGTCATTGACATTTCGCAAGAATTAACTGGGCCTCTTAGATCAGTATTAAATCTATGGTGGAGAGAATGACTGCCTGCTCTCTTCAAAACATGTGTGCCGGTTGATTCTCAGCACAAAAGTTTTCCCATAAATCAAAGCTACAGGTTCTGAAGGAGAACAAAGTGACCTCCCCCACCCTCTTTCCTCCTCCTACCCCCACACAAACTTTTGGCACTTCACCCTTTGCCAACAAACGCAAGTTACCTTCCCAGATGCGTTTCTCGGAGCCTTGATGTGCCTTTCACAAATATCTTTTTGTATTGTTACAGAGGGATTTGAGCTGCAATTGGAGCCTAGGTCACAATCCAGGCTTTCTGAAACTTCAAAGGTTTTCGGCTTACATTTGTGAATAGAAGGGAGAGCAGCAAAGCTTGGATTTACACTTTGTTACATCGCTGGGATGATTAGTACAGGGAGGCTTCACACCCGCCAGCCTCCAATTATCACATCCAGCTGTTCCATACAGCATTTTAAAATTAAATACAAATAATAATAATTTAACTAAAAAATACTGAGTGGAGATTCTCTCTCCCAAAATCCTTGAAGTCCTAAGCTAAAGTAGCAACTGCCCAATAGGAAAGAGGGAAAATATCACCATAGCATTACAGGAGGCTGCAGCTCAGGCTATTCAGAGCTCAGAAGGGGACGGTGCAGCCAGGACAGTGTGCCAATGGCAGAGGAGGAGACAAGGGAAAGGCACTACATCAGGGACTCATGGGGGGAGCCACATAAGCAAGGTAAGAGCCTTCTCTTTTCTCGACAGCACTGCCAGCAAACGGCCACTCAGACAACACATCTCATCCTAAGTAATCTCTTTGCAGAAACAGGCAAGCACTTATGTCCCCATTTTGTTCAGGAGCATTGGCACTTTTGAAATAACAAAGCCAAAAAAATAACCAAACAACCAAAAAGCCACCATGGGCAAATAGATACTGTGCAGGGGCAGATCGATCCCTGCTTGTACAATGCCCAGAGCAGCAACCAACCCCAGTAAAACCAGCTGCAATGGTATTTCTGGGGTGCAGAGAGGTGAAGTTATTTCTTCAGCATGACTTGGGCAGCACCACAGATCCTGTTTTCAGCCAGGATTAGACCATGCAGCCCCTACAGAAAGTCTGGCACGCAGAGCAAATATTTCCTAGCTTACAATAACACACAATCTTACACAGTTCTCTGTCTCTGAAGTGAGGGGGATGAACAACCACCAAATTGTTTGAATCATATTGGTGAATCCATATTTCAGTTAGAGGGAATTCATGTTAGACCAATTAAATAGTATGTCAATTCCCTCTAATTATATGTTCCTGCAGCCTACCCAGTAATTATACTTAATGGGTCTAAATCAAATCAGCATGTTACCTGAGAAATAATTGGATTTATGTGCAATTTTTTAATGATCCTGAAAGGTACCCTGGAGATTGAAGTCCTCTGTGTGTTCAGGGCTTGATCCGAGGCTTCAGTGTGCTTTGGATGTGGATCTCGGGCTACATCAGCCCTGGTAAATTAAATGTGCCATTTCTCTGGCACTGAGGCCAACTGGCATGGGACAGCCCACAGCCATTCACCTCAACTTTTTTAGCCTCTAAAACAGGATGGCTGTATCCAAACTTCCCACTAGAAACCATCGCCGGTGTCCTGGTTTCAGCTGGGATAATTTTCTTCCTAGTAGCTGGCATAGTGCTGTGTTTTGGATTTAGGATGAGAAGAATGTTGATAACACACTGATGGTTTAGTTGTTGCTGAGTACTGCTTATGCCAGTCAAGGACTTTTCAGCTTCCCATGCTCTGCCAGGTGCACAAGAAACTGGGAGGGGGCACAGCCAGAATAGTTGATCCAAACTGCCCAAAGGGCTATTCCATACCATATGACGTCATGCTCAGTATAGAAACTGGGGGGGGGGGGGGGGTTGGCCGGGGAGCAGCGATTGCTGCTCGGGAACTGTCTGGGTATCGGTCGGCGGGTGGTGAGCAATTGCATTGTGCATCACTTGCTTTGTATATTATTAGTATTATTATTATTATCATTATTATATTGTTATTATTATCATTACTATTTTACTTTATTTCAATTATTAAACTGTTCTTATCTCAACCCGGGAGTGTTTCTCACTCTTACTCCTCCGATTCTCTCCCCCATCCCATCGGGGCAGGGGGAGTGAGCAAGCAGCTGCGTGGTGCTGAGTTGCTGGCTGGGGCTAAACCATGACACCCAGACAGTGCTAAATGCCAGGCTACATCTATACTAGCAGAGAACAACGCCAGGTTTCACTGCTACAGCAACATGTCCCAACCTTGACCTGCGGGGACCCTCTGGGGGCTCTCTACTGAGGCTGTCGATAGCAGGATGATTTGCAGAAGCACCTCCAAGTTGAGAAGCACAGGTCATAGCTGTGCTCTGCTGGGAGCTGTACTGTGCTTTTGAACATCTTCCCGAAGGCTGGTGCATATTCAAAACTAAAGCCCACATGCTATGGGAAAAGAAAAGCTAAGACTCTATACACTTTGATGAACCTTGGCCCTCAAATCACATAGCAGCAATAAGTAAGTCTCACTTGCCTCAAACTGAGGTATTTTATTGATCATTTCTGATCTGCTTAAGCATTCTGTACCTTAAAATTAAAAGTATATACACACATAGTGTATTTATTTATTTACAGGCACAGATAATACTCAGGACTGCCAAACATCTGACATTTAAAAGCAGTCTCTTGCACATATCTGAGTCCTGTACATGCAAGATGAGTGTCCACTGGACCCCAGATCCATCCATTGGATCAGAGGAGACCATGATTAGCACAAGACTTCTCCAAAGCACACAAGCCATTGAATTTCTCACTGCTTCTAGCTGAGCAAGCACTTCTCTGAAATACTTCTCTGAATTTCTAGAGGAGGTGAACCAGAACACTTCACTACCAAACCTCTGCACATGTCTTCCCAGCTTCTAGCAAAAGCAGTCTCAGAGCGGTTAGTATAGCAGAGATCACTCTGATTGCCCTGCTCCCTGGAGCCCCACCATTTGGAAAATCTGGGGCTTTCAGTTTCAGCGTGATTTACTGTCCTCCATCTCCTTGAAATTCTGTCCATGAGAAACAAAAATAGCACCTTGCCTTGTGAGTGAACCTCATACAGCCAGTGAGCATTGAAACCACTAGATTTCAAACGCAATGTAATGTCAGAGAGGCATAACTGCAGTGACAGTGGCTGGAGGGGATGACTGCACCATCTAGTTATTTTTCAGCAAAGATACAAGTAAATGCCACTAACTTCAGTTTTGCTTTCATTCAAGTAAGTCTTTCTTTTTAGATAACTACCTCTATTCAGGGGCCTTTTGAGGCTCCAGCATGACTCTCAGAGTGGGAGGGCTTGGGCATCCTTATTTTATGTTAAAGATGTCCTTTCCAAACTCTGCAGGCCACTTCCCAAAGCACTTCTCGTACCTGCATACAGGAAAACTCACACTCATTCTACCTAGGCAGGCACTTAACCAAGGAACCTATTTCAGTAGCATGGTCACATCAGGCTCCCTCAATAGGCAAAAGAAAGAAATAGGTGTCTCTAGGGGACAATTCAGACCTTAAATGGCTTCTATTAAAGTAATTCTGTCATGTCTACTGTTAAGAAGGTCAAATTCAGGAACAGAAACATAACCCAGAAAATTGCATTTGTCTTTTGAAAAAGCTATGGATCAAACCATGTGCCAGGCGGTGAGCTCTAGACAAGGACTCTCTGGTGCTCTTTGGTTACAATTATGTGTGCTCAGACTTTCTGGAGCAGATCAACACTTCATAGGACCACAGCTTTTGGGGTCAACCCAAAAAGCCCACCAAAGTTTCTGATGGTCCTGTATTTTTCATTCTGTGGATCCATTTCTTCAAGTCCCCTCATTAACCTTCTCCCTACAGCAGGGTGAAAAGGCTTACTGAATGGTTACCAAACTCACGCAAGCACTAGATTCTGTTTCTGAGACTCAAAATTAACGTCTTGAATCATCAAGAAAAGTTGACTGTGTCCTGGTGTCTCTGTGCAAGGCTAATCCTCACGTATTTCAAACCTTGTTATTAATCCAGTGGGTTCTGATTAAAAGTTTGCCCAGTGACTAAGAAACAATAATTTGCGTCAGGTTACCTTGCTTCACCCTGCAAAATTGGAGCTGCCTGAAAAATGTCTTGGGGAAATGTTTTCAAGCAACTTCCCCTGCTCTTTTTCAAGAAAATCACTTACCCAGCACACATGCAAACTCCTTCTTTGCTAGCATATCTGTAATTAGCAAGGAATGCCAAGCCATAAATATTTATGCACAGATGGGATCCTGAAGTACCTTCAGAAGTTCAGCACAGGCCTCAATAGCCAGATTTCTCAAGCGAGCTTTGATACAAAACCTGCAGGTTCAGGAGGACTTGTCAGAACACCCTGATAATCACCCCTCTCTCAGGGATGCATTTCTCACCCAACAAGAGATGTTACAATCACTCACAAAAAACCCACAAAAAAATGCAGGTGCTTCATTACCTACTTTTCATTTGAATTCCTCAAAGATCTTGCCAGATCCCTTCACTTCATTCGCACAGGTCTCTGCGTGCTGGGGCAAAAAGTTGTCTTCTGTGCAGCTGACAGAGTCTGAATGTTTCTGGTTTTGTTTCAAACCTTTTCTGAAATTAGGTATGTTTTTCTTCCCTGTGCAAATTTTTTTTATTTCTTCCAAAAAAATTTTGCTGATGTGATGCTGCAACCATGTTAGTTATGTTGTCTAAAAAGCTTGGGACTAGGCTGGTCTGAAATGCCATGTCCAGACTATTAATTCGGGTAGAGTCAGGGCCTGTTCTCCAGCTGAAATCAGTTGGCACAGTCTGGCCACCATCAAACCCTATCCACCTCCAAACTAATGTGTCTGCTTCCAAAGTGCTGATGGAGAATGGTACCCAGGCTGCGCTAACTTCCCCGGTGGGGCCAGGAATTGGCCAAGAGGGTGTTGGTTGTCCTTGGCCAAAGCCACACCAGGCTCACTCCTCCACAGCACGCGTGATTTCACTCCCAATGTCCAGGCGCCAGCCCCATTTAATTTAAACGCAGCTAATGAGATCACACAAAGCACAGGTTAACGTTTCCCAGCCTGATCTGGGAGCAATTAAAAGCTGGCTTATGGCATGGCGCGGGCAGGTGAGCTTCCCATTGCACCACCACCTTCAGTGCCTGCCTTAGGCACCCAGGTCTGAAGTCTTTGCACACGTAAAGAGCTCTGGAGCGGCAGGCGGAGAGGGGACAAGTGGCACTAGCCCACCAGGACAGGAGGGCGGCAGGAGGGCGGCTGCAGATGGGAGCGGGAGCAGCCCACCCACCACCGACAGCGTGAGCTCAGCGTTGGCAGAGGCTTTCTCTGGCACCTGCAAAAACAATCTGCAACTGGGGCTGCCAGCAAGGAGGAAGGAGCTGGAGCAGCAGCATCCCAGCAAGGCAGCGAGCGAGGGGGAGAGGGGAAATGCTCCGCACCCAGGGGCTTATATTACACCGAAAATAAAGGGGGAAGGGGAAAAAAATGTCCTAGGAGGCCTCTCTGGCGAGTATTAAGTATGAAAACGCTTTGGTCTCGCCAGAGCAAACAGATTCAATAGCGAGATACTTACTTGGCCTGCACTTGTACCACACGATGAGGTATTTGCCGGTTCCAGGGCACGGATCTGCGCCGAACAGCCGGCTGTTGACAAGAAACTGGCAGCTCCGCCTGTCCTGGCACTCGTCCAGCGTCTTCTGCAGCCGGGGATGCACACAAGAAACAGAAAAACAAAAGCACTTCAGTATCTCCACCAAAGGGGATCATCAAACGGAGACAAGCTGGAGAAGAGCAAGGCCATCCTCGCCTCCTCCCCTGGCCCCGGCACGAGGCAGGCCATAGTGCTCAATGCAGTGGGTACCCCAGGAGCCGTGGACTAGGAGGGGACTAAACCTTGCACTGTTTTAAGGAGCCTGATTTCGTTCCCTTTCATGCATGCAGGAGGGATTTGCACTGGCACCAGTCACAGAGATTTTGAAACATTTGCATGCAATTTAATCGTAGTATAAGGCAGTACTGTCCCAGGAAAAGCAGCTCTGAGGACATGGATCAGCCTTGACAGTTAAAAGCAGAGACCCAAACTCTGCCGCCACCATTCTGCTTTAGATTTCTCTGGAGATGCACAATTTCAACCACAGCTTTCAAGAGAGCTCTTGTCTCAGTTTTATAAAAGCTTTGGCAATTGTTGGTATTCCAATAATTAGTAGTTGTGGTGGGAACACTGTTATACAGCCAACTTAGTTTTTAATAGGGCTCACTCCTCTTCCCCCATGACTATCGCATTCCTTTTAGCTAAACTCAGCAAGGGCCTGCGAGTCAGAGGGTCCTCCCGCTGCCAGTATTTTGGGTCCTATCCCCTTTTCTGCACTGCTTTTCCTCTAGCGCTCGCTCCCTACTTCCCCATTCATAACACTCATAAAAACTCCATCTCAGAATCCACAGGGGCAAGACATTCTGTCTCCTGCTAGAAAATAGCTTCATTAAGGAAGATTAATGATTTCTTTTAACCCTATGATCCTCTAAAGCAGTGGTGGGGGGAGAGAATATTATTAAGTGGGGCAGTAATTAAGTTTTAAATTCAGCTGGATGGCTTAGGTGGTATTTGTGTACTCCTGTAGAGCCCCTAAAGCGCTAAAATTACCATAATGCTTGCCTGACACACATGAACCTGTCAGAGCATTTTGAGACCACAGAGCAAGGTAATCCACCAGCCTTGCTAAGTCCCTGTGATACAGAGCTGTGAATTCCAGTCCCAAAACAATTAATTTTCACTTGCAAGGAGGCGCTGGAAAATCCTTTCTCAGAAATTCCCCTAGAATCCGCCAGTCTCTTTTGTCTTCTACCTGTTCCCTTTTCTTACACCTACCTCGACAGCTGGGCTTTCCCACAATTTTATCCCTGTGCCATTAACATAAAGGCTGTTCCTTCTCTACCACGTGCTACCCAAAACAATTTTCTCTCTGCCTGAGTGACTACTCTCTATTTTTGGGTTCTCCCTGAACACAATACATATAATCTTTAGCATTATAACTCTGAATGTCACCCTTCAAACAACAGGAACAACAGCTGTTCCAGTTTCAAGTGCAATTTGAAACTGCCTCATTTGTGGTTGCTCATAACTTCCTAAAGCTTTCACCTTTTGGACTGACACATGCAAGAATTCATGCCTGCCTCAAGTCTGACCTTTATTTTAAATTTCAAACCAAGACAATTCAGGCCTTTTCTAGCAAGCAGAGAACATATGCTGTTGTTTTCCACCTACAAATGTAATAAAATGCAGACATCTCATTTCAAAAGACAAGGCTTAGGATGGAAAGGCTGAAAGGTGAACACTGAAGGAGGTGCCTGGGAGTGTTAGCCCCAACTTGACCGTCACATTAAAATGCATAGAAACAGCATATTCTTTCCTCTAAGCTCAGAAGGGTTGACTGCTCACTCAGCATGTGAAATTTAATTTAATGCAAAATCCAATGAATTGCAAAGGAATTTAAGCGAGGCCTCTACGCAGATATATCTTTTGATCTCAAAAGGCAAAGAACAACTGGAACAACTCTTGAGTGCTTCACATACAGAGAGAAATCCTCTCCAAATCACTGCGGACCTGAAAGGATTTGCTAGTACTGGACAGCTTGTGTTTACACCCAAGCAGTGATAAGAATATGGAGCAAAGGGAAAGAAGCAGCACCCTGAATGTTTTCTTTCCCACAAGGGAAGCTTTCTCCCCTCAAAGGCAGCAGACTCCGGTTTTTGGTCAACAAACCTGTTCATAGCAAATGGGTGGGATATTTTCAAAAGCCTTCAGCATTGCGTAATAGGTGCTATTAAAACCAGTGGGAAAACCACCCTGGGTTTCAGCAGAGACTGAGTTAGGCCAACAAGAAGCCTCTTTGAAAACCACAGCTTCGACGATTAGCAGCACTTGTTCATCTGTCCTTAGGCTCAGCACCAGGAGCAAAGGCAATTACTTACCAACCTCAGAGAACGATGAACATGGGCAGCCTTCACACATTGCCACTTTGTCTTACTCTGCTCTAACTTTTGGCAGCTCTTGCTTACTCCATGTATTCCACATAAGTAAAACCTCCTGAGTTTACTTCCTGCAGTATGCAAAGTAACACAGAGCCCTAGGGAGAAGTTTGTTCCTAAATTAAGGAGCAAAAGTCATCTATGCCATTGTGAGACCATACAAAAAGGGAAGTGTGTTTGAGGCTGAATATGTCTTTTACTAATTGGTTTTAGTGTTTAGCTACACTTTCAACTTAATTTGATAATAGCCATGACTCTGAAATGTTATTTCATGGGGGGAGAGAAATCAATATTTCTTTTTCATTCACATAATTCTAATGTGCCTCCCCCTAGAGGGCAACAATTTTCCTGAAAATATAAAAAATCATTAAGAATCCTCATTTCCTGCAGACTGTTTGAGTAAAGTCTTAGGCGTAATGACATATATCCATAAAGAGTAAAATAAAATTAAAAAAAAGTTAGTGAAATATGTCAGGAAAAATGCAAAGAAAATTATCAATGGTTGACTGTGCCATGTTCTTGATTAAAAATAAAGAATGAAGATGTTACACCAGCCCTAACATTAACTTAAAAACTGTACATACAATTTCTACCTATCCTTGCATACACAGAAATCTTCCCCACTGTTTCCATCAGTATGTGCTACATACCTGCTTCTCTTAAACATTGTGCAACACAGCGACTCTACAGAACATGTGTGACAAGATGATCCACTACAGGTACACCTCTCTTGCAGGTCCAGTGCATCTGGTATTTACAGGGGCCCTTACAAACCAAGGTGTTGGCTTTCTGGTCTTACTCTCAAAAATCATACTTCTAGGCAGTATCAGAGCTCTGGCAGATGTCAGATGTCATTGCTGAAGTATTCGCAGATGATCAGCTAGATTGACACCAGGAAGGCTGTGAGTTTACTTGGTAGTGAGGGAACATCCTAGGCTGACATGGCTTTTGCTTAGTGGCTGGAAAAATTTAGGTAATTCATTCTATGTTTGCCTTGTTTTTCCGGCTGTCACTGTCAGCTGTAAAGGTGGGAAAACACAACCACAAAACCAAACAAAAAGAGGCCCACAAACAATCTGAACTTGCACAGAAATAGTAGTAGACATGCAGAATCATCCCTAACCGGGATATGTAATCAGCTGTTTATTGCATCGCCATCTGGTAGATCCCTGACTAGCACAAAATAAAGTCGCATTGGATTAGATTATACTATAAAAATCACTCCAACTGAAGAAGGTGGAGGAGGAATTCCTGTCTGGCATGAAAAGGGAGGGAAGACACATTAATTGCATTGTGCCATTTTATAATTGCATTCCAGTGGTAAATCAAGCCTGAGGGCTGACAGCCAGTGCTCAGGAGGGAAGTTGCGGCTGTTTAAACCCATTCCATTCTCTGGTTCATGATTGAGCTAAGAAGCTGGAAGATTTAGAGGAGATAAGAGAGCAAGAAATGTGAATTCAAGTAAAACAAACACTAATCTAACCCCTGTGATTTATGCCCTGGATTAATCTCACTGTGGTGACCCAGGTCTTAAAGCAAGGGCAGCCTCAAGCTCAAAACCATGTCTTTCTAGTGGGCATTGCAGATGAAACACATTTCTCATGCTCATTTTGTTGTGCTCATTAGCTAAGTAATTGCTTGTGCTCATTAGATAACAACCTTTTAAATCTGGAACTGGATGCGAGCTCTGCAAGAAGGCTGTCCTCAGCCATTCCCAAGAGTGCACTCATTTTTATTCTGTCTCTTCAAATCACTCTTCAAGAAGCACTTCCCCTGCCTGCTTAAAATAAACCACAACTGAGCTTAACACCCAAGGCAATTAAACTTATCTCAGCTTTTAGTCCACTATAGTAGTTCATCGATTCAACACACTTAGGGTGAAACTTTGGACCCATAGAAGCTAATGGTGAAACTCAATGGGAACTAGGATTTTGCCACAGGACTGCTCTCTGTACAGCCTCCATCATCAAAGGAACATAAGGATGACTGCAGGGCATGTCACTCAGGCATGAAATTAGACAGAGGAACCCCACTAAATAATTGCCCAAATTGTATGTTGCTGAGGAGAATAACTCAGAGAGCAAACTGCATGAATGGATCATAGCTGTGTGCGGTCAAATGAAGATGGGCAGAGATTTGTACTAAAATTTTACGGAAGAAGATACCAGTAATTTTAAGAAGTATGATTAAGCATTTTTAGGTCAAATTCAGTCCAGGTATAGCCATTATGGTGGAGTTACACAACCATATTGGTGCACCTCCATGAGTTTTGCAATGGGAAGAAGTACATACAACAAACAAGGCAGCATGAATTCTCCCTACAAAGCCACACAGCACAATGCATTCATAATGGCTTCATGTCATATCTCATTTGAATTTTGATACTCTTTTATATACCCCTGAGTGTTGGTATTACTTTAAAACACACTGCAAACTTAGTACTTTTAAGTTGCAAACTTATTTACAGGTCCTTTTTCCAATTATCTGAAGATTCCACATTCATCCATATTCATTCATGCAAATTACTGAAGTCCATGGAGTAAGAGGATTTTCCAAGGAACAGGGAAGGAAAGTATCTATAAGGAAGTGAAATCTTAGTTGATGAGTGTCGTGGTTTAGCCCCAGCCAGCAACTAAGCACCACGCAGCTGCTCGCTCACTCCCCCTGCCCCAATGGGATGGGGGAGAGAATCGGAGGAGTAAGAGTGAGAAACACTCCCGGGTTGAGATAAGAACAGTTTAATAATTGAAATAAAGTAAAATAGTAATCATAATAATAACAATATAATAATGATAATAACAATAATATACAAAGCAAGTGATGCACAATGCAATTGCTCACCACCCACCGACTGATACCCAGACAGTTCCCGAGCAGCGATCGCTGCTCCCCGGCCAACCCCCCCCCCAGTTTCTATACTGAGCATGACGTCATATGGTATGGAATAGCCCTTTGGGCAGTTTGGATCAACTATTCTGGCTGTGCCCCCTCCCGGTTTCTTGTGCACTTGGCAGAGCATGGGAAGCTGAAAAGTCCTTGACTAGCATAAGCAGTACTCAGCAACAACTGAAAGCATCAGTGTGTTATCAACGTTCTTCTCCTACTAAATCCAAAACACAGCACTATGCCTGCTGCTAGGAAGAAAATTAACTCTATCCTAGCCGAAACCAGGACAATGAGATACAGGCTACCTGCCTATGGCTTATCAAGTGACCTTCCCAGCCTGCTCCACTAGAAAGTAATTCAGATTTGCCCAAATTACCGCATTCAACCTGTGCATCACATGAAGAATAGATCAAAGACCCTGAATCCTGACCGCTGATCTATGGCAGGTTTTAGTACCCTACTAGCTGTCTGTTATCACTCTCCCATGGGCCTTGCAATGCTCACAGAAGAGTCAGCAGGAGGGAACTATGCCCACGTTTGATGACTCACATTAACACACCAGACTGTGAAATAAAGAGCTGAAAACTGGGCACACATTCCCTTTCACCAGCTCCGCTACAGGAGTAGTAAATGCCAACAGGGCAGTAGGGCAGGCAGCAGTGGGACTGGGATGTTAAAACACAACAGCAAGATTCACCAGAGCTCCTCTGGCAGAGCCTTGAAAGAGCCCAGAGACAGCAATTCACAAAGAGCAGGAACATGCTTAGCAAATAGAAGGACCCGATAAAAGCTGCATTACAAATATCACCTAATTAACCATTACCTACATTTCCTAACAGTGGGAAACTTAATCTGTATGCAGGGTCAACTTCAAAGGGAGAGGAGGTCTAAGCTGAAGAAATACAAAAGGATGCATAACCAAAAGTCATGGGATTAAAGAAAGGGAAAGCTTAAAACACAAAGTGGAAAAAAATCATTGAGAGCAAACCATTACACTGTCAAGCAGGGTCTTAGTGGCAATGATGGAAGCCCCATGAGTTGGGAAGTTTAAATTTAGAGTAAACAAAGCATTAGGAAGCTTACACTCCAGGGAGCAATCCTGCCTCATCAGGGAGACAGGCTGCACCAGCCACCTCCACCTCCAGTGTCTCTTCTTCTGCAGTACATAATCACACCGCCCTGATGAGCTATTTCAGTCAAGCCAAAGATTTCAAAGATATGGCAATTTAAAGATTCTCTATGACCTCTGCATCAAGCAGTTCTTCTACTTGAAAATAATTGGCTGCTTGCCAGAGAGCTATATTTCAGCCTGGGCAAGATTCATGAATGAAGCTGCACTGGTTCTGTGATTTTTAAGAGCAACTTCAGCACTGCAGAAACCTCTTCTCTGAACTCACTGCTCACCATCCTCTGCAAATTAATTAATATCGTCTGACGAAGAGTTGCTCGAACTTCTCTTTAATTCACTGACATTTCTGAGACTGAAACTTTCCTTGTTCAAACTGTCTGTAAGCTGTGGAGATCTTCTAATATGCAATATGACAAACAGTGGGTTCTCCTCCCAGTGGTACAGATTACTTTTATTCTTCCTTTCTATAATTTTCCTCCCTCTTTCCCCTTGACCATCATCATCTTATAGACATTCAGAGTCATGAGAAAGGACCATTTCTCTAAGTTTATACAGTGCCAATAGAGCAGGACCCTAATTCCTGTTGAGGCCACGTAGAGCTGTTACATACTCAGTACAATATCCTGTGATTGGGCATGGCAGTAGCCACTGTCCTTTGGCCTACCAATAAAGCTAAAGCAGTTGAATCATTTTCTTCTACTTTGTATTTTACTCTTCCACACTGTTAATCCAGAATACATGGGGAAAATAAAACCCTCTTCAGAAACTGTAACACACACCAACCTTCTATCCCCATCAACAACTGGCCCATACTTCAAGAGTCATGCAGCTACTGGAAAGTTTATCTCATCTATCTGTCACTGAAAAGGTCAGCTCCCCTTTGCTTTCTATCACAGAAACCTTCCTGGTAGGTGCAAATAAAAAGGAGAGAATCCTGTGGTTAGCATGCAAGGAATCTGCGGCCCTTTGTATGGCTGCCTCACGCTGCTGGAGCGACAGCGAGCCAGTGGCAGCAAAGGTGTCCTGTATCTCACTTAAAGGACAAAAAGGAAATACCACATCAGCAGCACTAGTGATTCTTGTCACCAATGACTGGTTGTCCCGGAGAGTGTTGAAAGAGGCCCAGACCACAGGCCATGCCTACACTCCCTCCCCAAACTGGCTAATCTTTCTAACAAGATGCATGACTCCACAGCACCATCTAAGCATAGCTCATCTTGGGGAAACAAGTCATACAGTAAACGTTGCCCAGTAAAGTGCAGCTTCCTGCTGATTTCAGTACATGCATCTATTAGGACAGAAGTTAGCCTACAACGTCTTTGATAAATATCTGGGAGCAGAAACACCACAGATAACTGCCTCTCCAGGGCTTTTTATTTTCCTTCTAAATAAGCTTTGCTCCAGGGCTTTCTGTTTTCCTTCTAAATAAGCTGTGGTTTTACTTTTCTGTCAATTTATCAAAATGAGAATATTGCAGGTAATCTGCTGTAAAGAGTAATCTAGTTTTCTGGTAATAAGCAATAATTTTAGGCCAACCATTAAACATTCTTCTGTACAGACAAGTTGTTTATTGCTCAAAACAAGTGACATCAGGAATACTGACCCAGAAATGAGCAGCTACTGAAAGCTTTATAAACAAGCCACTCCAAACCTCCTCCTCTTCAGCTGAGCAGCTTCCTTCAAATATACACATGCTTCCATGTATTTTTGCAGGCACAAGTTGTGTATCGTGAGCTTCGCTAGGAGTGACTAGGTTCTTTGCTAAAGGGATTCACTTACCAGTAGGCACTTAGAATCATAGAATCATAGAATCATCTAGGTTGGAAAAGACCTTTAAGATCATCCAGTCCAACCATTAACCTACACTACCAAGCCCACTCTAGACTAATCAAGGGTAGACCAGACTAAACCATATCCCGAAGTGCCACATCTACCCGTTTTTTAAACGCCTCCAGGGATGGGGACTCCACCACCTCTCTGGGCAGCCTGTTCCAATGCCTGACCACCCTTTCCGTAAAGAAATTTTTCCTAATTTCCAGTCGAAACCTCCCCTGGCGCAGCTTAAGCCCATTTCCTCTTGTCCTATCGCTAGCTACTTGGGAGAAGAGACCAACACCCACCTCACTACAACCTCCTTTCAGGTAGTTGTAGAGAGCGATAAGGTCTCCCCTCAGCCTCCTCTTTTCCAGGCTAAACAACCCCAGTTCCCTCAGCCGCTCCTCATAAGGCCTGTGCTCCAGACCCTTCACCAGCTTCGTTGCCCGCCTCTGAACACGCTCCAGCACCTCAATGTCTTTCTTGTAGTGAGGGGCCCAAAACTGGACACAGTATTCCAGGTGCGGCCTCACCAGCGCCGAGTACAGGGGCACAATCACCTCCCTGCTCCTGCTGGCCACACTATTCCTGATACAAGCCAGGATGCTGTTGGCCTTCTTGGCCACCTGGGCACACTGCTGGCTCATGTTCAGCCGGCTATCTACTAACACCCCCAGGTCCTTTTCGGCCAGGCAGCTTTCCAGCCACTCCTCCCCAAGCCTGTAGCGTTGCATGGGGTTGTTGTGACCGAAGTGCAGGACCCGGCACTTGGCCTTGTTGAACCTCATACAGTTGGCCACGGCCCATCGATCCAGTCTGTCCAGGTCCCTCTGCAGGGCCATCCTACCCTCGAGCAGATCGACACTCCCACCCAATTTGGTGTCGTCTGCAAACTTACTGAGGGTGCACTCGATCCCCTCATCCAGATCATTGATAAAGATATTGAACAAGACTGGCCCTAAAACAGAGCCCTGGGGAACACCGCTCGTGACCGGCCGCCAACTGGACTTAACACCATTTATCACTACTCTCTGGGCTCGGCCACCCAACCAGTTCTTTACCCAGCGAAGAGTATGCCTGTCTAAGCCGTCATTATCATTAGGCAGCGCAGAACACTTAACGCTCCTATTTCTCCTTTGTCCTCTGTGCTAACATTAGTGTGTTTGCATGAATAAACATACACTGCTGCTGTATCTGTTTATCAGTTCCCTTATTTCCCCAGAGGCAAGATCCTATGAGATGTCCCCATGGCAGGGAAATGCAAATGTATGCAGTAGTATGAGAGGTAAGAGAACCACAGCATGAGAGAGGCTAAAGCGGATGAGAATGGTCCCTAGCAGACCTTCTTGGAGTAAAAGGTGTCTCCAGATGTTCCCGTGTCTCCCCCTGCTGTGCAGCAATGTAATTTAGCTTCTTCATACTCTCACACTAAAACATCAGACATTGTGTGGATTAAAATTGGGCTTGACCAACCCTATCTGGGTGACATGAGACTACAGAGCAAGAGAAAAACACCACTGTGAAAGCACAATGCACTGACCTACCAAAAATCTTCAAGCTCTCAAAATTATTAGGTTGCATGCTCAGACCAACTGCACTTGCATAATTGCTCCAAAGGAGTAAAGGTATGTGGGAGCTACAGGTCATCGCAATGACACCAACGCATACAGGACTATATGTTAACACAGCTCTGCACTTTCAGGACCCAAGCTAACATCTTGGAATTATCCTGCTCTGGTAATATACACCTTCTAGGGGGCATATAACTCATCTCTCTGCATACATGATGCAGCGTGGATAAACACCCTGTTACTTACTGCCAATCATTTTCAGTGACATGACTTCAACATGCCTGAGGGTGGTGAAGCACTGGCACAGGTTGCCCAGAGAGGTGGTAGATGCCCCATCCCTGGAAACATTCAAAGTCAGGTTGGATGGGGCTCTGAGCAACCTGATCTAATGAAAGATGTCCCTGCTCATTGCAGGGGGGTTGGGCTAGATGACCTTTAAAGGTCCCTTCCAACCCAAACTGTCCTATGATAAATGACCCTTAATATTCAAGAATTTACTTCTTTGGGTGAAAGATGACTAGACTTTGGTCTTCCTGATCTGCAAGCAAAAAAAAGATGGTTCAGCAACCATAAAGCTCCTCTTCACAGACCTTCTCTGCCAACGCAGGACAGTTTGCACTGCATGGGTCCCTTTTACCAGAGCCATCAAGGCTCCAGATGTTCCTCTTCTCTGTCCCTCATCCAGCCCTCCTGGCTGGGATGAGGACACTGCTCTCTTTTACTTCCCATTCAGGAATACCCTCTGCAGGATGCCACAAGGAAAGTACAGAAGAGCCAATACCAGACCAGACTGTTAACTAACAGCACTAGTGCCCCAAATTAGCTTCTATTGTTAAAGGATGAGTGGGAACTTTCTACACTTCTGTCTTTGAAATATCTCAAAGATGCTTCACGAATGCAGCACAAATCTCTCTTTCCTTCCTGCCATATATCTCATGTGACTTGTGCTAACTCTGGGCTCCCCTGTTAAACCAAGTGGAGTGGGGAGAGCGGGGGGAGCTGTTTAAAAAGCTAATAATGTCTGGCTTTCAACACAACTTTATTTTGTTGTTCTGATCTCTCCATATTGTGTGACTTGATCTAAAAGTTAACAAGAGACCAACCACATCAAAACTGAAATCCCAGTCTGAACATCCAAATTCTTTGTGCATTTGGAAATCTCCCACTGAATCTGACATTACGGTGTTAGAATAACAGAAATGTCACTGCCTTAATGTCTCGGACACGTTCTCCCAAGTGGTCTGCATTTCATTTCAAATGAAAACAAGTGACTAAAGCAAGGGATCCTGGCAGCCAACCACATAAGGCTGGATTAGTAGTGCTTGTCTCAGTGTAATCAACCCTTTCTTTTCCTTTCTTAAGATAGAAACAATATCTGAACTGGACATTTACAGGGGAGAGAGCTTCTAAATGGGAATTAACTGTTACTCACTGGTAGCATTTGCAGGGAATAATATTAACAACTGTCCCTTACACTCCCTCCAGGTCACTCTCCAAAGAAGCAGCAAATTTATACAGTCATGGGTTTGATTAGACACACTGATTTTATATACTTAATTTTGAAGGGTTTAGTTTGGCTGACTTTTTAAATTACTGACAATCAGAATACACATACAATTGGTCCTGCCTATAGCAGTCATATAGCTGGGTTTCAAAACCACAAAAATACATGCAATTTTCTTGTCTACAGCTTTCCAATTTTCCTACATACATGCATTTCCTAAAAGCGAGCTGCAGGCAGCTTGCCATTCAGCTTTTGGAGTTTCTGACTTACCCTTCAGAGAGGCCTCACCCACTCCAGGATTGAGAAAGAAGATAGAATTCACCTCTAGCATTCGGACTGATCCTACCCTGGCCAAGCACAGCACATCGAGGTACCAAAACCAGATTTGAGGGCACCAAAGAGGCACTGTGGATCTTCTCCAAAGAGACTCAGGAACTTGCCCAAGATCCCTCAAGAAATCTGTGGCAGAACAGAGAATGTCAGCTACTTCCCTAGCACATCTGCATCCCCAAAAATGGGTGAATAGAAATGTTCTGGTCTCAGCCGTGTAACAAACTTACTGTGCAAGAGATCTGCTGAAACACTGCCTACAGGGAACACAGTTCTCACTCTGATAAATAGGGGAGCTGTAATCACAAGCACAGTAATTGTTGGAGGCAAAGCTAATGGGTGACACCTCTGAGGAGCTAAGCCAGGCACGTGAGGATTTCTCTTAAATCCCTCCTGCACATAAAGCCATGGCATGGAAAGCCAAAGATTACATATTCTGCAAGTTGGGGACCAGGGGGGTAAAGCCCCTCACACTGTAAGGGAAGATCAGGTTCAAGACCACCTGAGGAACCTGGATGTACATAAGTCTATGGGACCTGATGAGATGCATCCCAGAGTCCTGAGGGAATTGCCTGATGTAGTTGCCAAGCCACTCTCCATGATATTTGAAAAGTCATGGCAGTCCGGTGAAGTCCCTGCTGACTGGAAAAAGGGGAATGTTGTGCCCATTTTTAAAAAGGGAAGAAAGGAGGACCCTGGGAACTATCGACCTGTCAGCCTCACCTCTGTGCCTGGGAAGATCATGGAGCAGATCTTCCTAGAAGCTATGCTCAAGCACATGGAGGACAGGGAGGTGATTCGAGACAGCCAGCACGGCTTCACCAAGGGCAAGTCCTGCCTGAGCAACCTAGTGGCTTTCTATGAAGGAGTGACTGCATCAGTGGACAAGGGAAAAGCAATGGATGTCATCTATCTGGAATTCTGTAAAGGCTTCAACACAGCCCCCCACAACATCCTTCTCTCTAAACTGGGGAGATATGGATTTGATGGGTGGACTTTTTGGTGTATAAGGAATTGGTTGGATGGTCGTATCCAGAGGGTCATGGTCAATGGCTCAATGTCCACATGAAGGCCAGTGACAAGTGGTGTCCTTCAGGGGTCCATACTGGGACCAGTGCTGTTTAACATCTTCATCAATGACATAGACAGTGGGACTGAGTGCACCCTCAGCAAGTTTGCAGATGACACCAAGCTGAGTGGTGCGGTTGACATGGCAGAAGGACGAGATGTTATCCAGAGGGACCTGGACAAGATGGAGAGGTGGGCCTGTGTGAACCTCATGAGGTTCAACAAGGTCAAGTGCAAGGTCCTGCACCTGGGACGGGGCAACCCCCAATATCAGTACAGGCTGGGGGATGAAGGGGTTGAGAGCAGCCCTGCGGAGAAGGACTTGGGGGTACTGGTAGATGAAAAGCTGGACATGAGCCAGCAATGTGCACTTGCAGCCCAGAAAGCCAACCGTATCCTGGGCTGCATCAAAAGCAGCATGGCCAGCAGGTCGAGGGAGGGGATTCTGCTGCTCTGCTGTGCTCTGGTGAGACCTCACCTGGAGTACTGTGTGCAGCTCTGGAGCCCTCAGCACAAGAAGGACATGGACCTGTTGGAGCAGGTCCAGAAGAGGCCACAGAAATTATCTGAGGGCTGGAACACCTCTGCTATGAGGCCAGGCTGAGAGAGTTGGGGTTGTTCAGCCTGGAGAAGAGAAGGCTGTGAGGAGACCTTATTGTGGCCTTTCAGTACTTAAAGGGGGCCTATAGAAAGGATGGGGACAATCTTTTTAGCAGGGCCTGTTGCAACAGGACGAGGAGTAATGGTTTTAAACTAAAGGAGGATAGATTTAGACTGGATATAAGGATGAAATTTTTTGCAATGAGGGTGGTGAAGCACTGGAACAGGTTTCCCAGAGAGGTAGTGGAGGCCCTATCCCTAGAAACATTCAAGGTCAGGTTGGATGGGGGTCTGAGTAACCTGATGGAGTTAAAGCTGTCCCTGCTCACTGCAGAGGGGTTGGGCTAGAAGATCTCTAAAGGTTCCTTCCAACCCAAAGCGTTCTATGATTCTATTCTATGATTCTATGATTCCCTGTTCTCAAGTTCTTCCAGATGCCTTAAATGGGACGCTCACCCACAAGGGATGAGGCTAAGCACATAGCTATCAATCACGCTGGTAAATGAAATGGTTCAAGAAAATTTTGCAGTAAATCAATAAAAGAAAGAAGGGAAGGCTAGCCTCTGCCAAAGTCTTCAGTCCGTCTTCTCCCACCCTAAACAACACAACTGCCTTTGTCTGTCCTATTGCAAACTTCTGTTATCATATCTGGGAAAACCTTCCACCGATAAGGACCGTGTCCTCCCATACTACAACTCAGTCTTTTGTTGTGCAGTGTTATGAGGGCAACTGCAAATCTGTCAGCTTAAGAGTTACACTACAGGTTACTACCAACCCTGTGCAATTTCTTGAGAATTTACCACTGACATTTGGAAGCCAAAGCACTCATATCAACTTAAAAAAATGCTGAAAATTCCTCTTAAGAACCCTGGATGCAAGAGTGAGAAGTGATGTGGGAAACTCTGGCCTTTAGCCAAATTATAAAAGAAATTGTTCACTAGCCCTGTAGGTTCATTAATCTAGTTCTGCCATAAATTTTTGAGTTATTGATTCATAGCCATAAACACACTGGATGCTTGAGATCTTTGCCCAAAAGTTTTCACAGTCCCCAAATCCTGCACTTGGAAAGACTTGTGCTTACTCCAACATCTAGGAGCAGACCCCATTCATCTCAACATCAGCCAACTCATGTTTCTAATTTTAGTTGTTCCTACTGACAGTTAAGTAACACTGGCACCTTCCAAATAATCCTTTGATTTTCTGACATCACATGTGCTCTTGGGAGGATACATATAGTCAACAGCCCCTACACAAATGGACAGAGCTGATTAACTACTGATGCTTAGGAGATTACAAGCTTAAGTGATGTTTGATCACTTACAGTGGCCTTAGAGCCAAATGAGTCAGAAGAAGTAAAGCCAAGGATTCTTTCTGGGTTTCAAGTTACCAAAGTAAAAGCCTCTTGAAATAGGATCAGTTCTGAAGTAAAAAGGACGCCACAGCAACTCCTGAATGTGTTGAAAAAGCTAATCATTGGGAAGGAAAACTACAAAAAAAAAAAAATCTTCGAACCCAGTCAAACATAATGTGGTCTTGCAGTATAATTCTGTTTCAACCACATTCCTGAACTGTTATTGACTAGAGTTGAAGCAAAATTAAGAAATTAATCAGCAAAAACTAATTGAGTCCTGTCTAAACTACAAAGATGAATTACCCACTAAGCTGTGTGAGCTGTCAGTGCTTCCACGCTGGGTAGCACTGCTTAATACAGGTCTATGAAGCACCAGCACAGACAGTTGCTGCCTGGTCAAGGAAAGACGAAGTCCAAAATTAATAGATCCAGTTTAACATGCAATACCTGAAGGGAAGTGCCAACTGAACAGGCAACATCTTCTTTAATTAATGTTGCATAGGAGTGGGGATAGCGAGAAGGACACATCTGGTGACTTGGTACAATACGGCCATAAAAAGAAGACTGGATGCTGATGGTGGTTCTGTGAGGACATCTCAGGGAGACATATTCTCCATCGCAGGCATGGTCAGTGTGATTCTTTAGTACTTGTGATATGTAACCTGCAAAAACATGACAAAAACCATTATTAGGGAAAAGTAGTTAATATTTAGGTGATTTACAGCAGTGCAGTCTAACAAACACACAACTAACAAGCAATGATGGATGCAGATTTTATTACTCATCTCACACACATGCAAACTCTTAGTTCAATCATACCACTTTACATTGACATAGCTATCAAGTCTACAGGAAATGCAGCTGAGCCAGACTCATCATTTAGACCATATCTAGATACCGCATGCAATTTTTGATCCCCAATACAAGGCAGACATCAATAAACTGGAATGAGGGAACAGAGGGCCACCGAGATGGTTGGGAGCTGGAGCACTTGCCCAGTAAGAAGAGGCTTGTTCAGCCTGGAGAAGAGACAGCTTTGGGGGAGACTAATAGCAGCCTGCCAGTATCTACAGGGAGGTTATGAAGGAGATGGAGCCAGGCTCTTCACAGTGGTGCATGGTAGGAGAATGAGAGATAACAGGCACAAGACGAAACAAGAGAGTTTCAGACCAGGTATATGGAGCAACATTTTCACTGTGTGGGCAGTCAAGCAATGGAGCAGATTGCCCAGAGAAGTTGTGCAGTCTACAGCCTTGGAGGTTTTCAAGACCTTACAAGGTAAAGCCCTGAGCAACCTGGTCTGACCTTCCAGTGGACCCTGTTTTGAGCAGGAGTTTAGACTAGAGAACTGAGGTCCCTTCAAACCTCACTTTTACTGTGAACTCATGATCATGGGCAAGAAGGGCCCAGACATAGAACCACTAAGGGGAAATCTGGGCTTACAGTTAGTTGTATGAGGTCCTATTCCATCATGGCACGCCAATCACATCTTTGATCTCCCTTCACAATATACCATTTTAATTCTTCTGGTTGCACCTTCTGTTCTAGACCTTTCACACAAAAGCCTTACTTTCTCTCCAATTCTGCAACGTTTCAATCTTTTTAAAAGAAAAGCAGCATGCAGAACCAAATCTCTCCTTGTTTCTTAGAGGATGACGTTATCCACACTAATAAAGTTGTTAACAAGAATAAAGCATGGGCACAAAGCCTCGTGTGCTGGTTTTGGCTGGGAGAGAGTTAATTTGCTTCATAGTAGCTAGTGTAGGGCTATGTTTTGGATTTGTGCTGGAAACAGTGTTGATAACACAGGGATGTTTTTATTATCGCTGAGCAGCGCTTGCACAGAGTCAAGGCCTTTTCTGCCTCTCACCCCACCCCACCAGCGAGCAGGCTGGGGGTGCACAAGGCATTGGGAGGGGACACAGCCAGGACAGCTGACCCCAACTGACCCAAGGGATATTCCATACCATACGTCATGCTCAGCATATAAAGTTGGGGGAAGAAGAAGGAAGGGGGGATGTTCAGAGGGATGGTGTTTGTCTTCCCAAGTCACTATTATGAGTGATGGAGCCCTGCTTTCCCGGAGATGACTGAACATCTGCCTGCTGATGGGAAGTAGTGAATGAATCCCTTGTTTTGCTTTGCTTGTGTGCACGGCTTTTGCTTTACCTATTAAACTGTGTTTATCTCAACCCATGAGTTTTCTCACTTTTACCCTTCCCATTCTCTTCCCCATCCCATCAGGGGGGAGTGAGCAAGCAGCTGTGTGGGGCTTAGTTGCAGCTGAGGTTAAACCACAACACCTCGTTAAAGTTGCACTGAGTTAAAAGGGCTGATTGCAGTCAGGTTGCCATGGCAACTGCCAAATAAATCCTGACTTTGCCACACTCAAGCCTGAGGGGAAACCACTGTGGTGCTGATGTAGAGGCACCTATGCAGGGAACTCTATAGCATGTCCATTGTCAGCGCCAGCCATGGTCCCATTCAACCCTGCAGACTGCTTCTCTGTAATGAGCTTGGAAGTCCCCTTCCAGCTACTGGCCACCAACACAAGTCTACTAGTAGCAATCCCACAAAGCCCTGTCCCTGTCTTCCTCTACCTCATTTCTTAAGAATAGAATTATTACGGTTGGAAAAGACTTCTAAGATCATCTAGTCCAACCATCAACCCAACACCACCATGCACACTAAACCATGTCCCAAAGTGCCATGTCTACACATTTTTTGAACACTTCCAGGGATGGCGACTCCACCACTGCTCTGGGCAGCCTGTTCCAATTCTTGACCACCCTTTCCGTAAAGAAATTTCTCTTAATATTCAACCTAACCTCCCCTGGCACAACTTGAGGCCATTTCCTCTTGTCCTATCTCTTGTTACATGGCAGAAGAGACCAACACCCACCTCACTACAACCTCCTTTCAGGTAGTTGTAGAGAGTGATAAGGTCTCCCCTCAGCCTCCTCTTCTCCAGGCTAAACAACCCCAGTTCCCTCAGCCGCTCCTCATAAGGCCTGTGCTCCAGACCCTTCACCAGCCTTGTTGACCTTCTCTGGACATGCTCCAGCACCTCAATGTCTTTCTTGTATTGAGGGGCCCAAAACTGGACACAGTATTCCAGGTGCAGCCTCACCAGCGCCGAGTACAGGGCAACAATCACCTCCCTCTCCTGCTGGCCACACTATTCCTGATGCAAGCCAGAATGCTGTTGGCCTTCTTGGCCACCTGGGCACACTGCTGGCTCATGTTCAGCTGGCTGTCAACCAACACCTCCAGGTCCAACACCCCCAGGTCCTTTTCCGCAGGTTTCCAGCCACTCTTCCCCAAGCCTGTAGCATTGCATGGGGTTGTTGTGACCCAAGTGCAGGACCCAGCACTTGGTGTTGTTGAACTTCACACAATTGACCTCAGCCCATCGATCCAGCCTGTCCAAATCCCTCTGTAGAACCTTCCTACCCTCAAGCAGATCGACACTCCCACTCAACTTGGTATCATCTGCAAACTTACTGAGGGTACACTCAATCCCCTCATCCAGATCATTCATAAAGATATTAAACAAGACTGGCCCCAAAACTGAGCCCTGGGGAACACTGCTTGTGACTGGTCACCAACTGGATTTAACTCTGTTCACCACAACTCTCTGGGCTTGGCCATCCAGCCAGTTTTTTATCTAGCAAAGAGCATACCTGCCTAAGCCATGAGCCGCCAGCTTCTCTAGGAGAAGGTTGTGGGAGACGGTGTCAAAGGCTTTACTAAAGTCCAGGTAGATGACATCCACAGCTTTTCTCTCATCCACTAGGCGGGTCACCAGGTCATTGAAGGAGATCAGGTTGGTCAAGCAGGACCTGCCTTTCATGAACCCATGCTGGCTGGGCCTGATCCCCTGGTTGATCTGCACATGCCTGTTGAGCGTACTCAATATGAACCGCTCCATAATCTTCCCCGGTACCGAGGTCAGGCTGACAGGCCTGTAGTTCCCCGATCCTCCTTCCAGCCCTTCTTGTAGATGGGCGTCACATTGGCAAGAAATGGTAGACTCTTTTCTTAAGAGGTAGAGAGAAAAGACAAAACCATCAAGAGAAACCAGTAGTCCCTAGACAAATTCCTAAAAGGGAACCTGAGATATATCTTAGTCTTGTTTTTAAAAAAAAACAGCTAAAATGTGACTATTCTCTTGGTAGCCCATGATCATAGAATAATTTAGGCTGGTACCTCTGCAAGACATCTAGTCCAACCTTCTGCTCAAAGCAGGGCCAACTTAGACCAGGTTTCCAGGGCCTTGTCCAGTTCTGAATATCTCCAAGGATGGGGCCTCCACAACCTCTCCGGGCAACCTGTGCCAGTGCTTAACTTTCACAGTGAAAAATTTTTTCATTACATGCAATTAGAATGTCCCATGTTATGACTTGTTTGTTCCCTCTGGTTCTTTCATTGTGCATTTCAGAGAAAAGACTGGTTCCATTTCCTCTATACCATCAGGTAGCGTAAAACAGTAATTAGATCCCACTATCCTCATTCTTGTCATCTCCTAGATGAACAGATCAGCTCCCTCAGTCTCTTATTATTTTTCATATGTTCCAGTACTTTTGCCTTCTTGGCAGCCAAAGGGACTTTCTCCAAATTCTCAGCATCTTTGCTATACTGAGGGGCCAGCTTGGTATGCAGTTACCCTTCATTGCTGCAAGGTCCACTGCTTCCTCACATTCATCATCCTGTCTTCCAAGACATGATAATGCATACAGGGAAGCACTATTCATATGGTTTGAGAGAATTCACATGGCTTGCTCAGAATCATTTTAATGTCAACTCTAGCTACCCTTGTAGACACATCTGTAGGGTATATTTACTCAACTAAGTTAAACACTCCCAGGGCCTTTTCTCTGTCCCTAAGGCCATATCCATCAACTTCCTCTTACTTTCTAAAATAGCATGACTTCATCCAGAGCTTTTACTGGGAATAGTTCTTCTTCCATACCAACACTGAAATGTAGCTTAGGAGTTGTGTGAAAGAATACTGGTCCGAACAAATTTCAAGGTGCCTAAAACAACTATAATCATTGTTCTTAGAGATAACCAACACACAGTAATTTAGCTTCAGCATTCAAGCTGTCACTGTGAGGCCTGGATTCTCTGATTTCTCTAAATTTTAGTCTGAAGTTCCTGTTTAGCAGTTCTGTTGCTGCTGTGCCTCAAGGTGTGTGCCAAATAGATATTTACTCAAATCAACATATTAATTTCCAAGTCCCCAGGGCATCATTTGCTTATAAGCAAAGGGCTGAGACACAGCCCCAATAATTGGAGTAAGTGACAAGGCCGCAACAGATCAGGGAACAGCACTGTTTAATTTAGTGCCTTTATCTCACTTGTTCAAGGAAGCGCTCTGGGGATAAAATGAACTACTGGAGTGCATCTCCTTTCCTAGCCAGTAGAATACATGTTCTGTGTAATGCTGTACACCTAGTCCTGGAGTCAGATCAGCTGCTCTCCCTCAAAAGTAAGGCAGCCATATAAGACGGGCATCCAGAAAAGAAAACTACAAACAAAACCAGAATATAACACAAACCATTAAATCCCACTTTCCACACTGTTACTCCAGCGCATTAGGACTTTTCCCTGAGGCTGACCTATTAGGGAGCCAGAGAAATACAACCAAAGTGCAGTCACGACTCTACTGGCTCCTCTGAATTTTCAATTATTCTGTCAGAAGAGCCATCCTAGAACATGCCTTTGCTATTACCAATTCAGGATCAGGGAAGGTTTCAACCCCTTCAATTAGTGCAGATCACTTGTTGAAACAACTCCTTCCTCGTCTTCCATCAGCAATCTCAAAATAACTTGAGTTCGTTCAAGCTCAAGTTATTGAAGGGGTTGAATGCTTTGATGGTGACTGGTTAATAATCAACAAAGCACAATGTCTGAAACATCTGGCACTGACCACTCTCAGAGAGAAGATACTGGATTAGGCATGGGCATGATGAGGGGTGATATGATACTTTTCAAAGAGTAAAAGGAAGTGGCTATAGAGAATTAATGCTCTTTTTTCCTCTTAAAGTGTGCCAAATTTGCACTACATTCATTGGTAGTTCTTTTGAAAGTGTTGGCATTTCTTCACCCATTGATTCATGGTTCAGTAACCCCAAATCTGAATTGTTTTCAGCATCCTTGCTGAATTTTCGGTAACAAGTCTCCAGTGACCTTTTGTACTACTACGTGTGGTACCAGGGAGGGAACTACTGGGATGCTCTTTACTGAATGAAATGCATAAGCATGTAGCCAATGGCAGGTGTTTGAGGACTTCAATGGCACTTGTACACCAAGGTAAGAAGCACTTCATAAGTACACAAGGAATAGCTTACAGAGGTCATTGACTCTTTCCTGGCAAACATGAAAAAAATCTCTTTTGGACGGTTGCAAGAAACCATTTTAGTTTAGTAAAATGATACAGGAGGTCACCAATCAGCTATTCATAGACCACTGAATATGACAGTCAAGAAACTGAGATGATAAAGGTATTATCAAATTATTTTATCACTCCTCATCAAGTATATTGCTTTGTGTTATTATCTGGGATATAAGTTACAGCCTTACAAGTGTGCACTCCAAACGAAGATAAGGCAGGCTGTTATTAAAGATGTCAAAGACATTTGCCACTCCTGTTTTCATTCGCAAATTCTGGGGTCTGAAATCACTGTTGTAGGATCCAGGACCTGAAGGCAAGTAATTATTTGAGGAAAATATCCCAGCTGTACTGCCACAGTCAAATCTGCTCTATTCCATCATGGTTCATCTTGGAGTGTAAATGACACAAATTCTCATGATTTTATCAGGAAATTTTTTGGTGGTTCACTTATTAGCCTGTCTAGGGAAGACAATGTTAGAGCAGGTGGTAATTTCATCTTTTCATAAAAATATATATTTCAGCTTGAAAGCATGCTGAAAGCATATAAGAAATCTAAAGCCAAACCTTTTCCAAATGTTATATATTTTGAAAATTTGGGATAATAAAAACAATCTCAACATTTTTGCTTTTGGCAATTCTCTTTTTTTAAAGATTGTGTTGAGGACATGAAATCTTTACTGGTGGGCATCCATACTCCCAAATTAAGCCAATGTATAGGAGTCAAGTGCTAAACATCTCCTCATTTCAAAAGACCAATGTCATTACCAAAGCAGGGATTTACACTCTGAAGACAGAATAAACAACCAAAAGAAACGTCTCACAAAAATGACAGATCATTTTTCCCTTTAATGAGAAAGAAATGTTCCTTTCAAACACCACTTGCAATTTATTTTTCCAAAGTCCAGAGTTTGACTCCTATCAGTCATCAGCAACTACTCTCCGCCACTCCCAAACACAACCCTTAACGCTGACTGTAACTCTATCCCACCCAGCAATGTCAGCTCCCAAGAACCATTTTCACCATTGACTCTCCAGGGAACTGTTGCTCAGTTCTCCTCCAACAGCCAGTTCTAACCCTTAACACATGTGCAGGCTAGAGAAAAATAACAGTTTCATACAGAATATCATCATTTTACAGGTATTGTAAATCTAAACATCATCCTTTACTTACTGTTACAGAGCTACAACCTTGCTTTTTGAAACCACAGCAACTGATGGAGGGGTTCACAAAAGCACAGATGATGCAAGAGCTTTCCTCCCAGCCGGATGTAGGATAACAGTAGAGTATACAAACATTCATTCATATATCATATTTAACTATGGTTGTCTAAAAGTGGTAAGCCCTCTTCTCCTGCTTCCACTAAGTACAGTTCTAGTTTTGCTTGACAAGGCACATAGCAACACACCAGCTCGCCAGTCATCAGAAGGCAAATTTCAACTTTCACCAGGAAACATCTCTGTGGGTGTGTGCTGGAGGATTAGAGACAATCACAATAAAACTAACTCTTTGTACAGTTTGGGTATGATCCAAAACTTCTAAGAAATTGCAAGGAAACTCAAAGGATTTTAATGGTTAATGAACTACTACACATAATTCAAGCGAGAGTTTCATTCATATCTGCATCGAGCTATATCTAAGCTGTAGTAATGTCTTCCTAAAATATCCTGTTTTGAGCTTCTGTAGTTACAAATATAGAATTGTGTACATATAATTGAGAAAAATTGACATAATGAAAAAAGAACATCATACTTAGAAATCAGAAATTTCCCATTATCTGAAATACATTGTCAGTGCAATTAACTGTTAGTGAATAAAACATTGCCCTGCTCCTGACTGACACAGATTCTTTTATTTTTTAATCCTATTATTTTCCAGATCTATATTGGTTTTTCAATATCTACTGTTATTTTCTTCTAGTTTCCCCAGCTTCCTTGCAGATGTTTTTGAGACTGTAAATGTGAAACAGTACTTTCTTCCGGGAGAGGACTTAATCAGATACTTTTCTGGAGCTCAGTCTACCCCTAGACCAGACTGTTTTTCAGATAGGCTATAAACTGGAAAATTTCAGCTTATTATTTATACGCGGAACACTGATACTCATAACATGTCACAGAAACAGTGCTAAGTCAGTGGAATAGAATAACAGGCCACGAGGACAGGCAAACAGGGCTGAAATGTGACCCCAGGCAAGGCTTGAAGCCAGAGCAAGTAACTGAATGAATGCATTTCATACCAGGCATTACTGATAATCTTGTGGTTGCAGGAGTAAAAGCAGCTCTCTCAAATCACAGAGCAGCCTAGTACAGACAAGTAGGGTTTGTTTTGCTTTGTTACTAACACTGGAGATTAAAACTTGCTATTACAAACCTTCTACAGAGAGATTTGCTTTCACTTCAGCTACTCCCCAACCCTTTCACCTTTCAGATACCATATAGCACTGGAAAAACTTGAACATCTTGTAAGCATACTTGGGAAAATATTTTTATTTTAAGTCAACAGTTCCTTGCCCACTATGATCCCCTGTACCACAGCTGTGGCTCCAAACAGTATCCAGTGTTAACTTAGAAAAACGGCTTCGAAACAAGAGTGAATTTAGAACTGCAGCTGAGTGCCAGCATTTTAGGGCTAAGCAAGGTAATATTTTGTAAATGCTGAGTAGTATTTCATAGGTCTCCCTGGGTTTGTGTAAGGATGAGAAGGTAGTGGAAATTAGATTGGTGAAGGCTAGGGGTGACAGGAATAAAAACACAGTGGTTTTCAACTCTGCAGGTTTGAATCTAACTCAAACTCAGATACTAGTGAGGATAATTGCTAATTATTCCCTTAAACTTCCTAACTGTAAACTCCAATAGAATTTAATAAAACACTATAGCTCTTTCACAGACTGTTGGAATAACTCTGGAGAATTTAATAAGCAAGTATTTTGGGTCTAGAACTTTAAAGAATTGCTCGGAAAATTCAGTACAAGAAATCTCTTTTGCTATTTGAACATCATCTTAGATATTTTTCTTTGAATGTCCCATAAGTCTATGGTTTCTTGAGAACTTACTTTTTTCTAAAATAAGTTTTTAAAGCCCTACGGCTATGGAGATTTATTTTCTGATCTTTTACATGTTGAAAAAGCAAATGAACAGAGTTAAAAATTTATCTTTTTTTTTTTTTTTTTTTTTTTTTAAAGCTTGTTTTCCTAGAATTGGAGAAATTTAGCCTGGAAGGGCCTCCTGCAGCTCATCTAGTCCAAACTTCTACTCAGAGGAGGGCCAATATCAAAGTAAGATCAAGCTGCTCAGCACTCTGTTCAGCCCTGAGCAAGGACTGCCAAGGACAGGGATTTCCCAGCCTCTGAAACACCCATGCCAGGACTTCACTACCCTTCTGATTAACATTTTTTTCAAATAAGTGCTCAGAATTTCCCCTGCCAGAACTCGTGTCTGTTGCCTCTTGCCTTTTTATTTTGCACCTCTGAGAGGAGTATAGCTTTGGTTTATGTATAACTATTTTTAGGAAGCAGAAGGAAGCAACTGGATACCTCCTCAGCCTTCTCTTCTCCAGCCTCCCCTCCTATGCCATGCACTCCAGCCCCAAACCGTCCTACTGGCCCTCCACTGGACTCCCTCCAGTTTGTCAGTGTTTCTCTTATGATCTTGTACCAGTATCATGACCTCTAAATCAAGGGGTTGACCATCCAATTGCTCTAGATTTAAACATTTTTTTTAAAAACTCTTGGTTCACTAGTTGTATGGTTGCAGGCAGGCAGCCACAATGTTGAAGGAAATTTAACAGTACAGAGAATTTGGCTGGAAGGAGCTGCACCAGGACTTCGGCAGCTTGCAATCCTCTCTCCAGCTGTTTATTCCTGCTCCCATACTTCAGACCAAAGCCCATTCCATTGATCTGTGTACACATGCATGTATGGGGGTCAGTGTCAGCAACCGGAGTCAGACCACAGGTCAGAGGGCCCGTGTGCCGGCAACCGGAGCAAGCGAGGGTGTGCACACGCATGTTGGTGCCTGATCACTAGTGAATATCAAGCTGGACTAGCTGGCCTATAGAATAAGAGCTTTGGGAGCCAGGTATGAAAGCAGCCACAAGTCTCAGCCAGATACTGGACAGACCAGGAGTTGGCTACAGGAGAGAACAGGAGGTGCAGGTCAGCTAAAGGAAGACTGGGAGTCAGGGAGTCAACTGAGAGACCCCTCTGCATGCACACGTCTGTGCATGAGGTGACTGGAGATGAGAGGACCATGAGCCAGCTATCGCATGGACTGTCTAAGGCCAGTTACTGGGAGATCCACATCGTATGCATGCATGCAGATTTTCTACTAACAGAGTTTCATCCTGATCAACCAGGGAGGGGAACAGGATGAGGCCACTGGTGCTGTTTGTGTTTGCATGAACGCTGAGTGTTTCTGCCTGCCTTGATCTGCGTGGCCAGAGGACACACGCGTCTCTATCAGGAGCAGATGCTCAGCATCACTACCTGGGACTACCTGGGACCTGGGAACGCAGGGCTGCCGCTGCCTTGCCTCTATCAGGCTACCAGATTTGCCAGCTCCTTAGATTTCCCACTAAAAATTCTCTGTGTGTGTACAGGTGTGTATATATGTAATATATTTATATGGAGACATACACACACACACATATGTTAAAAAAACCCCAAACAACTTTGCAGAATATTTTACCTAGTTTAAGTTTCAGAAGAAGCCCAAACCTCACTATAACTGTGCAGTTCATTTTTTGCAGCACTATATTTCTTAGAACACTTTGTTAAAATAGTGTTCTAGCATTATAAATATTAATACATTATATAATTAATGTTAGTGTTACAGCATTATGAATATTAATGCCTTACTTTAATTGTGAAAAGTATAACTTAGCATGCATTAGCATGTATTATGTGTCAATTATATAAAGTACATTGCATATAGCACAATCATATTTATAAAATATACCTTATAGCATAACCTAAAGATAATTACCAGGTTGCCTTGGGAAACCTTATGGGGTTTGTTCCGTACTCAGAGAATGAGAGCTGCAATTTTGAAAGAGATTTAGTGTATACTTCTTACAGCCCAAAAAGGTCAATTCCACACACTATAGACAAGCTAGGCACTATTTCATTCTAGAGATACAGCTGCAGTAAGTGTTAAGGTCATCAGTTTATAGCTGAAGGAACTACATGGGTGATACTTCCTGAGCAGCTTCAATTGGCTCTTTCTCCTTGGCTCTCAGCCAAGTCCTTTCCAAAACACAGTCATCACACATATAAATCACAGCGCCGTTCACTGTGGCCTCACTATTGCATTCTAAGTAGTGATAAAGGGCTCACAAAACCAGCGGTCATGTAGCTCTTCTAAATTAAGTTATAACAGGTTTATTTTATTGAAAGGACAGTTTTCTCTAGATGGCTTATATACAAAAGATTTTTAACAGCAAAACTACAGTGATATAATTTGGCTGCCATAATGATACCCATATAATTTTCCATAGTAAATGTAGTCACACAGGGACACACTTGCATAACTACAAATGCACCTTTGCTGGTAAACTTCCTCATGTAGACAACTTTCACTGGTGTTCATTTTGACTTCCAGTTCCACAATAAAGTCCTTTTGATCCCACCCCTTGCTGTGACTTTTCTTATGGGAAACAAATTTGACCTTGGAAATCAACATCATTCCAAATCTAACATGCAAATGGAAAGACCCTAGCTAAGAAAAAACAATCCCAAAGCTTGGTGTCTTCCAGCAGCCATAGGCAGCACTGCCTGCAGCGAAGTTTAAGAGCTCAAAACAGGATCTGTCCCCACACTCAGCCTCCTCCCAGGGCATGCTGATGCTCAACCTTTCCTACAAGCATCACGGGGTCTTCTGGCAAGAGACTGACAGCCCTTCTGCACCTTCTAGCCTAGTCACTAAAATTGCCGAAATCAAATTTGTGCCATTTCTCAAGGGCAAGGGACCAACTTATTCATGTGTTGCTAAAGCGATTAACCAACGCAATAACCTTATGTAGCAGGGAAAGGAGTCAGGAGCTGGATCCATGCATCTCCCTCAGGACATGCTCTGACCTCACTGAACATCTCTGTACTTATTCAAGAGGCCAAGAATATTTCAGGGTGATCAATATCTTAGTCCACATCCACCTAATCCGTGATATAGCATAACATAGAATTTGCACTTGCATGGCTTGTGTGGTCAATCTGCAAACAATCACTGTCACACTTTCTCCACACACAGGGGAGAAGCATCCTACAAGTCTCTGCAAGGCACCTCTTTATCTCCAACAAATCCCTTCTTGGGCTCTCCTTAGCCATATCACCCTGTCCTGGTTTTGGCTGGGATAGAGTTAATTTTCTTCCTAGTAGCTGGCATAGTGCTGTGGTTTGGATTTAATATGAGAATAATGTTGATAACACACTGATGGTTTAGTTGTTGCTAAGTACTGCTTATGCTACTCAAGGACTTTTCAGCTTCCCATGCTCTGCCAGGTGCACAAGAAGCTGGGAGGGGGCACAGCCAGGACAGCTGACCCAACCTGCCCCAAGGGCTATTCCATACCGTATGATGTCATGCTCAGTATAGAAACTGGGGGGAGTTGTCCGGGGAGCAGCGATCGCTGCTCGGGGACTGGCTGGGCATTGGTCAGCGGATGGTGAGCAATTGCATTGTGCATCACTTGTTTTGTATATTCTTTTATCATTATCATTATTACTTTCTCTTCCTCTGCTGCCCTATTAAACTGCCTTTATCTCAACCCATGGGTTTTACTTTTTTTTTCTGATTCTCTCCCCCATCCCACCAGGGGGGATGGTGAGTGAGCGGCTGTGTGGTGCTTAGTTGCCAACTGGGGTTAAACCAGAACAACCACATACCAAAGAAAATTCAGCCCCAAATCTTCTCTGGAAATAGGAAATATTCAGCTTCTATCAGGAAAGTAGCTGCTGCATATCAGTTCTCTAGCAAGGCCTGTGACAACTCCTTCGTGTCCTCACGCAGTGTGACAGCGAGAGACAGTGCACCAACACAGAAAGGTTGGGGACTGTCCAATTTGACCAAAACTCAGACTTTCACCCTTGCAAACACGGGGAGAAGGGTTTGTTTCTGTATTAGAAACTTGCAGCAAGGGAAATATAAATCAGCCTTGCTATAACCGCGTGCCTCTGCAGAGCTACAGCAGAAGTGCCTAAAAGCAGCCTGGCCTTTGCCCACAGCTTTACTGGGAGTGACAGGGAAGTACCCTGCTACTTCCAAATTAAAAGAACGCTTTTGCACAGTATATCACACTGGGACAAAGAAGACAGTTATTTGACCACACAAGTGACAGACAAGACTTTATGCGCACTGACCAATTCTTTAAACAAATCAAGAACTAAGCCATGACAATCTGACAAAGGCTAAGAAACACCAACACTAAATAAACAGGTTTCTGCCCATTCGGAAGAACTTACTCTGACAAGACTATGACTACAGGGAGATGGTAGCTTTGTTTAGACTAGGGCAAATAGCAGGAGTGAAGGCAAAAGTGCATAACCCTAGAGGAGCTGCTGCTAAAGCCATCACAAGCAGATGTGAGTGCTTTGCACACAGTGCCAGAAGCCAGCTCTGGGGCTCTCAGGGTGACCTACACATCCCTGAAAAAAGTAGATTTCAACTGGCAGGTCAAAATGTTGAAAAATTCTGTGATCCCAGAGAGCAAATCTGAAATCCTATTATCTTGCAGGAAACAATACAGCGTGACTTACATGTGCAAACACCATCTTGGCAGCGAAGAACTCTCCTACAGGAAAATACTTCCAATCAGGTTGTAGTCTCTCTCACTGATTTTAACAAGCACTTCAACGCTCCAGTGGTCATCTTTATTAGAAATTTTTTATATTGCAAACTGTGAAATTCAAGGCCTCCCTCATTTGACATTGCGTAACAAGGGTAGGGGATAGGCAATTTTCATACTCAAGTAGGTCAAATCACTCTGGATTGCTTTGCCACCTAGCAATTTTTCCACTGAAGAAGCAGGAAATTTTGGGGGACAAGGACAAATTGGGGTCTGTGGTGGGAAGGGCAGCTACTGCTCACAGACATACAGTGTGAGCTCTGCTGAGACACTGTGGAGAATCCACACCTGTGGTTCCCCTCTGGACTAGAAACCTTATGCTCAGTTCTCCCAGAACTCACCTTCCAAGAAAATTCAAAAATTAGGCAAAAGCTTACTTCCAACACCAAGATTTTAATGTTTTCTTTTTCCTCCTGCTTTAAATTCCATATTTTATTTATTTATTCTTATTCAGGGTAGATTTGACAAATTTAATGAAAAAAACAGCTCTGGAATGAACCTGCATCCTTTTCCCCAGGACCTGCAATAAGAACTATGATGCTGCCCTCTGCATGACCTTCGCCTGTGAAATGCATATTTCTCTTTGCTTTGGCCAGGCCTTGGCAGCTTTATGAACCCCGAGAGAGGAAAGGAAATGAGGAGAGACTGAGACAAGATAGAATAGGCTAAACAGTGAAAAGAAGAAGGAGAGTAGGGAAAAAAGAAGGAAATTAAAAAAGGGAAAACAAAGCAGACACAGGGTATAGTAGACATATTAAAAAAAAAAAAATCCTCTTTCTCATTTGTTAATTAGAAGTGCAGTCCCAGAAGCTTATCCTGCCAGCAAGAATTAGCTGGAAGCATCGTGGTGTCTGGGTCACTTGAGCAAAGACAGAGAAAATAGAGAAATAGAAGAAGAGCAGCCTTAAAATACTAAAAAGGAGGAAAGAAAATTTTGAGCTAGAATATCCATTTGTAAGTGAACTCTATGTTCCCACATTGTTGAGCTCAAAATTATACCTGCTTGCAGAAAGGACTGGGTTACCCAGAAATAAAAATTATCCAGGAGAAAAGGGAGCTCAGACTGGCTGCAAAAAGAGAAAAAGATAAGAAGATAAAAAAGTAGGTTTGCACGAGTCTCCCCTAATTTCTGATATGCCCTGTCTCTGATGACTTGGCTACAGACTTCAAATATTGCCTTAACAGAACATGCAGTGTGTTGCGTATGCAACAACCAGGCAAAACTGCCAGATCAGCGTCTTCTGTTTAAGCCATTGACTTCAGCCAAGAAGGAATTTATTATTCACCAGTAATTGGACAACTTAAAGAAACAATAAATGTTGTCAGGGTAGCAGGAATGATGATTTCACAGGTAAGCTGGATTTTTAGTTTGATATAAACAAAACTAACAGGAGACAGGCATCCAGAGCATTGCCAGTCTGAGCTGTCAGGCTGCCCAACCAGCCAGAAGCTGACTGACCTCAGCTTCCCACATGGTCCTCCTGGAAAAGACATTGCAGGAATGGACAGGAAATTAGCACTTGGGAGTAAAGGCAGGATAGTTTCTGTACCTTGAGCCAAAGATCAAGCACTAATGCAGGAGCTTCCTTTCTGCCTGCTAAACAAGCTATACTTTCCTGGTGCTCAAGTGAAAAACCTCGTCTGTCTCAAAATATGTCACCAATTTAACTGTAGTTTTATTTTTCCTGGAGAATCATGTCACTTGATCATGGAACTTGTATTCTTTTGGGGACTTTGAAAATTATTGGCTGAAGTAGTTTATCCTGGTTTAGGCTTCATTAGATCCCTGTCCTCAGATTTTTTTTTTTGCATTCATGGGAAGGTAGCTTTGTTTCCTAGCTACACAAAGCCATAGCGTGGAGGAAAATTTCAGCTTAGAAGACTGCCCCTTAGAGCCCACCACACATGGGGTTTAGCTACCATTTGAACTCTCTCCATACAGTCAGCAGAAAGAAGAAAGCACGGTCAGGTGTGAAACATATTATTCCACAGTAGATGTCTAACTGAGAACAGGAGTACAGGTCAGACAAACCATGTCTGAAACTGGTTTACCCTCTCTACTGACTGTAAAGGGAGCCCTATCTAACTAGCTCAAACATATTTTCATTATAGGCATCAAAAGAAAGATGAGCTGAGCGGCTCATTGTGTATCATAGCATTGAGCAATGGCTTCATGACCTTCTTCTGATAAGGGTTTCCCAAAGTGGAGCTCACCTTGGGCAAGAAAGATCAGTACAGTGGCAACTCATTGCCCCGATCCCTCTGGGGTTCCCCAAATGAATGAGGCTTTATGATACATCAACGCAGCAGTTGCTAGTGGTAGAACATGGTCTTTGGAGAGACTTTGGTGTTCCTCAGCTGCTGCTATTCCTGAAGTCTTTTTGCCACCATAAATTTTGTCTTTAATATCTAACCTTAAAGTGATTCCTGCATAAAACAAAATAAAGACTGCATTTATGTAGTCAGTATAGAGGTTTAATCATACTAGTTTAGTATCTCAGGACCAAAAGGCCATCCACAGGCAGCTTCTACCTCTTCCCTGGTGCCATCAAGAAAGGTCAGCTCTGGCCACCAGCCGCAGGGCCAGAGAAGATTTCCCAGCACACTTCATCTGGCTTCACCCATGCACCTCAGTTTCCCAAACATCAGCTGAAGATGGTCTCATTTCTATATCCATGGGCAGGCCAGGGAAAAAGAAGGACCTGTGAATGGGAAGTAATATAAGCCACAGAAAGACTGGGGATAAAAAAAAGGTATAAATGCATACTGATTTTTAATCAGGAGCACTCAGTAGCACTTCAGGACATGGCAAAGTGGATGAAAGGATACACAAAGAGAGGGAACTGCTTAGCCCGGAATATAAGTTAATAATAATGAAGACATCTGACAAACAGAAAAAAGACAGAACAGCCCCTTTCTACCACATCACCACAATCATCTCTACAAAGGCAATAAGTGAAAACACAAAAGGTATTTTTCCACAGAGTCCCTTTTCTCCCCCACCTCTCACTGAGGCCATTGCCCATATTTGCAGCTTCTTTCAAGGACAGAAATAATATTTGGCTTCCTTGGCAACGAAGAACAAAGAGACAATAGAAATCCAACAGTGGAATTTATTAAGCCTCATACTACACTAACCCCTTGTATAGGGACAGCAATCAGGCAGAGCAGAATGGCCCCAGCATAGCAGCAGTTAGAAAAGCTTTTTGGCTAAAAGCTATTTGCACTGCTTTGACACAGAGCAGTTGTTTTGACTAATAGGCTAGAGAAGGGGATTTCTTTTGCAGAGTAACACTTTGAAGGGCTCTTTGCCTCACAGCTGTAACAGCAACTACATCCACAGCACACGTTTTCCTCCTACCTATTGTATTACATACCAAAACATATCACAGGCCAAAACAGTTTCAGGGTTGGCTGCTGCTTAACTCAGCGAGAATTGTGCTCATATATGGACAGCATGACAGCTAAAGGCTGTGATTAAACTACAAGACCTGGGAGCATTTCCCAGTCCCTGGATCTGAGTGCACATTCCAGCTGTATCCCAACCTCATACTGGAACCAGACATACCATCCCTCCCCAGAAAAGGTGATTTTTTTAATTTTTTTTTTTTTTTTTCAATCTTCAGACAGCTTAGATTTATGAATATCCCCTCCTACATTATCCTGGTTTGGGACAGGACAGGGAACTGCACCCCATTATTCTACTGTTGAGTCTAATGTTATGCTTTCCTATTACATTAAGGAACATCTCTGAACCTGTGTATGTCATCTGCATATTTTGCAGATGATACAGAACTGGAAGGAGCAGTTGATAGATCATATGGTTGTTCCATCATTGAGAGGGACCTCAACAACCTGGAGAAATGAACAAACAGGAATCTCATTAATTTTAACTAAAGCAAAATGCCAAGTTCTGCTCATGGGGAGGAGTATCCCCATGCATCATTACAGGCTGGGGACCAACAGGCTGGAAAGCAGCTTTGTAGAAAAGGACCAGGGGGTCCTGGTGGATGCCAAGTTGACCATGAGCCAGTAATATGCCCTCACAGCAAAGGCAGCCATTGGTAGGAGTGTCACTTACCCCTCAGCACTGGTGAAACCCATCTGGAGTGTTGTGTCCAGTTCTGGATTCCCCAGCACAAGAGAGACATGGACATACTGGCACAAAGCCAGCAAAGGGCCACAAAGAAGATCAAGGGACTGGAGTACCTGTCATATGAGGAGAGGCTGAGAGAACTGGGACTGATTAGCCTGGAGAAGAGAAGGCTCGGTGGGATCTTGTCAATGTGTATAAATAACTGATGGGGCAGGGCAGGGGGAGGAAGGGGAGTAAAGGAGACAAAGACAGACTCTTCTCAGTGATATCCCGTGAATGGACAAGGGACAATGGGCACAACCTGAAATACAGGAAATTCCATTTAAACATATATGTATAACTATGAGGGTGGTCAAACACTAGAATGGGTTACCCAGAGAGGTCGTGGAGTCTCCAACCTTGCAGATATTCAAATTCAACTAGACACAGCCCTGAGCAACCTGCTGTAGGTGACCCTGCTTTAAGCAGATAGGCTGGACTAGACAACCTCAAGAGTCATAGAATCACAGAATATCTCAAGTTGGAAGGGACCCACAAGTATCATCAAGTCCAACTCCCTGCTCCTCACAGGACTACCTAAAACTAAATCAGATGACTAAGAGCGTCATCCAGATGCTCCTTGAACTGACAGGTTTGACCACTTCCCTGGGGAGCCTTGTTCCAGTGACCAACCACCCTCTCAGTGAAGAACTTTTTCCTAATGCCCAACCTGACCTTCCCCCAATGCAGCTTCATTCCATTTCCTCGTGTCCTGTCGCTGGTCACCAGAGAGAGAAGATCAGCACCTCACCCTCCTCCACCCCTCCATGAGGAAGGTGTAGGCTGTGATGAGGACACCCCTCAGCCTTCTCTTCTCCAAGCTGAACAGACCAAATGACCTCAGCTGCTCCTTGTAAGTCTTGTCCTTGAGGCCTTTCACCATCTTGGACTCCCTCCTCTGGACACACTCTGATAGTGTGATGTCCTTCTTATATTGAGGCGCCGAAAACTGCACACAGCACCCAAGGTGGGGCTGCACCAGTGCAGAGTAGAGTGGGACAATCACCTCCCTCAACCAGCTAGCTGTGCTAGTCTCTTCCAACCTCAGCCATTCTGTGATAACAAATCACTTCTCAGGATGCATTGACAAGCCTTGGTCTCCTTTAAAGCACCCTGAAAAAAACCTTTATCCAAATTTGGAGTTCCATTTGTCATGACCCCAGGTAGCATTTCAGCATCATCTCATGTCTGTTCACATAGAGGTGCCTTTTAGTTAGACTCAGACTGTCCTGCAACAGAGTTCAGGGAAGTAAAAAATGGCTTTCCCAGGAATGTCTCCCAGACAAGCAGCATCACCGACCTTTATAAACAACATTATCATTCAAGCAAACTGCTGCTGCAGACAATGGAAATGGCACTTGGCACTCTGTGTCTGCTGAGTAAGCGCTGTAACAAGGTCACCTTTCAGGATTTGTTTAGTCTTCACATATATGTTTACTAATTAGATTTACTCTGATGCAAACATGGAGAGTGCTACAGGAACACAGTTTTAGGTAATGAAATTTGAAAAATTTGTTATGAATTTTACATAATGACTTAGTGTCCCCACTTTACACAACCAATAGCATTCCCTTGTAGCCTGCTTGATTACTCCTTCTGAATTTTGTTCTCCAAATCTCAACAAATGCCTTCCCAGATCATCACAAGCAATCTCTCAGCGAAGAGGAGAAAGTCACCTGGCAGGTGAAGAGATGATGAGACATGGTTTCTGGAAACCAGCTACGGCTCCCACCAGAAACATAACTCCACAAAGAGCTGCTTTCCATGCCCAGGAGAAAAGGCCATGCCAGGGGTGCTACAGAAAACGCAGTGGCAGATGCAAGCCATCTCAAACTTTTTTTTTGCCCAAGACAGTGCCAAAACGAAGGACAACCTATTTATGAGCACATGCTGTGCAGGCAGCAAGTTCAGCACTTCGGGTCTATCCTCATGCTCTGTCCAGCAAAAGGGCCCCATAGGTTAGTGACATGTTCAGGGTCCCCTTAGAGCTAGTGAAGAGAAGCAGGCATTTCTGTAACATCTTATGCTGAAGCATACATCCAAACCAGGTCTGAAGTGTCACACACTGAAAGTGCTGCAGAGTGTACTACAGGGTGAACAGCAGAAAGATTGCCTGATACTGAGAAGTTTGGTGATAACTCACAGATAAAAGTCAATGTAAATAAATGTAAAGTAACACATGATAGAGGTTTTGGAGTAGTAACGGTTCTGCAAAAATATTAAAATCAATATTCACTAATAACCAGGAGGAAAAAAAAAAATAGAAATCCTAAGAATTGTTAGGAAGGAATAGAAAGCAATCCAGAAACCACCATGGTGTCACTGTATAACCATTCAAGGACTCATAACCAGAAGACTGTGTTCCTGGGTGCTCCTCCCATCTCCCTTCCCACTCAGAAGTCCTGCAGTGGACTTAGAGACAGTTAAGAGAAAGGTGTTAAGTTGCAACTAGCCCTCTTCTACCTGGAAAACAGACAACTGAGAGGTGCAACAGACCACACAGAAACTGGAAGGGAGGTAAAGAGATTGAAAGTGTCGTTTCTTTCAATAAAAAGAGGTTGGTGTAGGGGCATCAAATGTGTTAAACAAAAGGAGACTTTTCCTTACCTTCTGCGAAGCTGAGCTGTGGCACTTACTGCCACTGCCCTTCTCCAGGTCCCAAACATTAACACGGAGTAAAAAACACCACAACATCTATGAATGGAAGAAAAATCCATCAAGAACCAATGAACTCACACACAACTCTAAGAAGTCCTTGAGCTGTGACGGTGATCAAACACCAGGACAGGTTGCCCAGAGTGGTTATGAGTGACCCTTTGGTTCAAGCTGGTATAGCTGCTCTTGCATGATGTTAAATGCCTATGTCTCTGCAGTGCCTATACAGGGATCCAAGAATGAGTATCTCAGATATAGAAATCTGCATGGTAGATTGAGAAGTTAGGGCAGAGTACTAAGCCTTACTTTGTATTGGGTTTTGCTCTCAAGCCATCCAATCTATTAGAAGGTAAAAGAGCACCAATAATAACACTATTTGAATTCTCTGGAAATACACTGTAGCATCTTAGTCAATATGTTAGTACAGCAGAAAAGTCAGTAGGCTACTCTTATCAAGAGGTAAAGAAACAGTGGAAGTGAACGTGTCTGTCTAAGTCTCATGAAGATTGGCCTTTGCAGAGAGCATAGCCTTCAGCACTGTGTGGCATGTTTATTAACTGAGTCTATCACTCTGCTTACAGTATCTGTCCCTGTTTCCATAGCCTGGAGCTGTGGTACTGAGGTGGATTGTATTAAGCAGAGTTAAAGACAAAGGAGGGAGAAAAGTGAAACAGGAGAACACTGGAGAGCATGGAGATGAAAGACACACAGGAAGACATTGGATTAATGGACAAGAGTTTATGTTGTGATCAGCTAATGCACAGAGATTAGCATGCAAGGTATTTTCAGGGGGGCGGCGGGGGAGGAAAAAAATTGTCCTGTCAGCCACAAAGTGATGTACAAAAGACAAAACAGCCAAATGTCTAGGAAGCTGTAACTCCATCTTCCCTTCACTGTCTCTCACTCTCGAGGTGGGAGGGGAGTAAGCCAGGAGAAAGGGCAGGGGATAAAAACGACAATGGGGAATTGGCAGAATGCCTTGAGTTCTGCAGAGCAGAACTGTCCCTTCCAGAGGATAAACCAAGGGCACAAAGGTTGGGTTTCCACAACCTGCACCTTACCAAGGAGAGAAACTTCTTGGATACAATTTCAATGTAGACATTACTTTCCCTGCATCAAGAAACATCAGAACTGTTATAGCTTGGCTAAGCAGTGGGAAACAGCACCAAAACCCTCCTACATATTGTTTGTAAAGGCATAGGGGTCAAGCAGAATTATTCTCCAAAGAAAAACAGAGCATTTAGGTGGGATGGAAACCTTCCTCAGGACTGGAAAGGGTAGGACAGCCAGGAATAATTGCCAAAAACAAACTAACAATTCCAAAGAGCAGCTTTCAGACCTTAGTGACTCTAAGATCTCATGAGACTGAAATAGTTCCTCCCAGCACTTCTTGTTACCCATAGGAAAACACAAAAATGGAAGGCTCCTGGGATACTTAAATCAGCAGATCCATCTGGGACCAACAGCTAAAAGAGACTTATCTGGTACTCAGATCCTCATATACAGCTCATTGATCCAGAGATTTCCTAAATCAACAGTAATTTGAAGAGTCTTTCAATAACCTGACCAACCTCAGGCAGAAGGGCCAGTTGAAAGAATTTTTACATCTGTTTGTTTCTGTGAAGGCATTAGACCTAGCAACAGTGCAATGGAATTATACTTCGTTCATGCTTGACCCAGCCTGGGTATCAAGATGTTTTTCAGATGAGTTAGTGGGGGACAAGATCATTAACATTTGCATACAAGTGGCAGAAGTAGATCTAAGCTGCAACAGACTATTTGTGTAAGGATTTATCAGGTAGGCATCCACCTGATATTAGGGCATTTAAATTAACATTAAAATCTGAACTACCGATGTTTGCATCTCTTTAAAGTCAACAGGAAGAAATGGGCACCTCCCAAGGACAATTTGTGGGCTGTCCTAGTTCCTTTTAAGATGAAATTGTGGAATCTCTGTTCTTGGTGATACTCAAAACTCAGCTGAACAACCTGAGCAATTTCAAAACTGTTGTGGTCATAACTTTGTTCCAGCTCCAGGAAAGCAATTAGAGATACTTCAAGCATGTGCTGAAATCCTCCTCACTTCAGCAGCCAAGGGACTGATGGCTCCTCTCTACCCAGCACTCATGAAAATTCCAGTAAAACAGATGTTGAGAAACTGGAAAGAGTTCACCAAGACAACCACCAAGATGATTAGAAGGCTGGAGCACATAACCTATCAGGCTAATGAAAGTATGTTTGTTTAGCCTGGCAAAGATTAAGGGGAGGACCTAACTGCAGACTTTCACTTCCTAATGGGGTTGGCTATTGAAAAGAAAGCCAGATCCTTCCCAGAAGTGCACAGAGAGAGGACAAGAAGCAAAGGTCACAAGTTGCAACAAGGGAAAACCCAGCCAAACTTAACAAAACAATTTTTCACCACCAGAAAAGTTAAGTCCTGGAACAGGTTGCCCAGAGAGCCTGTGGAAGCTCCATCCTCAGGATATTTTCAAGTTCAACTGGGCAAGGTCACAAGCGCCCTAACACAACTTTGAGGTCCACCTTGCTTTAAGCAGGGCTTTGAACTAGAATATCTCCAATGGTCCCTTCCAGCCTAAATCCATTTATGATTCTGTGATTGTGTTGCAGTTCCTTGGTGTCCCTTGAAAGCGTTTAATTTTCTACTACAGGCATAGCCACATAGTACAACTGCTATCCACAGGACAGGGATAATTTCCTAAGTCAGGGACTTGTTCCTTTACCTTCTCTTCCCCCAATTAATTTTAATCAAAGTTTCTTTTGCCAAAAGACAGAATGTTTTACTAACTGTGTTTTGAATAATCTGGAGAATTAAAGCTTGTAATACGAGACTAATTTCTCCATCCTACACAATCATAGAATCATAGAATCGTCTAGGTTGGAAAAGACCTTTAAGATCATCCAGTCCACCATTAACCTACACTACCAAGCCCACCTAAACCAATCAAGGGTAGACTAGACTAAACCATATCCCGAAGTGCCACATCTACCCATTTTCTGAACACTTCCAGGGATGGGGACTCCACCACCTCTCTGGGCAGCCTGTTCCAATGCTTGACCACCCTTTCCATAAAGAAATTTTTCTTAATTTCCAGCCTAAACCTCCCCTGGTGCAGCTTGAGCCCATTTCCTCTCGTCCTATCGCTAGCTACTTGGGAAAGGAGACCAACACCCACCTCACTACAACCTCCTTTCAGGTAGTTGTAGAGAGCGATAAGGTCTCCCCTCAGCCTCCTCTTCTCCAGGCTAAACAACCCCAGTTCCCTCAGCTGCTCCTCATAAGACTTGTTCTCCAGACCCTTCACCAGCCTTGTTGCCCGTCTGTAACATTCTATCTCCTGCTCATCTTCAGGCAGCTCATAAGACTTTCATAATTATCATAGTCTGCTCTGTTGAACTGCTGAGAATTAGTTTTAATCTATAATCCTCAAAATTGTATTTCATATTGCAACTTGCACTTCTTTGAGGAAGGAGGCATATAGCATGTTACATTGGAACCAGCTCAGTGGCAACAATAGGTGCTTTTGTACCGGGTAATGGCATGCTGCCTGGGAATGGGCCAGAACAACAAATTGATACAACAGGCTTTGCCTTCTGTGGAAGTATTAAATCTCAGCTGATAGTGGAACTATCACCTTTCTCTGAAAAGCAGTGATCTGAGCTATGCTGTCCCTTAACCATAAAATGTAAATGACCCATGGACGCAAAGAAAGTTCTTGTAAATCCCGTTCAGCCTGGAGGCTGGGGAAGGGCATCTCCTAGACAGCTCCTAAAATTAAGCATAACAATATGCCGCTCTCCCAGTCTCCGAGAGAAGTGGGTCTCTGGAGCAGTGAAGCACAGAGGATTATATTCAGAAACACGGGTCTTCTCAAGAAGCCTTTATTTGCACATCCGTACATTGAAGTCAATTCCCTCATTTAAACCCAATGCCAGGACTCCCTCACTGCAGGGCAGTCAACCTCTACCAATGCACACTTTGCAGAAGAGTAAGGGCTGGTAGATTTAGCTAGAGTAGCAAAAGTCAGTAATCTAGAAAGTCCTTAAGGATACGAAAGCCAGTGTTACTCTCTTTTCACTCAGCTGAGCTATTTGGATTAGTTCAGGCTCTGGACACATCCTGATCCCCACACTTGGTCCCCTCCCATGAGGCAGCTTGGCAATGAGGGGCAGCAGTGGCAATCCCAGCCTAGAAATTACTGCCTTTTCCTCTGCCAGCAAGTCAGGTGAACGGGTCCTTCAGCCATGGCCCAGAGGACCCACTAGCACCAGACAGCTTGCAGTCTAGGACTTAATGCTCACTTCAGGTTAAGGAGAGACACTTTTTAGGCATTTGTATAGCATCTCTAAAACCAGCACTGCAGACTTCATCAGGCTACAGCAAATGCATTCAGGGTCACCCATATAATTTTAGGCAATTTACTGAACTGTGTAAGAGTACCATCACCCCAGGATGCCTCTGCCATCCGTGGAGGTGGAGGGGCACTTCAGCAGGGCAATTTAGCCTGCCTGGGATACAAATCGGCCTTGAGGTGCCTGGGTCCCTCCATGGATCACAGGGTGTGTCCAGGCCACATACATTCCTAACACAGACATTGCTTTTACATATAGGAGTACAGCAGTTTACTTCCCTTCGTGCTGTTTAAACCTTTGACAGATGTGAAAAGCTCTAAAGATAAGAAAGAACATCTTGTTGGTGTCCGAATAACAGCTTTACAGATCTGAGCTGTGACTATCTTAAATCCTGCCCAAGTATTCCTAAGCAGCTGCCATTGATCTAGGACCTAGCTAGGGACAAGCCACCATGTCCCTGCTCCTCAGAGCTGTATGTGCTGAACTGGGGTGAGGGGTAGCTCATGGAGGAGGAGAAGCAATTACCAAACAACTCTGCCACAAGGCATGGGGAATCCCAAAGCATGGATGAAGCCTCAGAAAGATGATAGTACACCCTTGACATTTCACCAGAAGTGCACAGTGAAAAGGAGATTGATCCAGTTTGGGATTTTAAAAAAGAAAAAGAGAAAAAAAAAAAAAAGAAAAAGAGAAAAAAAAAAAAGAAAAAGAGAGTACCAGTAACACTGTCAAGACACACATTCAAGGTTCATTTATCTCCTACCTCTTCGTCTTTAATCCTTTTTCAGAAGAGAAGTCATCCAAGCTAATTAGTCCAAAGGTTTATGAAGGAATCAAGTAAAACAGACAGGAGGAAGACACTACACCTTAAATACATAGAGGTAACAAGGGAAGCTTCACTTAGCATTAGACCATAAATTTGCCCAAACCAGCCTCTCTTGGTTTTATTTCTGAGGCTAGCAAGTTCCCTGGAGATCTTGGTTACAATGGAAACAAAGTAATTAGCACATTGACTGCCTTTAATTAGCATATCTATTCAGACAAAGATGCTCACCTACCAAGTTGTCATGATAAATAATTGTGCTTTGTGGCAGAGAAAGGAGGCAACAACAGCAGAGGAAGAGTGGGCAGTACCTGTACCACTCACTTCGGAGTCTTTCACTCAGACCTTTCCCAGGATGGAAACTGGAACAGCAAACTCAGATGAGAACTAGGAGGTAAAGGAGGGATGTGAGAAGACAGGGGAAATGGACCCATTTGTTTGAAAAAAAAAAAAAAAAGCCCTAAGTTTCATCAGCAATGAGCAGACAGACTACCCACCGTAGGCAAAGGACAGGAACATCTGATTTTCTTTCTAATCTCTCTCTCCCCTGCCCATGAAGATGATTCATGGCTAAGATTTCCACCTTTTTTAACTCCTATATGTGCCTAGACATGCAGCCCATGAATTTCAATTCAGGCTGGCTAACTCAGTGCTCTAACTAGCTGGTCATCTAAGGACAAGAGCGCAAGGAGCTGATCTGGGCAGTCAGGCTCTGGTTCCTTGCACAGACAACACAGAGAAATGGAACCTATCACTAAGATCATCAGAAGCAGGTGCCAAATATATCAGTTGCCGGAACTTCTCTCCACTGGCTAAATTAGGCAGCAATGATAGGTAAAATCCCAGTGTACCCACTCCTATCAACAAAACATAAAAGGCAGTGGAAACCGCTTCAGAGAAAGGCTTCTCCCAGAAAATGACCAGCTTGCATGAGAGGCAAGAAATGAGAAGGTTTGTACTGACAATGGAGGGGAGAAGATTTGTGTCTGGAACGCTAGAGCTCTTCTTCCAGTTTGTTTTACACACTAATAACCCCACCCACATGTTAACAGGTTTGTGGCTTCAGAGATTCACTATCCTTGTATTATATCACATTGTAGATACAACATTTACAGGCTTTAGGAAAATTCACCCGAACAGCAGCACTGTTCTTTTGGAAGCTCTCACCAATAAGGGAGCCTCACAAAGACTCTTAGGAAAGGGAATTTGCAGGGGATTAGGATTAAGCCAGTTTCAGTTACTGAAAAGTGAACTTCTGCCCAGGGAATTAAGGCTGGGATAGCTAATTATTTGGCTTCCTTTCACTCATATCTTTCAGTACCAAACCTCAGAGCATGCTACAGAGACAGAAGTAAGAAGCCAGACATTCTGCAGCCAACAGGGCCACACACTGGATGAGCGTAACATGGGTGGAGAACAAAAACCCTCTGGGAGTGTCCCCATGCAGCCATCTAGGCAGGAATCCAAGGGGCAGGGAATAGTTCTGGGTCACTCCCAGGGCAAGAACATTTTGAGGCTGAGAGAGAGATGAAGACTGACCTCTAACACTTGTGTGCAAAGATCTGCACAGGGTCTCTTGAACCTGGTCATCAAAGGGACCACTGGAGCACAAGAGAGGCCATCCCAGTTTCGCTTGGGGGACAGCTCACTCCACACCATATTACACATATTGCTTTTATGTTAAGTGAAATGCAATGACTGCAACCTTAAAAAAACCACGATGACTGCAACATTAAAAAAAACATGAATATGCCAAGAATGTCTAATGGATAAAGCCTAGACTGGGTTTCTGGGGCTCCAGTCGTACATGTTACTTCCCATTCTGTCCTCTCCCTTTATGCCCCAGATTTTGTCCCTGAAAGTCTCTCAGTCACCAGGTGCTCCTACAGTCCTTATTTTGCCCCCAGTATTAAAGTACCAATACCTCATCACCAACAGTAATAATTTTTGAATCCGCTCTCTGCTGCAGTTGCTTTTAAGGTCTATAGGGCAAAGAACACAACTACATGAAGACCAACACTTAGCTACTGAAAACTGTTATGCACGTTTTGGAGAATACATGAGCTAGGGGAGTCACCCAGAGAAATCCAGTCTCTTACTATCCACCCACTCTTTGCAGGAAGGCTGTGCCAGGCATTGCCTTCTTAGCAAAGGCTTTATGGCCAGGGAAAAAATAAATTCCTAATTCAATTCCCAAGTCCAACAAAGAAGTCTCTTGGTTTCAATAAACTTCCCCCACTTTTCTGTGCTGGTCCAGCTACTCACTGTTTGTCTTTGACTTGCTCACTTGCAAGACTTTCTTTCAAAACCCCAAAGATGGTCTCTTGTGCTGTAGGTACAGTGAAAAGGGCCTATTTAGTTGAAATTAACCTCAGAAAAATTCATTGCACTCTTATAAAACAGCTTATAATCACAAAGTGAAAGCTTAACCCAGAAAGGTTTCTAACCTCATAAACCACAAGCTTCTAACAAGGGAAGAATCAAGAGACTTTTATAATCCAGCTCTTTACAAGAGCAGCCACTGGAGTACATCAGGCCCCCTGAGTCACCCTGGGAGAACAAAACCACACCAGAGCAGTTTGAGGATCTAAAACTTAACAGAGCTATTCACTTCCACAGCCTTATAAATACTAATTGCCAGACTAAAGGGACATTCAAAGATTGATCAAGCGTTAAGTTCAAGACCTGCTGTCACTCCTGACACTGGACACTATCTCAGTCAGGACCTAGTGCTATTAGGTCATTTAGGTCTCAACCCAGGCAAATATTTTATGTATTTGACCTCCAACTCAGGCAAGATATATGGAAATATTAACCTGCTTTTTAAAACTAAGCATGCATTCATTCGTGTGTCTCAGCAGATTAGGGCCTTGGTCTATGCAGACCTGCAGTGGTCTGTGGCATTAAATTGCCATTGCTGCCATGATAAGCAAGGTGAACACTGCTGCTTCTACCACCCAAAGAGGGGTCCGTGCAGGTGTATCTGCTACCTGTGCCAGTGCAAGAATGGCCATGCACAACACCAGCATTTCAATTCCATGAGAGCAAAACTAACCACCGCCACCACCATGCAAAGGTCTAACCTAACAGCCTCCTCCATACTAATCCTGCACATAATTTCTAACAAAAAAGTTTAGGAGCTCAGCCCCAAAACCTGCTCTTTGGCAAAAAAAATGCCACCCCTTTATTACAAGATTGGCAAAGTTTTCCATAGCCAAATATAACTGCACTGCAGCATCTTCTTCCGTGCAATTTTCACGCTAACATCTTTTGACTGATGGCACTCACAGTCCTACACATGTCAGGATACTTCTGGTATTCCATCTTCCCTCTCTGCCTTCCACAGTGAAGAGTTCAAGGCTACCCAGGGAGACTGTGGACAGACAAATCCACAAACCATCCTAGGCACAGACCAACCGGGAATGTGCATCTCACGATTAGACTTATAGCATGAGGTTGTTTCAGTCTTGTGCTAATTAGAAGTGTATTCAAAACTGGGGTATGAAATAGGATAAACACCAGACAGCTAATATGCTGATTATTCATTTCGATGTATGAAGAGGAGGAAACCCAGCATAGCTGTCTTGCTTATCATACCACACAGGTAAAAATCTCCCCGACTGAATCTCAGCAGTCCCCCCCATACTGGCCTCCTCCAGCATTTATTCCCATCTCCAGGCTCTGTGTTTTGTCTAGCAGAGAGCAGGTGAGATTGGCTGTGTGGCCTCATAAAGCAGAGTAATCTTTAGCCCAAACTTGCCTGCTTGATCCTTCTGCCTAACAAAAAGAAACAATTCAGCTTTCAGCCTTGTTTACATGGGTGCTTAAAAGCATCTCAGTTCAGACAGCAGCAGCTCAAGTCTCCCTTGCAAGCAGGGTGAAAGATGTGCTGCCCTAACTGCCTGAAAACCTGGGCTCTCACGCAATCTAACTGGGGAGCCATTCATGTGCAGCAGTTCAGCCATTCCCTTGTTTCACCGTAGTCTTCCACATAGGCTCAACATGCAAAATACAGGGATATTTTACATGGCAGGCCTGCCTACCTGCCTGGCAATGGGCTGAAAGACCTAGAACACATTTAAAAAGGAAAAAGATGTTTCTGTGGTTAAGGAGCCCCCCCACACCCCTCCAAAAAAGCAATATTTCCACACTTCCAAACTTGTTTTCGTTCTGATTTAGTTCTGATGGGGATATTTCCCAATTCCCAAAACAAGACTCTAGAGCATCTACAACTTTAGAACAGATGAATGAGCTGATATGGAAGTCCCTGGGCTGTCCTATATGGAACCGGTACTTAACCAGGAATTCCCTGTCACAGGCAACTGCTGTAACCACTGGACTCCTATGGTGGAGATCAGCTAACATCTCATTCACCAAAGGAATATACCACAGGACAGAACAACTTCAACTGGGGAGATTCAAAGAGAAATGGACTCTATAGATTGGGTCTTCAGGGACTTGAATGTGGGTCTCCAAGCTCCCCAGTGAGTACAGAATGGGTATGCTAGAAAAAGGAGTGAGGGGAAAGAGTTGGTGCCTCTGATTATGAAAAATGTCTAAAGATCTTCAAAGCCAAGTACCTCAAAACATTTCATGACATAGAGTTGTGTTTTCTGCCCAGCCCCATCAAAGAGGTCTCAATACCCCAAATCACCTATGTTTCCCTTGAAATACGTTAACTTACATGAGCCATTGTTTTCTACACATCAGATTAAGTTGAGATAATTAACTGAGGAACAGTGAATAAATACCTGCTTAGATTAATACTGTTCTTTTCCTCATACACAGAGGCCAGGACAGCCCAATGTGAATGAGCCCGTCTTATCACTAGCAAGTTGTTTCACATTTAGTGAAGACTCAACCATGGGTGACTAAGTGGCTTGTTCAAAATGGGGATGGCATTGATTTGTAAGTGGAGGAAAGATCAGAGAACTCCATTAGTATTCCCCCCGCCTGGCTGCACTGATTCCCAACCAAAAAGGAAGGAGGATTTTCTCTGTGTTTTTTTCACCCCCCTGTCACAACAACAGTTTTAACTAGACTTCAAGTAATGTTTGGATGCAAAACAGATGTCACTTCCTCCTTGCATACCCCTGAAGGAATTTGGTGCTGTTTTCATGTGTGCTGTCTCCTAGGATCCTGGGGATATCCAATTTCCCATTCAAACACAGGCAATAGAAAAAGCTGAAAGGCAGATTTTTGTGGATTTCTCTTCTGTCCCAAGCCCAAACCTGTAACATGAATGAGGCTTTTGGTAGCTTTGTCCTTCCTTTTTAATAACTACTTCATTTACCACTTACAAAAGCCAGTCTTCTTTCCTCGTTGCAACCTCCTAATAAGATTCCCCCCACATCACTGAAGCCTAATTGTGCTCAGAGGCTGGGTTATTCAGGAAACAAGAAAGTTTGGATTACACAGCTATTCCTGCTGGCATTCAAAGCCACCGCACCCCTCCCCACGCAGCTCAGATCTTCAGCGGGGAGAGATCTTCCAGCCAATGCCACTTCCAGAGTGGTGGGACAGGCCGAACAGCTACATGCTTTCCCTCCCTGGCCAGTTTACATCTTTTACATCTGTGGTGGGAAAGAGAAATCTCTTAGGTGAGAAGCTGAAACTCTGCCAAGCCAATATAACCCTTCTCTGTCGGCACATCCCCACTGTCACATTGAATCTCACAGCTACCAACCAGTCCGTGGAGGTGCGGAGTCCTGTTGTATCACAGTCAGGCCTGGGGTGCTTCCATAGGGAAAAGGTGTCTGCTGCATACATGGTCTCTGAAACACCACCATCCGAGGACTTCACTGTAATTCTGGAGTTTCGTCTCACCACATGCCACATTCCATAGCAAGGGACATGGTGATCACACCTTTGTGTGAGTTAATCAGTGGTAGCAACAAGGGGTTCAGGCTGCTCTAAACAACTTTTTAAAGACTAATAAATCCCTGTGTCCCCTCGATCTCTGAGATGCTAAGCACATCGTCCTGGCACAGGTCCTTCTTTGCAAGAAGTTATCACATGAAGCTAGAAAACCATAGCATTGCTGAATCCATCTGGATCTGTTGTCCCCCCAATCACTTTGGCAATAAACTAGTATCTCTGAGTACACCCGAGAAGCAAAGGTCCCTTAACCTGCCCGCTCACCGACCCCACCCCACAGCTGTCGGTGGGCACTTAAGCTCCAGCATCTGAGGAACTTGGAGCAGGCCTGTTTCTTTGAAAAATGGTGTCTTTCCCCTTCTGTTCCAGGTTCCCTCTCAAGCCATAAAGTCACTTTAGCTGTTCTGAGTAGCACCTGAAAACCTGCACTTTTTTAAGTGTTTCCCCCACCCTTTTTTTTTTCTTAAGAAAAGTGGCCTCCTTTTTCCTCATCCAGATGCATTAGATTAAAAAAAAATGGAGGGATTTATTACCCCTGTAAGTACAGGGTCTAATTCAGTCCTACCATCTGACTTAGAGCAGACAATAGAGGCAAAGGAAGAGTGGAAGAGGAGAGACGCAGAGAGATGAAACCACTTACCAAGTCACGTCGTAATTCAGTGAAAGTACCAGGGAACAGCGGCCCGGCCCTGTGCCCTACTGATACTGCCCTACTCATCTAACCGTTAGACCATGAAATCACCCTTTTTGCATGGCTGAGAAAAGTTTGAGGTTTCTAAGCAGTAATAACACTGTGGGGATAATCCACTGGGGTATCCTAATTACCAACTTTGTCTTGGGCTTCTTACTGCAACAGCATAGCTGTGCCGGGGTCACAGTGTTTCTGACACTGTGTCACACAGGTACCTTAGTAATAACAAGCTCACTTCAACCCACTTCTGTCAGCTTTGATGTGTTCTTTACCCAAAAAAAATTAATCGGGGTGAGGGAAGGAGAGCAGCATTTGGCTGCTTTGAATCTGGCTGTTCAGTGCAACCCTGACAGCTTTATTATAAACATGGCAAATGTTTTGGAATGACAGGCAGGACTTAGCAGTCATTTCCTTGGTCTAGGACTGTTTGATTTCCATTTATCACACTTACACAAAGCAAGGTGTGTAGACAATAGAGGGCAGGGAGACAACTTCAAAGGAAATTCCTCTCTGCAACAGAGTATGGGGTTCCCTCAGAAAGGAGCTGTTCCACTTGTCAGGCCAATTAGCGGCAGCTCTGCCACTTCGGTGGGAGAAGTATGGAAAAGGGTCTGGTGAGGAGAGGAATGAAACCCCTGTGTCATTCATTGAATCATCCCTGAAATATCTTGGGAAAATCTGCATGCAGAAACATCTCCTATTTCCTGCAGGCACAGTCAGCCCACATAAGGAAGCTGCCAACAAACACTAGGTGCATAGAAAGCCCAGTTCTTCACTCCACATTGACAAGCAGAGAGGGACCTGCATGCTCGTCTATAATTTGTCATGGGAAAACAGGGAGAAAGGCAATGCACTTCAGCCGCTTTTTCCAGACCGCCAAGCCTTTGATAGTCCTCCCGAATAATAAACAGTGTGGACCAGTGATTCGCAAGGAGCCAAGCGCTAGCACACTAAATTAGAAGCGGCAGAGCAAACTACCCTTTTGCCAGCCATGAAAACAGCAGAAGTAAAAGCTGGTACTTGCAAGCATTCAGCTATTAGGACCTCTGACTCTCCAGAGACACTTGCTCCGTGCTTTCGTGTGGCACTGAGTTTTTTCCTAAGCAGTCTGGCTCTGTGAATAACTGACAGTATCAGGGGACGTTTCCTCCCCAGTCTGCCCTCAGTTCATGAGAGTAGAGCCTTGGTGCTGTGCTTGAGGCCAAATTTGAGGCTGTCCACAGAACTTCACCTTCTGCAACGGTGGTACCAGAGGAGCTAGTGTTGTTCAAGGCAGCCCCAAGAGCATCCTAAATTTTAGATTGTGCTCAAGACCATGCTTATCTCACAACTTTTCCAACTTTTGCCCATCTCTTCCATTTGCTTTTGCTGTAATGCCGTATGACTGATACTGCCTGGAGATCTTCCTAAAAAGGTGCTGTCACTGCCTCTGGCAAGAGCTGGTGAGATCCGTAGTCACCATGATTTCAGCACATCCACCACAGAAACGTATACTCCAGGTGCCATACCATGCAGTGACTCCACCATCTTCAGCTGATCCAGATAATTTCCTACCTTCTTTGGGTTTCACAAATCTTGTCATGTGACAAGAAGGGATGCCCTGATCCCCCATGTTTCTTGTACACCCTCAAAAATAACTAGTGGCAGGTCCCCTTCTTTTGCCCTGAGACAACTGGCATGGCCTGGCCTTGGCTATATGGTTAGCCCTGGAAGTGTTCAAAAAACGGGTAGATGTGGCACTTTGGGACATGGTTTAGTCTAGTCTACCCTTGATTGGCTTAGAGTGGACTTGGTAGTGTAGGTTAATGGTTGGACTGGATGATCTTAAAGGTCTTTTCCAACCTAAACGATTCTATGATTCTATGATTCTAATCCCTTGTAGCCTCCAAACCAGTACTGTTGGACCCCACATGCCCATCCCTAACTCCAGAAATCACACAGACTCTTAAGAAAAGTGCCAGGGGACCAGTCTGACAGTAGGACACACCGGTCTGACAGTAGGACAGACTATCAAAACACCCTGGTGCTATGGTCATGATCCATGATTTCTTCTATAAATCACAAGGAAAAAGAAGCCAGAGAGAGGATATAGCCCATACCAAAACTATGGCACAGCAGGAACCTCTCAGGCAGACTCTTCAAGCGCTACTGTACTTCATGCAGAGCCTAAAAGTGACGGGGGAATATCATTCCCAAAAATCTAAAGCGAATAATAAAATCGTGGGAGAGTTACAGCTTACAAAGACAGAAGTCAGCACTTCAAAGCATCACCTGCACGCTAAAGCATTCCCACATGTCAGAAAACAATGCTAAAAAACAGTGATATTGGCACTCACAAAAGCAGGTCTCTTGTTTCTTTGTCTGAAGGGACATCTTGATTTCTGTATTACTCATCTTCAGAAAAAGGGCTCTGAGCATTTCCAACAGCATGAAGCTGTGTGTTAATTTGATTCCATCCCCTAGACGGACTATTATTGGGGTAGATGTTTCGTCTAAACTCATAAAAACAAATTCAGGGCTCAGCTGTGAACATTTCTGCCTACACAAGCAACAGTTATTTTTCAGGCTGAAGTGCCATCTTTTATAATCTTCACTATTGATTTTAGTGTTGGTTAAACAACTCCTAAAAGACTTAAAAATTTTGTGTGACCAAAGGCCCCTACCTGTCTTAGATTATTAAAAAGGAAAGAAATGAAAAAACGCAACTGTGCACCACACTATTGATTTTTCTCTTATCACTTTTCTTCCCAAATTAAAAAAGGTGTTTTAAGCAAAAGTTTTTGTGATGTTTTTCCTTTGAAAATTCTCATCTTACTTGGAATTTTCAGGTTCAGAAACTGGAAAAAAAAAAAAGATCTCATAGAAAAAAGAACTTGTAGAACATTATTTCATTTTTATTTAAAATAAAAACTGTGAGTGTTACTTTGTGTTTAATTTTAAAGTGAGGTTTTTTCCCTCCACCACAATAATAATCAACACTTTTGACTAGCCATTTGCTAAATAGCTTTGAACTATTTGGTAGCTTGTTAAGGCTGAGCTGAAGTTATGGTCCCTCTTAAGAAGCAAAATTTTTCATCAATCCATTTGCAAGAAGTTCAGCACAGAATAAGCGAATTTCTCCCCCTCAAACCTCAGCCCAGGACCCGCTATACTGCATACATGCACAGCCAGCTCTCCCTCAGGAAGGAGAGCACTCTCCAGGCAAACCCCTGCTTTCCCGAACAGCGCAGGAGAGCACATCCAGGCCAAGCAGGGAGGGAGGAGAAGCAGCCCAGGAAGGGGGAACAGCGGGGCACAAGGGCTCTGCTGCTGATGGATCAGGGTTTTCACCTCTTTCAGGACTTTCTTTTGAAAGCTGTCAGAGCCAAAAGAGAGCGGTCTATTCAAGTTCCAAATGTATAGGGTCTCTTTGGTATAAATTTTCTTAATCAGTAAAGACCAAATCCTAGCCTCACATCCATGCGTGCAACCCAATTACTGAGATTTCAAAGCCAAGCAGCACTATTAAGCCTGTTTAGCCAGACCTCCACCATAACACAGGTCTTAGGTGTTCACACGACAGACCTTTCACTAAAGCTCAATAACTTCAAAAAGAAGTATTCAGTGAGTAAACCCCTGCATTTTGGATTGAAAAGCTCCAAGCAAGCAAAAATCTGTGGCATATCTTCATAAGCTACACTAATAGTTAATTACCCTCCTTGTTAATGCTCATGTCTTGTTTCCAGCAAGCATTACTCAGAACTGGATACAGGCCCAGGCTCTCTCTAGCTGAGGTAAATGAACGTATTTTTCCCCTCTCTGTTCCTTTCACTACACTTCTGGAATACAAAATGAGATTCACTGATGGTAATTGAGCTGTTGACAAGTCTTCCCAACGAGGGACATAGAATTAGTGTTGCTAACCTTCATAATTTAAATTACAAACTCAACAGTAATTAGCGTTTTTCTTGGAGCTCCATCTCCTGGAGACAGGTGATTATGGGAGAATCCCTACTTTACTTACTTTAAAAGTACATTTTAAACACTGTGGAAAAATCTAAGAGTGCCTTGAGTAGCCCTAACAGATGTATGGGTACAATCAAAGACAGACTGAATTAACTCTCACTTTGCTTATTTCTCATTAAAATTAATGATTATTGTTATAGCGCATGTCATGATTTGCAGCTGTTGAATGTTTGGAGAGAGAGAGACTACTGAGTTATCTCTGAGACAAATAAAGGCTGAGAATATCAAAAGAAACTGAAAAGTCCTTCTCCTGGGGCTGAGAGGAAAACAGATGACTGAAAATAGAGTTTCAAGGGCAGTCACCACCAGCAGAAATGGTGCAGACACCAGTGGAGCTCACATTGGCTGTGCTGGTAACTTTGGGAGATCAAGTATCAACTCTCATCACTGGAAAAGTCCAAAGTTTTCTTTGCCAATTGAAAATCTTCTCTGGCCAAGAAGACCTACGAAGATACCTACCCGCAATATCAAGTGAGACACAGAAAAATCAGCATGCTCCCGATCTGAACATGTCAAGGTAGATGCACCTCCTGCAGTTGTCCTGATATAAAAAAAACAAGTGTTGGCCCAGGATATGCAAGTCCTACATGGCAACTGAGAAATGGTGACTAGTATAAACTATCACTACTACTACTTAGTGATGATCCATTAATTGAAGATGACTTCTGTTATTCTATTATTTTAATTTCTTATTCAAATTAAACTAGTAAGTTTAACTGAAGACCAAAGAGATCTAATTGAAGTTTCCCTGTAGGCTGGTCCTTGTGTATTCTGACAACCAAGACAAACATCTTTTACAACAACACAGAACGACCTCCTTGATTTAATAAAAGGCAGCACCACACGAATCTGCAAGAGCATACAGAATGTTCAGCTTTCACATTCCCCACATGCTTTTCTTCTTCTGAATCTGCACTGTCAATGTTTGTCTCCAAGTTCAATTTGCCTTAAGGGTAATGTAATAGTCCCCGGGTTCTCGCACTGCACAGGGTTAAGTCAGGCTAATTCAATCGATCTCCCACTGAGCTCAGACAAACAAGTCCACATATGCCTCCCAAGGCAAGGGGGAACCCACAACTCTGAGAATGACTCCATAGTATCAGTAGCAGTTGAGACCCTTTTCTATCAAGAAAATGACATTTTCTAGTATCTGCAGCAACCATGGAAGGTATTTTCTCCAGGAATTCAGCCTCCCTTGCTCAGTCAGAGAAAGATCTTAGTTGACAAATAGCAAATTTCTGCTCTATTTTTGACTCTTCAATGAAAATTTCTATTCATTCAAGGGCCAGTAAAGAGATTATTGGGTGCTCTTTTACTGAAGTTAGTGCTCTGCAGAAGACCATTTGACAGATTACCTCTTCCTTAGATATGGTCCCCAGGAGACAACTTGAGAGGTCTCCTCTGAGTAAAATGCTGCTGTTTGGCATTGTAAATGTTTAACTCTGTTTGTTTGTTTTTGCTTTCAATGTGTGGTAAGAAGGAAGATAATCCCCCAGCTGCGTTGCAGTGCATAATCTCATTATGTATTTATGTGATTTCCCCATTTACCTATGTGCTGTGCAAAGTCCCACCTTGCCTTCTGAAACCTCATCATTCCCTGAAACCCAGTAGCATTTCCCGAGTGACTCTTCACTCAACTGACAACCCCCTTGATAACCTTTGGTATTCAGATAGCATAGACTAAAACACATATCCTATAAAAGGTTTAACTGCCCTTAATTTATGTTGTAGTTTAGCCCCTGTCGGCAACCAAGCACCACACAGCCATTCGCTCACCCTCCTGCCCTGGTGGGATGGGGAAGACTATCCGAAAGGCAAAAGTAGGAAAACTCATCAGTTGAGATAAGAACAGTTTAATAATTGAATTATTATTATTATTATTATTATTATTATTATTATTATTATTATTATTATTATTATTAAAAATTGTAATGAAAAGGAGAACAACGAGAGAGAGAAACAAGGGGGAAAAAAAATCAACTGATGCAACCGCTCACCACCCACTGACCGATGCCCAGCCAGTCCCCAAGGAGCGATCACTGCCCCCCAGCCAACTCCCCCCAGTTTCTATACTGAGCATGACATCATATGGTATGGAATAGCCCTTTGGGCAGTTTGGGTCAGCTGTCCTGGCTGTGCCCCATCCCAGTTTCTTGTGCACCTCGCAGAGCATGGGAAGCTGAAAAGTCCTTGACTAGCATAAGCAGTACCTAGCAACAACTAAAAACATCAGTGTGTTATCAGCATTATTCTCCTACTAAATCCAAACCACAGCACTATGCCAGCTACTAGGAAGAAAATTAACTCTATCCCAGCCAAAACCAGGACAATTTATTAACTCTGATTTCCCTTTATCTCAAAATACAGTGCAGGGGAAAATAACTAACTCCCACCTATGGTGGTCCTTCAGCAATGGCATCAAATAAGAGTATGCAATAAATCTCTAACTTACAAGTACATTTTAAAAGCTCCACTTAATCCTGTTGGAAGTTTAAAAAGAAGTTAATATTTAACTTTATATCTACATGTTTTAAAAGTTTATTCTCCTTTGGCTTTTTGTTCCAAAAGTGATTTTTGTGTGTGAAAGTTTAACAAGAAATGCTTTCAAAGAGGGGAATCCAATCTGATTTGGCTGAGCTACTTCTCTGTTCTTCTTAAAACTATAGTCCTTTAAAAAAAAAAAAATCCAGATACACACCAAATTTGGACATTTCCAGAGAATCATTAAATATTTTTTGAGTCTCAGTCTCCTTTACAATGGCAATGGACCCTCTAAATACCTCAAAATAGACAGAGAGATAAATAAGGAATCCAGGATTACTTTTCAAAGTAAAGTAAAAAGAATATATCCTCCTCCTAGAACTGTCAGAAGCTATCAACATCTGGCTACATCTGCGTGGGTTAGTAAATGGAAAATGATAGTGCAGAATGACAACCTCTAGCTGCACCTGATCAAGATGGCATTTTAAATTGTGACAACTGAAAACACAGCAGAATTGATGAGAAAGGCAACCTTTAAAAAGGCATGTGCAGAAGCATTAGGCATCTGTTTGCTTTATTGACAGGGCAGGCTTTGTTTAAGAAGAATAGCAAGCATATTTAATCTTCATGTCAAAAGACACAGTGGCATTAAAGGGTAGAGAGTTACCTCAGGGACAAAACTACAGTCTTTAATCATCCCGATCTTCATTGTTTTGGACACTGGAGCTTGATTCAATAACTTCACCCTTGTGTTCTTACTCCCCACTTCCACTGCACTGACTTCGAAAGGTCTGAGACTCTAGCCCTCATTTTAAAGGTGGTAATTACACAAAACTGGCAACACCAACAGGTTCTGGTTCCAGGTCAAGTAACACCAGAGAATAAGAAGGAGATATTAATTATAGAGAGTGGATAATTGCTTCCTTAGCAGCTAATCCTCCCATTTATCCACCCAAAAGGTCAGATCCAGAAACCCAACACCCTTTCAAAGTACAGTGAATAATCTGTCCTCGTGGCCCTACGCCAGAACGTTTGGCTGTGTGCTAATCTGGACTACTTAGGGGCAAAGAGTCTGCGCCAGCCATTTAAAGAAAATGTAAATACTCATCTTTCTTCCTGGCCACTTGAAATAGGTACCTTAAACCGATCAGAAACAGGCACAAATGCGATTTATCATGGCCAATCTCTGTTATTAAGCCAAGATAAGCAATACTTTGGTGTCTCATTGTGCAAAGACAAGGCAAAACATGAGGGTTGCAAGTCTGTCTTCACATAAATTGGTGTGAGGCATGACTATGTTTATGTAAAGATCTGTGGGGTTAGGTGCTAAGGTGCTCTTCTCTTCCCTATGGGGAGAAAAGGTAGCTTTTATTAGACCTGCCAATACCAAGCACACAGCCAGCACTGCCAACACACATCATCTCTGAGCAGAGATGATGTCTGACCTCATTTGGGGTCAGACAGCCAAGTAAATAGTCTGGCAGCAGGTCAGTGGCCTCTGACTAATCAGACCAAACAAAATAGTAAAGTTAACATTATTTTCCTATAATGCATGCTTTTGATCAACCACCTGGATGTATGACGTGTGCAGAAAGTCACAGCGAGGTCTTTCATTACTCTTTGAAGAACACCTAGCACCCATCAAGTGAGCAGACGCCTGCCCTCCTATCTCTGGCTCTCACCTCCAAATCAAGTGAGCAGGCACTTGCCCCACTATCTCTGGCTCTCACTTCCAAACCATCTGCTCTATTTTATTTTGGTCAGACTATTCTTAAATCCCCATACATAGGCCTTCTCACATGGCAGGCAGAGTGACAGCAAGGCAAGCGGCAGGGAAAGAGCCATGGTGCCAGGCAGCAGCTGGAAATCTGCTCTCTGCTACAGCCCCTACCACAACTCCTGTACGTGTTTTCCCCCATCCCAACTGCAGAACAAGACCACACTTCTAAATGAATATAAAATGAAACCCATCAAACTCTGTTTTAACAACTTTGAACTAGCAGAGGAAGTTCTTGCATTACAATGCTGCAGCATTTTTGATTGCAGAAGCCCTAAAGCCAGATTTCCTTTTCGGTAAGATTAGATTCCCACAGCGAAGTTTTATTCTATTAGTTATTTCAAAGGAAAACCATCCAGCGACTTTAAGTGGCATGGGCTCAGACCCAGATTCAATACAAGATTCAGCTCTTGAGTCCTGCTTAAAATCCTTACTTCCCACCAAAAATCAACCAAGAAGCCAGGAGTCTGAGCAGGATCTAAGATCCTCCTTCGTTAAGATCCTACTTCAGTCATGATGTTTCAAAGACCACTCGGAGGAACTGACTGCTGGAGCTGCGTCTCCCTCTCTGTCGCCCAGTAAGGGAACCATAACAACACTAAATTCCAGTCCCTCTGGTAAGGAAGGATCATTACAGAGCAGGCTTTTCAAACAAGCAGCCACCTCAGACCAGGGCAGAGCAAGGCATTTTGCTTATTTCCTGTAATATCTAGAAAACTCAAATAAGCCTTGATAGCTTCATTTACGAAACTGGAGAAACAAAATAAAGGGGCTCATACAAAAGAGCTGGATTATGCATCAGACAGATGAGGGGATGCTCTCCATGACATTTAAAAATGATGTAATATCTTTTATTTCATGTGTCATCAACTGCTCTCATTTGTTTTCTTTCTTGATGGCACTTTTTACTTCCCACACAGAATCTCAATTTGTTGCAGGACAACAGAAACTTTTTGCTTTTGATATTTAGTATCAGCAGTTTGTTTGGCATACACAGGGAGTATTTTAAGGCCATATTTCCCAGTTGCTGCTCTGCTTACTGATCAGAAAGTGACTCTGGAGAGATGGGAAAAGCCAGTAGCTCAGCAGCAGCTGGCAGAGATACAGCCTGTACCTCCCTCTTTAGTTACATCTATGCTGCCTTGGAAAGAAAGAGCAGGAGAGAGACCTTCACAGCCTCAGATCTGGGCAGAATTTGATCTTCCCTTCAACATATGAAACACCCTATAATCAAACTCTGTAAAATCAAATCAAAGTCAGTTTTGAGCTACAATCCTGTGGGAAAGACTCCATTATCAGAAAAGTGCAACTTTGTGTTTGAACTACACATTTGGGGCTTTTCCCCCTGGTTTGGGGCTTTTTAAAATTCCTTCCTCCCCCCTTGCTTGTGAGTCACTTTCTGCCTGCGACATTCCTCAGCGAAATGCCTTTGTTTCCTTTCCTGTTAGGAAAACGCCTGCCGAACAGCGGGCACCGTCACAGCCTGGTAAGTTGGCACTTTTGTTACGCTTTTCCACTCCAACAGCTCTCTGCAGCCATCGGCTGCAAAGCAGCCTACAGAGGCTGCCAATTAATTTACTGGGCCATTAATCAATGTACTCTATACCGGTAACTTTCAAACAGATAAAAGCCATGCAGGACCAGAGCAGAGATGCCAGATTGCCCATGCTTGGCTGAGCTGTACTTGGTTCAGCTTCTCCTCAGTGTAAGGGCAGAAAGGGAGGGGAAAGGTTGGGAAGTGGCTGGGAGGGCTCCGACAGACGTATGGTGGTACATTGAAATCAGATGGCTGAAGCTGGTTTCATACCTCCTCTCCTTTGATGGAAACATTCAATTCACACAGAAATTGGCCCCTGAACTGCCAGTTCTCACTTTGGTTAGTTGAAGAGGTGCCCAGCCTTTGGCTTGGGCAAATCACACAGGCCTCATCTCAAACAGCTTTATTTACAACACGAGCATAAACCAGATGCAGGACAGGACATGGAAGCCATATCTGAATCCCAGTATCCGTGTTTCTGTCATGTATATACTTGTGACAGAGGCATTTGTGTTCGTATCGTATGGTGCTTGGACAAGCATCCATCACTTTACAGGGGACCCATGGAGTCCCTCTGAAAGACTGCAACAGGGAGCAGGTCACCATAACAATTCAGATGGCCAGAAGCTATTCCCTGCCCACGTGTTGGGGGGACTCAGGGAAGAGGACACCTGGGAGCAAAGGAGGTGAATTTTTCTGGCAGAGCCCTCCAGTGCTGGGAATTCAGACACCTCTGCTCTGAATGACTGTCCTCCTGACTGCGGGTCCCCAGACGCACAGCAAGTTTGCATCTTACTTCCAGCACAACCATCAGGGCTGGCAAAACCTGATGTCGAGTCATCGGGGTATCTGCGGCACAGAGGTGGCAATGAAGTGTGGAAACCCTCCTCCCACCAGGTGCCGGCAGCACCCTGCACCACGCTCAGGCTGCGGGGGTGCAGGGGTATGTACAGCGGTGCCCTGCTTCAGGCACAATTTTGAGCACATGCTGGTACCAGCTAGCCCCCTCCAACACATCCCATCCCTTCTGTGTAGGAACCAGAGCACGGAACAGCATCGTCTCTGGACCACCAATACACACTTACAGAGGCTAACTCCAGTTAATGTTTATGTGGAGTTTTAACCTGCCCGCTTGCTTCCAGGCTTTTATTACCAGCCCAATCTGAATTTTCACTGTTCACTGACACAAACGTTACCGGAGAGAGGAGCATTGAATGCCTCCAAGCCCATTTACCCTCCACCTCACAAGGTACAGGGGTGGGCCCTGTATAAACAGGTTTTTTTGTTTGAGGGCGCCTGACAAAGCGGAGCCTGACCTTTCCCCTTCGGGGGAACAGCAGGCTTCAATCAAGCCTTGCTGAGGGTTGGGGCTATTTTTCCCTTTCGCGGGTCAGGGTGATGCTTGAACTCTCCTTGCCTCAGCTCCCCCACCCACCCCATCAATCTCCCCCCTGCCCTGCCCGACAGCTGGGGCCACTGTGATTTATAACAGCCTCTCCCCACAGCTGCGTCTCCTCTGGGACTTTCCCTGCCACTGCTAAGTGCCTCCGCTCGCTGGACTGCCTGGCAGTTGGGTCCCCTTCTAGCAGCAGAACCTAGACCCTTTGCAGGAGGAGGAGGACACTTGCCGGATTAATGTTTTCACATTAAATTCTACTTCCAGCACATGGTGCGCTCTTAGGAAGACATTAGGTTGGAAGTGGCTGAGTTGTATGTATCGTTTTGAAGTGCTGCAATGTTTAAGGCATTTAGGGGTAAAAAAAGTGTTGGTTTTGACCCATGATAATGTGAATAGGACTCAAGATGGGGCCTAAGAAACTAGAACCCATATTACTCTATGGGGACGGTAAAGGATCCTAGGAGAATGGCCCAGCTATGTTTAACCTGAGCTACTCTCAGGTTGCATACAGATCATTATCACTGCAGCATTGCTGCCATCAGACCTATGTTACTGTACATTCACTGAAGATCCAGCCCATTGAGCTTTCATAATACTAAATACACCAAACTACTACAAAAAAGTTCCTCCTTTCCCTTCTGCCAGGAGATACAGAGCGCTGACTGGCTGCGTCCCAGTTATAAGCACATTTTTCAATAAGGCTTCTTATCGTAAATACACTATTCATCATTTCACAGCCAGATGAAGTCTTGCTACTATTCTGGACACTGCTTTAAAAATTAAGAGCTTTTATCAGACTGTTCCAAGCTTGGGCACTCATCAGCAGAGCTGCCGTGATGGCCCAGAGCCCAGGACAAGCCTTTGCCTGCACTGGATGCTCACTAAAACAAAATAGCACCAGGGTGCTGCCAGGTAAGGTGGCCAGAGTGTGCAATTGGATTTCCTTGGCTCTTGTTTTAGGCAATACAACCAAGCTGGGCAAACCCTGCTCATTGTTTGTTTCCTGGAAAAAGATTGGTGTGGGTAGGTGAGAAAAGTAAGGAATGAGTGCTTGCGTCAAGCACAGAGCAAAGCAGAAAGGAGGAGGGCCATATCCAACTTCTTCCCACTTACTTTTGTGGTATCTTTTGGGACGCAACCCTGCAGAGAGACTTATGATGGGAAGTGCCTCAGTGTGTGCTGATGCATCAGTGTGTGCTGGTGCCAAGCACACTAACAATGAATGGAAATGAAAGGAGCCGGGTGGGTCCCCATAAAAGCAGACTCTGATGACACTATCTCCATTGGGCCAAGACAAAACAGAGGTGTTCCTATCTCAGAGGTCAATCTTGAAAACTTGGATTTCTTTTTTTTTATCCTATTTTTTTAGCCCCCAAACCACTATTTCTTCCCTGCTTCAGTGGGGATGAAAGGACTGATCCCAGAAAATGATGAGTTGAGCCCAAACAAAACATTATGCTGAAAGAGTCTACAATCTCATCCCAAAAAACAAGTATCAGGATTTCTGAATGCTGTCTTACATATTTGGTGATGAGGGGACACCATAAACACAACCTTCCCTACAGAACAAAGATATTTAAATTATCAGCCCCTTCAAAAGAATGTCAGGATTATTTCTTCTTGCTGAGCCACTGATCATGCAAGCACAGCAATATACTGCCAATGCCTCACTAACTTTTGCTGGAGGCCTGTCTCTTACTGCCCAAAAAAGCCAAAAAAAATCCCACAGGCCTGCCCTCAACTGAGACATCACATAAACAGGTTTTTAGCTCAGAGAAATCACATGCTGCCTCTTGCTATAGCTTTTGTTCGTCAAAGCTACTATTGGCTCTCCTTCCTTCCAAATTAGTGGAACCACTATGCCAGGCCATCTGGCACATCAAAATTTATCTTCAGATTTCATTATCCAACCCACTGACCCCAGTGTTTCCTCCCATTGACTAATGAGATTAGCCCATCACCTCCTAATTGCAGCATTTATACCTAGTCTGTTTTACAACACCCAAGAAAACAAATCCCCAGGTTGTTTCAGAGTGAATGAATGTCATTTTACTCTTAGAACAAGCACAGCATTTATAAGAACAGGAGATGGCACACACATCAAAACAATTAGTGAATGTTCTTAGGCTGGAAAGTGAAAAATAGAAAATACAAACACAAATGCACTAATCTCAAACCACTGAGGCTGGTCTCCTCACTCCTTGGGTTTGTTTAGCTCAACCAGAGCAGTGCAAGGAGTATTACCTAGCATTCCTCATAGTAAGGGAGCAACTGAAAGGCTAGAAATCCACTACACAGACAGTACTTGTAAGGACACTAACAGAGGGTGGTACTCCAGTTCCATACCTCACCACTCTAATAGGAAGTTTCCTGCAAAAAGTGTCTTAGAAAGACAGAAAGGAGTTACAGAATCACCTTATATCCATTGCATATCAGCAAAGTGCTAAAGACTAGAAAAAGCACAGGACATGGGCTGGAAGTCAGGATGTCAGCTTTACTGTTCTCCACTTCAGTGATTCTGAGCAGGATCCGTCTAGTCTAAGCTAGCTGTCTGGACCTTCTTTGGGTCGATGGAGAAGAACCAGCAATCATGGGATGCCACTGATCTCTAGATGTAGATGTAATGAAAGTCAGATGATGCATCCCCACAAAGTCCAAAGGAACAGCTTAGGTGAGATTAAGGTGTCTTTGGTACAGTTAAGGAAAACAGAATCCTATTGCTGATGGCACTATCTGTGCCTCAGTTTCTCCATCTGCAAAACAATGCTACTGGTATTTATTCTCTATAGTAAAATGCCTGTACAGCCATGAATGATCAATGCTATGTAACTGTGAATTACTCTTGATAGATTTATTGAGTGTGCTTGAACATGTTACGTGGAGACCTGCTGGAAATTCAGAAAAAGATGGAGGAACCATTACAGCTTTCAAGTAAAGCTAGAAAATTTAGAGTTGTCGCAAACAAAAAGCACCTGGCCTGTCCTGCCTTGGAGGCAAACCAAGGCTCCAAGGTGTTTACCTGTAGCCTTACCTTACTACTACAGTTTTTAAAGTTTCCAGAGCTGTCCTAAAAGCCTCATTAGAAGCACCAATAATGATTTATCACTGAAGCACTAGCATGAACAAGCCATCAGAATGAGAATAAAACAGCCTTCACCAGAGCACTCAAAACACACCAAGCTTTGCTCATGCCTGGGCATCAGGAGGGCTGGATGCTCCCCTCACACAGCCAGGCAAGACTCAGACGAAGAACAGCCTGGAAGAGTAAATTTCCACTTCTGTCCACCAATTTCCTGCATGTTCAATCTCTGTCTAAATACACCATCAGATGGACATTTCCCTACCTATCCTCACCATGTTTTTGTGATAAGTGTGCCTTCCGCATGCTTAATGTCTAAGAAAACTTCTTACCCTCAATGCACATCCCACAGGGGCTGCAGAACAGCTGAGCTCTGTTATCACATGAGCCAGGCACCATTTTATATGACAGCTTCTCTACAATGCAAATCAGGCTCATTGTCACCAATGGAAAAAGCCCTAAATGAAAAGTTATTGCCCCCTGATAGCCACTCCTTTGAGATCAGAAAAGGGTATTGACCTCACCCTCGCCCCACAACCAGTAGGCCAAGTGTTCAGGGAAAAAGCCTGATCTCCCTCCGCATCCATCAGCGCTGCCATTAAGCCAATGATATAGGGCTGGGATGGAGGCAGCTGCAATCTTCTCCAGAAAACCATGCTAGGAAATGGGCCAGAAAGGCCCTGAAGCAAGGGATCAAGCATCTAGCCAGCCTCCCTCCCCATCCAGCATTTTGTAGCTTGGGCCGCTTTGGCCAGCAGACCCAGAACTGCAGCTCTGTACTAATCCCCCAACACTGACAAAGCTGAGGTGGGCTTTAAAAGACATTTCTGTATCCAATAGGTGTGGATACTAGGGTAAATCCCACTCAGGGTACTAACAGCATCCTGCAGCCCTCACTAACTCCACAGCAGAAAAGTAGTTTTCAACCAGAAGAAGACGTTTGCACAAAGGGACAGGTCTGTGTTTAAAGACAATTCTGAAATCTTTTACGATCAGGTGGGTGAGGCTGATTTGGCCCTTTGTAAAACATGTAAAGCTTGGACCAAGCAGATTTTGATACTGCACTGGGGAGTAGAGGGGGCTTGGCTAGACCGTGGCCCCAGTGGTGTTTCATTCTCTGTCACCTGCAAGAGAGGCATGGGGACACTGGAGGAGGTAATATCAGAGCCCTCCGTTGTCAGGCTGAGCTGGCAAAGAAAATGCTCCCACCAGGTACAGCTGCACCTTCACCTTTCTCCAGGTCTGCTGCCTGGTCTTACAAGCTAGCAACTTGCTGAAGCAGTGTCTCAGCAAAAGCGTTCGCTGGCAAACTTCACAGATGTGTGTAAACCCTCTGTATGCTCCCTTTGAACGTACTCCAATGCTTGGGACTGTTGAAGTTCAAATAAAGGCATCCTTTCCAGGAGTAACTTCATCTAACTCGTCACAGACAGGACCAAGTAAAAACACTCATTTGGAAGCAGCAGATCTATCTAGCAGGACTATCTACCTAACCATCTGCTCAGAGCTATCTATCTACTTTGGGAGACCTTTCTCTATCAGAAAGTCTTCAGAAAGGCAGCACTATTAATGGGGCAGTACACACACCCTTCAACTTCCCAGCTCCAAAACTATTTAGAAGTCACCACGAGCCAGGTAACTGTGGGATCTGGGCTCCAAAAAAACTAGCAAGGAATCAAGCTGCAGTAAAAGACGCACAGAGGCACTTCAGAAACATTTAATCAAAAGGGACAGGGCAGGGAAACAGAGGCTGAGTCCCATGGACCCCAGGCTCTCATGGAGAGCTTTGGGGCTGTATAGGCAGGGACAGACGGGAGGTCTGTGACAGTCTCTTTAATCACAGGCTACCCTCACACCTGAACCAGGCTTGGGGCTACAGCCCCAAACTTCAGGAGACCCAAGGGTTGTGCTTCCAACCAGCTTGATATTTTATTTTGCCGAATGTGATTTCTTTCCCACATGCCTCTTTCTCCCCCCTGTGCATATAAAGGATGGAAGCCTCTGAAAAAGCACTGAGAGAAATCCAGGGTGGGCTTTAGTTATTTTTGACAGCACTAAAACAACATATGAAAAGGGGTTTTTGTTGCTTTCTATTTTTTTTCCCCCCTGAGAAACAGAAGACAATGTCCCATCCAATGCCTGCCTGATAGAGCGACAGAGGCTGGCTCTGTCACAGCACTGCAGAAAAACAATGCTCTCCCAAAAGCACAACTTATTTCAGGAGAAAAAAGGAAATGAGCAATCCCAGAAGGAAAGGGTCTGAATGCTTACTCAGGCTGCACCATGAAGAAAAGAGATTGCCATTGTCAAAGGGTGTTTCATTGTTCTGGTCTTTCTGCGAAACCTTAAAATATCCAGAAATATAACAAGAACAGAAAACAGATCTGTTCCTTTGGCTGCCTATTTGCAGCCTGGCTGGTGAAAGACAGACTATGGCGTAGCAGAGTTAACTACCCTGGTAACCCTTGTTCTTGCTAATGACATTTATTTTAAAAGCCACTTCATATCCATCAGGAGTGGGCATAAAGAGAAGCCAACTCTCCCTCATGTGAACAGCCCCACTGCTTTACGTTGAATTACTCGCACTAGTCAGGACTCCTCACCAGTTAAGCATTCACCTCCAGGCTAATTAATAGCAACAAATTACTACAATAACTGGCCAGGCTCATTCTTTCATTGGTGCCACTTTCAAACACTGTCCACAGTCTGCCCTCCCTGCCAGACTGCTTCAGGCACAAACTTCCATCCAGGAGTCAAGCTCCAGGCAATACCTCCAAGATCAGTCAGAGAAGTAGGACACAGGATAGATGCAAGGGCACAAGGATTTCCTTAAGGATCAGGAGATGGCTCTTAACCCAGGAAGCTGTGGGATTTGCTCCTCTTAGCACCCTTAGCATGGCCCCATCTCATGGGAGCAGCTGGAATCAGCCAGGGCCGTACCTCTGATCTCCCAGAGCTGAGGGACCTCAAAAAGAGGAAAAATTGCAGATAATACAAATAAGTAGATAAATAGATAGATAGATTAGATAGATAGATAGATAGATAGATAGATAGGGTTGATCCCAAAAGCAGAAGGTGAGGATGCAAAGGGAAGCAAGCAAACAACAGACAACAGCAGCACATACAATACCAGCACTGAGCTAGGGCCAACACGGGCATGCACATGAGTATCTCCAGAAGCAGCACCCTCACAGCTGAGCACTGCTCCTGAGCCATAACATCTCCCCGAGAGCCTAATGCAGGCACAGTCGAGCTGCTCTCTAGCTGGCATCAGCGTGCACCGAGCCAGCTCAAGGCTCTTGGTCCCAAGTGCTTGATAAAGCAGCTTGGACAGTCTATGCACAACTCATCAAGAGCCGATAACCGTCATCAGGAAGGGCAGACAGAACCAACACAGGTGAAAAGGTTTGTCTTTTCCCCAACAGAAAGAGCTTCCTGTGTCCAGACATTGGAAAGGCTGGTGTTAATAGGTCCAGATTTTCTGATCTGTGGAAGAGAGTAATGCTGAGAGACAGAAAAGGATCATGTTCTGTCTCACAGGTCAAACCAGAGAAGAGTCACCCTTAATCTCCAATACCCTTCAACAGACATCTTATTCAGTCTTCTACTCCAATGACTTAAATCAAGGGAAACATTTAAAAATCACTTTATCATTCATATTGTGATATCATGCTGGCCAATCAACTTCCTTTTCACCCCCCGGCAGGCTTTTCTTGAGCAGAAATAATCACCACCAGCTCCACCACACAGATGTATAAGCGATGGGAAAATGCAGAGGAGTCTGGAGTGAACAAAAGGCACTTCAGGCCTGCTGGGGTCAGAATGCGTATCTGTACGGTAGGCTGGACTCTTCACTAATCCAGCTCTGTTTCTAATGAGATTGGTTCCCCTTACAGCAAAAGGAGGTCCATGGCTTAATTTGCCAAGGGGACCATTGTCATGCTGCTTAGGGAAGCAAAAGAATCTTATCAGTTTGAACTTGAACCCTGCCCTCCAATTATATGGACAATGTTTAAGAAAAGAGATAAAGAAAGTGATTTTCATGCATCCAGCAAGAAAAATGGATTGTCTAACACCAAGCATTCAGCTTCCTGCAGCTGCTGATAGACCTTTACACTCCAGCCACTGGCTATATCATTGCCAAAATGCACTAACTACTATCTGTGCATGCTAACTCTGAACTAAATCCAAGCCAAATGGCATCAAACACATTTACAGTGCAACTTATTGGTATAGCAGAGCCTCTACCCTTGTAGTATAGCCCAAGTGAAAGCCTGGGGCTGTCAGCTAAAGACAAGAAAACCCAAAGGGCAGGAAGAATCAGAAAATTTTTTCACCTTTTCTTGCTGAATCTCTGTCTCTGCCTCCCTATCCAATCCATCAGCTCCCCTTGGCTGCTATAGACACTATCCTCTTCTGGGAGTTCTGCATCCCACACAACGCAGCTAAAACAAAGAACATTTTGGCGAATAACAGCCAGGCTTCATCTATTCTTTTTTCTATACAATTCATTCCATCAAAGTTGTTTAGCTGAACAAAAACCAGCGCTATCCTTTATTGTGAGGCTAACAATAAACTAACATGTGAGCACAGCGTGGGTCACAGATGTGCGCGCTTCATCATCAACTGTGGAGCCACTTCCCTGCTCAACTCACTTTTATAAAGCTTTAACCTCTTTGAGCTGGAATTCAGCTTGAGCACATAAACCAGGAAGCAAACAGTGTTAACACAACAGACGCGGCCCCTGTACAAAAGATACATGAAGAGATGGACATGCTTTGGAAACAGTCAGATCAACAACCTCCGTTTCCAAGGGGTTACCTACACAATAAAAATCCAGAGAGAAACTAAACAGGATAAATCCAGGGGCTCTATTTTTAGCCATATCACCTGCACCAGAGGATTGTTATTTGTGCCTTTCAATAGACATGTTTACATTTTTTTCTCCTATGAAGAGACAGAAAAAAAACAAACAAAAATTTGGAGGGGGAATGTCTTCAAAACTCATTTTTAAGGATCTCTTGGAATACGTTCCAAGGACTGACCTCAAATTTGTAACCCAATTTTAAGTACTCTTATCTCATCCCAAATAAAGTAACCCTCAAAGCATGACGGCTCTAAGAAAAAAAACTTATGCAAAACCAGACCCTTCTTATAACTGCACTTCATAACTGCACAGATCATATCTGCCAACTGAAAGCTTGCTATTATGTCCACCTCTAGCTCATATTACATATAAAACACAGGTGTAATGTTGCCCTTTCGTTAGTGTACCGGGTCCGGCTGTGATGGAGTTAATTTTCTTCATAGCAGCTCATATAGTGCAGTGCTTTGGATCTGTGAGCAAAACAGTACTCATAACATATTAATGTTTTAGCTATTGCTGAACAATGTTTGCACAGCATCAACGCTTTCCTGGTTCTCACTCTGCCCACCACCAGTGAATAGATTGGAGGGTGCACAAGGAGTTGGGAGGGGACATAGCCAGGCAGACAACCCCAGCTAACCAAAGAGATGTTCCATGCCATACAAAGTCACGTTCAGCAATAAAACAGAGCGGAGTGGGGTTTAGGTAAGTCAGCCATCTTTTGCTTGGGAACTGGCTGGGCATCAGTCTACCTGTGGGAGGCAGTGAGTGATTGCCTTTGCATCACTTATTTTCTTTTCTTTTTTTTTCTTCCTCTTCTCCTTCAACAGTTACGAAACTATTTTTATCTCGACCCATGAGTTTTCTTGCTTTTAGTCTTCCTTTATTCTTCCCCCATTCCACTGAGGGTGGGAAGAGGAGGCAAGCAAGCAGCTGTGTTGTGCTTAGCTGCCTACCGGGGTTAACCCACATTTAGTTATGCACACTTGACTTTGCAACTGTAATGTTCATTTTAACCTGTGCAGTCCATTTGCATATATGCATTACACTATTGGAGAAGGAACTGTGTATCGAGTACCGCATATTTCTTCCTGGCTACCACAACTTGAGAGGATGAGTAAGGGACTGCTCTTGGACAAAAAGGTAGATACTTAACAACCTCTGAAATATTGGGCAGTTAGAGCTCCAGGTGCTAATCTCTCTGCCTTGGATCCTCATCTGTGCAATGCAGGTAACACTCCAGACTCTCCCTCCAGAAGGGTAAGCACATCCCTGTTTGTAGGCCACTCACAACAAGTAGAATAGGGTTTAAATAACACATGGTAAATAAGGCCCTAGGGCCATAATGAACCAGAAGGATAAAGAAAATCATTGCAAGGCAGCTGTCCTGTGCACTGGACAGTACAGAAGTCCCAAGGACATGGAGGAAAAGTAGTATGTGCTCATAAGAGTGAAAACCCAGAAGGCTGGGTTCAGGTAGTTAATACTACCTTCATTTTTAACATTTCTTAACTTCCAAATGTTTGATTTGCAACCTTAATGCTGTTCATTGAATGTTCCACACAAAAGCTAAACTTTTTCAAAACCAAAGTGCAGAATTTTGTCCTGTAGCATCTCATGGGCATCGCCAGGGCCGCAGCAGCACTGCACTCACAGGCCCCATCAGCCCACAGAGGCAAGAGATTTCCTAAAGACTGGGGCCCAAAATTGAACATAATCCAGCTACAGCAGCTCAAGTTACCACCTACCAGTCTAATTGCACTAAGTGTCTGCACTCTTGGCCCAACACAGCTTCAAGGGAAAACATGAGCCAAAAGCCTTTCCAAAATCCAGCAAACATAGGAAACAAATGCCAGGAAGAGCACCTGCCATAGAGCAACCTTAATTTCAACGCAGAGGAGCAAACAATAAAGGATCACAGCTGAGCCCACAGGTCCTAGGCACAGAACGCAGGTCACCCCAGCGCACAGACTGATAGAAAAATCATAGAGGAAAAATCAGCAGAAAATCCCTCCACTGCTGTGTTTGTTTTTATATTTACTTGTTGGAGTAAAAGCCCATTTTCAATCCTTGAGGCTAATACAACATATGTTGATAATATCATAGCAGCAAAACCACAGGCATCTGATAGCAGATGAAAATAAAACAACACTATCACATAGGGGGTCTCAGAGTAGGTGGTCTGGATGGTCCATTTTCGACAAGCAGCACCAGCAGGTACCTAATCTATTGAGAGTTTCATATAACTTACCTGAAGAGAGCCCTTTCTCACACCCTGACGATTCTGGTGCTTTTATGGGCTGCTGGAGGAGTGACAAGTGTCTCTGCTGGCAACTAGTGTGTTGATGTCGGGTCAAAAGATGACAAACAAAAGTATATAGTGAAGTTCTTTGGTTGTAGGTGGCTGACAAAATTTCTTGTACCCCTCTAGGCCTTCTGTTAATGTAAGATTAAAAAAAGGGAATATTTCTAAAAAGAGAATCTTTTCTTCCACACCAGTGAGGCACAGCACCGGCAAGGTTGTTAATGATGTGGGATACTTTGCCAGCAGGTGGATATGACCTCTCCTGCCCACCACAACTATAGTGCTTGGACAACATCTACTGCAAATTCTTCTGCAGAATGCTACATCCATCTGTTAATTCAAGTACACTTCTGAAACCTGACCACTTGGAGAGTTTGCCCAAACTGCAGGTTCCACACATGCTGTTCCATCCTTGTGCAAGGACCCAGATGGATCCAAGAGTGGTTATTGTACACCTTATTATCCAAAGGAGCCCCATCAACACGGATACCACAGCATCTACCAGCTCTATTCAAGAGCACATGGCATATTTGAAGAGACCCAGCCAAGACTTATTTTACTGTGCAGCTCAGAACTGCCAAATCATCATTGTCTCTCTGACATGAAAAGACATGCCGTAGGTTCCAGGCAGCCAAGCACTAAGCATCCCCGAAAGAGCAGACATACATACTTTAATTACTACGAATGAGCTCATATCCTCAGCTAGTGAGCTGAGCCAGGCACACTTGGATCAGCCCAAACCCAGACTGAGACACAGACAACTCGCCATCTTTCCTCAGGCAAAAGGAGCAGCTAGGTTAATAATAATAACAATAATAATAATAGGTAACCCAAGCAGTTTTCTTTAAAATATTCACAATTATTACTTCTATATCAGATTTAATCAGCAAGAAGATGAGCTGGGATTAACTCCTGTGCTTCTGTGCATCCTGGCAAGTCAGCAAATTTGCCTCGTGGCTGAGCAGAATTTGGCCCTTGCCTGTTTCTTAGAAAAAGCACAAAAATCCGAGACAACAGCAGTACCGGATCAGTGAGGCACAGCACTGGCAAGGACACAAGGAAACTTGTAGCACTGCACCAAACCAACCTGACCAAAAGTCCTCTGAACTACTCTGAGCAGCGCATTGGGTCTGTCCCTGCAGGCAGCCACATGCCTTTCAAGGGATAGAAACAGACTGAATCTGTGAAGGTCTTGGGTATCTGGATAAAAAGGAATGACAAGAGCACAAAAAACCAAGCAACAACAACAAAAAAACCCAAGGGTAGTTGCTTCATATGGTCCCCCACAGGGACTGGGATTGCTATCTTGGAACAGAAAGTTCAGTCTATACATGCACAAACGTGCCAAGCACAAGCAGCCAATCTCAAATAAGACATGTAAACAATCCTGGTGTTGGCCACCTAAATCGCTGCACACCCACCTCATCGCAGCATAGTCCAATTTTCAGTTCTGAACACCAAGCACTTTGGGAGATCAGGCCATGTTTAAATTAACATCAATAAAAGGATCAGCAAAAGTGCCAAATGTAAATACACAGTTTTTCTCCCCCTGCAGAGACTAAGCTTACTCTGCTGCCCCGCCCCCAACTTGAATTATGATTTTAGCATCTAAGTACCTCGGCTGAGAAAGGATACATTAAAATTCCCACTATTTATTTTTTTAATTGACCAAACTATTTGTGTTATATAAAATCTGCTCTCACAGAGTCTTAAATCAGGGAACATGTTTTACCTGAGGACGTAAACAGTTGCTTTCTTTAATTCTGCAGCATTTGTATCCCTAACAACACACAGACATAGGAAGAATGCTGCAAGGACATTTTCTTCAAATAAACTGTGCATCTAGTGGGTACTGATAACCTGGGATACTTGGAAGTGGTTAAAATTATCACAGTGGATTTTTGTTGTTGTTGTTGTTAATAATGCTAATTAAAGAAAGTGTTCCTGGTACTGGCAAAAGTTTGCATCAGTGGATCAGTTTCTGGGCCACAGCAGTTATTAGGTACTATATAAACATTGCTAATCATCACACAGACGTTTGGATCCCTGGGGTCTCATGGCTCTTGCTGACAGCTCTGATGGCTAAAACAGTGGATCCCACATGACGCGAGCCAGGTGCATACATACGGCTCTTGAGCTGGAAGTCATTGCCTACATGAGGTTTCACATGGACCCTTCACAAGACATCCTGGCACCCACGGCAACGCCACCCATCCCTCCCCAGCTGTGCCTCCTTTCCCAGGCACCGCAAACACAGACCCGCAGCTGTTTTTTTGCAGCACTAACAGCAGCACCTCTGGTCACAGCCCAGGACCACAAGCACGCAGAATTGGAAACACATGTTTCTCTTCCTGAAGCTCAGTTTGGTCCCCTCAGCTGCCTGCAAAAGTAAACTCTGAACATTTAAAGAGTCCGCAAGCGCTGAGTCCTCCCTCACAGCATTATCATCACAACTGCTGGGAAATCCATGGTCTTTTCTGGAGCAGGCCTCAGGACAGGAGTGCACAGACACTTGCATCTCTGCTTAACGGGCCATATTGGTGCCCACAAAGCTGCATCCCTGCTGGCAAACTGGAACAACTCCCTAAGGCACCAAAATAGCCCCAGCTCCTGTGCTGCTTCTTCTTCTCCTCTCCCAACAGCAGCAGAACTTGCACTTGATATCCCCCCACAGCTTTCCTCCTCCAACACCTCTCAGCTCTCTGCAGTCTTAAACTGCTGCCCACTGACAGACAGAGACATGACACAAAACCAAATGCAGTTCCCCATTGCAAGAACCACTCAGCCATGGCTGCCAGACCCAGCCATCCTCCTTCAGTTCCCCAGACCCATCCCCTACAGCTCACCGTGCAGCCACATCTCCAGAACATTAGCAGAAGAGGCCAACAGTGGTTTTTAACTGGCTTTGATGAGGTTTTGGATTTTGTCACCTCTGCAAAGGAGAATTTCTCTACCCCAGCACAGGCCTCCCTCAGCAAGCCAAATTGCAGCCCACACAGCTGTGATGGATGGGTTGGCACATACGACCTCCAGCCGAGGAGGAAAACATCACCTGGGGCAAGGACCTCCTCGAGCAGAGCAGCCTGAGGTCCATCCAACCTCATCACTCACAGCCCTTCACCAAGAGAAGGTATGAAGGTGGCCTGGGTTTGGCCCAGTCTTTAAACACCTAAAGCATGTCTGTTTGCCCCTGAGGTCAAAAGCACAAGCCTCGTTACAGAGTTACACCACCACGCTGGAAAAGAAATTGTATCTGCTTTTCTCTTGAAAATCCCCCTTCCACAGCCTGCAGCTTTCAACACATGGAAATCCTGGACCCCCCTTAACACCATCGACCCATTTAGGGCTCCAAACCCAATATCAAAGTCTGACTAAAACCATTCAGAAGCTGTTAGCATGTAAATTTTGGTGATAATTTGGTGAATGGACTTGTCAAACAAATTGCCTTTATTATGGACTGATTAAATGCAATCAAGGAGAAGTGCCTTTCCCCTCCCAACTCCAGCCCTCATCAGCTCAAACAAACACACTGAGCCAATTAGCAGGGAGGTGGCAAAAGCAGCTTTCACTTGAAACCTGCCATTCGTGGAGGGGGGGAACAACAATAACAACAAAAAAAAATCTTGGTGCTTTCAAAGCCAGGAAGAGCCTTCAGGGAGAGCTCCCGAAAGCTACCCAGAGCTCACCTGCAGGGTGTGGATGGGAGTTTTAAGTATTCATCTGGCTCGATGCCGGATCTGCTCCCTTAAGCAAAGTGCTGCTCACATCCAGCTTGTGCCAAATATAATGCAAAGAACGTAAATATTAAAGCAGGCCCAGGGGGAGCAGCACTGCTGGGGCTGTTATTCCTACAGCTTTATGTCCTGCAGCTGGGTTCTCCTGTGTCAGAAAAGGCGTGAGCTCCCATCAAAGCTATTTCCATGCCTAGAAACTGAAGTTTTTGGCTTAGGTCCCTGCAGTGGATTCTCTGATGTATGCAAATGGTTAAGTTCACAGCACAGCCTATTCTGTACTGCAGCAGTAGTGAAGGGATCTGTCTCTGCTAACATGAAACCCATGGCAATCGCGTAGATCTGATGCTACTACCTTTCTGTCCAACATGTCTGAAATTAGGTAATGAATGGGAAAGTTATTGAGGAGAATTGGAGCACAGCATCATAATCACATAAGCCTAATTACTTGCAGGTATGCAGCTGGAAGTTAAATGGTCACCTTGGCTGGCAGTGGGCGGAATTTGACATGCATTTGCATGATTTAGCTTCAGAGACAGGAACCCCACAGCTGGAGCTAGAGACAGCACATGGGATGTGAGCAATAGCTGCTGATTAAGCTTTCGACTAAGCTTTCAACTCCCGCATTTTAAGTTAGCACTGAAGATTTGGGCCTCATTTTCATTAACCCAGAACCTCTAAGGAGCAAGCTCTGTGCACTGCACATGGATCACTGCTTCCTAGAGCCTACACAGAGGAGCTATGGCATAGCTTCCACTGGCAGTGCAAGCCATTGCTTTGTCTTAGACTCCCACCACAAATAGAAGAGGGCTAAAACAAAGGTGAACTTTTATCAACCAGGAGGGATTTCGGAGAGTTCATTGCCAGGACTGAGATTAGGATTAAGGGTTTATAGTTAAAGCACAGAGACTCAAAAGACCAACCTCTTACCCCACACCTCATCACAGGCTTCAAGTGTCACCTTGAACATAAGAGGTATGTGCCACATCATGACACTAGGTCCTGAGCCTTCAAACAGTCCTGAGCACAAGAACCGATCACAGAATGAGATTAGATCAAGAGCCAGTACTACAAGCAGCCACAGAGAAAAAGTCCAGGCCTTCTTAAGAAGTGGCTGCAAAGTGCCTGATAACTCCACTCTCTCCCCAAGGACCTGCTTCCTACCCCCACACCCTCCTGCAATCATCAATATTTAAAGAACTATTAAAGAAAACAACTTCAAAACTCTTCACATAGTTCAAATACTTCACTTAAAAGGAATTTTAATTCTTACATCTCAGATTGCACCAGTCCCCAGCAGGACATGCACTCATCGTGTTCACGTTGTGGTGTTTGAGCTGTTCAAACAGGAGGGATGGAGCCACAGTGCGAGGCCATGCGCTCAGAGGCCTGGGAGCGGAAATGATAGAGATCCCCACCAGCTCTACCTGTGCTTTCCCATGACCGACTCAGTTCACCACACCTCTGGACACCCTCTCCCGGTGTCTTCCCATGACCTACGTAAAAAAGAAATCTTCCTGCAGCCAAGAGACACATACCTTGAAGACCCAGCCAGTGGGAGAGTACTGGGAGCAGTGGGATATGGACGGCTCTGCAATTCTTGGTAAGTCTTTCGGCCAGCCCTACTGCATAGCTGCAGTGTGTGAGTCAGATCAGTGCTGCTTGTGATCTGCTTAGAGCTCAAAACTGGCCACCCCTAAGCTGTTTGTTCCAGGACTGGAGCTATGCACTTTATCTGGCCCATCACAAAAATGCCATGGCTTGTTACTAGCAGCAGCACCTCCCTGACACTGCTGAGTCGAACCAAGCTGAGAGCCAGAGAAGCCTTGTTGCTAAACAAGGTCTACAGGATTGAGTTTAACAAAGCATTCTTCTCCAAAGAGCATCTGCTCTTTCTGGTCAGTACTGCTACTTGCAACCTGGAAAAGCCCTTACATCCCAATGAGCTGTGTCACCTCCCTACAGCATGTGGGCAGCAGTTGAACTGCTGCAGAAACCTCTCATGGGATCATAGCAAGCCTTGCATTCCTCAGCAGCAATAATCAATACAAATCCATTCATCTCCTTGGGATGCAGAAAATTCATGTTTGGGATGCACCACCTCTCAGTGGAATGGTGTATGGTAAGGTTATAAGGGTTCCCCAAAGATGTTCACCTGCCCAATTCCCATCATGCTGGAGAAGAACCCAGAACACCCCAAAGTACAGAAAAAGTATCTAAGTGGCCAGAAACCATTATGGACAAATAATGCTAAAAGGCTACCCCCCTTCCATTCCTCACACCAGCTGACAATTCATATATAGGGATAACAGTAACAAACAAGGTGCCCCATCATGCAGGAAGAGTTATCTGGGCCAATACTCCTTCACAGAGGCACATGGTGTGTGCCTTCAAGTGTTGGAGGGAGACCAATGGGGACTTTGCAAAATGTATTGGGGAAGCATAAGGTGTGATTTGGGAAATACTGTACCTTTCCCTATCCCTTTTCATCTTGTGGCTGCCCAGCCTGTGAACTTACAAAACCATTTTCAAGCTGCTACACACTGGGTACAGCCCTTTCCTGCAGCAAACCACGTTTCCTGTCCCACAAGGTACAGTCAGTCCAACAAGACTGGGGACATTTGCCAAGCCCACTATCAGAAAACATAGCTCAGATCTGGCGGAAGATTTCAACAGTTGTGGAAACTCATGGGAGGTTGTGCTGTTGGCATTACAGACCCTGCTCAGAGTACAGCCTCACCATGCATGTACACAGGGTTTTAAGCCACCCCTCTTCTCCCAAAGCGTGACAGTACATTGGATGTCGCAGAAAACACGATTTTGTCATCAGCAACCCTTCTTGCCCATTTTTTCAAAAGGACAGCATCTGCCCGCCCCCCCCCCCCCCACCCCCCCCCAGCATCACCAAAACCTATTGAATTTGCTTCCATTGCTCTGGCTATGTTGCACACACACCATGTGAAGTACCCTTGCTCTGGGACGCTTTTGCATATCTTAATGCTTATCGGTTTGGCCTGGCTGGGATGAACTTTATAGTTTAGAAGGACTTTCCCCATTGCAGCTTTAGCTCCTGTTGTGCCCACTCCATGCACCCCTTCTGTATTAACTTTCTTGCAAGGAGGAGCACAGAGAAAGCTCAATGCCAAGAAAGCGGGGGATAAAAACACACTAGAAAGAGGGAAGTGCCTCAGTCCTTCCATTCAGAGGCAGATCTGCCTTGAATGGCAGCCCCCAGGACTGATCTGCCTCCAAAGGAGATGGAATCACAAGCAAGTCAGCCCCCTTCAATTCACATTAAGACTTCAAGCTACTGTATATGTTCTCCCCCTCTTCCACAAGCTCCTCCTTTCTAACACAAATCTCTCACAGCACGCAGACACATGCACTCCCAGAAAGCAAGCAGCAGTGTTGTGATGTGTTGAAACCAGAGTCCAGTGAGATTCAGCTCTTGCTAATGGCACTTTTTCATCAGTAAACTATAATTGGCAGCTCTTATCCACTACAAGGGTTTTGCAACACATACCTAAAGAACATGTCAAACTAAATCTTCACACTAAGACCCAAAATTAGAACCAACATCCCAAAAGCAAAGTGGCCATCACTAGCCATTCCTGAGCAAAATAATCAATCCTGCTCAACTGTAAAATGAGATCTGTTATATTTTCTCTAACTCATACATACATCCACAAAGAACAGAAGCAGAAAGGTAATTTTAAAGTGACTGATGCAGCTGTACATAGTTATAAAACTTATATGGGACTTCATACCTTCAAAGTGCTGTGTATTTACCTGCTGTGCATAACTCAAAACAAGTGCTATGAACATTTTTAGATTCAGAAATTATTTAGAAATGAGACACTTCTTCTGGCTTAAGCAAACATAGGCTTAGAATATAATTAATTCTCTGCATGTACCATCTCCTTTATCTCAGCTCAGGGGGCTTTTGCAACAATCAGGAGCTGTATGTTGAGGCCCGTTACAAAATAACTGGGTCTTGCTATGTTAGCTTTAATTTATGTCCTAGACCTTCCCAGCCTCCTAACCTAGCTCTTTTCACTCCTCAGAGAAACACAGCACAAAACCTTCTACAAACTTGCACAAGTTAACAGGATTCCCTTCCTTGCTCCCAAAGTTACTCAGACTAATTCTGCTGAAATAGTTTTGCTAAGGGTTGTTGAGAAAGGCTTTTAACAAACTCAAAATCCTCTTACAGAAGATCCTTTTCATCAGCTTATTTTAGAAAGATTAAAATTACTCCCTGCCTAACTATCCCAGATCTGCTCACATCCACTTTCCCTGAGCTGCTCCTGAGCACTGTAGTAAGAGCTCCCATCCATAAGCAGCCGTCCGGCATACGAAAGGATCCGCATTTCTCCCCTACCTGAGAAGTCTGCAGAAGTCTTAGCAAAGTTGCTGAAAGCTGTCAAGCACATCAGTCCTATGAGGAAGGCGGAGGTGGGAGACACATCTGGGCAGCACATCCTTGAGTATCCTCACGGCTTGTTTTCTTCCAGAGAAAAGGAAAGTGCTTTCTGCCCCAATCCAGTACTCCTCATTGCCCGGCGAGCAGCGTTAGTCCCATTGCTTGGAAGGATCACAGCCAGCAGCGGGGAAGGAAAAGCACTCAGCGCACGCACACACACACACACACATCCCTGGGAGTGAATGAATCCCGGCTGAGTGAGGCTGACGAATGAGACAGACCTACCTGAGCCTTGGTGGAGGTCCCAGGGTCCTAAAAGCCATCGCCTCACCCAAATTTGCTGCAGACTATTTATTACTGTGCAGCTGTCCAGCAGCGGCACCGCAAGCTGTTAAGGGGGAGAGTCTGGAGAGGGGGGTACCCTGCGGGGCTGGTTTGGAGAAGCCCGGTTGCCGCTGGTTGAGATACCCAGGGATCTTGTCTCTCTGGTGCAGACAGACAGACAGAAGGACGGGCAGTATTTTCAAAGGAGGGGGCCCAAAACAAACCACCTGAATTCACACGGATTTTTGGAGTGACGGGTATTTGTAGCTGCTGCTGAAATCAGCATGAGCAGTGGTGTCCTGCCAGACTGGTACCAGGACAATTCTTAGCTGTGTCCACTGTTGTGAGTGATCCTACAATGGAGGAGACTTTGCACAGGCCCAGGGATCAAACCCTCCTGGATCTCATTGCAGGACTGGGACCGGTGTCAGCCCACATATCCAAAATCCTCCTTCCTTTTCACAGCAGCCAGCCATGCCAGGCTCCCTCTGTCCCAGTGGACCTCTCTCCCCTCCATCAAACTCAACAGAGGATTTTCAGGCAGATTCTAACCTGTGGTGTTCAGAGCCTGGAGACCTGTCTCCTTCCATAGCAATTACTTTAACTGCCAACTAGCATGGCCTTAGCTGCTAACTCAAACACTGCTCACCCTGCAGAGTTAAAAGAAGGCTCCAGCACACCTGGAAGCACATCCAGTACTTAGAATCATAGAATCATTTACATTGGAGAAGACCTTTAAGATCATGCAGTCCAACCATTAACCTAACATTACCAAGTCCACCACTAAACTAATTAAGGGTAGAGTAGCAATTTCATGTTTCCTGGCTTGGTGGCTGGATTATTTATAATGAAAGTAAAAACTTGATCCTGCCTGTTCTTCATCCATATCCTGGTAGCATCAAGCCAGCCATGCTAACTTGGAAGAGCTGAGCTGAGCTGTAGGAACACAGAGGTGGACTGAGCTAGCAGACCCTGTTCTCCCTGGTACAGGAAGGAGTTGATGACCGGGCTTTGGTCATCAGCGTTAGCTGCAGCTCAGGCATAGGTTTGCATATAAATAATGCAAATAGCCAAGATATCTAGGCTAGAGCAGAGGCTGAGTGTCAGTGCAGACAGCAGGGGACAGTTTTCACAGGCAAAGCTAACACCAGCCACTTAGCAGCCTGTGTATACACACACACACAAACCTATAGAGCAGCACCAAACGCGGCTGCCAGAGAAAGGGAGATGGAGCCAGGCACAGGCACAGCTGCTGAACAAAGCTGCAGCTTCTATCCAGCAAAAATAACCTGAGTGGGAACATCCAAGGAAAACCACAACTGTTTTTTATTAGTCTATCCTGTTCATCTGCATGGAATTAAGCAAAGCTTTCCAAAAACATTCACCTTAGAGCTGAAAACAAGTGTAAGAGACTTCAGCCCAACAGGATCTCTTTTCTCAGAGCTAAGTACACTTGTAAAGAGTTTCTTATGCTGAAATTTCTAACAATGTTTCAGCTGTTCTCAGATGAAAATCAGACTGGCTGTCAGATCATATGCGGAAGACATTTTCAAGAGTGCTGCCATGAATACCACAGTCATTGTTTCCACCAGGAATCTGTCCTGGGATGATCTGTGTGCTAGAAACAGAACTCAAGGGGAAGTGTAAGTCCTGTGGCCCCGTTTGCTTTCTGTCCATACTGACACTCGCTTAGGTTCCAACCAGCCACACTGAGGATGAGGGTAGCATGGAAAATCTTGAGTTTGAGCTTGAATCCTGTCCATGCCCCAGCCATGCAGACCATGTGAACAAGAGGGTGGTCTGGCCTGAATTGCACCTAAGCAACCCTCCTTCCCACAAAGAGCTCTTCACCCACTGAGGATCTACAGTGAAGTTGCAGATAAGTCACCTCTCAAGGACAGTGGTGGCTCTGGGTTGACCTGACAGCACAGACATAGCCTGAGGTCCAGCAGGCTCTGTACAATCCAGTCTCAGTCCCTCCTCTCCGCAGACAATCCTGCCAACTTACCTTTTGGCAGAGGGCTGCTTAAGCAAGATCAAAGACCAAGAACTTCTATGGGCTGCCTTACTCTTTATTTCATCTGAGACTTTAATCCCACATGCCAGACCTCTCTAACCCACACTTTCTAGGGTTGACCTAAGTTTTAAAGAGAAAAGATCAGGATATTTGGCTCCTAGCATCTATGTATAATTCGTGTCTCACCTAGTTGTGCTGCCCTCACCAAAAGGAAGATTCACCACTATTGCCTTATAGGCATGAGATAAGCACACCCATTGCCAGATTATGAGCCAAAGCTCCTTATCAGCAGGACAAAGAAACAACAGGGCCCCTGGAAATTTATCAGCACTCTGGAAAAGGGAAGCACTATTTGCTGAAAAGAGCCCACCCTGTTAGCAGGTGTTGATTTTACTGATTAAAGGGTAATTAGGTTTGGCTGACTCAATATATGGGGAAGAAAAAAACTCTGGTGACAAAGGGTTTAAGGCTAAACATGGGAAGTGTGCCTGAGCAGCCCTTTAGGTTATTGTTAATAAAGTCAAACCAGAGGGGAGGAAGTTAACATCAGTGTTATGTGAGGGCTTTGTTTTTAAGCAAGTTTACAAAGATGCCTTCCAAAAGGAAAGCAGAAAGCAGCTCTTGCTAAAATAAAAAAAAAATAATAAAAAAAAAAAAAGAAAGATATATCAGCCTTTGAGAAACAGACAGTTCAGTTAAAGCCCATCTCCATAATGCCCTTATTCCTTAGGGCATGTGGGAATATCAGCTGTGTGTTTCAAACGGAAAGAGGCCACCTGTCCCAACTGCAGCACAGACAAAGGATGGTCTCTCTGTCATGGACAGTCTCATGGGGTGAACATGAATCAAGGGGTCACCAATATGGATCTTTATTTTTAGGAGTAACAGCCCGTGAAATCCAGCCATGCCTTCAAATATGTCTCCTGGATATAGGCAATAATGCATATGACGATACACAATCTCTTGGATCCCTTGTCCCCAAAGCCACCCAGAAGTGAAATAGGCCAGTACTGATTGCAGTTCATCATTACATCTTAGCTTGGAGGAATGATTATTTGGTCTCTTTCTCTCCACAGAGTAACTATGGAGAATGAGTGCTTTTCTTTAGATACAGCATTTGGGCATACTTAAAAACACTTCTCCCTCTAGAAGACACGGAGCCTTGTGTCTGAGCTGGATTTTAGTACCTTCCTGATCGTGGCAAAAAGCGTACAGGGCCTATGTGCCCAGCTTAAGAAGCAAAGTCCATAGCACCTAGTTACATGCACAGAGCCTAGGCCTGAGGTCAGCACCTCTCAGCTTCCCCCGCCGTAACCGGTGCTGTAGCCACTCAGCACTGAGACCCAGGCACAAAACCCAGTCCCACCCTCTGGGGTACTTCTCCAGCCAGAGCTAAGCCATGAGTTAGGCACCTGAATCCCAGCATGGCTTTAGTTCAGGATGCTTAACAACTGTACCCCAGTCCTGCTTTTTGACTATGATACTTAAGTGCATTGTTCTTTCCCCCCCCATACTCCTCTCTCTTGCAGATCCTCTCCTTCTCCTGCTATACATAAACCTGTAATATCTGAAACATGCATGCAAATTCCCAAAGTACTTTAAAAGCAGTCAACTGCAACTGGGGAAACTGAGGCACTTAAAAGTGAAGCAATTTGTCATCCAATTTTGTCACCCCAACATCACCCAGTTTATAAATGGTAATCAGTAATGGACCCAGTTAGGATGATTCCCAGTTTAATGCTGTATGTGCTGATCTTGCTTCCTTCTAGGGCTGTTTTTGGTAACGCTTTCCTATTTTTCACTGACCCTGCACCACCAACCTCTGCCATGCTGACTAAACCACCAACAGCTTGAAGAAGAACTGATCAGCAGAAGAGCCAGACCAGGATTAGCTTTCAGCTAGAGAACCATATGTAGGGTTGAAGCCATGTTTGGTTACACAGTCACAAGCAGGTTTATTTGTACAAATGTGCTAGGACTAGTCTTGCTTTCTGAACCCTAGTAACCTTACTTACTTCTTACTGTGTTTTCTGTAAGGTCTCAAAGCACTCTCCAAAAGACCACCATTGCATTCTGCCATCTCACACATGGACAAAGCAGTCATATGTTTGAGGTCACTACTTTTTCAAGGTCAGCCAGGGGGAACTGCCAGAGATGAGAAAAGACTAAATACTTGTAATCTTTAAGTCCAGTTAGAGCTCTTTCCACTTGGCCACATTGCCTCCTTGTAAACAAACGTAAATTAATGACAAAGTATACATGCATTTATACCTGTAGAAATACATCTAAAATGGGTGGACAGAGTTCAAATATAAAACAGCTAAGCTTCCCAGTATAGTACAGCTCTTTGTTCTTTTTTTATTTTTTTTATTTTTCCCCTAAGAGTGTCTTATGGAAACAGATGGGGTTACTCATGGAAGTAAGCACTGTTTGCTTTCATCAGTTTGAAGGCACAGGACTTCACATAATGCAGTTTTGCAATACTACACCAAGTATCTCACAAGTAAAATCCTTCCCTGTCTCCACATTCAATGTTAAACAACAGCTGTGCAGAATATTCAAACTGATAAGCCTTTGAAGTTTTCACATTTTGTGTCACTCAATCACTCCAGTTTACAAAACAAATATAAAAGCTGGGGGACTTTGCTCATATTGGGATAGGTTTGGAGTGGGGTGTTGCTTTAACATAATTCTGTGTAGAGCAAAGGCCTCAAGTGATGCACTTATCTCACTAAAACATTGGGAAATGTTGTACACAGTGATGCAAAATCCTCCAATGCATGAAAATGTCAAAAATAAAATATTTGGAGACTACAAAGTGATCCACAACAAAGCAGAAAACTTTTTCCTCATGTCTGCATCAAGTAATTGATGTTGAAACCTCTCTCAGCTGGCATTCTCCTTAGCATAGTGATGTCATGTTTCACTTCCCATAAAGTCACAACCTTTCATTTTTGTTACTTTTCCCTCCAAACTCATTAACAGTTGGACTTGATGATCTTAAAGGTCTTTTCCAACCTAAGCGATTCTATGATTCTTTGATTCTATATTAGAGGATACTGTACAGTCTGGTGCTTTATCTGGAACCAACATATCCAATTGGGTTTAGTTGGTGCTTTGTGTCCAGGATGTTCTTGGGTTAATCACTGTACTAGAACTACAGGGATTTGGAGTTATCTACATACTTCATCTATGTACTCCACTGTGAGTCACATAAGGATTTCAAGAGACAAGGATTTCAAGGATCAGAGTTCCTCAGTTGTGAATTGGATCCTTCTTTTTCCCTGTGTTTCATGTGTCCTGCCTGTTTGGATGTTGTTCCCTGAGATTTTTTGCTATGTGGGCATATAGCACCCAGCTGAGATCCTGAAGTTCACAGAGACCTTCAGGACTTGCATTGTCTTCTTATATCTGTAATGTGAAACTATTCTCCCACTTGACACGACTCATGAGTCTTCTCCTAACAGTTTTCCTGGGAAGATTTCTCCATCAGTTGGATGATGGTACGTACTGGCTTTTTTTCGCCACTGCTATCTTTCCTTTAGTATATTCTATAGCTCTCTAGGAGTGCTTGTTAGATAAGAGGCTGAATTTTACCCCTTAAAATACCTATCTCTGACCCAGGTGGTCTTTGCTTTGAAGAGCAGAGACATCCCAGCTGGTTCAATGTGAGCAGCAGTATGTTTTTTCTATTATCTCACCTACGGTAAACCAAGGGAGAATTGTCTCTATGCTGCTACATAGGTCTGAGTCACTTCAGGTTCCAGACCCCTTTTAATCTTGATCTCCACTATGTTTTCCCCTTTTGTTTCCTGTTTTACTACTAACCCTCACAGATAACTTACACCGTCATTCATTTCCACAGGAACTAGAATTCTTCCTCAGATTTACTTGTCTGGAAGTTCTCTGCTTGTCCTGTGGAAGAAACATGCAATGATGCAATTTGATACAAACTGGGAATTATCTCAACATTCATCCTCAAACTGATACTTAAAATGATACCACAGGCACCTATCCCAAACCTCACGAGTACTGTGGACTCCACCTTGAGGGCATGCAAGTGCAGTAGCATGAAGGACCACAAGAGAGTCCTTCAGCACTCCCCCAGATCCTCCGGTCCCTCATAGGCACACATCCTCTACACGCAATCACACACCATCCTTATTGCAACTACTGTTATAACTTACATTGGACACTTACATTGGGAAAGCCATTTTTGTTGCCAGAGACCTTCTTTCCCACAAAACTGATTGTTTCCAAGCATAGTCATGTAGCCTTCGCATAACATCCATGTCTATAGCAATAAACTGAACCAAGCAAGTCTCTGGGACACACTGCAACTCACCTGGTTACAGTTACCTGTTGGACTCGTCCTTGGCACACTTTTGACCCAGGCCACCTGGCATCCAGACAATTCCTGAGCATGGCTGGGGAGTCAGCAGGGACTTTGGCCATTCCCAACAGGCAGGAAGGGATCCTGCTTTGGAGTTTGATAGCATGAACATAGCCAGATGATGTGTGCTAAAAGACCCACCAGTATTTCAGAAGTTCTTAATGGCCATGGTGAAGACACGTGGCATGGGCTAAGAACTGAATAAATAACCTAACCCTGGACCCAGGGCAGACTGGTACTGTCTGCCAGTGCTACAGCATCCTCTCCATCTTGCTACCTAGGCAAGCCTGATTAGAGCTGTCCAGGAATCACAGTGCATCCTGCAGTCCCACCTCCAGACTCCAGCACAGCTACAGCCCAGGCTGCTACCTGCCGTGCTCCCACCTATTTACAGCAGTCAGCAGGATAGACTGTTCCTATCGGGGCATTCAGCATAGACTGTGCTCAAGTTTGAGCTGGTGAAGTCAATGAAAAAAATCTTGTTGGCTTCCCTTGTTCAGGGCCAGGACTGTCTTCTCCTGTGGGAGTAAACCAACAACATATCTCTCAAAGTCCCTCCCATTCTCACATCTTTTTGATCATGGATGGATTTGAACAATTCTAAATTGCAGGAAAGCAATTTCACAGAACTTTCTAATGTTCTCTTTGTTAAAGGACAGGTCTAATGGAAGGCAGAGCTGAAGAACCTGTGAGGAGCATAGAGTGAGCAAATCTCTTTCCAGCATAACTTGGACAGATCAGCTTTTGCCTCAGGCTTATCATTGCCTAGGGGCACAGGCTATTTCCCTCATTTTTGTACAGACAGAAAATTACACAAAAAAACCCTCTGGTTCACAGATCACAAAATGGTAAGAAATCAAAGGGAATCTGAGGAAAGGCCTTTCTGCTGAATGGGTAAAATTAATCCCAAGTGTAATTTCACTGGCATCAGTGCAAATTCAACAATGGACTAGGTCTGCCATTTGGAAGAACAGGTTTATGTTCTCCTTTCACATGTGCTTAAAAATACATTGTCTTTTCCTTTTTTTAATCTTTTCTATTTGAAAGGACTGTTTCAAGAGTAACTGTATGCTTCCACATGCATTTAAGTACCCAGGACAATAATATCACCAGTTATTTGTTTTACAATGGTCTCAAGAGACTATCCAGTGACAAAGTCCAGGTGTGCTGGGCATTGCAGACAGTGCTGGACTATGTCATCTAGAACAGCCTAAGGAACGTACAATGGCATTGAAGTTCAAGCCATCCAAACCTTTGCACTCTGTAGCCACAAACTAGCATCAGGGAACTCCAGTTAACTTGCTTCTAGGGCAAGAGACACTTCCCACTGCAGAAAGCTCATACTGAAATGTTACTGCATTCATTGTCTCTGGGCACCTGACTTGAAGACACATTGCTGACACCTAATGCAGTAATGTTACTTACTGGATCAGCTACAAAGAATACAGAGGAAGGAAGGAGACTATACAGTGGCTTACAAGAGATTTGCAAATGTCCAAGTTCACCAGGCTCGGCGCTGTCTGGACTGACAGCAGTGGTACGTGCAGAGCTGTGTATGTATGCTAATCATTAGCTTAGTGGTTGCAAGCAATCGGGAACTGCATAAGACTAGTATAAAAGATGGCATTTCTATACACAAGTAACTTGCCTCAGAAACACCTCAGCTGAGGTACAAAGAGACTAGAGCCCACCCAGCTTCCAACCCCTTTTTGATTTTTGCTGGACCAGCCCTTTGCGATAGATTGACAAACCAGCATCACCCTCCCAGCCTTCCCCTGCCCGCCACGCCGGTGCTTGTTCTCCACCCTGTTCTGCAGTTATCGCCTGGGTGCTATTTCATGCACAGCCCTTCCCTAGTCATTCTCAACATGAGATGATGTTGTCCATGGAGAATCTTTTCTAGTTATTACTACACTGCTGATAATTTCTTGCTACACTTGCCAACCCCATCTTGGACATACATAACTAGCCAAACCACCTTCTTTCCTGCAGTGACAGGTAAAACAATTTATTTGCAGCTCACTGAATCTACCCTGACATAGCACACCAGCTAGCCTCCACATAAACCTCCCTCTGCAAAATGTACCTTCTGACATTAAAGGAAAAGCAGCTGTGTTCATTAAAAGGAGTCCCAGTCCTAAATGCTGATTTAAGGCAGTTTGGTTTTCACCAAAAGAAGATTGCCACAGGCGGTGTTATGAATACCTAGGAGAGTTGAGGGCTTCTTCAGCTGGTGTAGGAAGACATTGGCCATAGCTGCTACTGCTTCTGTGGAGGAGGAGGCAGAAATACAAAGCTTGTAAAGCCCAGTTCCTAGGTGAAAGCCCTGCTGTGAACCCAGGGGAAGCTAAGTGAGACATAAAACGAAGCAGCAGTTTCTCTCTCCCACCTATCTTCATGCAATAATACTGCACAAAGTTGAACCAGTGTAGTGGAAAATAATGTTATGATTTCTAAAGGGTTTTTTTCAAAACAAAGGATATTGGATCATTTTCTCCTCAGTTTAGTCACTGTTCGCACAGTAGTAAAGAGCAGAAGTTGGCTTGCTTTGTTTAAAATAATGAGAAGCTGTGACTGAGCAATTTGATCATAAATTTTTCTCTTGCTTTTTCTCCTGCATGAGCAGGTTGTGATAGTAAGTATAATTTACTATGACAAACCACTAGCATTAATGCATTAATCAAGAAAAACAAATGGTCCCCCTTTGAAATCTCCTGCCCACCTAGAGAGAGTAATGGGGTTATAAATGGAGAAAGAACAAATATTGACTCTATGAAATGTAAAGGTACCTGGGAGTTCACCCATCAGTCTTTAGATTACACTTGCCTTTCAAGATGAATGGGATTTCTTTCATAATCCATTTTGATTATTTTTTTAAGCATCTTAGGAAACAGGATGGGGACATTCAACCCAGTGCTCTCTTTTGGTTTTCAACCTGTTCCAGACTGTTTCTGAAGGACAGTACCTCCAATTTCTGGAATGAGCTAGACACTCCCAACCCAAGAGCTGTCTTTCAGTTTGACATAAGTACTGAAGGAGCTGCCTGGACTGGTCAATGAGTTACTTGTTTGATGGTGTTTCTGGTGCAGCTTTCTATAAGATGGCTCCAGAGACTCACCCTCCATCACTTACACTATGGAAGCTCAGGGACACAGACACCCCTTGGCATCTGGACCTGTACAGGATTCAAGAGGATCCAATAATTTACTGCCTAAGGGAAAGGCCTCTGGCACCATTTATTGAACTTAATCTTAGTTTGTCACACACTCTTCATACCCCTCCAAACTCATGATGTCTCACTCATTTACCTCTGAAGCAATGCTATACGTGTCTTCTACACAGACTATTGGAGTCTACTTTAGATGAATGTCAACATTGGCTTCCACATTAGATCCAATTCCTCTTAAAAATGTCTTACTGAATCAGAAAATTAGGAGAATCGAGTGTTTCATGAGTGCTGAGATAAGCCAGTGTTGCTGTCCTTTCTGTAACCTGTAAGGGTGCCAGGCATCTCATAGGGAACTCAATACTGAGTGTGGACACAACCAAGAGCCAAAACTCCAAGAGAAGCTGCAAAGCCAGTCACATCTTAAATTCTTGATGATCTGAAAACACCACAGATTCCAAGAGGAATTTAAAGACACTTCTGGCTCTGGTCATAGGACCAGTATTTACTGAGGCACTGGCAAAGCTGCCAACAGACCAGTTCATATTTCATGTATCACCTACACACTGATAGAAATCATCGGCACCTGTTTTTTTTCCTCTCCCATAATAGTTATACAATAACAATTTATCCTTCAGGGCTGGAACGCAACACAGGGAAAAGAGAAACAGAAGAAAATAGGTGTGCATGAACACACTGGTGATGTACCATGAAAGCCATGCCCATTGCAAGAGGCACTCCAGGAGCCTTGGGCTCAGGGAAGCAGATGTGATCACTTTTCCAGCAACTGCGCACAAAGTGGAGAACATGCAGTTGGTCTGGCATGATAACCGCGCGTGGCTCCAACAGGATGTACGCTCTAAAACAACTGAGGCCTGGGGGTGTTTTGACAGAAAGAGCTGAAGATTTTCCAGTCCATCGCTTCTCCAAGCTCAGTGCTAGGACGCTGTGTCTGAAGAACAGTTCTCCCTCTCCTCTTTGCTTGCTCTACAGTAAGGTAAAAAATGTAATTGTGGATGCTTGATGACCACCTTAATGAACAGCTGTTCAAGCCAGAAGGGTCTGGCACCTTAGGTTATTTTAAGCAACATTTTGGGATATCTCCAATTATTAAGTTTCAGCAAGGGCAATGCAGCTTAAGCTAAGCAACAACTCATGTCTCATTAAAGGGAAGCTTCCAGAAAGACTACAGCTGCCATCAGATTGTTTAAATATTCTAATAAAATCCACCATACTCAAACCTTTCCAGAGTAGTTTATAGAGCTGTTTTGATACCTGGGATAAACAGGACACAGAGCAATCCAGGCATTGACTTGTGCCCATGCTGACATGGTTTTGCAAGAGAGTCTGAAGGATTCAGGTACTCCTGGACTGTGTGATACACATGGGCCCTCTGTGAAGGGAACTATGTCTGCTCCACCAGCCACTGGTAAGGCTACAGCAACTATGAATGACTTGACAGCTGTTCTGTAAAGCACACAATTTAGCTAGGACAAAAGCAGACTCTGGGCTACTTTTCTCAGGAAGACGTCACCATGCAAGCCATGGAGCTGTGGAACTGCTCCACACCATGGAGTCTGTCCTCATCCTTCCAGTTAGCTTCCTTGGGCCTCCATTCCTCCACTGGAAAAGCAGCTCAGGAGACCCTTGGAAGTGTGTTGGTAACAGCGGCATCTCCTAACAATAAGGAGCAATTGAATGCTTGAGAGGATTCACCCCATAGACATTCGTCCTCCCACTCTGACATTTGGGTGACACCTCTGTGAGCAGGGATCACTTCCAGGCTCTGTACCTGGTGTTACAACTGTACAAACCAATGAAACACAGACGAGAGACGCATTTGTGCCACACTGTTGCATAAACATCAGGGGAAGGAGCTTCACTCCTGAGGTAACAAATGCCAAAGTAAGGTTTTAAAAACAAATTACCAAAAGCACTATTTCCACTTTCAAATCCAACTGAAACCAAACTGTGCCAAGCCTTGAGGTCTGTATTGAGCCAGTGCTCATTCCCATCCATGAAGGAGATGACCACAAGGGTTTTCTGCACATGCAGAGAGGATGAGGTGGGGAAGGCCCTCCATGGGCCAGCCCCACTTCTTTTGGAATCTGGGGATATCCAACTGCCTCTTCTCAACCCTGAAGGCACAACCGACCACATCTCCAGAGCAGCTCATCCCCTTGTAGACATCTCTTTCTGTTTAGAGACATAGTAACAACAACAGCAGGTGTTACCACCTTTTGCTGTGCTTCCTCTAGAAAGACACCCAAGTTCCCTTGGGCAACATGAAAATTCACTCCCTTCCTCACAACCCCCCCAACACTCCACAGACAGCTGTGTTGGGGCTGCTGCAAGGTGGCCTCAGGTGTTTAGAAGAAACCTCTGTGATTTCAGACCACAAGACAGCCTGTTTCAGAAGGCTTTATTGACAGCCCTCATGCCAGTGCTGCAGAGATCAATGCACATATCTATGCCGGGACTGAAGCACCACGTCCCTGGCCTCATGGGGACATGAGTGGGTTAAATCCAGACAGCATATGTTAGATGCAGGTAGGCAGGTCAGCTCAAGCCAGGAAGCAGCCTGCCCATGTTCACACAACTCAGAGTAGGAGTCCTGCCCCAGTGCTGCTAACAAGTTTTGGGGTTTCTTAACTCATGCTCAGTGTCATACAAACCCAGATGTTTGTAGCTGTCTCTGAACTCATTCCGAGCCAACACCAGTACAGCCTGTTGGGCATCTCCACATCAGAAATGTATACCCCTTCCCTATCTGGCCAAAAGCAGCATATGGTCTGAGGTCTGTTCTTTGGGCTTTGCTTACAACAAAGTTGAGCTAAAGCACAGAAAACAAAAATGAGTGGCTCAGAGTCACAAAGAAAGGGTGGAGCAAAACACAAGACAGGTCTCCTTCATCTCAGGGTAGTCCCTAAACATCTGCCTTTTTTCCACTAATGAGCAGAACCATCATTCGGTAGCATCTTTCGCAAGGAAGTGTGTTTCTACATAAGTCCAAGAGGGATCAGTTATACTGGTGACCTGAGAGAGAATATATTGTCTTTATCTGCAAGGACACAAATGTCAGGGGAGGAAGACAGGTCACTGAAACACCTATGCCAAAAGAGATTTGGTTTTGAAACAGGCTGGAGGTGGGAGCTTGCCCAGCTGGATAACTGACTGAACCCAACCTCTCAATGCAATGTTGTGGCCTAAAGGGCTACCTCAGTACTGGATATAAACGCAGTTGAAGACTGTGAGCTATCGTTATCTCCACATTTGGGATGACTCTTAGCACTACTGAACTGTCGTGTTCAGTTTTGAAACAAACAGTTCAAGAAGGGTGTTGAACTACTGGAAGAGACTTCAAAGGCAGTAACATGAAGGATGACATTTAAAGGAAGACCTTGGCCCCACCTTACTTCCATAGATGAGAGGGGATCAGGCTAAGCACTATTTATTTTCTACCTGTCTGGGTTTTCTTCCCAAGGAAACTCAGATGCTCAGACAGGGGATTGCAGTGCATTTTGGTAGGAACAGAAAAGAGCTGCAGGGCACAGCATCCCTAGATTGAGTCACAGCTGCCTAGGCATTGTGGAAACACACCTACAGTGTGCTCCATGGGACATCCCTGCTCCTCCAGGGTAGATTCGGCCAAAACTTCTAATCAAAAATAACTTAAAGACTGACTTGACCATGACTACATGAGAAGATGACACATACTTGGTAATAGGGGGCTGTAATTCAAGCTGGACAAGCGGTCACAAATAAATTTTGTATGGTAGCAGTAAAGAACCACAGGTGAGCTTCCCCAGGACCTGACAGGGGGAACTAGAAATATGCTTAACTCAAACAGAGTTAATTCACAGAAGTCCCAAAGTCTGTTTAATCTTTGCCAGATCACCTGAGTACAGTGGTGCCTTTATGAATGTGATCCTACTCCTAGAAGCATTTTACAGAAATTATTAACTCACGTGATTATGAAGTGATCCATATTTTCATAAATTTTCTTATATAGGTAAGAAAAGTAGGAAGGTAGCCCTTCCTCTACTCTATCTGACCTGCTTAGTGAAGAAACTCAAGCTGAGGCCATTGTACCTGCATTTCAAACTCAAGAAACCTGTCCCTGAAGACAGAGATCTAAGAACAGGGTGTCCATCACGAGTAAGAAGCTCACACAGTACCTAAAGGTACCTAAGGGAACAGCTGTCTGCAAGTCAACCTTGATAACCTGCACTTGTGCTCTTTAAAAATGGAAAGCTGGGGCACACCTGACTGGCTTAGCCAAGCAAATCAGTGGTGCCTTGATGTCAGGGTGCCACAACAGGCCACACAGGAACGAGACACAGGGTGCAGGGTCCTGTAGGGAACCTCAGGTGAAGTGACTTGGGAATCCCTGAGCTGGATGCAGTACCAGGCTGTCGAGATGGTCTTGTTAGGCTGCCATCAACAATGGTCAGCTAAGAAGTTAGAAATGGCTCCCTTACACCGAAACATCCAATTCTCTTCTTTAAAGACAGTTGTGAGCCACAAATCTGCAGTTTTCCAAGTCATAACCCACACATCTCCTTACAGCTGTTTTGGCATCTCCTCAATCACCATTAAGTTATTGGAATTACCCCTCTGAGGGTGGATATGCTCTGTTCCTCACCCCTCTGAGATATACTTTTCTGACTTTTTAATAGTGCTTAGATAGTGACAAGAACTTAAAAAAAGAATAATCCTGAGAAGGAATCTTCGCTTCAAGTGGCATGCTCAGTGTTGGTGGAAATATTTTTGTATTTTAAGGGTCAGAGTGCCCTCTTCTGTCCCATCTGTGTCTGATTATTAACTTCTGTGTTAGATCAGCAGATTATCAAGAAATACTGTGACTTGTCTTCTGCACACCCTATCATCTTCTAAACAACAGCTAAGAAACCAAACAGCTGATCACAAACTAGAAAACAGCTCTCATTAATGTGGGGGCTCAGGCAGGCTACAAAGTCAGCTGCCACCAGTAAAAGGGGCTGGGGGAACATCACAGGCAACATGATCAATTTAATTAGTTGATGAGGTCAGGCACATTTTGAAGTGAATCTCTGCAAATTTTAAATAGTGGGGTGTTATTTAAGAGGTCCACACTCTTCATTTAAACTTTGCCTCTCTCCTGCCTGTGTAGCTGCTAATTGAATCCAGACTGCTACTGACACTTGAGGAAACCTGTCTGAAACAAGCATATTAAAAGTAACTCAATAATACCAATGTATGTAATCATTTCTAAATTAACCATGGGGAAATCACTGGGACTGCAGGTTATCTGAATTATGGACAGAGCTAACAATGGCCCAGAAAAATTCATTAGCAGAGGCTTTCTATCATGAAAACACACAGGAGCGTGTTTCTGGAAACCATATAACCACTTTTGTGCAGCAAAGCCAGCATTAACAAACGTGGTGGACCTCCTCAATGTCCCAAGGAGCTGCCATGAGCGTGCCTGCACCGCGCTCCCACCGCTGCTGCAGAGCCCAAGCTCTGGCTTTGCGACCCAGCGCCACGGCACCCGCCCCTCTCCCCTTCCACGGGCGCTTTAGGGCCGGGGGTGCTCTCTGGTCCTCCTTTTGGGTCTTTCTCCCCCACCCAAAACCCGCTCGAGGGATGGGGGTGAAAGGAGCCACTTTGTTTCATAGAATCACAGAATCATTTAGGTTGGAAAAGACCTTTAAGATCATCCAGTCCAACCATTAACCTACACTACCAAGTCCACTCTAAGCCAATCAAGGGTAGACTAGACTAAACCATGTCCCAAAGTGCCACATCTACCCGTTTTTTGAACACTTCCAGGGATGGGGACTCCACCACCTCTCTGGGCAGCCTGTTCCAATGCTTGACTACCCTTTCCATAAAGAAATTTTTCCTAATTTCCAGCCTAAACCTCCCCTGGTGCAGCTTAAGCCCATTTCCTCTCGTCCTATCACTAACTACTTGGGAGAAGAGACCAACCCCCACCTCACTACAACCTCCTTTCAGGTAGCTGTAGAGAGCGATAAGGTCTCCCCTCAGCCTCCTCTTCTCCAGGCTAAACAACCCCAGTTCCCTCAGCCGCTCCTCATAAGGCCTGTGCTCCAGACCCTTCACCAGCTTCGTTACCCTTCTCTGAACACGCTCCAGCACCTCAATGTCTTTCTCGTAGTGAGGGGCCCAACACTGGACACAGTATTCCAGGTGCGGCCTCACCAGTGCCGAGTACAGGGGGACAATCACCTCCCTGCTCCTGCTGGCCACACTATTCCTGACACAAGCCAGGATGCTGTTGGCCTTCTGGGCCACCTGGGCACACTGCTGGCTCATGTTCAGCCGCTGTCAGCCAACACCCCCAGGTCCTTTTCTGCCAGGCAGCTTTCCAGCCACTCTTCCCCAAGCCTGTAGCACTGCATGGGGTTTCCTCCCGCCCTTGAAGGGATGCCTGGCTCCAGCACCAACCCGCTGCCCTCGCCGCCACCCTGCGAGCAGGCAGCCGCAGCGGCCCTGTGCCATTTGGGGGGGCCACTCGCGGCAGGGACCAGCTGGGGAAGGGTCTGGAGCACAGGCCTCATGAGGAGCGGCTGAGGGAACTGGGGTTGTTTAGCCTGGAGAAGAGGAGGCTGAGGGGAGACCTTATCGCTCTCTACAGCTACCTGAAAGGAGGTTGTAGTGAGGTGGGGGTTGGTCTCTTCTCCCAAGTAGCTAGCGACAGGACGAGAGGAAATGGGCTCAAGCTGTGCCAGGGGAGGTTTAGGTTCGAAATTAGGAAAAATTTCTTTATGGAAAGGGTAGTCAAGCATTGGAACAGGCTGCCCAGAGAGGTGGTGGAGTCCCCATCCCTGGAAGTGTTCAAAAAACGGGTAGATGTGGCACTTTGGGACATGGTTTAGTCTAGTCTACCCTTGATTGGCTTAGAGTGGACTTGGTAGTGTAGGTTAATGGTTGGACTGGATGATCTTAAAGGTCTTTTCCAACCGAAACGATTCTATGATTCTGTGGCCCCACGGACCCTCAGGTATGACCTGGGCCGCCCCGCCGCCAGCTTTTGGTGTGGGAAAACCCCAGAGGAGCCGAAGCCGGCGCGGCCCCGGGCCCTGCGCCTCCCCGCAGCCACGGGAGGGCAGCGCCAGAAGCCGCGGCTCCGCCTCGCGCTCGGGGCCGGTTTGGCCGCCGCGGGTTGCCGTAGTGGCGCTGCGCGCATGCGCGGGCGAGCCGGAAGCGGCCGCAGTCGCCATGGCAGCCGCCTGCGGAAGGCTGCTGTCCCGGACCGCTGCCGCAGGCCTCGCCGCCGCCCGGCCCGGCAGTGAGCACCGTCCGTGCCCCTGTCCCCCGCCTGCCTGGTGCCCTCTTCCTGCCCGCGGCCTGCCCCTGCCCCTCGGCGCGCCCCGGCGTGCTTGCCCAGAGAGCGGGGTCGGGCGCGGTGCCCTCGGTGCCCCGGGCCTGCTTTGCGGGAGTGGGATCTGGAACTGCGGGACTGTTGGGGGGAGTTCGACTTGAAAACGCGGGCTTTTTAAAATTATTTTATTTTTACAGGGTGTTTTTCTTGCTCGGGGTATCGAATTAACAGCGATGGAAAGCCAGAAAAATTTCAGCCGCCTCCAAAGCCCGTCATTGTTGACAAGCAGAAGCAGAGAGAGGAGAGGAGGTAGGGTGTCCTGGTGCACTTGTGTTCAGGTCTGCGGGCAGGCTGGGAATTGTGTGAGCACCTCCTTAAAGCTCTAAGGCATTATTACACAAAAAGCACTTGCAAAGTTCTAGCAAAGACCATTTATGTTGAAATGTGTTTAAAGCACCTTAAAATACTGTGTTCTGGAGTTCCTGAAAGCAGTGAAACATGGAAAAAAGGTATAGCAGTGAACACTTTTGCAAATTGGGCGTTAATGCGTGAGGTTCTGTCTGTTAAAGGCATGCATCTTCAGTATGCCACAAGGTGACAGGGCACGGGTCCTGTGTCTACCTTTGCCTTAGACCTTCAGGTCAGCTGTGAGCACATAACTGTTTGTGAAATGGAGCTGATGTCAGCAGTGGTAACCTTCATGAGACGTCTCTTGTTCTGAGTGTTTTTGTTGTCACCTCAACCCATTTGCATTGCTTTAAATGATGGGGTGGTTAAAACTGCAGTGCTGTGTCTGGAAGGAGAGTGGTAGTACTGTGTTGTTCATCTGCCCTCAATCCACCCCAAAAGAAAAAAACCATAGCACATAGGCAGCCTAGGAATGGGGAAGGTATTAAAAATTAGACTACAAAAATTTCCACTCTTGTCTTTGGATTTCTTAACGGAAGTATCTTTAAGAAGTGAAGAGTCTACCCGACTCCTCTAAAAAAGGCAGTGTGTGATGTGGCAGCTGGGCAGAACAGAGAGTTACACTTAAACGACGTTTCATTCTCCTGAGATTGTGCAACTTCGAAGATTATGAGTAGGCTCGATGTTGTTTAGGGTCTGTGTGGCTGCCCATAGGCAGCAGCACCAACCAGAACCTCTGTGCTGCCGTGCACATTGCCCTGCGCTCCTCCCTCAGCCCCCGTACAGTTTGTAAGGCAGGTGTTTGTCCTCCTTGTGTGTGTTGGGCACTTCTCTCCTGGCCAGATCTAGGACTTTTAAGATATGTCTGTACTAGTGAATTAAACGTGTCAAGCTTCATCCTCTAGCTCTGAGGCCAAGCGGTCTTACCATCCAAAGCAGAGTGACCACATCCAAATGGTCTGGTGGAAATGGTCCTCAGCCCAGGCCAGTACCGTGTCAGGAGGTGTGCCTTCAACTCAGCAGTCAGACAACTGAGTTAACAGGGCATGAGGAAATTCCTTGGCATGGCTTAATTTATTGGAGCAGAAAATAGTTTTAAGAGTCCCTTTAAGCTTCTCTAACACAAAAGAACATTTATATGGTGTCTCCTGTAGGCTTTGTTTGGCTGTTTCTAAAAACTGGTACTGGAACTGATTGTTCCTTATCTGTTACTATAAAGTCATCAAATACTAGGTGTTCTGTCACATGGGTTACAATTAAACCATGAAATAACCTGTTCCTAAGCTGTGACAGCAGTAATGAAACTGTCCTCTTTCAGTTGGCTCCTCCGAGACCAACATCTATTTATTTTTTTGAAAAAAAAATTGTTTAAAAGAACAAAACAAAACAAAAAAAACAACAAACCCCACAAAAAACCTTTTGGATAACAAAAAAAAAAATTGTAACTTCATGAACTGCAGTTCATATCTCTGAAAAGGCAGCTGGTATTGGTGGCTAACAGGTGGTAATTTTTTAATTTTTATGTCAAATATTTGGACTTCTCTAGTGCTTTTTATGCAAATGCTTTTGTTTTATACTTACAGAAGTTTGGATTTTCTTACAGGTTCTTGAGCCCTGAATTTATACCTCCCAGAGGGAGAACAGATCCTCTTAAATTCTATATAGAAAGAAAAGATATGATACAGAGACGAAAAGTCTTCAACATCCCAGAGTTCTATGTTGGTCAGTAACAGAACTTTCATAGTTTTATCAATATTGTTCATTGGGTGGGATAGTAAAAAGGGTGGTTGGATGTTGTAGAATATCACAGACCATCACAGTATCAGGTGTGTTACATGAACTAGTGTGTGTTTCTATGCTTACTACTTTGTCTTTTAATTTCATACTTGTATCCAGTTTCCATTAAAAATGTAATACTAATGTGTTTGTTACATTTTTTTAAAATCCTGGCACTTTAGCATATGGTTTACCAGTAAAGCTCAAGAAAGGAAAATACATTAAATTATTGGTATTCAATTTGCATAACGAAGAGTAAAAGATAAAGGTGAAGGTTTAAAGTTGAAGCAGCTTCATAGTTAACCTGCAGAATCACTTTAACATACATTAATCCAGGACATGTTGGAAGTTTATTCCATTTTTGGCAGTTTTTAGTGGAAAATAAAACATGCACTTTGTGGCTCTTTCCTCACATTTTGGTATGTGTTTACTTGAACAGTCTACAGGTTTTTTGGTTTTTTGTTTGTTTGGCAGGCAGCGTACTTGCTGTTACTACTGCAGATCCCTATGCCAATGAAAAAACCAACCGGTTTGTAGGCATCTGCATTCAAAGAGGAGGAAAAGGACTTGGTGCTACCTTTGTCCTTCGGAATGTTATAGAAGACCAAGGTGGGTTTTTAACTGTGGTAATTATGCTAGAAAAGGTAAGCAAAAAATGTTGAAGTTGTATGTGAAGACATAGCTGGTGTAGAAATTTAGTCTGCGGACAGGATGGCAACAGATTAAAGTGAAATCGTGAGCCTACCTACTCAGGGATACTGCAGGTTTAAAACTGTATACACAGAGATGTTGTTGTGCTATATATTTGAAGGCATGGAACTGCTTAGTAATTTTTTGTCTATATGCTTAGTGATTTTTAGATGTGTATTCTTGGGAGACTGAATGTGATCCGCTACGGTTGTGCTTATCTTTGAGCCTGGGCAGTCTACTGTTAGCCATGTAAATACCAGCCCAGTTTTGAGCGCTGTGTAGTTGCATGAACCGAGGCCGCATCCGTGAACTGTTTAACAAGCCACAGATTAGCAGAGTTTTATAATAGGTTCATATTCTGGTTTATGACAAAATGGGGGGAAGATGCAAATACTGATGTTCTGTGAGCAAATAAGAAAGGGGTGGATGTCTCTTTATATACGCTACACATACAGCGAGATAGATGGTAACAACCATTGAAACCAAAAGGGAGTAAAGTTTAAAACCCAAGCTCATCTTCCTTAAATTGAAGCCATTCAATGTCCCTTAAGCCATTGTTATCAAAGACTTGACTTACAGAAGAAATCTGCATTTGCCTGTGTAGACACAATGCACGTGTACAATCACGTGCCCACAGCACTGTATACTGTAGTTCTCTGATAAGTAAAAAGCAGTTCTTGAATAATACAGGAATGTATAACACTGAAGAAATACTAATTTGGCATTAGTCTTTCTAATGAATTTGGTTCATTAAACCAGACTTTCTCTCTCTAAGGTGTTGAAGTATGTTATGAACTATACAATCCTCGAATCCAGGCGATCGAGGTTCTTAAGCTAGAAAAGAGGCTGGATGACAACCTGATGTACCTGCGAGATGCCCTCCCTGAATATAGCACTTTTGATATGAATATGAAACCTGTGTCTCGTTTAGACCACGAAGAAATTCCTGTAAACAAGGTAGGGGATGCATGGTTCAGAGGGAAAGTGGAGGATAATTTAGGTAACTTTAATCTCTGACTGATATCCTGGAAGGCTGTTAAACAGCTCTCCATTGCATTAGTTACCAGGGTGACAAAAGTACACAAAATAAGGCAAGTCTTTATGCCATTTCTGTAGTGAAAGAATGTTGAGAATGTAAATATCTACCATTCTCAGTAGTTAATTTTTAAGACATGCAAGGAGTAGCAGCCTCCACCTGCCTCTATGTAACACTGTGCAGAAGGGAAAGCTTTTCTTACAGAAATGTTATTGTTGCTACTGAGTTGGGAGTGGTAGGTAAGATTGGAAGAGTCAGCTAAAACCACATCTCGGAGAAGATCCAGAAACCAGCAGACCCTGTCAGGGAGGGCTGTCTGGTAACTCACAGTGAACATTCCTCCCTTTCCCTGTCATGCTGCTTTTCCTTAATAAGGAACAGGAGTAGAAATACAGAAGATCAGTTAACTTCACTTTATCTGTCAATTTAAGGACTGTGTAATAAATCAAGACTGTTAATTAAAAAGTTTCACAAGATACTGTGACAACAGTCATATAGACACAAAAAATTCCTTTTCTCTTAACAGTGTAAAGTAGTACTTCCTTAATATACTGACAAATTGGTCTGTTTTCTCTTATTTTCCTTCTGTTAGAGCAACAGTTATCTCACCTTTTGCTAAGCTCACAATCAAAAAAAAAAAACCCAAAAGGTATTAAGTAACGGGAATTTTAAATCTTTCACCCTAGCTGCAGGTACGAATGAAACCTAAACCATGGTCAAAACGGTGGGAAAGGCCAAAATACAATGTAAAAGGAATAAAGTTTGAGCTACCTGAAAAAAAAATGAAAGAAGCACAGAAGTGGAGCCAGCCGTGGCTAGAATTTGATATGCTGCGAGAATATGATACTTCAAAAATAGAGGAGAAAATTTGGAAAGAAGTGAGTGAAGAGCTTAAAAAATAATGGGTTTTGCAGTCTAGGAATTACTGAGAGAATTAGTATTTACTTTGAATTTACTGTATGAATTATCACTTGCCAAGTTTTGTATATATACACATAGGCAAAACACACAATAAAGTGAACCTTTCCAGAAAAATTCAACGTGTACAAAATTTTGTTGTTGAACACTAACCTTCTGTTCATGAAAACAGCCACTCCTTTTTCTGAGGAGCATAAGGTTACGTTCACCTCTGCTCCAGAAACAAGAAGCCTCCTTTTTTAAATTACAGTTAAAAAGAAGGGTTTGTATCACTCATTCGGGTTAGTTGTGTTGTCATTTCCAGATACTTCTGTGACTTCTCTCTTTACAGAGCAGGTAGTGGCCAGTGGTAGAACTGCTGGACTCACACCTTCAGGAATGGGCTATAGCAGGAAAGTAGACATGTCTGAGCCAACCATACTCTCCCAGAGTAAGTGCTGGTTAGTTTTACCATTTAAAAAAAAAAAGGTTTCTGATAGAGCAGCAAATACAAATGCTCCAAAATCAGTAGTGAAGAACTGAGCCAGTTTAAGCCAAATCTCATGAATTGGTGTAAGGTTCACGATGAAGTGCTCACAAAGTGTCAGAGTATGTTCTCAAAAAGAAGTAGGTTTCATAGAACTGTAGTTCCATAGTAGAAGCACAAGGGTTTCTGAGCTCAAGTGTTAACTGTCTTCCCATGCTTAGAAGTGATCTTTCTTTCTGGAATAAAGATTTACAGAGCTAAACAGTGATAGAACATCTATTATATTTTATAACAGCCCAAGGCTGGTTGCTTCAGGGGAGACCTTTAGCTGGGATGAGACAAAGGAGAACAAGAGAAAAGCAATGAGATCATGAGCTTGTGGTGATTGCTGAGCAGCTATTGCATGGTTGTTGGCATTCTGAGAGGAAAAGCAACAGAAATTCACCATTATTAGAAAGCAGGATTTGCAACATAACTCCTGAAGGTAATGAAGGCTAATGGTGTCTGAGGTTTTTTCATACTTCTACTAACATTCTTGTGACATGTTAAAGAATTGAACTGTAGGAGTCATTAACACAGCAAAATACTTTTACTTTCTTTTCAAAATAAAAGAATTATTTTAAAAGTCATCTTTTGTCTGTAACACTGATCAAAGCTATTTACAGTTAAAATGTTTTACAAAAATATATTTAACTTAAAAAAATATAGAAGAAGTCATATGGATTAAGTCTGCAAGAGTTAAATTTAGTCCCAGAAGATTTTTGAGAAATACAGGCACAAGTAAGCATACAGTCCATGATGCACTACAGTTTCTACCATGAAGCATCCTTGTTACTCTGTAACACCATTTATTGCAAATATAAAAAGTTATAAAACATCAGAAATCTAATAAGGGTATGATGAAGTAAGGTTCAGTAGATCTTACTGGGAAGCAAGAGGAAGACTTCCCTAGAGTGTCACTTTCTAGAAAGTAACTGAAGTTGTTCTTGTGCTTATCATCAAGATGTCTGTCATTAAAAGCCTGATAAAGCAAGATGTGTGACAGCTCCAAGCATGCGCACATGAGATAAGTCTGTATCTCTCAAGTACAGAAGTACGCACATCAGACACTATCTTCACTACGCATTTGCTCTCCCCAGATGTTCTGTGCAGCTCTTACCTCACTGAACCCACGTTTACTTTCAATAAACATTCATCAAACTCCTTACCTGCACACTGACTGCTCATTTGCATCACGGTCAAAACCCCTGCAACATTCTGATTTCTTTTTCGTCAGGGTTGGCTTAACGATAACCCTACCAAAATCACTGTGGACCCCAAGTCAGAAGAGCTCAATGACTGCAGAGTCAGAGTCTGATATTTAGCAACAGAATACCAAAACCAGCTTGTAAAGTTGGCTACTCACTAACAGCGATAAACCTTACAGGCACTCACTCTCTTTCCAGGAATCCTTCCAAAAAGGATAAAGCAACAAAGCGTTGTCATATGTTCTAGAATGCCTGAACCATCGCTTTACTTTGACAACTGTAACTTCTAAAGACTCCTTAACCTAGGAATAGATGGCAGTAGAAGACATTTGGAAAAAAAAATCCTCAAGTATTTAACAGTAAGACAGTGATTACCACTACATCTTTCAGTAGGCAGGGTCCACTAATTAAATTTCATTTTAGAACTGTTTTAGTATTAATACCAGGCTTCTTTCAGCCATACAAGTGTTCCTCCCAGAATTTCCTATTTCCCAATCACAAATCTAAGGTGTTCAAGTTTGTACTCTTCAATGAAGTCTTCAACAATATGCAGAGCTTTGACCTTCACCAGCAAGAGAAGAACTTCTTTTGTTTCACCACTATGTGGGGGGGGAAGAAAAGAAAAATTTTATATAGTGGCACTGACTTTTAAGTACGCTTTATGTTTACTAATTTTAAAGAGAGTCGGGTATCTCTCTTTGGCCCCTTGTCATCAGCTGACCTTGGCTACACTGATCAGTAACAGCACCCAACATCTGGCACCTTGAACGATCACATTAAACTAGAACTGCAAAAGCACTCCTTTACATTATGGACTCCATCTTTTGTTTTATCTATATATGGGATGAGAACATCCTTGAAAGTGTCAAATACATGAGACTTGAGGAACTTCGAAGTATTTAACGCAAAGCGTACGAGGAAGTGCTTGAATCCCAAGGAAAGCCTTATCCATTACCTGTGGTTATTCTTGTGTAGCATACGGGCACACTGCAGCAAGTGCTGGCAGAAGTTCAGTAACTCAGGGAGAGTTGACCCACTTTTAAGATCTTGGAACCATCTTTGTGGGAGGCACGCAACCACCTGTTCACACAAAAAAATATTTGGAGAGGTTTAAAAAGAAAAGTCTTTCAATATAACCAAGTCACATCACTTCTGACAGGGACTTTTTCTTGCTGGCAGGTTCAGTCAGTAGTGTGTTTTTTCTTTGAAACCAAGATTGATTATCCCTACAGGTGGTTATTCTTAGGAACATATGGACCAATGTTTGCTCTAAAATGCTTCTATGCACCAAGGTCATCAAAAACATTTTAAATTTTACAGGTTTTTTTTAAGTGTTGTTGAAATGTTAAAATTTTTAAATAGTCCATCTTCAGTCTAGACCCCTCTTTATTAAAAAAAGCTTTTAGCATACACTTTCTTCCAACATACATGTAAACTTTTACCTTATTACACTTTTCTATATTATCCGGCCCTGGTGGTGTGTTTAAGAGGTTCAGAAGAAGGTAACGATTCAGCAGCTTGCCCAGTCCCAAATCACGGACCGTATCTTCCTGTACAATCCCATCCCAAAGAAGAATATTGGAGAGCAGCTGCAGTAATGAAGAAACAGAGAATATGCACACTAGGTGGCTAGAGGTGTGCTAAAACACAGTATTAAGAGTTTTATGTTTAAAAAAAATATATATTATGTCCACCCCATTTAAGTACTCAAAACCCAGGATTCACTGTCTCCAAATTTACTGTCAGTTAGCCACTAATAAGCTACATATAGTAAATAATCTTATCAAGTAGGATTAATTTTACATATGCATATGAACTGTACCCTAATATATATATATGATGAGCATTTTAACCTTCTAATAGGTTCACAATTTGCTCAGGCCCAAGTACAGAAGACAACTATAGTTTATTCTTTTCACAGAAGAGCTAGCAGCCATATCTGAAAGCGTGAAAGAAGGAAAGAGGGAAAGAGTATTTAAGACACTCCCCCCTACAAGAAATACAGACCAAGAACAAGGGGCATTCAATTCTAAGCAAACCTTCAGAGAATCCAAGACAGAAGTAAAAAACAAAAAAGTTATACATCTGCTCAGGATAAGACTACACACAAGTCCCTCATAACATGAGGGAGGTTGGCAGCCACGGTTCATAGCAGCACTTTTTTTGTAGTTGATCTCAGTATTATTAGGTACTGAGAGTTTTCTTCTGTTGCCTCTATCACTATAAATCCTTGTAATTGTTGTCATTTTTGAGTCTGATGTAAGAACATGACTATTTTTTCCCTTAACTCAGAATAGGTTAATTTTAAGGTGCTAACCTCGAGGTAATTTACCCTCACAGACACAAGCATGCTATCTTTGCAGTCACCAGTCAAAAAGCACTCACAAAGCCCACCACCTTTGCACGTTTCTCTGGAGCATCCGATGGGACACTTCCATCTAACTGCACGAGCGACTAAAACATAGATCAAAGAAAAAGGAGTGCTTCCACTGGCCAGCATTAAGCAGGAAAGTACACCGCGTAGTACCAAGAAGCATGTTTAAGCCCTGAAGCTACGCACTGTACCTACGCTAGGCAAGTTAGGCAATACCAGGGTACAAACACTGGTTTGTACAACCTCCATCATCTGTACTTTTGCATTAGAAGAGATCCTGGCTCACTTCTCACCCAAGCCAGTTAGTATTCTTCCATACAATTTCTGGGCATGGTTTAAAGGCCATTCCTAATAAGCACTGTGAAGATGGCAACCCATATTGAAAGCCAGGGTTTAACAGCATGAACGGGGCTGCACAATGGCAGTGGGTCTCAGGGCCAGAGAGCAGTCTCAAGCAGAGATGAGTTACACTAGTCTAAGTATAAAGTAGGTCCCAAGAGTTTAACACAGATGAGTTGCAGCACTATTTACCCTGGGGTGACTGAATTCACACCTCCACTCCAGAAAAAATGATGTAACAACTACTCAGACATACAGAGCAAGAACGCTTTAAACTACTCTCCATTGTCACCCCTTCAAAGACAACCACTGTGACAGTGAAGATAGAAATCAAAAGCTAAAAGGAGAAAACTTCGATCTGCAGGAGGAAGCACCCAGGTCTGACTTCCAGGACAACACAACACAGTCCTAGAAGGTCAGATCAGAATCCCAAGTCTGCCTTGGTTTTTGCTAGGTGTCCTAACCCGAGTATTAAGCTCCCTCTTGCTTTCTGTTAATCTGTGCACAACAGATTCCTGCACAGCAGCTCACCCCAGGAGCAGAAGTGGCAAGTCTTTGAAGCATATGCTTCAGCATATGCATATGTTGAAGGACCCAGGGACCCAGCCAGCCAAGTGGTGGTGATGACCCCGTCACAGAACAGGGAAATGTAACAGCACAGAGTGCTGTCTATAAAATCAAGCGGTTACAAGTCCTAAGGGGAACTTGCACCAGAACTGCTGCTGGTCAGTGAGACCTGTGAGCCCCTGTGGCGGCCAGGGACACCTCCACTGTCCTCTGCTTCCTCCAAGGACCAAGTGACTCGTATTCTTTTACATGTTTCTAGTCTAGATTACAACTGTTATATTATTGATACTGCAAGCAAAATATTAAGATTTGACCGGATCTGCAGAGGGTCCAGGTGATTAGGAACTATAACAAAAGCTGCACTATAAATGCTGTGCTATGCTACTTAAATTGTGCTACACTGACTCTGATTATAAAAATCCTGTGCTACTCTGATCATGAAATACCATGCTATGCTGATTCTAAAATTCTGTTAAAAAAAAGCTTTAGTTGTACCTACAACTTAGTGCCATCATTCTCCTCAGGATCCCCCAAAAGAACCTCTCTGTACCTGTAGTGTCAGGTGACAACCTGTTAGCAGAGCAGCAACGACTAAATAATATGATGTAAGGCCAACAGGCCTGGCTGACCCACTCAAGAGGAAAAAAAAAAACCAAACCACACAAACAAAACAAACAAACCAGCAGGAACAGATGGTCAGATCAAAATCTCTTGCAGAAGATGTACCAGTTGGGTAAACAGAAATAAAGCATTCATTTATAGTTCACTCTTAAATCATCACATGCAGGTTGCTCTGAGAACACATCCTTCACTGAGAAAAATGGTTATCCATCCTAATAAAAATGTAATCATCTCTCAGGACTCAGACTTGCATGGAGATATATTTCCTGACTGACTGCAAAATATTGTTTCACTAAAATGAATTTCAAAATAAAAATCAGGTATGTTTTTTCTACCTTAACAGCTGACCAAAACCGTCTTTCTTGAAATTTTGAACATAGTGATGATTTGTCTTCCATGGTGCTGGTCATGGAAAGAAAAAGGTAAAATAAGGATTCATTTTTTTGTTTGCTTTGAAAAGATAAAACAGAGAATTGATATCTTAGCTACTGACAAATGTTAATTCTGGCATTCTTTCAGCAGTGACAGCCACAATCAGAATAAAAGTCTAGGGAAACCGCTGTCATTTTGAACCCATAATAATACAACTACTATGAAATAAGTTCCAACAAAATTGGTAATTGGAAACACCCATGTCTGCGTCTCACGGCTTCAGATCAAAACAGCATTGCTTAGAACCAAACATCCTACACCAGCTTTAGCAAAGCTTCTCTCTCCTAGCTGTATCTTAACTCCACATCTCCCAGCCTCCTACCCATTCCCATCATTGAAATACTGCCCAGTAATAAGCATCAACAATATAAACCCTATTTTAGGAATGAGTATTAAAAGTATTAAGAGTTACCCTTATTAGAAAGGGTTCATAAACAGGAATAAGGTTTCATAACCTTTCCTATAATAGAACAGTAGAAGGCATGTTTATTCCATTAGCTGTTAATGGATGTCTACAATATTTCATCTGCATCTGGGGAAGAGGGGTACAGGAATTTAAAAAAAAAAGTTTTAAAACAGTCCAAGAGTCAGCTTACCTTTTAGGATACAGAGGAATAAAGACATCTTCCTCTACAGATTTCTTCATTCTTAAGACAACCATGTTCATCAAATCCTATTTAAAAAGAATTAATGTGTCCTCACAAGAAAGACTTCATCTTCCGCTTATAGTAACTTCAACTGTTATTTTGTTTATCCAGAAGAGCAATATGCTAATTAGTTAAGTACAGTTGCCACTTGTATAAAATACACACTAAGACCATGAATATATTAAAAACAGAAGACAAGTCACAGCTGTAATTATCTACAGGGTTAGCCTAGAGGATTTGGTTTTTTAATATGAAGTTATTTCCCTAAATGAGACCTTTTTTGCATGTTAATTTGCAAGGCAGTATAGTTTGGAAATGGAAAACTGTATAGTTTAACAACAAAATATGTTATGTACACAGGATGTCCATAAAAAGCTGTGAAATTCTATGTTAAAAAAAAGTCACCACAGCTAGGATAGTATGCATTTTTAGGCAACATGCTTTTAGGTGCCATAGACTACCACCTACTTCTTTTTTTTTTAAAGCTTTTTATTTATTTAAAGTTCTGGTTTACTTTCTGTACAAACGGTATCTTGGCTAAGGTCAGTTGTACCACTTCTCTTCAAGGCATGGTTTCAAATTGGCAACCTTTGGAAGGCTTAGTTGGAAGGCAGGAATATTTTCTTAAAAATAATTCTTTTCATACTCAGAGCCTAAACATCCATCCCATTTCACCAGTTTTATAGTAGATAAACCCCCAGATTTACATCAGAATAAAACCAGAATCAGGCCAAAGAAGGGCATGCTAGAATGACTATGTCTATGAAAGTAATTACTAAAAGATTGCTAAGATTACAAAGTAGTCTTTCTCCTAGCCAATTAATTAACCTTTGGGGATTTTCAAGTTTTAAAATTCTAGATCTACTTTATAAATAAAAGCTTAAGGAGTTGACCACTGGAGCATTATTAGCATTTAAAGCTCAAAATTTTGAAAGATAATTAAACTCTAACCATTATTATTGCAGTGAAGCAAGATTAGATCTACGATCAGATTCTTGATAGGTACAGGCAGAATTCTTCTAGGAACAGGAGCTAATTTCTGCCTCAAGAGTGTCCCATCTCCCATCATCTTCAATAACAAGAGCAGCAGAGCACTGGAAGTTTAACTTAAATCTTCTTAATATAAAGCAACAAAACAAACAAGTAATCAGAACTGAACAACTTCAGGACAGTGTTTTAAGCGCCTGTAGGAGCACGCACAGAAAGCTCACACCATGGATGAAGTTCTCCCTTCCCCAATACCACAGGAGCTTTTACCTCTTTCGCTCGACTGCATTCATTTTTGGAAAAGACTTGTTTTTCAAAGATGTTATTGCAAAGCTGTACAAGGTTCTTTGTCTGTGACGTAGATAAAGGATCCCACACACTCTTTACAAATGCTGAAAAAAAAAAAAAAGGAATTTGTTTCATTCACAATTATCCGCTCTAGTTTCAAGGCATTATATGTTCACTTCTGTTACATTGTAAAAAGCTAAGCCTACACAATAATCTTAAAAAGAGGTTACCTTAGCCTCACCCTGTGGAACTACACAAACACTACCTCTTGGAGCACCATTATATAACTAACATTGTTTGATAGCTATCGCTTTTATTTAAGTTTTGATTGCCTAGCTGCAATGAACATTTTCAAGACAATCTTACTATACCTGTAATTTTTGGAAGAATAGTTTTTTCAATCACTCTAGGCAAAACTTCTTGATCAGGATCACCATCCCCTTTTGATTCAGATGCATTTTTGGCACCACTGAATTCTTCTATACCTCTGAACCAGGGCATCTCTTCCAACTCTGGAAAATTCTGCTGAAAGATCATTCCTGTTAGTTGTTCAGCTGGGTCAGGATTAAAAGAAAGGCTCCATCCAATGATACCACAGATTCCCACTTTATTTCAGATCCACCCTCATCACTCAACAAGCCAAAAAGTAAATCAGGAAAACTAGATTTAAAGCCAGAATTTAAAGGGTGGGATTGTTAAGGTGTCTTCAAAACTTGGGAGAAGAATTCTTTTTACAAAAGGTGTTGTAAAAGGGGCTGGAGGTAAGGGGAAAGGAGAAAGTTAAAGAATATTCCAACCATATGCTTCAATTTCTAAGGCCAACACAGTATTTTTCTACTCATTTCTAATGCACTGTGCTATGTATAGAAAAAACATCTCATTTTTCATATTAATACATAATACACAAACACACATACAATTTTTGAAGAAAACAGAGTCAGCAGATACACCTACCTCAAGAGGATTCCAATTTATTAACTGAACTCTGATCAATGGATTTAATAGCTTAGGCAGGCAGAAACTGATATAAGCATCACAGTAAGAGTCAGGAAACTTCTCTTTCCATTCCTGGAATTTCAACAGGATTTTTCTGATGTCACAAAAATCTGCATGTACATCTTCGAAGACTTTCCTACTATCCTCTAAAATGTCATCTATAGATAATATTCATTGGGAATAAAAAGAAACAATCACAGAACTTACTGAGACATAAGCTGAAGAGTTTATGCATCTACAGGACATAAGAAATATCTATATGATAAGTGCATTTGTCATTTATCTTTGACACACCTGACAGTGAAACGGGTTTTAAAACCGGCTCCCTGGAAAACCCAGTTTCAGAAAAAAAATACTGTCAAAAGACCAAAAAAGGCAAGTTTCTTCATGATCTGTTCCAGATTTATACAACCACTCCGTTTCAAACTTTATACCACAGTGATAACAGCAGAAGGGTTTTCATGTCTGAAATTTTATCTGGAGAAAAGGTATTATGCCTTTCCCTACTCCTCTTCATCTATTTGTTCAAGATAATTAAAACACCAACCTTTAATTCACTCTACCTTCAGGAAATAAATTGATTATACAAAACATGTTGTAGCACTGCATTGAGTACTGTCAGATCAGATTTGGCATAATCTAGAAGAGCTTACTTCTAGTTCAGTCATGCATAAAGCTACCACCACGTAACTCATACCAAAAGAAATCTACAACTGTACACCTATTCCTCCCAAGTCATTAGTGAGAACTGTCTGAACGCATTTCTCTTTTACAGTGTGTAACTAAGAACATGTAACTCAAATGAAGTATTTCTTTCCTAAAAATAAAAAAAATCATTAAAAAAATAGCAGAAAGATTTTGTTCCAGGACATCACAATAAGACTGTCACCAACCTTTGCTCTTCTGGAACTCGGTCGCCTCTGTCGGAGTCAACTCATCATCACTCGACATGCCTTCATGGTGATCAGCTTCTCCTGAACACTCTCTCATTTGTCGTCTGCAAGTCCTGCATTTTGTAATGAACTCAGATGAGTTATCCTCCCCTCGTATGCAGAAGGAAGCTTAATGAAAAACAATCCAACTTCAAAAAAAGTACTAAAAGCAAGTTGTGAGAGCAACAGCCTAAAGAAGCACAATCAGGGACCAATAGTAATTACGTAACCATATGGACACAGAAACTGTGGCAGAAGGAGGGGCTTTGGGAGCTGGCAAAACAGAGGTTAGAGCAATGTCCCTGATCTCCCCTATGAACCGTGTAATAACCTTCACTTCACCTCATTCCCACTGATGAGGCTAATAACTCATCCCACCTGGAACACTAAACATCTAGCACGGTACTGGACACTGTCTCTAATGGTTTTAGTGTACAGGAAACCACTGAGCTCTCAGTCTGACATCTCAGTTCTGGATCACCTGTGCAACAACCCTCATAAAAATTGTGATAGCACCCAAGTGCCAGTTGGGCTCAAAAAACTATTGCCATGACACCAAGAATCATAACTGGCAGCAAAATCAATAGCTTGCATCTCTGCCACAGGAAAATTATATATGATATGAAAATGATATGTATAAATAACTTCATACAGTTATTTACATAAGTGTTAACTGCATCAAGTGCAATTTCTTATTGTATCATTTTTCATCCACTAAAATGCCAAAGTTCTTGCCACTTCAAAATGAGTTTAGGCACCAATGCAACTGAAAAACTTTCGAAGTTCCCAATAACTTTGCGGGGGGGGGGGGGGGGGGGGGGGCGGGGAAGGTGGGGTGGAAATCAGTAGCAGTCTCTGAACACTATACTGTCCAAAATGTAGCATCTGGCCTACACCGATAGCAGGGGAGGGGCTAGATATAGCTTTGCTTCATTCACCACCACTACCACCCCCAGCAGCAACAATACTGCCTGACTTTTTTTGCTATCTATACAATAATATATCTCTGTATAAGGTCATAATTTTATTTATTACAACAGGACAGAAGAAGCTTCTCTCACAGTTTTGTAAATAGCCTCACTCAAATAAGACTTGTTATAAAAACAAGATCTATTAGCATTCAGTTTCAAATCAACAGTAAGAGAATGACATTAACAAACAGATGGTTTCCATGTACTTTAAGTTTTGGAAAGCAAATACATATTTTTTGTATAATCTCATTTAGTAATCCTACAGGTTTACATTCATCACTGCATAAATGACAGAAAACCAGCATACAGTACATCTATCAGAGTTAAGCATACATATACGTAATACCTACCTTCGACGTTCACACATTTCCAGAAGCTGTGTCTTCTCATCACCTTCCAATCCACCATTAGTTGGTTTGTCATTCCCACCTATCAGAAGACAGAAATAGCCAAAAGTAAAATGGGATGATTTTAAAGTTCCTATTTTCTCAAATAGGAATCATAGATTCTCCTTCTACTGTTCTTCATTTGGAAAATAGCCGAAGAAAAATCAAACCTCCTAATCAGAACTCTAACAGTCTCCAGAGTAACACACAGTAAAAATTACTTGTTAACCACATATAGTCAGGATGTGGTTGTTCCCTTATAGCAGCTGATGAAAAGGCGAGTTGATGACATTCCAGTCAACGCCCATTGCTTCCCGATCCTGGAAAAGGAAGTTAGTGGCTTCCGTAGTAGGTCCTTAGCAGTGTGAAAGGCAAGCACAGGGACCTACCTTTGCACTGTATGTCAAAAATGAAGCCATGTAATAAATCAGAATAACTTTCGAGGTTTGGTTCCAACATTGTAATGGAAGTTAAAGCCCTGATGTACACTATTCAAAATCATTGCGTTTAGATTTCAAGACCAGTCAGCTCCCACTGCCTCCTGTTATCCGAGCAGTCACTGACTGTGTGACCCCAATTACCCCTACTCTGATTCTCGAGTCCAATGCAGGAGTAGAAATTAGGAGCATTTTCTAGTTGGGCCATTCATTTGTATCACTATTAGCTAGCTGGTATGTGCACAACATGCCAAAAAGAAAAAAGTGTACTACTACTGAAGTATTATAGCAGAAAAAACAGCCTTTACACTATATGAAATACAACTAGGAACATAAAAAACAATTAAAAGCACTGTTAAATATCCAAGTACAGTCTCATTTGTAATGAGCTGTAAGCAAAATCATTTTAATGGCAACTATTATGGCACTATCCTTTTCTTGTTAACACCTGCTGTCAGTCTACTACACCATTTTACAAAATCATACAGGCTGCTACTTTTCTCTAATCAGCCGTTTACCCTGTGTAGTGAGAAGACTGAACCCATGTGATTAGTAGTTACCAGGAACTGGTGCATCCGGCCTCCATCTGTTCCCAGCAGCTCCAAGCATACCGTTCTTAGTTTTGCCTAAACAGTTTTAAATGGTTTGGTTCTGGAGGTTTGGGTTGGGTTGGTTTTGTTTTGGTTTTTTTTTTTTTTAAATAGCAGCAGCTAAAGATTCACACAGCATATAAACAATATATCAGCGTGGAAAGAAAGTACAAGATGAGAAAATTCTAATATTTTTTTCCTGCGGCAATTGAAAAAACACTACTTTGTTTTAGATAAAACCCTTACACAAAATGGCTTCTTTCTTCATGTCCTTCCCTTCACATAAGTGTCACCCCCTAGTTTGAAATCTCCATTGTGAGGACACACATAGCCTTAAAGACACTCTCATGTAAAAGCAATGCTGCCAGATAAACACACTGCTTTTTCCGTATGTTCACAGAATCACACAATAAGCAAGCTTTCTCCAACTTAAGACCTACCAGAAAAACAACTCAGTTTTTCTTTTTAAATATTGATGGGAAATTGCTGAGCTGAATAACTAAAAATTGACAAAGTACTGGGTCACATTATGTTCACCATTAAACCAGAGAAAACCAGTATCACAGGCCTTACTGAGGTAAGGATTTCAACTGAGGTACAGTAGAGCACACCTACTGACAATGGGAAGGGGAAAGGAGATCAAAGGTGAAAATTAAACTTCATCCAAAAACTGTGTATTTCTGCTCAGAGAGTGAATGCTTTGGTAAGAAAGTAACTTCTAACTTCATACTAACTTGTCAGATGCTGAATATAAGCAGATTCATTTTTCAGCTCATCTTGCCTTCGTTTCAATACTCTCATGGCTCGTTGCTGAAGATGTACATGTACAGCCAATTCTAGATCATTAATGTATTTCAGCTGAAATAGAGTAAACAGTAATCAGGTTTTCAATTAATTAAATTACCAAAAGAATTAAAAAACAAACAGTTTCCATAGGTTTTCGGTACAGCTTTGAAATTAGAACCAAAGTATCATAGACTGAAAAGTTCCCAGTCACTGGAGTTTTTCAGGCTTTTCTATAAGGCTGGAAAATGCAAACTAAATGCCAGTTGCTCATGACAGGACTACCTCAGACTTCATACAAAAGGGTTCAACAGGACACTATTGGTGCACTTAGTTTGCTTTCAGTTTGCTTTTGAGCCACTAGCCATTAAAGAAAATGTATTCGTTAACTAACATTTGTTCTCTTTAAAGTTACATGAAGAAATTCACAATTGCAATGCAATTAAGTGACATAAACTAGATTTGATAGCATTATCTATAAAGGATAACAGCAGTTTACTTTCAACAAACTTTAGGTGGCTCCTCCCCTTCTCCCAGTCTTCATCTTTTTAAATACAGGTTTGCAGTTCAGGAAACTAATGCAGCCAATAACACAGATTCTCACAGAGCTCTGCTAACTGAATCCCAACTCAAACCTAACAGGAAATCCTTACTACCTTTGTTATGTAACCCTGAGTAAATAAATTCACTTTTGGGATCTCTCAAAATGTAAGTGCCACCTCTCATTCAACTTCAGTGCACTCTGGTTACTAGACCTGCAGAAAACTCCCTCCAATAACATTTTGTTTTCATCCAACAGAATCTAGGTGAGATCACAGCTCAAGTCAGTACACCTGTGCTAGCTTGATCATAACTTCAGGTGAGGGTTGATTTGTTTTCCCTACATTTTGTTTCCCATTACATTAACATTTCTGATAGAACTGATTTCCACTGAGTGCTGTCTGTCATCATTTCCAAACAAAATCCCCTCCTCTTTCATTGACAGAATGCACCTTTATCATCTAAAAAAACAGAGGAAAATATACATACTTTTTCATTCAAACAGTTTATCAAGTTTTCCACGTATGTTTTCATGGCCCTGTAGAATTTGTAATTCAGAGCTGCATCCGAAGACTTCTCTAACTCCTGGACAGTCATCTTTGAACTTTCAATGTCCTCCATATATTTTTCATACTCCTTCTGGTGGGCACGGTGCACATCCTGTAATGATGTTATCCTAAAAAAAAAGGAACCCAGACAACTAAAACTGTTGCCAAATTAATAGTTGATACATTCCAAAACATTTTTCCCATTATAATCACATACAAAATCTTTGCCTGTGCTAATAACAGTACTTGCATTTGAGCTAAGCAGTGTTGAAAGATTTATCCATGCCAACATTTGCAGAAGTGTGGGGTGTGGACAAGCATCATGCTTTGGAGGCTCAAATGTCATTTAACATAGTGCTAGTTTTGAAAGCACCACTGACATTTTACCTAGATTCCTCAATACACCACAATTCCCAAAAACATAAAAAGCCAGACTTTGTGATATCACATTAAATGGATCCTACCCAACATAACCTGGGGAAAACTACAGCTCATGTCACATGTCCATACTGGTTTAAAGTAAGTTGCATGGATAGCAGTACCTATAAGCATTCATCACATGCTCACTACTAAATACAAACTAACTGAGGGCTCTTGCTGCTAGTAGGCAATAAAGAACAGGAACCTCTGTCTACAGCTGTCACTAACTATTAAGATAGGCAGCACAGGAACTTTTACACTTTTTACTTACACTTCCCTGAAGCAGGGAACACTTTTCAATGAAAATAGTTGAACTAAGCTATTGCCCTCTACTGGGCTACAAGCTTAAAAAAAAAAGCAGCTATTTCACCATTTATCATGTTAAACACATCTATAAAGTTTACATCAAACAGATTCCCCCTCCCCTTCTCGCTATTTTCTGAAGAGGTTTCCCACTCCTGATAGCCTTATTCTCATTTTTCTTATTTGATTCTGTACCTAAATTCCTACTTCATTTAACTCATTCCTTGCAGGTGATTATGGCAAAGAAAACATACAATTCCACAAAAATATTTAGTCAAATTTAGTTGCAATTCTTTAAACAAGCAGGTGAATGATAGCCTACACAAAGCAAAGCATGTACAGAGAGAGCTTGGTGCAAGTCTGTAGCGCATATGTTTCAGCTGTATAACATTACTTGTCTAAACTTATCTGAACAGCTGCTTCCCAGGGTGCTGAGAGATGAGAGGGGACAGCTTACCTTAGGATGCCTGACCCCAGCTGTCCTTCTTGCACACCCTCTTGGAGGTTCCCACCTCCACCCCAGGACAGTTCAGCTGCCCATACAGCAGCTGAACTGCTAAAGAAAAGTCACAGCCTGGCACATGACTAAAGAAAAAAATCAAGGCAGGTTCCAGTTCGCCTAAACAGGCTGCACAGATTTACTGCTGCTTTAGGAAATACTGAGCTGTTTTTGCAGCTAGTACAAGAACCACCGTAAGAGGGCTAGGATTGCCAGCTCCATCTGCCCTGGTTGAAGTTCTGCTTGCTGGGCAAACGTAACATTGAACAGATGCTCCTCTCAGAAGCTACGAGCAAGCATAAAAAGCTGCTGCCATTTAAATGAGCTTACTCTCTGAAGTTCTAGTTGATAAACACTCTTGAAAAGTCAAAGTGCTCCCCTACAACAAAGCATTGCCACATAAAGTTAAAAATTTGAAGTACTCTACTGTACTAACTACTTTACTAACTACTCTACTACTAAGTACTCTACTAACTACAGACTATTAGAAATGTTTCTATAAATACATCAGCAACGAAGAGTGCTAAGGAGAATCTCCATCCTTTATTGGATGTGGGAGGAAACACAGTGACAAAGGATAAGGAAAAGGCTGAGGTACTTAATGCCTTCTTTGCATCAGTCCTTAATAGCAAGACCAGTTGTTCTCCAAGTACTCAGCCTGCTGAGCTGGAAGACAGGGACAGGGAGCAGAATGAAGCCCCCATAATCCAAGGGAAAATGGTTAGTGACCTGGTACACCACCTAGACACACACAAGTCCATGGGGCTGGATGGGATCCACCCAAGGGTACTGAGGGAGCTGGCGGAAGTGCTCACCAAGCCACTTTCAATCCTTTATCAGCGGCCCTGGCTAACTGGGGAGGTCCCAGTTGACTGGAGGTTAGCAAATGTGATGCCCATCTACAAGAAGGGCTGGAAGGAGAATCTGGGGAACTACAGGCCTGTCAGCCTGACCTTGGTGCCAGGGAAGGTTATGGAGCAGATCATCTTGAGTGCCATCACACAGCACGTACAGGACAACCAGGGGATCAGGCCCAGCCAGCATGGGTTCATGAAAGGCAGGTCCTGCTTGACTAACCTGACCTCCTTCTATGACAAGGTGACCCGCTTAATGGATGAGGGAAAGGCTGTGGATGTTGTCTTCCAGGACTTTAGTAAAGCCTTTGACACTGTTTCCCACAGCCTTCTCCTAGAGAAGCTGGTGGCTCATGGCTTAGGCAGGTATACTCTTTGCTGGATAAAAAACTGGCTGGATGGCCGAGCCCAGAGAGTTATGGTAAATGGAGTTAAATCCAGTTGGTGACCGTAGTGTTCCCCAGGGCTCAGTTTTGGGGCCAGCCTTGTTTAATATCTTTATCAATGATCTGGATGAGGGGATCAAGTGCACCCTCAGTAAGTTTGCAGACGACACCAAACTGGGTGGGAGTGTTGATCTGCTGGAGGGTAGGAAGGTTCTACAGAGGAATCTGTACAGACTGGATCGGTGGGCCAAGGCCAACTGTGTGAGGTTCAACAAGGCCAAGTGCCAGGTCCTATGCTTCAGTCACAATAAACCCATGCAGTGTTACAGGCTTGGGGAAGAGTGGCTGGAAAGCTGCCTGGCCGAAAAGGACCTGGGGGTGTTTGTCAACAGCCAGCTGAACATGAGCCAGCAGTGTGCCCAGGTGGCCAAGAAGGCCAACAGCACCCTGGCCTGTATCAGGAATAGTGTGGCCAGCAGGAGCAGGGAGGTGATTGTTCCCCTGTACTCGGCGCTGGTGAGGCCGCACCTGGAATACTGTGTCCAGTTTTGGGCCCCTCACTACAAGAAAGACATTGAGGTGCTGGAGCATGTTCAGAGAAGGGCAACAAAGCTGGTGAAGGGTCTGGAGCACAGGTCTTCTAAGCAGCGGCTAGGAGAACCGGGGTTGTTTAGCCTGGAGAAGAGGAGGCTGAGGGGAGACCTTATCACTCTCTACAACTACCTGAAAGGAGGTTGTAGTGAGGTAAGCATTGGTCTCTTCTCCCAAGTAACAATTGATAGGACAAGAGGAAATGGCCTCAAGTTGTGCTAGGGGAAGTTTAGATTGGATATTAGGAGAAATTTCTTTACTGAAAGAGTGGTGAAGCATTGGAACAGGCTGTTCAGGGAAGTGGTTGAGTCCCCATCCCTGATAGTATTTAACAAAGGTGTAGATGGGCACTTAGGGACATGGTTTAGTGGTGGACTTGGCAGTGTTAGGTTAACGGTTGGACTTGATGATTTTAAAGGTCTTTCCCAACCTAAACGATTCTATGGACATCATAACAGGTATATTATACATGAAATAACAACCCAAAAATCTTCCAATACTCTAGAAAAAGAATAAGACTTCAAAGCTGTCATCTCTCATTCTGTGACAAAAACTCAGACAACTCAAAAGCTAAGTTCATAAGTCCAGGATTTACCTTTCAGTCAGTCGCTTCTTCACAATTTCCAAGTTCACAGGTGGTAGAGAAACAGAGGGATCAAACTTTGGTTTAGCTGGTTTAGATTTATGCAGGGAAGCATCATCATAAGTTTCCTACAAGAATTAAGTGTTAGTTTTTAATACATCATTTACACAAGTTTTCCCTCTGTAGCTCTACAGATCAACAAGACATATCATTTGAATGCACAACGCATATGATATAAAGATACATATTTCATTCATCAAATTAAGTACAGAAAAGTACAACACAAAAGCAAGGGAAACTAAGTATAAAAATTGCATATACATGTTGTATAAAAACATATAGTGCATAACCATATAAACAGCACAAAGTAATTCATAACTTAGGGTACACAAGTTGCTGTCTTGGTCTGAAAATATTAATAGCTTTCAATAATGCATAACACTTCTATACTGACAGCTGAGACTTCACTAGTATTACGATTCTAAATATAAAATGTAGAAATAAACTACAGCCAAGCGGTGATGACAGTATGATTTTACGCACATCTTGCTTTTTTAAAACTATCTGAATATATTTTTGACAAATTATTTGCCATCTATTAGTCATTTAATTTTCTGTTTTCTCATAGTAAACTTTCTGATTTCCTACCCAATAAATATGAGTGTTACCTTCTGACAAAGACAGTGGCCAAAGGACAGATTTTTTTCATTCTGACAACTCAGCTTCACTGTATTTAACTAAAAAAGGATTCCACTGAATTTTACCTTATAAATTAAGACATTTTGCATTCTAAACCAGTAAAAGTTTGTATATTAAAATCTAGCCAAAACACAATCAGTTGAAGCAATCAAGTCCATTTCTAACAAGCTCTGCTACTAAAAATTGCTGCTGTTTCCTGAACAGCAGAAATTAACAGCTTTCCAGAAACGAGTAGGGTATGAGGACCTAAGAACACCAATCATACTGGATTTGAAATTCAGCAGCAGAAAGATGTAACTTTCTCCCAGTCCTCTAACTACTTGCATTTAACAGACAGGAATTTCTACAATTGTCTATTCTGAAACAGAGAACTGGTTATTCAGATTTTCCTAATCTGATCCGGAGTAGGTGATTCAAGCCAAAAAAACCCAAACTTCCAGCTCATCAGAAGATACACAGTTTATTTTTGCCAATTATTTACCAGGAAAAGAGAGACAGAATTCTGCTGAACTGTGAAAAAAGCTTTCGGATTGCCACCCAACAGAAATTTAGCATAATAAAAGAATAATTTTTTGCTTTGCGACTTTTTGACATTTGTAGTATTTGCATACTCTTGTTTTCAAGATCCCTTGCACGGCAGCAAAAAAAATCAGGGTTCAGAACTTTACTTTCTGCTTTCCACAGTCTTCCATGACATACAGGCAGACAACAATACCCTGCTTCTGAACAGCTAGACAGAGATTACAGATTTGCACTATCATCTTCCCCTATTTCCAATTGCTTTTTCTCTGAAGAATTATGGTGTAACTTCCTAAAAACCTCTCTAATGAGAGGGCAGGTAGGAGATACGACAGTACTACAGAACAAGCTCTCTTGCTGATGAGCAAAAAGCATTTTCCAATGGTTAGGAAAGCATATGTCACCTGAGATAGTTTAACGGCTTTATTTATTTGTTGTTCTTCCCACTTAATTTCTGCTTCATCTTCACTTGATTCATCACTCACAGACACTGGAAGTGAAAACAATTATTATTAGATGTAATTACATCCTTTATCTATTTTTGCCCTCCCACGTTCTCCTCCATCTAAAGCAACAATGCTTCTCCCAAACATTATTGGGAAGTGATACACACAAAAACCAGCAGATTAAAAAAACTGCAGATGCGGGACTTCCAAACTGAAAGGCAAGGAAGGCTTGGAAATGGCTAGTGGGATTTGTAGAATTCACACCAGTATTAATTTCGCCAACATTCTGTTTCTCAGACAACTACTACTGCAGTACAAGGAGCACAAACATCTCATTTTCATGTCTCAAAGCAAAGCTGTGTATAATATGTATAAATAAGAGTGTAAGTACAGGTAGACTATAACACAATGATATTATACACAGCAAATCCTTGAGTGCTCTAAAATGCATGCTCTACTATAGATACAAAAACATCTCTTTAGCATTGATTAGAATTGCTGAATTGGCTCATAGTTACACATTCTTTATAACCCTTATTCAAATAATAAAGAAAACCAGTCTACAGCTCTGGTAAACCAGTGCTTCATAAACAAAACTGTAAGCAGCTGTAACAGATAAAAAAGCAATGGAAAACCCACATACACTCTGCGTGCAATAGGTTTGTTTACTTCCGAAGGGCTGGGTTGTTGGGTCTTTTTCCCCCCTTTTCAAGAACAGCCATAACATCAGTGCAGGGAGAGCACTGAGAAGACCAGACCAGAAGCAGGAGGCAGGATTTAGAAAACTTCAGCTGGACAGTTTGTCTTACATCACAGCAACTTTATTCACATTAAACACTGTGCCTCCTACAAGGCAATTTTTTGCAGTCAACAAGGCCAAAAATCATTTTGTGATTGTTTCTCAAAGCATCCTGCACCACCACATTAGCAAGACCTAAAGCAGATAACATCCCATATAAACACCAAGCACCAGCTGTACAGCCTTCTGCCAAGACCCCTGAGGAGCAAAGCCTTGTGTTGCACTCACTCTTTATTAGGCAAGTCCCACATTCTTCCAGACATCAGCAAAACAAAGCCACAACCACTGGGAGAAATGACACAAACTCACCCATGTGTTCAGTCATCCTCTGCCTAAGAGTTCTCATTTTAGGAACAAAATTGAGATTCTTCGTATCAGACTCATCTTCACTCTCTAAATCACTGCTTTCTCTTCTCTGAGAGACCTGATGACTGTTTGAAACATCCAGTGGAAGATAATCAGCCCGTGTCCTGGCTAAGTGACGCTTCCTCCGAGCGGCATCAATACAAGCTGCACTGGGGATATAACCTGCGTTGAAGGGAAAGAAAATCTAAGCAAAAGACTAAAAGCAACACTCTGTATAGCTCCTAATGTCAACAATCACCACTGTTCAGGATCACTGTACAATTCTGAATATAGCACACAAGATAGTTTTCTATTAAGCTTACCATGTTGAATATAAGGAGATGGAAAAGCATCCTTAAAAAGTGGCACTCAGTCTAAAAACAAAGTTCAGGCTTTTTCTTTTAAATAAATTGCCATTAGCCTGTCTTCCTTTTTCCATCTCCCCAAAAGATACGGGTTACTAAATTTATTTAGTTTACAAAGGAATCCAAAGTTTACAAATCAGACAGCACAAATGAGCTTAAGTTTTAATCTCATGAAGGTAATTATGCATTGTTAAACAGGAATTTTTTTTTTTGTTGGCTACCTTTCCTTTGAAACGAATGGTCATAATTTCTGGTCCATTTCCAAAATTAACACAGAAATACAACAAACATCTGCAACCAAAAATACTGGGCAACTGTCACTATTCTTTCAGAAGGGTAGCCCCAACTCGGCACAAACAAGATGCCTATACCTTACACGATTAAACCGAGTGGGATTCATCTTGCCTATCTTGTCACATACTTCAAACAAAGAATGTTGTAAAATAACTTCCTTTAAAAAAAAATCCAGGAAACTAACCTGGTGATAAATCCTTCCTCCTCTGTAGAGAGCTGCATTCATTTTCAGAGTCTAAGCTGTTGTAGTCCTCACTTAGTGAAGAAGAACTTTCATCCTCCTCCTCCTCTTCTTCACAAGTCCCTTTGACATTGCCAGTTCTAGGCTCCAACTGACAGATTTCTGTTTTAGGGGAAAATAAGTAAGATTCATGATTTCAGTTTCAGCTGCTGGAAGCTGGTGCGCCATAACGGGTTACCAGTAACTATCTACACCTTGCTGCAGCAAAGACTGGTCACTTATCTATTTCCACCTGTCCTCATCAAAACATGTCAAATCTTCCAACACTCCAAGATAGTCATTTACAAGCCAGTTCTTGTCTCAAATCAAACCGTCTGTGACAGTCTTAAACTAGTATGTCCTTCTGAGACACAGAGCACATTTACATGCACAAAAGCAGTGATATCAGCTCCCAGATGACAACTGATTAATATCCTGATAGCTCACAGCATGTTTGGATTCGTTTCCCTTGACTTTATAGACTGTTTAGAAAGATTTTTTTTTTTTTTAGCATTAACAAGAGGGAGTCCTTATTTAAGCTATAAAGGTTTAGGTATGTCTGTCTTGCCTCCAATTATCCTCAAATTCTTTAAAAACATTGATTTCTCTTCATCTGCCACTACATTTCCAGTAAATCCAGATTACTGAACAACAGAATGTGCCACCTTTTATAAGAGGAGCAGGTATACTTTTGTAAGAAGTTACTAAGAAAATATACCATGTCATCTGAATCACAATCTCAAAGGGAATTATTTCTCAATCTAATTTATTTTTAATCTAACAGTAGCAATTAGGCTGTATCTATGATTTGACAGAGGTGTCAAAAGGGGAAGAGAGCAGACAAGAACTTTTAGACACACAAACCCCAAATATCCCAATAGGAAACTTACTATAGTTCAATGAGACTAGGAATACTACCAGAACAACCAAGGCCTGACAGTATTCAATTAAAATATTCAAATGTTGTAATAGCACACAGTTTAACAACACGAAGTTTAAGGTTTACATTAAGTTTTGTCAAACAAAATCCTACTAAGCTCACATTTTCTCTCAATGCAAATACTCAGCTCAAACTGCAATTTCACAGCAATAAGCAGTGGATAGCTGCCACACAGTTTGAAAGATATGATACTGAGGTATAAATTTATCAGAAGTTCATAAAGCCTGATGTAGCACAGGGGTTTTGCATAAGCAGGTCTTCTCAAGAACAGCCTCCAAGTTCTGATGCTGTTTTACCAAGGTCATATGGAAAATAATTTCAGCACAAATAGATTAAAATTATAAACATGTAAAGTAACATTGTATGTATAATCCCAGGTTCAATTAACAAGTAGAAAACGTCTAAGAGCAGCATTTGTACATCACTCTTCACTTACTGATTTTGTAATATATTTTCTTCTCAGTATTCCACAAAATATTAAACTCAAAAAAGTACTTACTTTTGCTTTCTTCAATTTCTGTCTGTGCAGGTAGCAGGCCTTCCTTCTTTTGAATTCTAAAGGTTACTTCATTGAAGGATGGTTTTTTAATTTTAAAAAATTGTTCATCACCTATCCAGATAAAACAAAATGCTTCTGAGTAGTGTTAACAAAGACAGCAATATATGTGCATATATATATATTTAAAAAGTACTTGTAATCTGTATGCGCGCACAGCATGTTTTTTGAAGTTCTGGCTGCAGTAAGCCTAATAGTCCTATGGCTTTATCACTCAAGATCCCTCAACTCTTAATTTAAAACTGTGCAGCTCAGCCTCCTCAATACAGCAACACTGTGCTGTTGAAAGGCATTGTTTCTTTGCAGCCCGTGTCCATCACAGGGTGACTCCTGTGAGCTGCCTTGTGTCAGCAGCCACAAAAGCAACAGCCCAGAAGAGTCAATTGAGCATTTAAGTTTCAGTTATTTAAGCCTGTTCGTCATTAAGTATGCTAGTCATGGAATCACCTACTGTCTTCTTGTTTCCTCCAGCTGTAAGAAACTTTCAAAAGCTTCCCAGCCAAAAAGCACATGGCCGTTTGCCATCTTCGAAGCGCTTTTATATGCGTTTCTCTTACAAACCCTCACCACAGCCCTGTCCGTACCATGGTCTGGTTACCAGGAGGCACACAGGCGACTCGCAGCCCCCCGGCTCCGCAGCCCGGGGCTCGGCGAGGCAGGCACCTCCCGCCCCGTACGCGGGGTGCGGAGGCGCGGCCTGCTCACCCAACTCCCAGCCCGGCCGCCCGGCCCGGAGCCCCGGGCGCCTGCTCTCGCCGCCGGCGGGGTGGGAGGCTGCCGGTGCCAGCCCGGGCCGGGCGAGCCTCCGGCGAGGGGGACGCGGCCGAACCCTTACCTTCCCGCTCCTCCTCGCTCCCGAAGCTCAGCAGCACCTTTCCCCCCGGCGCCGGCCCGGATCCAGCGAGGCGGGGCCCTCGGCCCCTAGCCGCCCTTTCACTCTCCTCCCGGCCCCCGGGGCTGCCCGCCGGCTCCTCTGGGGACAGCGGCTCCTCCGCTGCGGCGGGCCTGGCCCCCTCGGGGGAGCCGGCGGCGCTGCCGGGGTCCCCCCCGCCTTCCCCGGAGCGGGAGCTGGGGCCGGGGGCTGGCGGCGGCTCCGGTTCCTCCTCACTGCTGCCGCTGGAGGCCACGCGCCGCCGGCCGCGGAAGTTACGCGGGGGACGCCGGAACATGGCGAGCGGCGGCGGAACCCCCGCGCCCAACGCCTGCCCAGCGCGCATGCGCGGCGGCCCCAAAGCCCCACCACCGCCCTGCGCAAACCCCGCCCCGCGGCGCAGCCCCGCCTCTCCTGGCCTCGTCCCGCCGGCGGGTGGGCGTGTCTCGGGGACAGCTGTCCAATGAGGGCGAGGGGGCGTGTCCCGGAGACAGCTGTCCAATGAGGGCGGGCGGGCGTGCCCCGGAGACAGCTGTCCAATGAGGGAGAGGGGGCGTGTCCCGGAGCGGCGGGCGGGCGGGGGCGGCGCTGTGAGGGGCGGGGGCCAGCTGGGGGCGCTGTGCTGGTAAGTGGCGAGGCGGGAGCCGGGGCCCGTCTGGGGGGGGGCGGCCCCTGCTGACGGCCCGGCCCGCAAAACCTTCTCCGGTTTGGTTATTATACGCGTAATTTATAATAATGTAGAAATAATTTTAAAAAAGCAAATAATGTCACTTAATCATAGAATCACAGAGTGCTTTGGGTTGGAAGGGAGCTTTAGAGGCCATCCAGCCCAACCCCCCTGCAGCGAGCAGGGACAGCTTTAACCAGATCAGGGTGCTCAGAGCCCCGGCCAACCTGGCCTGGGATGTGGCCAGGGATAGGGCCTCCACTGCCTCTCTGGGCAACCTGTTCCAGTGCTTCACCACCCTCATTGTAAAAAATTTCTTCCTTATATCCTGTCTAAATCTATTCTTCTTTAGTTTAAATCCATTATTCCTTGTCCTGTCACAGCAGGCCTTGCTAAAAAGTCCCTCTCCATCTTTCCTGTGGGCCCCCTTTAAGCACTGAAAGGCCGCAATAAGGTCTCCTCGCAGCCTTCTCTTCTCCAGGCTGAACAACCCCAACTCCCTCAGCCTGGCCTTGTAGCAGAGGTGCTCCAGCCCTCGGATCATTTTTGTGTCCCTCCTCTGGACCCGCTCCAGCAGGTCCATGTCCTTCTTGTGCTGAGGGCCCCAGAGCTGGACGCAGTACTGCAGGTGAGGTCTCACCAGAGCAGAGTAGAGGGGCAGAATCACCTCCCTCTATAATGTCTATATTAATTAATATAGATGTTATTAATGAATATATAATAATTAAAATATAATTAATGACCAGCCATAAACTGTTTTATAATTATTATACCTTATGTAAATTAATGTATGAAGATGTACTTATAATGCATAATTATTTTTAAATAAAACTGCTATTTCCGAATTACTAATAATATAAACTAATGATACATAAATATTCTTTATAATAATACATTATTAGAAATATGAAACTTACTCCATAACTTGTGGTCAAAAGCTAATTGCAGATTTTTATTCCATTTTTCATTCAGTTCGGCTGACTGAAGGAGTCTGGCAGGTGCCAGCACTGGTGCGAGGGGAGGGGAACATACGGCTGGGAGCAGAAGGAAGGTGGGATTGTGGCAAGCGATGACTTAAATTGCTTTGCACGGGGAAGCGTTGTGCTGTAGCCTGTACCAGCCTTTCATTTCTGCGGTGCTGACTTGAGCTACGTGTGACGGGCTATGTGGAAAGAAAGCACATCCAGCTTCAAATGAAACCGTGACAGCTACACAGAGCAAGTCCTTCAAGTAAGGCCTTTGTGTCTCAAGAGAAATATCCAAAAATAGCGCATGTTTGAAATGTTCTTGCTTAAATTGCTCCACCTTTCTGTCCTTCATCTGTAAGATGAAAATGCTGATATTAACTTGCCTCAGGAATCTTGTGAAGAAAAAACTGCATTTGTGAAGCACCCATTACAGCAAGAACAACATAAAAACCCAAGAGAAAAATAACTAAAATATATTTTTACTCAGCACTGGTTCTTAATGGTATATATTAAATAAAGCCCAAGGCTATACAACAAGTAATGAGGATGATAAAAGCTTTAAAGTAACAATTCAATAAGCACCATTAATCTTGCAAGCATTATTCATCTTCTGTACTGAAAAAGCTTGGGGGTCTGGTGAAATAATAAAGTATTCTGCAAGCACTGGAACTAAACTTTTCTATGGATTTGTGCCTAAAATTGACTTATTGTGAGCTCAGATTCAAAGCTGCCTTATAGCTGCAGAACTGATATGTGCTTTCCCTGTATGGTTTCTCTGACTGAGTGATGAAGTCAAGGATAGTCTGGGGATGCACAGGTATATTGAGTTTCTCCACTGTAACCTGGACAATGCAGAGTTTGCCGATGTAGACTGACCTGGAATAATGCTAATGAAGTGGCTTATTTCTTGTTTACCACTCCAGGACTGATGAAGACTTCATGATGCTAAACAAAGATCTTGTGAGTTTTACCAGAAACCTATTGTTATTCTGATGTCATTATAACAGTGACAAAGCTCCTTTCCTTTGCTGTGACTCTGTATTAAAGAGTTTCTTCTCTTTCATCTCATTTTAAATCCCCTCAATCTAGTGAGTGCTACTTAGACAGGACTGAGCTGGCTCCTTATGAGACAAAATGGTCCAGGACTTCAGTGTGGCAGAAACATGGGACACAACTATTGTACACTTGGTATTTCTAGCACATTAAAACTGCCATGTTTGCAGTTGTTACTCCAGTTAATACACTTGCGAAGTGCCAAGATACTAATCTAGGCAGTGACATCCCATCAAGACAATCTCAGTGCAGAAAAGGAAAAGCAAATTCAACTGCAACAATATGGCATAGTATCTTTTTGGAAGGACTGCCAGTGCCAAGTGCCAATGAATTTATTTTATTAGGCAGCAGAAGCCCTTTTCTTGACACTGCTGACATAGGACAAAAAGATAATTTCGCCTTAAACTATTTAGAGTTGAAGGTTAAAGGTAACATAGACAGGTGAGGATTATTGGTCAGAAATATTAGAAACATTAGTTATTAGACAACTGATGCTGTTTTAGTGATTCTTCAGTCTAACCATTATAACATTCTTCAGGCAAATTAATTTTAGGAATGGCTTGGAGGAGATCAGTGAAGTACATCAGCAAATTGTTATAGGTTTCCCTTACCAAAGCAAGAAGCAGCGTGAAAGCAAGACGAATCTTGCATGAAAATTCAAGTGATGCATTAGTGACTGATGGTATGGTCTCTTTTCACACTGCATTGATTTCGGCTCTGGCTTGAACTCTGTTAAACTTTAATGTCAATGTAAGTTACAAAGTGACTTGCTCTGAAAGACTTCCCACTCTTCAAAAACAACTTTCAAGTGCAGAAAAACCCTAAATCTAGAAGGCCAGCTCAGTTTTGGCGATAGACCGCAAAATGAGATCCAACCCTCTGAATGCAACAACTTTATGCCACTGATCAGAGGTACTGCACAATTTGCAGCACTGTTAGTTGCAGCAGCTGGGGGAAGACTTTGTCTTTGCTGCTGTTGCCTCTTGTGGAAAAGTCCAGCAGAATGTCTGGCCAAGGGGGGGGGGGGGGTGCAGCATCGCCTCAAACTGTCAGTGTTACATCTGGCAACGAGAGTCACAGTCCAGGGAAACTGCTCTGTTTCATCAGCACTGAGCTTTTGTGTAGACTTCCACAAGGTGGAACAAAAACCAGAGTGATCTGTTTGCCTTGCCAATGAATCCCTGATTTGATCAATTATGTTATTAATCATACATTTACTTCCCCATCTTACACTGTTTTTCCTCTCTCTATCATAGTACTTATTTCCTCTATAGCATGCCTGCATCCTTCCAGAAATCCGTGAATCTGGAAAACTCTCCTTTTCACAGCAACTCACAAAACGTTCTGAAAGATCTGAGAAGATTTATTTCAAAGTTGATTCTTGTATCATTCAACCCTTAAAAGCAACATGTAATTCCAGAGAACCTCACAAAATTCGGGTAAGAGGCACACCATGAGGTGTACTTACTACTTAAGAGTAGTAGTAATCAGTACTACTGCATTCTAGTCTCCCCAGTTGCTGGCACCTCAACGTATGATCCCCCAGGGCCCCTCTATTTCCCACACTTGTTCCTCCCCAAATCACCTAAAGCTCTCCTATCCCCAACCTTTGGTTCCTCCCCTAAACAGTCCATAGTAAGTCCTGTGCGATCCTAAAATGCTCTTCCGCTGCATCCCGTAATGTGCAGCACACGGTATGCAGTAACGCGCAGTAACCCCCACAGTCCTGGAGAGCTGCTCCCAACGCTCACCCTGATGAGTTTCACACCTGGACCCTGGGGCTGATGGCTCTGCTGGGACAGCCCTGGGACAGACGGACAAGGCGGTCACTCCTCAGGAGTCTGTAAATTGGGTTGTCACCTTCCATTGTGCCCCTGTGCTCCTCTGGGCTTGCGCAGATGGCTCTTTGAGGGGCTGATGGCCCCTGTGGGGCGTAGCTGGGCTGGGTATTACTTGGTCTTCCCCACCATCATCTCCCTGTGGGCATGCACATGAGCTTTTATCACATAACCTAACAATATCTACCCAATGACATGTTTCTAGCACCTAAAACCGAAAGCTTTGGGAAAAAAATGCATTTATAGCAAATGCAGTAGGGAAACCAGCCTATTGGGATTAGACTGGCTTCTTGGCTTACATTAAAACATGAGTGTGGAGAAACAAATGCATCTGAAATTAACTTGCAGCTCTGGCTTACCAAGGTATTATTTACTAATTACAGCATAAGGATTGCAAATTGAAACAAATAACCTTGCTTAACGCCACTGATGTGTCACTGCCAGCACTTGGGACTTGTGAAATGCACGTGTACTTTAATGTTTCCAAATGCCTGCGCCGCAGCTAGGTTTTGCAAGTAAAACCCTGTGTCTGCTCAGCAGTTGGCAAAATTTTATTTGCCATAATTCAGCCTGCATGAGTCAGCGCTACTTTCCTTCACAACACATTCTGGCCTGTCTGGAAATCTACTTTCTCTACGGTTACATCGATGTTCTATAAATCTCAAAATAATTTCAGTGTGCTTGGCCAAAGGAGCCTTTGCCACTCTTCGAACAAATACAGTCCAGCTCTCCAGCCCCAGCAAAATAATATCTGTGCTTGGCAGGGAACAAAGTTGGGACATGAATATTTTATTTTATACAGCTATTAAGTAGCAGAAAATCCTGCAAATGAATACAGTAGCATGTACCATTTGTTGTTTTAAGAACTGAGTGGGTTTCTGGTTCAGAATCCAAACCAGCATCACTAGTACTATTTTTGATGCAGTGTGTGCTTTGTATGTTCTATACCTTTTTGATAAATTATTACTCAGAATCAACATCAGAAATGCACCACCCCTGTTGTATTAGGTGTGGAAAGTAAATGTGAACTTGTCCTTTTGTTTATCCCATTGTGTTCTGTGCCTCCAGGTTTAAACAAAGACCTAGGTGAAAGACAGTATCTAGCATTTGCTCAAAAGGAAGAAAACGGTTGAATACTGATGTAAAAATGAAACCTGGCAGCAGCACTAAGTGAGGGCTCATTGCTTCTGTTATTAGCTGAGGGGAAAAAGAGGAGGCGCAAAAGGAAATTTAGCATGAATAATGGAGTTGAATGTAATAAAGGGGTCAGAGCTGTCACTCATCGGGTAGGTGTGGCTGTCTCTAAGCAGTTTATAGCCCGGACAACAAGCTGACTCTCCAGATGAGGAAATGCCTCTCATTAGCAAGCAAAATTAAACAGGACACCACAGGAGGAACCTGTGCAGATCACTGGGCTGCAATTACTGCTTTTTGACCACTCAGAAATAGTTGTTGCTTTGCTTTACATTCCTGCATCCCTGATCAGTAACTGTCCACAAAATGTGGCTTATTGTTGGTAGTAACTGATTTCTGGTGTTCTGGCTTAACTTTATATGTTTTAAACGTACACTTGCAGAACATGTCTGTCAACAAGCTTAGACACTGCCTGGTCAGAGGGCTTGGACAGGGAGAATAAAGCATTCACTGCTGATGTGTTTTCCTGCAGCACTGCAGAGAAAATAAGCAACATTATGGAGTAAACCGAGAGCAGGGAAGAAGTCATATTATCTACTGCCGCTCAGCTCAGGCTAAGGAACTTTATTGATGATCTCTTTTGCTATCAGTGGAGATCTTCCCGTATTACTCTAGAGATAGCAAAATTGTCTGCAACAGGAAATTGAAGACAGAGTACAGATAATGATTAAAAAGTAAAGCCTTAATGTGAAAATTGAGTTGCTTTTAATATTTCTAGTTTCTCCGTCTTCATTGTATCTTGTTAGCTTTTGCTGTTGTATGTTGGTTTTGGCTCAGATATGACAAGGACTTGCAAGATAGTAAATGATAACATAGTAATACTAGAGGATGCGACATTGCTTGTAGTAAATCCTACTTTTCTGCTTCTCCCACACATTTCATCTTAATTGGTCTCTTCTGGGTAGCTGCTGTGCTGCAACCCTGCCCCTATGTCTGGAACAAGTCTCTATGCTATCATGCCATCGGTTTCTTCTCCTTTCACCTGTCTTTACTATTACTCATCAGTTATTATTAAGCAATTTCCCTTACCTTATGGCTTTCTGATACAAACAAATTCATTCCGGCAGTTTTAAGTTGCTTTGCCACTGTCTACCCCTTGCTAGAAGGGTACTAACTACCACCAGAAGGGACTTTTGTTTTACCTAGTACTTGACATCAGCTCCCAAAACAGCATGTTGGAGCTTGCAAAAAGCAGTCTCCCCAAACCCTGAGATGCCCAAAGGCAGCATCTGCAACAGTGCCTTTAGAAACTTCATAAAAGTAGAGTGTTTTTCTTTTGAACATACTTTAAGCAGTAGTCAAACTCTGAATGGAAACAAATTTCATTCCAGCAAACCAGAGGACAAAATTCTTCATTTTAAAGAAATGGTAATGCAGTTACTAATTAAAACAAAACAATACAGGAAATTTAGCCAAAGTAGATGGAAAACTAGTTTGTGCCTCAGACATCACTAAAAAAACCATCTCTGTAAGAGTCTTCTCAGGTTGGGTAAGAATTAGTTCAGCTTCACTTTAAGGATGCATTTTTTATAGCTCACACTAAACTTTGGATGTCTACTTGCTCCAATTATGAGGAAGAGTGACTGAGGTGCGGCTGCATTCAAACACATCTTCGCAGCAGCTGTGAGTCCTGCTCCTCTTCCTGCTAATTAATTAATCTTACAGATTCTTATTGTTCCAATACCTCTGATTAGCTCTGGTTGGTTGTGGTAATGCAGGTGAAACAGCAATCAGCTTGTCTAGAATAAGAATACATAAAGCTTTGATATGCTAATTTCTTACACAAGGTTTTCTCTCTAGGCAGTCAGCTGAATTTTGCATTCTCTCTGACTTCTCCCTTCCCAGGCAACAGAGCTCACAGTATTGCAGGTTTTCCTCTCTTCAGTTTTGCATCAGAAGATGTATTAGGCAACATCTATACTTATCTCAAAATGAGCTATGTTGCTGCCTTTCTATAGGGATCTCCCATAACATTAATGACACAGATGGGTCCTTCCCCATCTGTCATACTTGCAGAATCAAGTATCCCGATGTTCTTTATACACTTCCTGCTTTGTGCATTTTGTCACCTCAAAGGCAATGGTAAAGCACCATGTTTGGTTGTTTCTTTTTTTTTCAAGTAAGTTTAATAACTTATTTTCAGATGGCAGTATGTTTTCAGACAGGAGTAGAGAAGCAATTCAGGATTTTTTTCAATATCATATAAGGAGTCTCATTCCCAGTAGTGAAGAAAGCACACATACCTTCTTTCATATGCACAGATCAGCAAATCTGTGTATTAAAAAAAAAAAAAGCCACTATTGACTTTATTTAGCGTACAAATTATCTGGTGTGGGGAGAGAGGAATGTTTAACAGTAAGAACACAAAATATCAAAACATGTAACCAATAGTTATAAACATTGTTAGGGTACAAAATTTGCACGTAGTGTTCTAAGGTGGAATTCAAAGCTAAGATGTTACAGCTTCCAGGTATCTCCCTTGTTTCTGGTGAAGTTTGCAACAGAGGCAATGGAGGCAGCAAAGCAGGTAATGAGAGTCACTGAAGGTCATATTCCAGCCTAGCCATAGGCTTAAGTACTTGCAGAATTGTATATAAAATTAAAATCAACTAAATATACGTTAAAATCCCTCCCCCCCCCCCCCCCATATGACTGATCTTCTCTTTGATGATGTGCACAGAACGCAGGCCCTACCCCACACCCGGTCCCCGGCGCAGCTTCCCAGCGTTGCCCCCCCGGTTGTCCGCATGGCCTTTTGTCCAGGGGGACAAACGTCACGCAGTACACGGCCCGAGCCCCTTCGCTTGGCGGCACCTGGCGATAACGTTAATTATAGAAGAAAAGAGCTGTGAGGTTCCTTGGGAAGACACCCAGTTCAGTGTTCAAGGCGGGATCAACTGTATGTACCTCACTCCTCACAGATATCTAACTTGTTCTTAGAGATTTTTGTTGATAGATTTCTCCACTGCCCTTCCCAGTACTTAATTACCGTAATCAGTAACCTGATCTTTTTCTTCCTATGAGAAGAAACATGTTTATCTGGTTTATTATGTTAATCCTCTCTACAACAGCCTTCATGAACCTGTAGACTGTTATACCCGATGCAAGCACTTATCTTCAATCCAAAGCAGGCTGTAGGCACTGCCTATACAACAGTCACGTTAGAACTATGCTATATCACTATAATATGTACCACGCGGATTAAAGGCTGCTTTTTAACAGACATTAGAAAGTAATTCAAATGAAAAATGTCAGATGAGAGACTTTTTAACTGGGCTCCAGAGGAGCCTGTTCTTGACCCAGGGCTGCTCTATTAGCTCAGTCAATTATCTGGAATTAAATGAAGCGCTGCTCACGAAATCTTCAGGTCGCTTCAAACCAGCCAAAGGCCGAAGGCCACCAGGGCCGGTGGCCACTGAGTGATTTAAATCACAAAGTCAGCAAGCGCCCCTTGAACAACATGTGTTTTAATCCACCTACATGGCAAGTATCTGCATGAAAGATGAGGCTGCTGGTTGTGCATAGGAACAAAAATGCAAAGCATGTTTTTGGGCTGGGAGTAAGGAAGGAAAATGCTGTATCTTCAAAAGCATTAAATCAGATGAGGGCTGAGGAGATCATGAGGGATAAACACATGAATGCGAGCTGCCAATGCAGTGTGGCAGCTGTAACGGCAAACGCTAGATGTTTAAGCAAAAATACCTAAGAGTAGTATGTGCTAGTGTGTGGCTATGACCATTACATGGCACGATAACATGACTACTCTGGTAATCATGATGGATGATAAAAGGTGTAACAAACTGGAAAGGCTCGTTAAAAACCCAAAAGAATGAGTCGGTGGAAAAATCTGCTCTATATGAAGGTGATAGTAATTATCTACACAGCAAAAACACAGCAGAAAGGTGCTGTAATCTTCCATGCATCCATCCACTCATGAAAGAAGAAAATGTTTAAAACCGGCATTTTCCACGAGTCCCCTTTCTGTACGATTCTTTAATTTTCGAACAGGTATATCTTTTTACTCGCATATTTCAGCATGCTGAGCAGTGCCCGGCGCTAGCTGAATTTAGCTCCACGCTCCCCGTCGGGGAGCACCACTCCGCGCTCCCACAGGCACCGCCAGCCCTCGCCCAGGGGTGCACGGCGTGGAAAATCCGCTCGATCCGGAGCGCTGCCTGCGCGGACCCATCGAACCAGAGGCGCTGGCTTTTCGGCTCCCACAAGCTAACAGTCGAGATAGGGCTGAGCTTATTTTAGAGTTTATTCCCCTTTTTTTCTGAATATAGATAGAAAAGAAAAAGTAATTTATGGGGCAGATGAGGAGGCAACGGTAAGACTCAACAGCGAGAAAAAAAATTCGGTTAAGGATGTGGTAAGTTTTGTTAGTTAAGGTCTTTAATCGGTAGCTTATTACTTTGCAGAAATCACCCAGCAAGGCAGGCGCCAGGGCCCGGCGCTCGCAGCCCCGCTAGCTGCGCCCGACCGCCGCCGCTGTGCCGCGGGGCCCGGCCGGGCCAAGGCAGCGGCCCCGTCCTTCTCGCTCCGGACCCCAGCGGCGCTAACTGGGCCGGACCGGCGAGGCGGCACCCCGGGCCGAGGCGGCACCCCGGGCCGAGGCGGCACCCCGGGCCGAGGCGGCCCTTCGCTGCGGCCCCGGCCTTGCACCCCGAGTACCGGTACCCCCCCTCGCCCGGGGCCGCCTGCCCGCCTCCGGGGATGCGGCCGGGCCCCGCCAAGCCAACGCCGCCAACGCCCTCGCCCGACTGCCGGGCGCGGGGCCGGCACCCAGCGGCGCCCTCGGCCCCTGCCCGCCCGCCCCGGCGCCCTCCCCGGCTCCCTCCCCCTCTTCCTTCCCGGGCGGCCCCCGCCTCCGCCGCCATGTTGTGGGGCTGGCGCCGCCGCGGGAGGCGGAGGAGGAGGCAGCCCCGCGCGGAGCAGGCGCTCACGGGCAGCGCAACAGGTACCGGCGGCGGGGCGGCCCGCGGCTCCTCCGCGCCCCGACCCGCGGGGCGGCCTCGTCCCCGGGGCGCGGGGCGGCCGGGGAGAAGGGAGGCGCGGGGCGGGGAGGCGAGGCGAGCTCCGGCGGCGCGGAGCTGTCAGCCCGGCCGCCCCGCGGGGCCTCGCTGCGGGCCCGGGGTGGCGGGGCACGGCCGGCCTCGGCGCTGCCGTGCGGGGAGGCGCCTGTGAGCGCCGTCCTGTGAGCGCCGGCGGCCGCCCGGGCAGGGGCGGGCGCGGGGAGGAACAGTCGAGGCTCCTGTTGCGCCCAGCGGCTTCATGGAGGGGCTTTTTCCCCTCTTTCAGGGTGGTGGGGTTTGAGGTTTAGGGTTTTGGGGTTGTTGGTTTTTTTTTTTTTCCCCTCTCCTTTTAAAAATAGCGTTTTCCGTACGTTTCGCCCAGCCGGAGCGCAGCTGGCTTGCCCGGCTCCCCGGCGAGGCCGTGAGTGCCCCGGCGGCGGCGGGGCCGGGCGCTGTCAGGGAGCCGGGCTGGGCAGCGGCTGCTCCGGCGCTCCCGACCGCGGTCCCGTCCCCGGCGGGAGCCGCTGCAGCCTTTCTGTGGGATCTGCTCCTCCCGGGAGCCGGCTGCATCGCCGGGCCGTGAAGTTCGGCCGCTGAGCTCCGCTGCCTGTCTGCGGGGCGGCGGCGATCCGGGCAGAGCTGCCGCTGGCGACGGTAGTTCCTGCTGCTGCTCGCCCTTGCTTTGCCGCTGCTGCTGCTGCTCGCCCTTGCTTTGCCGCTGCTGCTGCTCGCCCTTGCTTTGCCGCTGCTGCTGCTGCTCGCCCTTGCTTTGCCGCTGCTGCTGCTCGCCCTTGCTTTGCCGCTGCTGCTGCTCGCCCTTGCTTTGCCGCTGCTGCTGCTCGCCCTTGCTTTGCCGCTGCTGCTGCTGCTCGCCCTTGCTTTGCCGCTGCTGCTGCTGCTCGCCCTTGCTTTGCCGCTGCTGCTGCTGCTCGCCCTTGCTTTGCCGCTGCTGCTGCTGCTCGCCCTTGCTTTGCCGCTGCTGCTGCTCGCCCTTGCTTTGCTGCTGCGCTGCAAGGGGAAGGAGCACCGGCGTCGGTGCCCAGCAGCTCACTGCCTGCCCAAGGGAGCAGAGGCCAGGTGAGGTGGCTCGGACATGTTAAGAGACCCCGGTTTGATGGTGATTTTGTTTCTTGTAGTCACTGTGAAAACTGGAGAAACTGAGCTGGTTTCTGCAGTTAAAAGTTTGTAAACTGTTTTGTCTGTAAATAGACTGGCTTTCCGTGGTCTCGACTTCACACCGCGGCATGTAGTAATTCAGAACATAAAATGAGGCTGAGATACGTGACTCGGTTCCCTAAACATTAAGGAAATAATATAATCTTATAACTATTTTGAATACATTAAATGGTCTTCATAGCAGTTGACACTTTGACATCTGTCATGTGCTTTAGATAGTACCTGTGATCTTTAACCTATGCCCATAGCGGTTCTCTTAAACAGCAGTTGGAATTTTCCCACCTAAAACACTGGAAGGAGAAATTGCAAACTGCTCACCCTTGCATTCAGACTGCCCTATTGTATGTATGTATCTTTTGGGAGCCTAATGTTTTTTAAACTTGTTTTTGTTTGTGATTGCCAGCAGTGGCAGCAGCTCCCACGCTTGTATGTACACAGGAAAACATACAAAGCATGTGAAGCAGTATGGCTTTGCAGTGGTGTGGATAACATCAGTGGTACATAAGATGCAGCTGGCTTTCAAGAATTTTAAATTGTTCATCTGAAATTTGGTTGAAATTCAAAGACTATAGCTGTAACAAGTATCTAGATCCACTGATGCAACAGTGATGTTTAGAAGTAATGAGCATTAGGAACTAATTGGATAAATAGCTAGCTGGGCTTCGTTCTTCTGCTAAACTTTGTTTTGTTTCCTTGTTTCCACTCTACCTTCCCTGTTTGGTTTGTCTGTATTTTTTTATTCTGACTAAGCTGGGAGGGGCATTCACACCACCGTACCTCTGGATATTTAGAGAAACCTTAGTTCAGACTCTAGGCTCCGTATGATGTTAAGAGAATTGCACGCATCCGTGCAACGGGGATTTAGGCTGCTCCACGCTTTCTGTTAAACAGAGATTTTGGTCACATTAGCCTCCTAACTCAGATGCCTAAATTAGATCAAGTGAATATGCTTCTCCTTTTAATTACTCTCCTGAGGGAACTGCATTTATTTTTTTCTCCTCCGTCTGTACAAGATCTAGGGTATGGGATGTGTCCTTGACTGAGTTGTTAGCTGCCACTGTAATATAAACAAAGTGTATGTTCCTGCAGCACTAACAGTAACACAAATGTGGTACCTGTGGCTTGTTTGTGCTAATCACCATACGGGTTTATCTACCATAGCTTCATGTCAGAGCTTTATGGCTGCTTCCCCCCCCCCTATTTTTCTTGTGGACAGAGGTGACCTGTGGATGATTTTGAACTGTGTTGTGGAGAAGGCCTTATTGAGATTCAGGTATGACAGTGATTGGGACCATGACAGTTCTTACAGAATGTTTTTTTATAAATATTTCTCTTGTAGTCTTTAATATTGAAAAGTGAATTAATTGCATGCCATAGCAGAGTAGCAGTTTTGAAAAACAAAGCTAAGTTCTGTAAGCGATAGTCATTCTTCACTGCGCCACTCATCTGCAGCTGGTGGGGGAAATGGGACAGCACTTGAAAGGTGAGGTACCTGCTTCGCTTGGGCATTATCAGAAAGCTTCACACCCCTTGAAAACAGGTGTCTGTCAGGAAAAGACCTTGTGATTAGTTCTGGAAGAGTAGTGTAGTCCAGATCACTGGTTCCTGTTGCAAATTGAGGCAGAGGTCTCTGGTCTGAGAGGTAACCCGTTAACAGTCTACAAGTACAGTCTCTGCTCTTACCTCAAAAGATTTAGTTTGATCAGCATGTGAAATTTGTGAAAACAGCATTTCATGAGATTTTCTTTTAAAGTCCAGAGCTGTTCTCTTTGCCTTCTTAAAACTGGTTCAAAAGTTGGACATCTTTACTTTTAATGTTCATTTCTGGTGTATTTTCACTTGAAAGGAAATATGTCCAATATCTCAGTTTTTAAAATAGCTTTTAACTGCTTCTGTTTGCTTTTATTTACCAAAAATGTAGTCATAGAATAATATCGTTTTGAAGGGACTTCTGGAGATCATCTGGTCCAAGCCTCGCTAAAAGCACAGCCAACTTAGATCAGGTTGCTCAGAGCCATGTGTGGTTGTGTTTGGACTACCTCCAACGGTGGAGATCCCAGAAACTCACTGGGCAGCCCTCTCCAGTTTGGTATCCACACTTGCTCAGAGTGCATCACATCCCATTGCCCAGATTGTCAGTGAAGACATTAAACAGTACTGGCCATGGTATCAACCCCTGGTGAACATCATTAGTTCCAACCAGATGGATTTTGGACTGCTGATGACAGCCCTTTGAGTCTAGTGGTCAAGCTAGTTTTCCACCCAGTTTACAGTCAACCTATTCAAACTATATTTCACCAGTTTGACTCTAAGGATACTGTGGGAGACCTTGTTGAACGCCTTCGTAAAGTCAAAACAAGCTGCTCTGCCTTTATCCACAGAGGCAGTCAGTCTCAACAGAGAAAGCTATGAGATGCGTCAGGGCGTGGTTCGTCCTAGGTAGGTGCACGCTGGCAGTTTCCCATCACCTTTTTGTTCTTCAACCATCTGTAGGTGGCTCCCAGGAGGATTTGCTCCATAATCTTTCCAGGGACTGAAGCCAGACTTAGCAGCCTTTTGTACTGTTGAGCTGTCCCTCTTGCCCTTCCAGAAGATGGGTGTGATGTTTGCCTTTTTCCAGTCATCAGGATCCTTGGTCAGTCACCCAGACCTTCCAAAAATCACAGAGCTTGGTCTTGCAACGACATCAGCCAGTGTTCCTGGCAGCACTGCTGCTGTGATTTGTTCCATACGTATGTATGCAACTGCTATACTTCCTCATTTTATAGTTACTTTATTTTGACTTCCAAAAGCTGCTTTCGGTTCAGTGTAATGCCGCATCTCTTGGCAAGGTATGTTAGATGATGGATCCTGCTATGTTTTTGAGTTTTGGGGAGAAGCTTGACGTAAACATAGTCCTTTTGTGAAAATTGTGAGAGCAGTAGGTCATTGACTTTGTGAATTTGTGGTGTTGCTTTTAGATTGGAGGGCTCATTTCATGTGGCTGAATGCTGTAGGAAAGTCAATGACTTTTCTTTACCTTTCTTGTGCTAGGTGATGATTAGTGATTATAAAGATAAAGGAGAGCTAATTAGAGAATTCTTTCTTTTATGACTGACTCTGACCTATTTCAATCACTATCACTTGTCAGTAAAACACTTAACAAAAAGTGTACTTTGAGGTTCAGAGGTTGACCCTAGGTGTGGGGTGAAATAGGGTAATTACTGTATTCTTTTTAGCTTTAAAATCGCGTTATCGCCCTTTAACTTCACCTTCTAAAACTTCATTTCCCTTTTGTACCCTGGTTGGTTATAGATGATGCAACAGACTTTTCTGGGGAGAAGCACTCTTGTTAAAGTGCCTGGTCAGATTTTTGGAAGTGCTAAGCAGCTGTTTTAAGTGATGCTGAAATTTTCTAATGCTTAGTTGCAAATGTTGCAGATGCCTGAATTGCCTCTGGAAATCTGTTTTTGAACCCTGATCAGTTTAGAACTGGGAGCCTTATCTCTTCATGTAAGTTTGAGTTCCTTCCAGTGATGGACCAATGTAAGCTGGAATTTTAAGCCAGCTGTGAGCAGTGTCACCGGTGAAGCCTTGTTTTCTGCAGTGTTGGCTGTCTGAATCTAATCAGATGTAAGCTTTTGGTAAAGTTTTTCTCCTGGTTGATATGTTTAGAACATCTTTCAGCCATGTGGATTCTCTGGTGTCTAATATTGGTACGCAAACGTACAGCAGTCTTTCTCATTAATGGGGGCACTAAATTTGGTAGTGTCTTCTCTGTCTGGTTGCGTATTTTCATTAATCTTGTAGGCAGTTAAGATCTTTGCAGAGTACACCGTTCTGTTAAGTTTGGTTCATGTTGGATGATGGGATTCATCAAAGTACTCGTGTCTTATAACCTTAGAAAGCCAAGCTAAGAATTTAAGCGTGCTGGTTACTTGGTTATTAGCATGTCACTCCTTTCATTGATTAACTTGTCTATCAGGATTTTTTTTTTTAATTATTCTCAGATTTATTTAAGGGTAAGTTTTTCTGTAGAAAACAGGATAGGTGATTTTATTTCATGAGGTGTCGTTGATTCTTCTTACATCCATGCATACTTTGTTTTATTGCCTATTGCAAGATTATACAGAGACTGTAGTAACTTGTTTTTCTGGTACTGATGTGCCATTAGCACCAAATGTTCAAAAGGTGAGGATTAGGTCACATAAACATCATAAAGTAAAAGTGGAGCTGATGAAATTGCATATTTCTTCAAATTCAGAATGTTTAAGACTTTGTCAGTATAGGAACGCAGCTTGGCCAGATTGGTTACTTGGATCCAAGAGTTAAAAGTAATGGATTGAACATTATTGTATAAATGAGCACAGTGTTGTGTAACTCTTATTTTCAGAACACTACATGAGATTTAGTGATGTAACGTGATGACAGTAGCAGCACAGTATGTTGGAATTACCTAATAGAGGACAATTACCTGAGAACTGTTTTTATACATTTTTGCAGTTACAGATAGTTGAAAAAACACGGTTGATCCAGATAAGTCACAGCTGCTTTGGAACTGCGATTCTGAGAGCAGCCAGTTTGACTTAAGACATTTTGATATGGGATGTTGTTGCTTCAGCTACAGAAGTAGCAGATAATAATTCTGAGCTGGCTCTTCTAGTGAAAATTTTCAAGGCTGATGCAAGTGGAGCTTGTGAAATGCTGTGGCATCAGTCATGAGTGATATCTGTAGTTAGTGATTCAACAACATGCACATTAAGTAAGGGAAGAACAGGAAATGGGAGTTACTCTTTGTTTCTAAAAATACTACAATTGGAATGCAAAAAAATGACCTATTATGGCTATGCTAATAAATGTATCAAAAATCAGAGCTGATTTAAATAATGCTTTTAGTCTTACCTTTCAAAGGTCAAGAATTTTACTAATGAAAATCTAAAACTCTTACCGTTTCCGCTACACTCTTAGGGTAGCCATAATATTATGAGTTTCTTAAGGTAGGACAAGTGTCTTTCTAACTGAGATGTACTTTTGCTTATAAGGACATTACATGACGTTGCGATGTGTGTCTAACCCAGATGATAATTCATGCCCTAAGTTTATGAAATTAATTTGTAGTGGTTAAAACATTATTACTGTATGATGTAGAGCTCAGCGTTTAAGAGATCAAATTTCAAGCGCATGCTTTGAAGGACTGTTCTTGGTAATGTAGCGTGGACAGGACTTGCAGCCGAGAAGCGGGGTCAGAAGCAGGAGGCTTCAGCTGGGGCAGGTAAGAGGTGCTGTGGCCACGCTGCCTGGGTCCCAGCTCCAGCTTGGGACCAGCAAGCCTCCCGGGGCTCCCGTACTGGGTGGGATCTCTTGGACCCCCATTATACCCACGCTCTTCTATCTCGTTTGGGGAATGCATTTTTACCCATCTGTTGCTCATCCAAATTAAAGCTGCCTAGTTAATTTTACTTGTTTTGACTGCGTTATGCTGATCTTTGCTTTTTCTCCCATGAGGTTTCCCTGGTTTTTGTTTCATCAAAGATAAACTACATTTCTTTGCTTTAAAGGCCTCTTGTGGCCTGTCATCTCATTCAGCTTTGAAAAGTTAAGCCTGCGATGGTTTTGTGCACCTGCCCAGCTTGAAAGCAGATGCGTAAAATGTAAATCCAAGTCTCGCTGAATGTTTTGCCTTCATTAGTTTTGCAAATAGTGAAAGATTGTTCTCTGCTGAGCAGAGAAGACTGCCCGTGTATTCTCTATCTTTTGTTTTATGCTTTGCTGCAGCAGTCCATTAAATGTTCTGCATGTTTTGCACTGTTATCTGAGACTGAAAGCCAAGCAACAAGCTAAGTAGAAGCTCTTGTATCGTGAGGAGAAAATAATGTAAGAATTCTTCTGTTAGTTTTTTTTTGCTCTGTTAGGAGGCAGATTCTGCTTGTGATTCTGATGGAAGGACAGGAGGGGGCTCAAAAATTTCCTCCAAGAAGGCAAGATTTCAAATGGATAAGCTCTTAAATAATATGCTCTGAATGTTTTCAGTCATGGTTGAAGTAAGCAAATAACGAAAAGAAGAGAAAACTCATCAAAGATTTATGTTCTGCCTAAGTCCACATTGACATAAATTAGGAACTGCAGTGTGGAAGTGGAGCTGCAGGTTTCAAGGTGTGTGGACTTCACCAAACAGCATCTTAGGGCTCTTGTACAATGCTTGCAAATGATTAGATGTGAGAATTGATGTGTCTCAAAACAGGATCTAGAAAAAACAGCATATGGAGTGGGGAGTCATGTGAATTAGAAAGTAGGAAGCAAAAAAGACAAGAGTGTATTTTAAGTTACCACCCGTTCAGGAGCAAGTGTATCTCAGCTCTCTGGAAAGGTTATGATGTGCAGCCTGGAGTTCCTCCTGGAAGGTAGAAGCTCAGAGCCTTTTAGAAAAAAAAATCTTAGAAATAATCTATGCTGTGCTTTTTTCTTTTTTTTTCTTTTCCTTTTTAAGCAAAGCAGAGGTGGTGATGTCCGTCCATGTCTGGGATCAGGTTAGTGAATGTATTCCTCCAGGACGTGACAGAGCTGGGTTCAATTCCCATCTTTTCCTGAGGAAGTTCACATATGCGTCTCCTGGGAGAAGGGCCAGGGATTTAAATAGTGAGCTTCCTGAAGTGGGATTCTCATTCCCTCCTTCAGAATTTCTTCTTTTCTGCAACGAGGAATCCAAGCTGGAGGGGCACGGACAGAGAGGGACCTGCGGCTCTCAGGCTTAACGGTAGCGAATTTCATGTAGGAGGTTGGAGTCCTCAGTTGATGTTACTATTCCAAACGCTGTGCATGGGTTTTCTTAAATGACTGTGCAATAAAATGCGGGAAAGCCTTCTCCTAGGAGCAGGGAAAGATCAGTTTCAATCTCCAGAGACAAAGGAGAGAGCTGAACTGGATCTTGATATTTTGAATGGGTGCCTTCACAGCTGAGCAGCTGTGTAAGAAAGGGAGTAAACCCATCAATACTGACCACACAATTATGTTTTTTTAAACAGAAAGAGAGATTCTTGCATTTTGCATGGCATCCATTTTGCGTGGTCAGTATATTGAGAAAGCCTGTTAGTCGGGCAAGGTGTGCAGAAGGCTATTTGTCAGAAAAAAATATTTTTTGTGTTCTGTCTTAATCACTGTTTAGAAGCAAGTTGCTCTATAACAGTGAGCAAGGAAGGGACTAAATACCATAGGGTTAAGAAGTAAAATATTTAACGCTTCCCTCCCCCACCCCCAAAATGTCAAAATATTAACTAAGCCTTGCAGTACTCTTATCCACAGTAACAGAGGGGAGCAGGGAAGGGCTAGCAACCTGCTAGCTACCCGGAATCGACTTCTTCGTTTTGTTACTGATGTCATTCATTTGTTATCAGAGTGGGTGGACTTTGTGAAGCTGGCACAGTACATTTTGAAAAGGCCATGTCACTGTATATAACTCCACTGTATAAAGGAGATAAATTCTTGGCCTGCCAAGATGTTGTGGGTTTGGTTGGTTTTTTTTTTAAATCGGTAAACTTTTCTACTGATGTGTTTTGAACAAAGAGAAATTCTAGACTGTGCTGGTTTACAGTGCCTTACTAATGCTTATTATTCTCTGATTTTCAGGAGGATTGTCCAAAAAAAGCACAGAACAGCTACATGGGCTATTACGCTGTCACTGTTTGCTTTGCAAATGCTAATGAGTAGTCTTCGTGTTGTCCAGATCTACAGGTGTTGCAAAGAGTAAATCGGTCAACTAATAACTGCAGTCCCTCTCCTTGCTAATTGGTTCTCACAGCAAAAATCTGCAATAGATCTTTCTGTCCTTGAGAAAAACAAGAGTAGTAGTGTGTCCACACATGCTGCTTCTACAGTATTTGCTTTCTTCCAGTTAAAACTGATGGGGCAGAGCCTGATGCACCAGACTTTCATTCCTAGTAAAACTATGTGCCTGTGGTTTTTCTGAGAAATATTTAAAAAAAAATTGATTCAAGTGTAAATATTAACAAAGATTGTGGTAAAGCTGTTCTTCATAAAATGGCAATACAACTATGATGGAAAAGAAGCTTTTTCTTTTCCCTTTCTCTTGCAGTCTGCCCAGCTCTAATGTTTTCTAATGCTTTCAGCATGGTTGTTGTGTTCCCCCCTGCTTCTTGCAATCTCCTCATTTCTTTTCTCAAGTTGTATCAACTATAACAGACACTGAGAGAGGGAGCAGAAGTTGCAGTTTGGCAGGTCAGTTTGTGAAAACAATTAGTGCTTTAAACACTGGGACTAGTCAGATCATTTGTTTACAAGAACTTGCCGTTCTGCTATTTAAAGGTAACATCAAGTTTTCCTGTTTTCACCCTAAATGGCAGCAGGGCTTAATGTCGACTACAGTGCTCACAGGGATGTTTGATCCTGTTTTCTTACAATGTGGATTTCATGCTGTGGCTGCCAGTTTCTTATGACTGATAACTGAGTTCACCAAGCACCTTTCCTAGCACGTTTTGCAGAAACAAGTCATTTTCTGTGAGATATTCTGGTTGTGATGACCATTTTTTCATCTATATAATCTGTTTGGGATACTGGTTATAGTCTTTTCTTGAGGGTTTTTTCTTCAATAAACGTTTTTATATAGCATAGAGTTTCTCTGTAGTATTGTGTGATAAGGTTATTTGGAAATTTACAGCTTTCACCTCGAGTAATGATTAAAAGTTATCAGGGTCTTTCTTAAGTAAGTTTGGCTTAAAGCGACAATATTTTGCTGAGATTTCCCTTGGTAAATAAATGGTGCACACCTGTGTCCTAAAGGTGCAAGGTACCTTTACAGATGGTGACTAGAGCAACTTTATTGGGAATTTGTGAAAATAAGCTGCTTTTAACTTTGATATGTGCATAATATCCAAGCCTTTGGGGGCGTGCTGTGGAAATGTAGAAGACAGAATACTTGTTGAGGGCAAGCTCCATTCTTTGGGAAGGATTGTTTCCACAGACCTTTGAAAAGACTGTGTAGACTTTGAGTTTACTGGGCTGTTTCCTCCTTCCCTGAAAAATTGAATGAGGGGAAATTATGTTGCAGCAATACTTTTATTTTTCCTGGTTTTTTACCTCTCAGTATAACTTCGGAATCTGTCATCAGAGATGCATGTATGCTTGGTGTAACCCTGGTGTCCAAATGAAATGGATCTGTGCGAAGGGATAGAATGGGGTCTCAGTGCTGGTGCAATCTGAAATCCTGTAAAAATCCTGTTTGTGATTCCTGGTTGCTTCTGTAAGGTCACAGTTTTGAGTTTCACTTGTGGGGGTTAATGTGAGAGGTTTTTGGTGCCCTTCAGGTCTAGTATTTTAATATATGATGAAATCTGCCTATAGACATAATATTGAGACGACAGAACTACATCATGATGTAATCGCATCAAATTGGTGTAATGTACTCTTAGTATGTATCTGTTGGGCAGTTCCCTCTTGGTTTTGGACCTAAGGTTGGTGCATCTACACGGCAATGCCTGGTGCAGGCTTACCAGGCTGGGTCAGCCTAGGCTTGGGAAACTTGGAGAAATTTCAGGTGTGCTGAAAAAACCTGTGTCGATAATTTGGGGTGGGCTGGTCATTATTTTTGAGTGTGCTGCACTGGAACAGAGTATCACATGGTGTGGTATTAGAAACGTCTGATCTTGGACTCCTTTTGAGAGGACAGATAGTGGTATGGATGATAAGTGTGCTGTATTCGGTGTCTGACTACGGTTTCTAATTCTGCTTGACATGAGCTATGAAACTTCTGTTATCACAGAATCACAGAATGGTTTGGGTTGGAAGGGACCTTTAAAGGTCATCTAGTCCAACCCCCCTGCCACGGGCAGGAACAGCTTTCATTAGATCAGGTTGCTCAGAGCCCCGTCCAACCTGACCTTGAACACTTCCAATGACAGGGCATCCACAGCTTCTCTGGGCAACCTGTTTGAGTGTCTCCCCACCCTATTTGTAAAGAATTTTCTCCTTATGTCCAATCTAAATCTACCTTCTTTTAGTTTAAAACCATTGCGCCTTGTTCAGTCACTACAGGCCCTGGGAAAAAGTCTCTCTCCATCGTTCCTATAGGCCCACTTTAAGTACTGAAAGGCTGCAATAAGGTGGAGCCTTCTCTTCTCCAGGCTGAACACCACCACCTCTCAGCCTTTCCTCGTAGCAGAGCTGCTCCAGCCCTCGGATCATTTTGGTGGCCCTCCTCTGGACCCGCTCCAACATGTCCATGTCCTTCTTGTGCTGAGGGCCCCAGAGCTGGGCGCAGGGCTCCAGGTGAGGTCTCACCAGAGCAGAGTAGAGGGGCAGAACCCCCTCCCTCGACCTGCTGGCCATGCTTCTTGTGATGCAGCGCAGAATAAAGATCACTTGTCTTACAGATTAGTGAAAGGTAGTTGCCTGTATACGTAGCTGTCGGTAACGGCCAGCTGAAGTTACCGCGGCTGATGAAAATGAACCAGGAACACGTGTGCTCCGTAGATGCAGAGCTTTCATAAATAGGAAGGACCCTCACCAAGCTAATGTGAGGGCTTTGACCTCAGGATTTTTCAGCTGAAATTGATTTTTAAAATATGGTACAGTTGAGACTTCAGGGACATCAAAATGAGGGAGAGGGGGTTTAGACGCTTTGTGTGCATGAAACTGCCTGGGTTACTTCTCCCACTCACGTGGTCAGTGTTTGGGAGTTTAGAAAGCTTCAATCTACATGAGCCATTTCAGCAAAAGCAAAGAAGGCAAAGTCTGACTTTTTCTATAGCTGTAAGTTGTATTTTAAAAAATGTATCTTTAAGATTTTGGGCTTTAAGAGTGAATCAGTTTATTGGCACACTTGTATTGTCTTATAATTATCTGACTTACATTGTGAGGCCTCGCCTCGAGTGCTGCGTGCAGTTTTGGGCTCCACAATGTAAGAACGATATAAAAATATCGGAATGTGTCCAAAGGAGGGACACAAAGATGGTGAAAGAACTAGAGCACAAGACTTATTAGGAGCAGCTGAGGATGCTAGGTTTGTTCAGCTTGCAGAAGGGACCAAGGGGTGACCTCATGGCTGCCTACAGCTTCCTCATGAGGGGGAGCGGCGAGGGAGATGCTGGTCTCTTCTCTCTGGGCATAGGATGCGAGGGAATGGCTTGAAGCTGCGTCAAGGGAAGTTAAGGTTAGATATTAGGAAAAAGTTCTCCACTGAGAGGGTGGTCATGCATTGGAACAAGCTCCCCAGGGAAGTGGTCGTGGCCCTAAGCCAGCTGGTGTCCCTGAAGTGTTTGGACAATGCTCCGAGATAGATGGATTAACTTTTAGCTTGTCCTGTGTGGAGACTGAAGTTGGACTCGGTAATCCTCGTGGGTCCCTTCCAACTTGGGTTATTCTATGGCTCTGGGATTCTACTGTAATTACTCCTTTAAAAAAAACCCTAAAAGTGATCTGAAAATAAGAGAACAAAATATGTTGGAGGAAAGATAAAATGTGTAGCCTTTATCCAATGAGACTGTAAATCTAGAACAAGTCATGTGCAGGTGGAAATCTCTGTCAACATAGAGCTCTGCTGAGCTTTGCTCTCTTGATTCTGGGGATGTTCTCCAGCATCCCGCTTCTGTGTTACGGTTTCAGGTTCTCTTTTAGCCCTCCTTGACAGAACAGCTTTTGCAGAGAAATGCGCTGTAGAAATGTTTAACAACATTGGAAGCATTTTTTGGGAAGGCTGTATATAGATTTCAAGTGTCTCTTGGTATGTTGCTGGTAAGGCCTAGGAAGGGATGCTGGAAGCAACCTAAAAATACTCCAGTTTGTTTTAGAATTCATGTCTTGGAATAGATCCATGCTTCCTTTTTTCATCTTTCTGCAGCTGATACTTAATCTCACCCTGAGAGATCATTTGGACTCACCAATCATTCCACTTACCTTTTTTAAATATATATATATGTATATGTGTGTGTGTGTACACACAAATGTATGTATGTATAATGTATATAGAAAACTCTGGAATGTCAAGTGTCTTAATGACACTGTTCTGTAATGTGTCAGATTTAAAAAAAAAAAAAATTGTTCATTCCTCACTGGACAATTACATAAACAACGCAGAACAAGATAACTTCAGATAAAATACTGTTCTTCATTCATTTGGGGGGGACCAGGTGCACATGTGGCTGTAAGGTTTGCAGTTGACCCAGTGCGAATGAATGATTTGTGGCCCTCTGTCCACACGTGAAACCAGAGCGCTTTCCACTTGTGTGACTTTTGTGATGAGGTGCGCAGGAATTTCCTTGCAGGGGGAGGGAGCGTGGGCGTTCTGATATTTTTGTAGTTAATATTAAAATCTGTGGTTGTATTGAGAGGTGAAGGGTTTTTTTGGTGTGGGGAGAAGGTTTGGTATCTGAAGAGGGAGTGACAGAGGGATCCGAGATGTGGGTTGTTTTTTTTTTTATTATAGTAAAAATTTCATTTTTGTAGCTTCATCCTGAGCAATAGTTTCTTCATGTAGAGCATAGGATAATGATGTATAAATTTTAGTTAAAGACTAAAACTATCTCATCCAAAGCAAAAGCTCACTTCATTGTCTTAGTTCCACGTTTCTAAAGCGGTGCTTATGCTTATCACTCAGATAAGTATTAGTGAGTATTTTGCAGTTACAAAAAATGACATTAATAGAGGTACTCTTGAAAGGATACATACTAGAAAAACAAAGTAAGTCTTAGTATTCTGATATTCATTATGAAAATAAATTACATTGACACCGCTTTAAATGCTGCTTTTGAATCTTTATGTAATAGCTCAAGAGAAGGAATAACTTCATTGTGTTGGTTGTGGAAAACTGGCTGCCTACAAATTTTTATTAGGACAAGTCATATTTTTTTTGGAACATCATGTAAGAGTGTTTTCTTTGTAAGTAGTGCATGAAGTAGTGGAATGGATGAATTTGAATAATAATTGTTCTTCCACTTTTCTCAGCAGAAGCATTCAGTTACAGAGCTGTGCATTGAACTTTTTTTATGATACGCATATTTACCAGGGAGAGCTTGAAGAGATCTGCTAGGACGCCGAGTCTGTCCGCCTGCCAGGAGAGGGCTGTTCTCCACGCCATATGTTCTGACATGTTGTCAACTGTTTGTGTATGTTATGCAGCAGTTGCTAAACAGTTGGTACTGTTTTCCTTTAAGAATGTGCCACTAGGTTCAGGACTGCACTGCATACCCTATGAAAAATAGGAAAAAAAAAAAAATTCCCCCACCCCCTCCCAAATGTAAATTCAGCTTGTTCAGCAGCAGCCTGAAGCCCGGCATTGTTTGCTATCGGAAGTGTGAGCTAGAGGGACAGACATTCCCCCTGCTCAGCAGGAGCGCAGAGCTACGTTTTGCCCTTGTTGCATTATTAATGGCACAATGTTTTTATGTTGCAGATGGCTAAGAGCTAGCAAGGCATATTCAAGACCATGATGGCTCAGTTTCCCACAGCTATGAATGGTGAGTAGCTCGGGTCGGTTTGTTTAGGTAGGGGTGGGAGTGTTTGTCTTTTTTTTAAATTTTTTTATTTTTTTTAAATGCTGATTTTAGTACCTGCTGCAGCATTATGGTTAGTTTGCTGCAGATTGCTTCCTGTAGCCTAACTTGTACTGTAAGACTGGGAGAAATTCAGCAGAAGCATTACTGCAGTGTAATTTGGAGTACAGATACACCTGAAGCATCTAGTAATGTCAGATCATTTAAAGGGTTGAGGAATGTGTAACTTGTGGTGTGAATACTGTGTGACTTCAGGTGGGGAATATACTAAGTAATAGTCGATTAAACTTGCATACCTTTTCTGTTATGTAATTCAGCACAAAATGGATTTCATTATAATATATTATGCTACTTATTTTAAACCAAAATATTTGAATGTGTTAAGTGATTTGCTACATTGACAAAAATAATCACTGTTTCTCAAAAAAAAAAAAGTTGAGAATTTTCCTCTTGATTCTGTGCCCCATCTACTGTAGAAACTTTTGGATTTGTTTCTTAGTGATTTTGTTTCGAAGACGTGAGAGTTGAAACCTTAAAATTGTTTGCACGTGTATGTGTGTGTTGGAGCTCTTTATTTCTACAGCAAGCTTACTTGTGAAGACACAATTTGCAAATATCTGCTGAGAAATTTGATGTTTATGTTGTTGTTTACTGAGCTGGCCAAAATGAAGAGACAAGTATAGGAACAATGCTTTGCACTTCAGATATTCCAGATAGGGAGTATTTCTAATATAGAAAAAAAATAGAGAAATAGATATAAGAAAAAGTATTTCTTACTTATCTTTGAAGGTTATTGCAGGACTGGGAGGTCTTTAACTGACTTAGAAAATCATCACTGCTGAGATAAATTGGGTGAATAAGGGGAAGTAGTTTTTTGCAGAATAACATTCAGATTTCAAATTAAAGCTCTGTTTCACATGTTTCATGTGTGCATAAAACATTTTGTGAAAAAGTAATCGGTGTGATCAATACCTTTTTTTTTTTTAATACTGTCAGCTGCAGTTTGTTCCAGACTGTTTCACAGACTTAACAATAAAAGAGAAGTAAAAGGAATCAATATATTGTATATAAGAGGGAAAAACCTAAATACTAGATTTTTTCCCCATGTTCTTGTACATAATGAAAAAGCGGTTTTTTAATTGCCACATGCTTTTTGCTCCTCAATTTAAAATAAACAAAGAGAAGCTCTCTTCAGGGAGGATACAGATTTATGTTCTTGGCTGTCTCCTTGGTTGATTTATGCATAAATTATTTGGTGTCTCTTTGGTTTGGCTTTTTACTTCTCGGTTCTGTTGGAGGATTGCAAGGTGTATTGGCATCACTGAGCATGTACACGACTTGATCTCAGAAGTCTAGTTTGGGAGAGCAATCCTTTCCTTGATCTGTACTGTCCGCCACTCTCAAAAGGAACGGTGCCACAAGATGCAGCCTTTCCCCTTGCAGAATTTTACTGTGTTGAAAAACATAGTAAGAGGATGCGAGTAAGAGAGATACCAGGCAATAGCTAAATTATTGCTCCTCACAGGATATTTGAATGACTGGGTGTAGTTTTGCAGTCATATTTCTTATCAGAATTGATTAAATTTCAAATGAGTCAGGTGGGGAAAAAAAGAGTAGTTTTAATGTGATTTCTGGATAAATACTGAGCAACCTTTGCTGTTGAAATCGTTCTTCTCTAATTCGTGTTCCTGTTTCCTGCTACTTGCTACCACTGTTGTTTGTATTCAAAGTAGATCACCTGCATTTACCACTCATTGCTCAGGGTAAGCCTCTAATTATGTTGTTAGACCTTGGTAGTGACTTCAAGCATGGGATGAAGAATGAGATTATGTATGAGCCAACTAAACCATTAGGCATTGCTGCAGCCTGAGAGCACTGGCTGCCTGCCACACCTTCGTATTAGCAGAGCATTGACCCTTTCCTTTTGTATCCTACTAGGGGAAAATGGTGTTTTTCTTCTGGGGAAAAAAACCCTCTTATTCTTATCAAGGTACAACATACTTAGCTTTTAGTTCACTAGTAGTGCAACGCATGAAGTAGTTTCCGTTTCAGGAGTATTTTTGGCATTTGGTGTTACAGAAAAGTGAGTGGATAGCATGGCGCGAATGTGTGTACAACTGTGATTATATGACACAGGGCGACGATGAGTTTGAGAACTGCAGGGTTCAGATGACAAAGTGCAATACTCAGATAGTCTCAAACAAATAGTAGTAGAAGTTGCTACAACACTTTATTTACCAACCTAAGCAGAGAAGGGGAAGTCTGCGCAGGACCTCAAGGAGGAAGGGTAACCGAGTCGTGTGCTTGAGTTCCAGTTGAGAGACTCAACTTCATTGAGGGCACCTTGACCTGTTACTCGGAATATACCTCCACCAGAGCAGGCTCCCGAGACTGTCCAGCCTCAGCATGTGGCTGATGGCCAAACTGCGTGTTATACTGAGAACTGGCATGTTCTTTTCCAATTATGTGGCCACATGTAAACTTCAGCTTGTTGAGGTGTTGTGTGCTCTAGGGGCACGTGCTCTTGCTAGACTGCTTACCTTTCTTCTCTAAAGTCATGAAAGGACGCAGTGAACAGAAAGGAGTTCCCTTTGACTCTCCATTTCTGTCCAAGGTGACCTTTGTGGATGCCTTACTAACAGGCTGGAAATTCAAAGAGGAAAAGGAGTTCTTAAAGAGCACATGTTGATTTTTCTGGAACTCAGGGCAGACCTGCCAGTTCTTACAAATGTGTCTCCCATGCAAAATGTAAAGGTTGTGATGACATTTTCTATGAACAGGCAAGGCTGAGTAACATGTTTCTTCTTACGTAGAAAGGCTGCCAATTACAAAATATACATACAGCCCCAGATGGATAACAGACATTATCTCTGGAGACCAGTTCAATCAAAGAGCTACTCCAGGCATATCCATCTCCCCAGTACGCAAACAAGATCAAGGATTCCCTACTAAGGATTTCATTTTATCCTGTAACTGTCTGAATATTCATCATTATCTCTGTGAAAATGATAAAACAAACGCAGTTTCTGGTAGTTTATTCTCCCTACATACAGTTCTCTATCTGGTCAAAGCTTTCGTAGGAATTCATCCAAAGTCTTGCAGAAGGTTTTGGATGTGGCATTTAGTTACACTAAATAACAAGTATCTTCAACAGTTGCATTTCTAAAGAAGGAGTTAATGTACTAACCACAAACAACAGTTAAAAGCATAAAGGCTTTAATAGGTTAAAATGCACTTCCAGTTAATTCGTCTCTGTGATTGCTGTCTTTATCACAGAGCAGGAAGAAGTAGCCTTCACTGCTACTTTTTTACAGCTGGAGAGCAGTTGCAAGATGTTGCTGTTCTCCTAACTCCCCTTTTTCTGTAGGCTAAATTTTTTCAGGGTTTAATATCCATGCTGATACTGGATCTTGGTTTGGGGAGATTTAATCTTGACGGTCCAGGCGGAACAAGGAAAGCAGTATTTGCCGATCAGTATCTTTCACATTGTTTCCTTAAGTACCATTGGAATTTTTGGGCTGTGCTTTTCTTTTTGTTTATGTTTTTATTTGTCCTTCCTCTTCCATCCTACCACCTGTTTCCTTTTGATATACTTTTTTGTGGTCCAGCAGGAAAACACCTCTGATAAACTGAGGTGCAACAAGTAATATTCATAACTCATTTCACATGCTTCTCAACCTTTGTAAGTCAAACTGGATTTTATGCTGCTGTGAACAGAATTAAGTTTTGTGTCCCCGCACTGAGGTGTGTTGGAGACTAGGGTAGACATGAATGGATTGAGTGAGGTCCTGGTTCCACTGATGTCAAGGGTAACACACTCACTGATGCTAAGTTCTGCTGTATCTTCTCTATTAAAAAAAGTCTGTCTCAAGATCAGTGGTCTGAATTTTTTTGAATTAGGAGGAACCCTCGTCATCACAGTTCAACTAAAAACTAATTGAATGCAACCTGACTCTTAACCTTGTGTGCACTGTAGGTACGGAAACTGTAGACTTGGATATCAACAAGTATGGATAAAGATACTAAGCTGAATTAGACCTTGCAAAGAAAATATCAGAACTTGCTCTCCCATCTAAAAGAAGGAAAAAGAAAGAAATTCTAAGACAAGGACAAGTGTTTTCTATGTCCTTACTTATAAATTAATCCTTCCTTCCACTTTTCACTAACACAGTGGTATCAGTTGATACGGAGCAAAATTCATGTGCCTAAGTCAGAGGGGCATATATCTTCACCATCACACCCTGCAAATAATTAGATTTCCAGTTGTGTGTGCCATATTATATGTTTTCTTTAATCCTAACAAGTTAGAAATAGCGCTATAGGATTGCAGAATACAAAGTGTCTTATTCATATTTAATTATAAGGATGATATCATTTCACACGGAAGATACAAGAGGAAGTCTTGGAAGGAAGAAATAATTAGACATGGAGGTAAATGTTAAATGGAATAAATGGAACTAGGTTTTAACAGAGGAAGGTTACACCTTATGCCTTCTTCAGTAACTGAATTTTGTAGGCAAAGTGTAACAGATCCATGTTTGGACTTCATTAGAGAAATAACTGGCTAAAAGGGAGAGAAAATGGAAATTTTAAACTAGGATGTTGCAATAGTGATCTTCTTTATGGATTTTTATCTTGAGACCAGTCTTAGTTGTTACTATTTATGGCGACATCATCAGTAAAAAGCAAATGTATGCTGGTTAAATTGGTTGATGACAAAATTAGGAGTCATTTTCCAGCCAGAACTATAGAGTATGAACTGCATATTATTGGTTAAATTTCATCACATTTCTGTTGTGCTGTCTTCAAATAGCGTTTTAGTCATAACATTCTGGACTAGAAGAATTTTTGCTGAATGCTGGGAACTCAGCAGTTGGCCGTGACTAAGGAGGAGGACAACTGGACGAATTAGATGATCAAGTAATAATTATGTGATTTGAGGGAAGGGAAGTGCATCCTAAAATGTGGTGGGTGAAATAAGGAGTGCTGTGTGCTATTGCATAAGGCACTGGTGAGACATCTTGTGGGATATAGGGTAGAATTTGGGTTATCTGCTTAGGAAGGGAAAAACCCCAGGAAGTGTAATAGATGCAGAGTTAGGCTTCAGTGTTATCCAGGAGAAATTAAGTGTTGAGACAGACTAGAGAGATCAGCTTTGTTACCCTACCAAAATAAAAGCTTACTGGTTTTTTATTTAATTGTATTTACTTTACAGTAAATAAATTTGCTCTTTATTTTTCCTTGGTAGGAAGATAAACATTAAGGAGGAAAAATAACTTTTTTTTAAGTACAATGTTAGCACAAGGTTAAATAGAGATGAATCGGCTGCTGGTGCAGTTGGTGCAGAAATGGGAATGGTTCTGCCAGCAGTGACGTTCTGGACCATGGTCAAGGAAAAAGCCTTAAGGCAGAGCTTGCATTTTAGGAAGGAATTAATGTATTAGAGTTTCTTGGAGTAGCAGCAGTCTGGACATGGTGGCCTTGGAAGTTCCTTCCAATCCTATGCTCCTAAAATTCAAAGAATTAACTAAATAAAAAAATTGGATAATAACCTGGTGAAGATGAGTGTTAGATCTTCATCCATTAACTTACTTTAAGGCCATAGCTGCTTTGTCTTGCTAAGATTTTTACTTTGTTGGTATCGTGTTAGCTTTTATAAGGTAAGGTTACACTGAGTGGTGAACCCAGGATGGTTTTTATCTGGAATAATAATACTATAATGCAAGCTGGTTTATTCATTTTGGAAGTCAGTGAGACTTCCTGATGTTTTTTCTTCAAAGCAAAGCATATAAAAACCTAAACAAAAAACCAAAAGAAGATCTACAAATACTTCCCCAAAATGGAGCCAGAGGACTGAAGGCGTAGCTGAAGGGACTCAGAAACATAAATCTATCCCATGGCTGAGCTTCAAAGGGCTTTGACTTAAAATTTGGATTTCCTTGAAGGTTTAGCTCCAAAAGTTTGGGAAGTGTACTACTCTGATAAACCACTTTGTGTGGTTGTTGCAATTTAGGGTTGATGGGCATTGTGTGACCAGCTTAACATCCACTAAATTCCATGTTGTCTGTGATCATCATGGCCACTTTGAAGAGGCCATGGATGATATTAATTGTTATTGGCAGAATGAGTTCAGGTTTAGCCCACTAATTATAATGGCAAGAATAAACACGTTTTTAGACATTGTGGTCTGTCAAATGTATTTATATAATGCTGTGTTACTTTATTTAGGGTTCGTGTATGTTCAGGCTTTTCAATATACTGCATGAGTTCTTTAGGACATCTGTTGTTTTTCTTACAATGGAACAGTAACCTTAAATCATAACTGAGGTAGCTAGAAGGAAAGCTGAAAGAGTATCAGTGTTCCTGGGACTGACATTCTTATCGGGTACCTTCAGAGAAGATATTTTAATAACTTAAAAATATTTGTGGTTTAGTTGGATGTGAAATTCTGTGGGTGGGAGTCTCAAGAACAGGTAAGATTAACTGAGTATCGAGAGCTGTTTTAGTGCTGTTTATTGAAGTAATTTATTTAAAAGTTTTATATATATATTTTAATAATACTTTGTATATTTTGAAGCATGTGCCAACATTTTCCCCTGCATTTCTTCTTATAACCATAATTTTGTGTTTAACTGTGATCTCTGCAGTACAGTTTTTGTTTCTTTAGGAAATATGTATTTCCTGAAAGTCATGGTTTCACTGTTGAAGGACTCTGCACTTGTTACAGTGTGTGTTGATGCTTGTGTAACAGTATGGAAAAGAGTACACTTGTATTTTCTTAAGAGCTACAGGTAAAATTTGCTATGCAACAAATGATAGTGCTTTCATAACACTGTATTTCGCAACAAATCTTCAAGCTTGGGGGAAATAAAATACAGGTGCGGGTTAATGTGTAAACTCTTTCTGATAGAGATGATGTGGGTTGGAAGGCCAGCAGAATTACTCTTCTTATTTCTCACGTTCTCTATATTCAGACTGAATTAAGAAATACATGGACAGTGCTTTTTAACCTAACCTGAAGATAACTCAACATCCACTAGGCTCACCTTTCTGGAAATTATCCACTTTGCTGTTGCCAGGATCTGTTACACTTGAGGCTCTGGAAAAACCTAGAATTATACACGGAGTAATGATACCTGTGAAAAAGATGGCCAAAGAGAGAACATGGCTCCTGTGTTAGGGGAGACTAAATGGATTAGAGCTGTTTAGTTTAGAGACAGCTGAGTTGAGGATATAATAGGAATCTGTAAAGCCATAATAGTATAGAAAAGGCTAACAAGGGAAAGAATAGTCACTGTTTTTTCATACCTGAAAAGGAAAGGAATACTTAGTGAAATTATGGAGCTTAAGGCAGGCAGAAGAAAATGGGTCTGTTGGTTGGTTGGTTTGTGTCACATAATGAACAACTCAGTTTTGGACTCAGTGTCTCAAGATGCTTTAGAAAAAAAAGTTCCAAGTACATTGAATCAAAACTTGGGGAGGAAAGATCTATGCCATGGCTATTCAGTACTTTTTTTTTTTTTTTGGTGCTTTTTTAGCTCAAGAAGTCTGCCAAATTGCTGATTTCTGACAGCTGAGAAACTGTAATACCCAGGGAAGAACTCTGTTCCTAATTCTATTCCCTAAGGGGTCCTATGAGCCACTGTGGAGGCAGGATAAGGAACTATGGTATAAACTGATACCAAAGGTCTTATGAACATAAATTAGATAATTTTAATCTATTATATTTAAAATCAAACTCACTAGTGTTCTGGGAAAATAATATTGTATATGTACTGGATATAGTTGGCAGGTTCTGCTAACTAGTAATTTAACATTGTAAGGAGTATTATTTAAGCAAACCCTTTTATTCTTGCTTTTGTTACCTTTGTGTTTTCTTCCAGCTTTCCCTACATGTTTTCTTTCTGTCAGGACTAGAAATTATAAAAAGGAGGGTAACAAGAATGATCAAAGATACAGAACAGCTTCCATATGACGAATAATTACATTGACTGGGATATTTCAGCTTGGAAAAGAAACGGTGGGGATGGCAGATACAGTAGATGTCACCTTCTCAAGGTCATTCATCGTTTTGTAGGCAAGGGAATGGTAATTATTCTCTGATAACACAAGAATTAATCACTATCAAATGAAAATACCATTGGCAGATATCAAACAAACAAAGCACTTGCACAGTGTCAAATACACAGTGAAAGCTGTGGGAAGCTGTAGATGCCAAAAGGTTACTTGGATTTCTTAAGTGATTAGAGATAGGTGGATTTTTGTTCCATTAATGAGGTACCACCTCTGGTTCAGGAGCTACACTGGGGTCTGAGAAGACATCCTGGGGAAGTACCACCACGTGCTTGCTTCAGCCTGTCACTCTGGGCCAGCAGCTTAGGTAGGCAAATATTCGGTCTGAGCTGGCAGGGTCGGTACTGTGTTTTGTTTCTTAAATTATCTCCTAATTTAATTTTATTCCACAGATCATTTGGGAAATGCCTCTTCACTTTCCTTCTCTCCCACCCTTCCTGTGTAATTTTTTTTTTTTTTTTAAATTTGGTGGTTCTTCTCTTTTCCTCTGTACTTTCAAGTCTGTATCCCAATTCTCTGTTGTAAATATGCTATATTTACATCAGCCTTCCTCCTGGTCCCAGACTTCCTCCTCAAGTCTGAGAACCCGGAAATGTCGTTTTTACTCTAATGGCCAGATAATGACGAGAACCACAAAAATTACTGTGAATGATCTAATATTCCTTGAACAGAATTCTGCTCTGATTTTATGTCAACGTATATTTTTGTAGGAGAATCATTTCCTTTACTCCACCTAATTTCAAGGTTCATTTTGCATCCTCTTGACTGTTATTTTTACTGCCTGCATTTCTCCTGGTGCAGAAAGATTTACTAGCTGCTGCAGATGGAAACTCACCTGAATCTTATTAGTTTTGCTGCATTCCACAGAGATTTGCTAGACAATAATTAAACAAATTGTCCTTTTGTAAATTTTTAATGAAGTTGTATGTTTTTTTGGTGAATGCTGATGAGCAGCAGCAGTGTAAAATACCCGTTTTCAGAATTAGAAGTTTAGTCTAAGCTCTGGTGGGCTTTTTCCTCAGACATGGTGACTAAAAACTTTTCTTTTCCTCATTGAAGACTTTGATGCTCTGCAGGTTGACAGGAGTTTACTCAAAAAAGCTTCTGACTTGTCCTAAACTGAAAGGTAAGCATATCTTCCATCTTCTGTGTCATGTTGGGAACGAAGGCTGTGGAGTCCATCAGCTGGAAGTATGCTTACCTTAACAACAAATGGAGGCAGGTCTTGAAGCTGGTCGGGGAGAATTTGGCAAAGTACGCTTATTTTATGCTTTGATAATATTGCTTACTTTGAACTTTTCATACCTTCCACTGGAAAGATTCTTGTTGGTGTGACATTTTTCTTATCTCTTTTTTCCATCTCTAAAACATTTTAGGTTACACTTTTTGATGAGAAATAGAAAACTTGTTTCATTAAAACTTCAGAAAATACTATTGAATGAGTTGTCACAAATTCTACAGAAAACTAGTGTAAAAGGTAGCATGCTAATGTGCAGTTGAGAGTACCGTCATGTTTCTATACATTTCCTAATGTAGTTTTTACATTAGTAGAGCTCTAACAAAACCTTAAAAAAAGATCTTTTTGTTTACACATCTTCAAGTAAAAGTGCTGTAATTTGCTATGTCTGTGTTTTGTTTATTTTTTATATATATATGTTTTGCTTGCTTCGTGTGTTGCTCTTATGTTTCAGCTTGGCAATAATTTAATTAAAAAGGAGCTTCTGAAAATGGATAGTCATAGTGAGCTAAATGATTCTGTGATTTTTATAAAGTATAGAAATACTATCCTGTTATGAACTGATCGTTTCAGTGCTTTGGAATCATCAAGTTGCGCTGTAAAATTTGGAAAGCAAGCGGATCTTTACTGTTAGCATGGACTAGACTGTTATGCGTCTCTAAATTGATTTAGGGATTATACTCATTCTAAAAGCAAGGTTCATGTTGCTAAATTGAGATCATTGCATGGCACAGAAATTTTAATGTTCTTCCTTTACAGATAGATTTTGTGTATCAAGAGTGGGGGGATGCCAATGACTACATCATCAGGCAAAATACTGCATCACAGGGAGTTCTGCTCCTGTTTTGTAGGAGCAGGTTGTTAGTTTAAACGAGCCAAATATTTGATTTTAGTGAACTGCTGAACCTAAGGATTCCAAATACACCAAAATATCTAGAAATCCTGTATGTAATGTAGAGTATGAGTTGTACCCTAAAATACAAAGCTGCTGCTTTGTCCACGTTTCTGCAAGCATGCTCTTCAGTTAAGCAAGCATTTCTTGGCCAAATGTGTGTAGCTCTGCATTTGCCTGATGCTATTTAGCAGCCTGTCTGCAGGTAACAGTTATTTTTGGATAGCACATCAGAGACACTTGAAAATCTTTAAAAATTATCTTGGCTTCAGTGGGCACAATTCTTGTAATTTTAGTGAAAATACAAAATTGAAGGAGAAACATGTTTCCCTCTTTAACGTGCTTTAGCTACAGGTGTTTGCTTTTAACTGTATATACATTAGAGAAGCTGCTGAAGTTGTTGTTAAGCGTAGACACACCTTTTTCCTCTGACAGTTGCCGCAGTGTTGCTTAATAACGCTGAGAGCCTCCATGAGGCATTTCTGGTAGGACAAGTAGTAGTGGGATTAATGTGTGTGTTGTGAAAGGAGGTTGCATGTGGCTCCTGCCATGGCCTGAGAACATGGGAGCTGGAAATAGGAGGTATGTTCCTCAAGGAAGAGCAGGTGGTACTTTGGGATGGACCCACAGCCACCACAGCAGTAGTTTGTAACACATTTGCACACCTAAGTAAGTGCTTATTATCGGGCAGCATTTTCTCCTGCATTTGATACAAAGAATCAACAACAAAGGAGGGAAGCAAATATTGAAAATAGCAATAACACTGATAAGGAGTCTGGAAATTCAGACTAATGGTAAAATGTTCTGTATATTTTCAGACTCCTGGAGTATTTACTCACCACTGAGGAAGAATTAGAAATGTGATTCAGCGTCTCAGTTGAGAGCATTAAATCTGACCTGTAATAAATAATTCTGTGGTAAACTTATCTACAAACACAGACAGAAGAAGACTGGAATGATTAGATTTATCCCAATATGTCTTACACTAAACAACTCTCTTGAGGCTCCTAATGGGAGACAGTACCGCGACTGCTGGTTGCATTACGGAAAACCCCTTGTTGTGCAGCTTGAGGCATGCTGCTGCGTGTCTGTGTTGAAATTTCCCTGTCTTTAAACACGGGGATAAATATTTATTTAGGGTCATTATGAAGCTTAATGCGAGTTTTTTGGATGGTGAAAAAGGTGGTGGTATAATCAGTCATCCTCGTGACTTATGTGTACAAGGAATGCTCTTTCAATTTAGGTTTATTATCTCTGTGGAGTTAATTAACTTTGTAGGAGCATAGTTTTTATTAGAGAATAACAAGCAACGCCTATCGGTGAAAAACAAACACAGTTCTTTGGAGAATGTGAGAAATGTCTTATGATTGTCCACAAGTGAAAAGTTGCCTGTGTCGTTTTCACTAGTAGTACTGCTCTGGGTACAACTATCTTTTGCCTACGGGTAGTACTAACCGGTGGCAGAGGTCTTACAGCACATTTTCAAGTCTATTTAATTTTTTTCTAGGACTGCGCTTTCTGTTCTCCCTTCTTTTTCAATTGCAGCGTACCGTTTTTAGGAAAGAACTGTGTTTGTTTCTGATGTTGGCAGCCCATCAAAGCAAGTCCTTTATTTTCTTCAGAAGATTATCTGGCTGATGCAGGATTGTAAAGGCATTTCTGGAGCTGTCCTACCAAATGCTGTGATCCTGCCATAAACAGACCCTCGTGCTCTCTTGTAGAAACATGTCTTTTATTTAAAATTAGCTTAAAGGAACAGAAAATGTTGTTTAATCCCCAGCATAGTCACTTCTTTCCAACACTAAAAAAATCGTGAGTGCAACCACATTGATTTACATATTAACACCTGTTACATGAAGGGGAGGTCAGTATGTATTTTGTCATCTTTAGAGAAGTCTTGAAGGTACATTGAATTAATGATGTGTAGCACCGGGTTGTTTGTGTGGGTCTTTGTCGTTCTGTTGTGGACTTTCTACGTGGGTAGAATCCACACGTGCCTTTGGACTCTTGAATGTGTTGTAGAGGTGTGGAGTGGGCAAGTAAAGGAGCTTTCTCTGTTGCTTTCCCCCAAGCTTTCTGATCTGGTATAAGGCATCAGCTGAGACACTTCTGGACCTTGAGCCCAGATTTCCCATCTTGGATCTTGAGAACACTTGCCAGTCCTGATGTTTGTCCACAGTCTTTGCAAGTACCAGCCTTCTCTAGAGTAGAAAGATAGTTTGACGTCTGTCTTCCAAAAGTGTTACTAATAGAGAAATGTGGTTTTATTCATAAACAGGAAAATCAAGTGAAGGCAATAGTTACTCTGTTGTAGGGAGAATCTTTGTGGGGAAAATCTCCAAGTTCAGCATTTCTTGAGTTTTGATTCCTAAAAATGCAGCGTAGACAAATATAGCGTTAGCTTCATCTAGGTGGGTCTTGCTTCATGTAGGAAGTTGTGAGATTGCCAGGTAACCTCTTTTGAAGAATAATGATTTAATGAGATACCTTCTTGTCAGAGAGATTGTATGTTTTTCCACTCCAAAATTATACCATCTACAGTTGGGAAAAAATTGCTTGTCTCCTGAAAATTTCCAGGAAACTTAAGCTAAGTCGGAAAAGTAGAAATGCACCGTTCATTGGCTGCAGCAAAGCCTGTCATGAGAGCATGTAGTGGCAACTGTATTTTGATTCCTGATGCTAAACTGATTTTTAAAATATTGTAGTTTACTACAAGCACTGCTACTTGGTGCCAGCTCAGAATCTCTGGAGTGCCAAAGGATCACTACTGCTCCAGCAAGGAGATGCGTGCCTCTTGCCCCATCCTGCGATCAGAGAGGTGTCTGCGAAGAGAAAATGCCTGCAGTTTGGTTTAGTGATTCGTGTATGACTTGCCATAAGTAAGGAATGGGGCTGTGAGGAAGGAATAAGAACAGCGATGTCTCTGGGCAAAATTTATTGTTCTCTTTGGCTGGATCTGGATTATGGGCAAGACATTTCTCAGCCCTGGGATTGAAGGCGTGCTAGTGCAAAAAAATGTGGAGCTAAGCCAGGTAAGTTTAGATGACATGTCTTGGATGTCACATGTTTCTGTTTGACTCTTCCTGCAGCTTTGTCCTTCCAAGAAGAGTAGTTGTCTTCCATTTGTCACAGTTCGAGGTGCCCAAAACTTGGTTGTTTGTAAACCAGGCAGTGTAATTTTTCTCAGCAGTGATGCTGAGTGGCCAGTTTTACCACTGGTGGTAGCTTTGGGAGACAGCCACAACATTCGTGAGGATTGTAGCATGTTTTGATGGTGATTGCACAGGAGAACTGGGTTTCAAACTAATTTTGTCTGTGGTAAGTCTTTATTGTGATGGTCTCAGTTGTGCTATAAGTAAACATGGCAATTACTTTGAAGAATGGTTTCGTGATGCGCTTTGTGGAATTGCCAAGACCTTGTGATCCCCGTTGTTCAAAGTGTTAATTTCAGATAGACCGATGTGGTATTTTTGCTCTGTATTTTCAGGAATCTTAATTTTGATGACACTTTCTGTACATAGATTTTTCTTTTCTTAAATGGTAACATCAAAAGAGTCGTGAGCACCTGGTTAAGCTAAAAATAAGCGCTCGCAATGCTTTCACCTTCCCTCTTATGCTATGCTCTTAATTTTGTTTCTGTTGCATATTGGGGTAGGAGTTGGAAAAAACAGTGAATCTTTTAAATAAGAAGTGTTGGGTGGGGCTTGAATGCCCACACTGTGGATCCCTACCATAAGTGTTGGGTGGTTTTTAATTTTTTTTTCTTTTTTAAACATTTTCATTGTCCAGTGGTTATTAACCTGTATTCATAAAACAATGACCTGTTCTAGTTTAGGCTAAAAATGGCAGGAACTCGCTCTTAAATGACTTTAGGTTAAAGCTTAGTTTTCTGGGACTTTGTTCAGTTATAGACAAGCACCAAAAATCACACTGTCAAGACTGGGAGAGCTGTACTCGCTTGGATTTATGCTGTTTTCTAGATCCTAATTCCTGCTAAAAAAATCCCCATTACTTTCAAGGCTTAGCTTGTAAGGAATCACGGCTTTGCAAGGACTTTGGGTAATGCCTTGCTTTCGCCTCCCACCACTTACCTCATTTCTGGTTGGAATTCAGTACATATTTTCATTCAACCCTCTAAATTAAAAGGTGCTGTGATACCTCCTTTTAAACATCTTAAATTTCAAGGTATTATTAAATGTTGATAGGTCTTAAGAGAGATGTGGCTGAAATTATCTGAACTGAGTGTGTTTTCTTTTAATTTACATTTATACAGTGTGTACATTTTTATATATTTACTTTCAAAGAAAACAGTCAAATTACGTGGGAGGAGGCCAGCCTTTGGTTTTAAGGTCTATTACATTATTTTCTTCCATATGTATAAAAAAAACTCAGTAGACAAGAGTGTATCTTTATGGAATTAGTCATCAAAAACGATTTTCAGTCTCTGTTCTCGGGGACAGGGAAAATCTGAAAGTCTTCATACCTTTGAAATGAAATTATTAGCAGGTTGGCCTTTTCAGGAGATATATTCAGTTTCCTGAAACACTCACATGATGTAATTTTGATAACACATGTGTTCATAGTTAGCATTTTGTGACAGTAGCTGCTTGCACTGGCTCGCAGGGACTGCTAGAAGCACTTGTTGCTATAATAATGTTGGTTTCAGAGATTTTTTTTTTAAATTAAATTTGTACTTGCAAGAAACGTGTCATGGAGATGGTTGCTGAAGAAATGCTTTTTTGTGTTTAATTTGGGAACAAATAAACTATGCTAACAGCATGATTTTAACAGTAGAGTGTGCATCTAGAGGCCTCTTGTTATGGCTGCACTGATTTTGGGGGGGGGGGGGGGGGGGTTTGCCTAGCCTAGCATCAGTAGTGTGAAGTGCACAGTCATAAGAGTCAGCCAGCTGGAGCTGGGGTGCGATGAGCACCCCATGTGCCCCCCACGCTCTGGCTTTGGGAGAGCTCTGTGATGACCACGAGGTCGTGGGGCAATGGCAGCACTCCTGCGCTCAGCACCTCTGCGTGTCAGAGAAAAGCAATCGCAGTCCTCTGAGCAAAAGTGCACAAAATATTTAGTGTGCAAAAACCAGCAAGCTTCTTGAGGCGTGTTAATGAAGTAAAAAATGACAATGAAGGGTGAATGCTGACCTTGAAACGCTGCTTGAGTGAGATGTTAATGTTAATTGAATGAGAAGCTAATCTTAATCGTCGTATAGCTACAGGTGTGAATCTGGTGATTTGTTCAGCTGTAAAATTTTAACACATTTGAGACAGTGCCGTGTAGAACTTCGAATTTCATAGCTTGAGAGGAAACAGCATTTACCAGATTTTGTTCTGAGGGGTGTTTTGCTGTATGTCGTGGTTTAGCCCCAGTTGGCAACCAAGCACCACGCAGCTGCTCGCTGACCCTCCCATCCTGGTGGGATAGGGGGGAGAATCAGAGGGGCCAAAGTAAGAAAACTCATGGATTGAGATAAGAACAGTTTAATCATTGAAATTATAATAATCATTTAAAAAAAGTAATGAAAAGGAGAACAACAAGAGAGAGAAACAAAACCCAGGAAAAACAAGTGATGCAACCGCTCACCACCCATGGACTGACGCCCAGCCCGTCCCCGAGCAGCGATCGCTGCCCCCGGCCAACCCCCCCCAGTTTCTATACTGCCCATGACGCCATATGGTATGGAATAGCCCTTTGGGCAGGTTGGGTCACCTGTCCTGGCTCTGCCCCCTCCCAGCTTCCTGTGCACCTGGCAGAGCTTGGGAAGCTGAAAAAATGCTTGACTAGTGTAAGCACTACCTAGCAACAGCTAAAAGATCAGTGTGTTATCAGCGTTACTGTCATACTAGATACAAAACACAACAGTATGCCAGCTACTAGGAAGAAAATTAATTCTATCCCAGGTGAAACCAGGACACTGAAATATATTAGAAGAGTTTCAAGATGGATTGCCATATTCTTGCTTACTTTGTGACATATAAATAGGAAATTGTGCATTTGAGAACATATTTAAACAGAAGTTCCCTTACAGTGTAAATTGGATTCTTTACAAAAGCTATGGGGGTGCCAGAAACTCCAGTCAAGGTATTTTTACTGTGTTTCTAGCACTTTGCAGCCACTGACCATGTGAATATATTGTGATGGTCTTAATCCTTCTGTCTCTGATTATAAAAGCTGAGGAGTGTTGCAGCTACCTGCTTCTAAAGATGATCAAAATGTGGTATTTCATGTAACAAAAATGTGTTGTTGCTAATATTTTATTTTCCATATATGAAAAAACTGGTCAAGTTTTCTGAAGTTGTTGCTGACAGCTTTAGGAGCACTTCTTCATCTTGTCAAGATCATTTCTATAAGCATTAACCACATTATGCACTTTCCATTTGTATATTAAAAGTAACATTTTAAAAAGATTTGAGTGCCGCTCTAATTTTTGCCATTGGGCATAAGTTGTCCTCTTTTGTGTATTATTCCAATACTTGTACTGCCCATCAACTTTTAAGCATCTGGTTTAGATTTATTTAAATTTATTATCGGTATCTAGTCTAGATTTATTTAGACTCCTTTAATTAGAAGAGAGAAATAAGGGGGTTCTTGACGTGCAGTTTTGCATGCAGCCTGCAAGAGGACCCTTTCATTGAGGCCACACTTAAAAAAAAACACAAAAAAAACCCCAAACAAAAAAAAAAAACCAAACCCACCAGTAGATCCTGAAGAGAGGGAAGCAAAACTCCAAATTCAGGTGCTTAGAGGTTGTATCCTAATGCCTTTCCAAGTTTTTTGTCATTCATATCCCCAGTTGGTTTTTTTAGCTATTTATATTTCCCTATTAAGCAGCAGGGGTAAAGAATTCAGTTTGTAAATACAAAAGGAGAACGATGGTCTTAACAGGACCTCCTTAAGAGGAGACATTAGGTCTTTTTGGAAAATGTGTTTGTATGTATGGATAAACACAGACAAGAGGTGATTAACATCCCTAATACGTGCATATTAGCATGTATGTCAGCTTGCAGTCTGCTGGCTTGGTTATTACTTTGGAAAAACAGTGAAAAGAGGTGCTCAAATTCTGTAGGCTCAAGGCTTTGAAATGAGGTTTATATAGGAAAAGAGGAAGCATTTTATAGTAACTTTCTTTCAAAGCCCTGTTGTTTTTAAAGCAATTGTTAATATCTTATTAGAAGGATTGTTTATTCCCTTGACTGTCTTTTAGTGAGCAATGCAAATACTTGAACAACAGATTAACAGTTCTTTGGAAGTGGCAATGCTGAGTAGAATGTGTCTTCAAAGGTGCTTTTAACCTTTTAATGCTGTTTTGGGGGTTTCTGTTCAGAATTTCTGCCAATTCTTGCATTCATTGATTTGAAAAATTGTATTTTTGTCAAGAGCTTCCCGACTAAAACTTCCTCCTACTTAAAAACCAAAACCAAACCAAATTATTTCTGGCAAACTGCTTTTCCCGCAAAGGACACACACCCTGACCTTTATACAGCAGGTTGGAGCATTTCTGAAAGTCACTCTGGTTCTGCCTGGTGTATCAGCATAGCTCTGTAAACATGATTAATCCCTGCAATTTCTCTTTGTTACTTCGAGGCTGTAATATTTTATACTTTTTTTTTTTTTTAAGCATTGAAAAATGGTAAATTGAAGTTGTATGCTGTTCAAAAAAACCCAAACAGCCAACCTAGAATGTTACTCCTGTGTCAGACAAAATAAACATATTTTTGTTAGCAGTCCCAGTTTTGTTTTTAGAGTATTGGCAAGACTAAGCATGAGTCTTTCTGGCAGCTGTAGGGTGTTAGCCCTCTGCATGAGAACTTCTAAGTGACATTGAATCCCTTTTGTTTACCAGTGAACCAGGGGAGTATGTGGTTCACACAGGGTATGGTGAGCAACGTGCATCCTGCCCAGGCTGCAAACAATTCAGCAGCGACAGGAAACTGCTTTGCACCAGCTCTGGAGGATGACAGAGCTTGTTCGAAAGCCGAGTGCAAGGCAGTCTAGCCGAGGAATTGTCTCAGCTAGCGCCTGCACATCTGGGAAGCAGGTTGGTGTTTCGTAAGGCCCTTGCCAAACTGGTAGGAGCTGGGTGTGTCTGGATCTAACTCTGTCTCTTGAGAAGCCAAGCTTCTCTTTTGCAAGTGACGTGCCTTATTTTTAAAAGTCTTCAATCTCTTTGGTTTGGTGGTTTTGTTGGTGTTTTGTTTTGTTTTTTTAGGAGGTCCAAACATATGGGCTATCACCTCTGAAGAGCGGGCCAAGCATGACAAGCAGTTTGATAGTCTCAAACCCACAGGAGGCTACATTACAGGTTGGTCTGAGATTCTGCATTACACATTAACTTCTGCGTACACATAAGTATCTTTGTAAAACAGTTTGAAAACTATATCCTATTTCTAGCCCTTTGTTGTGTGACTAATAACCCTGCTCTTTGGGCAAACATCCACGGGTTATTACTAAACTTACACAAGCTTTGGGCTAAAGTCTGGCACAAGAACTCTCTTTTATTAACCCTGTCGCTTCTGCGGCTAGTGGTTATGTGCTGTCATTCTGTCTAGTTTTGAAACCCAAAGCGTATCAGGCGAAATCTGTGCTTGGATGGGAGGCTGCCAAGGAGCACTTAGAGTGGCTATTGTGGCAAGTGACGCCAGAGACACCAGAAGTGTCTGAACACTGTTAGAGCATACTGTGCTGTTAGATATCTTTGTTTCGGGGAGGAGGCAGGGAGAGAGATGCTGACAGCTTGTCCTTGTTAATGACTGCTTGAGATTCATTAACCCTTGGGCCTTCAGCGAGTTCTGGATAGACTGATGGCGCTTCGCAATGGCCTGTCGTCAGTTCTGGTTGCATTCAGCTGCTGCTCCTCTGAAACAATTGGGTCATGGTTCCGCGAACCTCAGAATTTGAAGTTTTTAAATTTAAGAATCTGCTTGTGACATCAAGAAAAGGCTCGATTTCGCTGGCAAAGGCGACTTAATTTAAGAATGCTCTGTTCTTTGTGTGCGGGTGGGCGCTAAAGAACCAGCCCTGATCGCTCCTGCCCTCCTAACTATCTGCTAATGCCCTGTCTGGTGACTCCACTGCCCCTGCTTTTCCTCAGTTTGGCCCAAAAAAGACTGAGGGAAGAGTGGGAACATGCACATCTCCTGGCTAAGTGACAGGTAACTCCTGCTTTGGCCAAACAGCTCTGGGAGGTTGGTGTTTGCTTTACCACCAGCTGAAAAGTATGCAGTCCCAGGGACTCCCTGTAGGCCACATCTGGGCTCTTACCTGCACGTACATCTGCAGGCTTCATTATTTGTTTGGCAAGTGCTTGAAATGAGAGGCCGTGTATGAATATAAAGGAAGAAAGAGCTGAAAGAGTAATTTGAAGTCTTAGCTTTAAGCATCTGTAATTCACTCATAGGTAAGCATAAACACCTCTATCCGTGTTTTCTTACGAGTTTGTTTAACAGCGTGATCAGTACCAATTGATGTGGAACTTGGTGTGGAATTGCACAACAGTTTCCATTCCCTTCCTGAAATACTGAAGCAGTGGATGTTGTCTGATGGAACAGAGTATTATTTAGGACACGATTATTTTTCCAGTTTTTCTAGAGAGGCAGTACTGGCTAAAGTTAGATTGGATGAAGGAGAAGAAAAGAAATAGCATTCGTGTCCTTTCATGTAAAAGTAATTGGGTCAGGACTAAATTTTCAGTCATTTTTACTTCTTTAAATCTTGCATCTATTAAACTGTTGGCAGCTGTTGTTTTGTGACCTGTTAAAGCTTTTTATAGCTATTTGAAATCACTTCTCAGAGCCAAGATTCAGGATTACAGAATACATGGGTATCTGACAATCGCTGTCACCAGGGGAGGAGTTAGGCGGAACAAAACTGGAAAGCTTGATATCCAGCACTGTGGTTCCTTTTGGAAATCTGTCCCACGACAGAGTGCTGAGGTATTCTGAAAATCTATGTCTGTAGTGTAAAACTCTGTCTGTCTTTCTTGTTTATCATAGGTGATCAAGCACGTACCTTTTTTTTGCAATCAGGTCTACCAGCTTCAGTCCTTGCTGAAATATGGTAAGGTATTCTTTACTTTTTTTTGTTTTTATAAGATAGGAGATGCATAGCATTCAAATACTGTCTTTAGTATGTTGTGTTGTCTCAAAGAGGCTTTCAGCAGTCAAGGTAGGAGTGTTGTCTGAATGCTTGTTTTAATTTTATTAAATGTAGAGGAAGGATTGAGCCCATATGTGTACCAACACTTAATTAAAACACAGCATCTTTTAAAATCTTTCTTACGTTATTTCAAATTGGATCATATTGAACAGAGCCTCTATAAACTACAGTAAGTGCTTGAAACAAAAAGCAATGATAAATTGCAGGGCTTTTATAGAGGGAAGTGCCTGTCGGACTGCCACAAAGGTCATTGTTAAGCCTTGTCTTTATATTTCAAATAATAATACGGAAAAAGAGGAAAAAAATAACACTTTAAATAGCAATATGGAAAAAGAGATAAATAATGGGTTAATGAATTCCTGGAGATACCAAATTTAATGATGCTTGAAATACTAGTAACCACTAAAAATGGCAATAAGATTAAGTGTGGGAAAAATTATATGCTACTAAACTGGGAGTGGGAAATACACTGAAAGTAGAAGACAGGAAAAAAATCTAAAGCCACAGAGAATGCTAGTGGAAGGTCAGTTATAATACACTATAAGATACCAACCAATGCTGTAATACGGGAACTGGAAAAAGCGCTGTTCTTTGCAGCATATATGTGGTGGTTGCGACACTTGAAACAGACATTTTCTTCTTTGTAACTCCTCGGTCTTCACTAGAATATTCTGTTCGTTTTGGGGTGCTAGGTTGTTACCAAGATGTGCCTGTGCTAAAAGGCACACAGTGGAGGCTCTTAAGAAGAACTCACTTGTGAAAGAATATTAAAGAAACTAACTAAATGCAAATTTACTTTCTTCTTCAGACACTTAAAGTGCCTAGAAAAGAGTGGTAGGGAAATTTTTGCATAGGGCTTTGGAGTTTTATACTGAATAGTAACAGAGTGAAAGGGGAAATGTAACTTAGTATTAAGTCTGATATTCTCCACACACACCCCACACCCCCCCCAATTTTGTTTACGTTCCTGTGCCTGGTCCTCACATGTTTAAGTATTAATAAGGTTTCATGTTTTCTTTCTGACCAGAAATACTGTCTGTTTCTGTATGCACTGTTGCATATATTTTTCTGTTGTATTTAAGTTTATTTGGAAAAGTGTCAAAGGAAGGCAGTGTGGATATCAGGCTTAAAAGGCCCACTGTTTGTGAATTAATGCAGGTTTGATAGTGGCATATAGTGTCTTCAGCAGGTTTCTGCATCCTCCTCTTTCAGATTCTTGCATTAATTCCTTACATTACTGGACATTAATTTAAAATATTAGTCTGGCTAGTAGCATGGAAAGAAGCATAGAAGAGGCATATCTGTAGCAACAAGTGTATCCACTCAGCAGGAGACTGCTGCTTTTCTGAGTGTCTTCCTACTTTCTCAGGTGTTATTTAATATACAGCAACTTTAAAACTGAACTCTGCAGAAGACTACCAAGTGAATTATACTTAATACAGCTAGATGAACAGGCTGAAGCCCAGGAGGTCCAGGTTGACCTTCAATACCTGTAGGTTGGCAAACTAGAAAAATTAAGATCTGCAAACTTCAGAGGGTTTGAATGTTGTAAAAAAAATCTCCAGATGGTTGCAATAAGTTTGTTGTTTTCTTGTACAAAAGCAGTAAATAAATTTGATAGAAAAGCTTCTCATTAAGTGAAAAAGTTAGCTTTATGTTTCTTCATTGTGTTTTTTTTTCATTTAATTTTATTTTATTTTTAAGGACACTATCAGACCTGAACAAGGATGGAAAAATGGATCAACAGGAGTTCTCTATAGCCATGAAACTCATCAAGTTGAAATTGCAAGGACAGAACTTGCCTGCGGTTCTCCCACCTGTCATGAAACAAACCCCAGTATATTCGCCACTAATGTCAGCTCGCTTTGGTACTTATGAATATATAATTACTTAGTGTTCAGAGGTAAAAAAACACCGTTAATTGCAGCCAAATACAAGCATTAATCTGACCACGACAGTTGAGTGAATCAGTGAAAAAAACCCAAGGGTATTCTGATTTAGGAAATTTTGACATTTTTGATAATTTCATTGTTTGAAGACATTTAATAATAAAGAAAAACCTTCTATTGAATTTTGACATGAGGTGCAAGAAGACCATTCACGTTTGCCATCTGACTTGCAGGCTGTCATCTTGTACTGTGAAGGTCTTTTTTTGTCTCCCTCCTACTCATTCACCTATTTATACTCGGGTTTTTTAAAGTTAAACTTAGTAAAGGTCAAATTTTTGGTAGAACACTTATTTTAAATATTTTTTCAAAATCAGTCAGATTGTCTATTTTGGTTATATGATCATTTGAATATAATTATTTTAACTGGGTTTTTTTTCCTTTTCTGATGGTGTTTTGAGATTTAGTGCATGCGTGTTATTTTGCTATTTTGTAGAACAAAGTATACATAATGACTTCAGCTGGATTACAAAATTAGTGCATACTTCTATGCTGAAATTAAATGTATGCATATATTAATTACATACATGACTTAAAATACCTGCCCATCGGTAAATCTTGTGTGTTTGTATACAAGTGCATGCATTTATAGATAGCTGTGGTTGGCATACAATTACGTACTAACCTTCCATCATAGCATCTCCATACTGTTCTCTTCCACAAGATTCAGTCAGTAATCCAAGTGCCCGTATTTGCTTCAGGCAACTGCGTTAAAGAAACCACTTGCTAGGCATGGGTCCCTAAGTACGGACTTCTCACCTGTACAGATTCTTCTAAGGCTGATGCTTGGAAGAGACTTAGTGCAGAAACAATATCAGCTTTTCCCTCTAGAGGATTGTCACAACTTTTGAGTTGCATTGTAATTCTCTCTCAGGGACCAGGCATGGAAAGGTTTGTTGAAGAGCTACTTATAGCTGCAATTATAGAAAACTAGGTCTTACTCTTTTGTGAAATACTAGCTAAATCTACCTCGAGAATTAATTGCTTGTAAGGATTTTTTTTTTTTTTTTTAAAAAAAAAAAAAAAGCATGTTCTTCAGTATATTTCCTCTGTAAGCTGTCTTGTCTAAACTTTAGGGAAGAAGTAAATATTATACACAAGCATCTATTTTAGCTCATTGCATCTCTGGACGCAGGTTACTTTGTATAGTTTCTGCCTAGCATAGTGGAGCCAATTTCTTGCTGGAGCCTCTGCAGTATTAAATCATGAATTGTTGGATTTTGCTCTAGGAATGGGTAGTATGCCAAATCTGTCCATGCCAACGTCTATGTCTACGATCACACCATTAGCTCCCATGTCTCTGACCTCCATGACTTCCATTCCTCCTTTGGTTATCTCTGCTCCCTTGGTGCCTTCTGCCAGTACCTCCTCGTTGCCAAATGGAACATCCAGCCTTCTGCAGCCTTTGTCCATACCTTTCTCTTCAAGTAAGTATAGTACAGTCCAGTACTCGCTTTCAGAATTATTAATATTATTTTTTCTATGGATAATTTCAGACAGGAATGCTAATACTTGCATGTGAGTTTTAAAAAAAAAAAAAAAAAAAAAAGGTATTTTTTCCAAAGTTCATATTTGTCAAATTGGTTCTAAGTATTTAGTCTTAACAACAAGGCACCGATTAGCTTTTCTTACTTCCGTCAAAGTGTTTATTACAAATCATTGCCTTATACCCAGTTGCTTTACAGTTTTTGGTTTTGCTTTTTTTTGTTTGTTTCAGCGCTGCCTCATACTGGCTCCTTAGGTCCCATGGCAGGAGGGTTTGGTGGTACTAGTATACAGAAGGCACAGTCACTGATCGATTTAGGATCTAGCAGGTATGAAAGTTAAGTTTAAAATGGTTGTATCTTAAACTTGAGTAGTATGCCTTCCAAAATTTTCAGAGCATTTCTATTTTCAAAGTATATTCATTAGAAGTTAGTCTATCTCATATAACCTACCAAGTCTGAAAATAGATTGTCTTGATATGCACAATAAATAATTTCAGTAAATATGACAAAACTATCTGAAGTAGGTGAGAAGTTCAAATGAGAGAAAGCAGTGCCAAAAAGAGGGGAATGTACCTCATTAGTAAATAGAAGTAAAACTTACCACATCATTACAAAAGCAATATTTACGGATTGATGTGCTCATTCATTATAGAGGCTACCATGTAATTAGCAGGCATGTAAGGATAGTATTTGTTATAAATATTTATGTGTGAATTTGTTTTATGAATAACAGAAGATTATGAATCTTTGTCATCAACTGCTCGCTGATTTTACAGCTTCGCCCTAGACAAAGTGAGGGACTAGGCTTATCTATCCCATTGGGCATCCAGGGAACGGTCTCCCAAAAGACAATCCAGAGGGCATCTCAGCCCCAGCTCGGTTCCAAAAGGTGGCTCAGAAGTGCTCGCACCTCTTTCTTGCTGGTAGAAGGCACTGAGGATGAACGCAGGTCTAACCTTGGGCTCCTCATACAGACAGACACCTTATGCTAGCAGATGTTCGGCAAGATGATTGTAGGCGTGGTGTGTGCCTCTAATCATCTTTCTTTTTTTCTTTCATCTGAAAGCTTTCTTTTGCTGGTGGTGTAGTGTTGCAGAGTAGCTCTTCTTTGATATTACTGTTGACAGCATTTTCACCATCATGTTATCTAATTCCATGCAAAGGATGTCTATGCAGCATCGTGCCCGAAAGGCTTTGTTTATATCAGCATTCTTTACTTTATTGCCTTGGATAACACTGCAAATAGTTTTTTACTTGACAGAGTAGGGATTGCGTTAAACAGGGCAGGCTGGATGCACCTGGTTTTGTCTAATCTTCAAAGATGGGACACTGTGAAATGCTGGGAGTTGCAGGTAGAAGTTTTATCGGTACAATTAAACACTCGATCAGTGCTATTCTGCAGAAGTTGAATGAGATGGAAAAACTCCATTCAGCCTGTCATTGTCACTAACAGAAAGAGGTAGAGGTGGAATATAGTGGCTTTAACAGCTCTAGAAGCTGCTTTGGTTGTGAGTTTTGGATAAATTTTTATGCTCATGGTTATTCATTTGCCATACCTCTTAGACATCCACCCAGTGCTTCACAGCCCTTGTAAACATTCTTGTGAAAGTTGAAATATTTTCCTGTGGTTTTCTTTAGTATTATTTTGCAGTGGTGGACCGATGAATTATGTGGCATAAGTGTCTGTGATACGAAGGGAATAGGATCTTGAATTCAAGAGTTTCCTTTTAAATGTGTGTCTCTACTTTCACAGTAAAATTCCATATTAGTGAGGAAAATGTTTATAGCAAGTTAGCAGAGGTAAAACTTTGTGGAGGTTGTTTCATGTTACCAGAAGATGCTATATATCTTCTGTTTCAATGCCTGTTTATTAAGCCAAGTAACTTAGAGTTCTTTCTTTCTCTTTCTCTCCTTTTTTTTCTTTTGTTTCTTTTCTTTTTTTTTTTTCTTTTTTTAAAATTATATTACAGTTCAAATTCTTCCTCTAGTGCTTCACTAGCTGGGAATTCACCAAAGATTACATCCACAGATTGGGCAGTTCCTCAGGCCTCCAGATTAAAATACAGACAGAAATTTAACAGTCTTGATAAAAGTATGAGTGGATATTTATCAGGTGAGTATGGCATTTGATATGGAGGGGGAAAACCAGCAGCGTTTTCTGCCTCTGGAATGTCGCAAGCTGAGGAATGGAATCCTGGCTTGGGATTTGACTTCCATATGAAATTAAAGCTGAAATTGTTGACATTGAAACCTATGCAGGAGAGAGTGGTTCCAGTCAGCCAAGCAATGGAAATGGCTATCAGTTTATTGGCTTGGGCTCTGCATTAGATCTGGAGGGGCCTGAGGAGGCAGCAGTCTCCCCAGGTAGACTGGGGAAGCTACAGCAGCAGTTGAGGGGAAGGAGAGAAGAGTGGCAGTGGTGGGATCTAACTAGAAGAGCCTGAGAACCATAAGGCTAGGGAAGTTAGCTCCATGAAGTCAGCAGTCATTTGTCAAGCATCACTCTTTGGACTGAGACTCTTTCTCATGACTTTGTAAAATGGGGGACATCTCATGATCATTTTTGTGCCCTGTGCTCCTATGTATATATATTAATAATTGCTTAGATATTTGGGCTTTATCTTTTGTCACGCATGCAGGTTTGTGATTCCTGCTGATTATGTCAATTTACTATAAATGAGTGACTTTACACAGTTTGATTTAGTAACAGTTAGAATTTACTTGGAGCAAATCGCAGAATTTGATTGTAATATTTTTAATAGCACTCAATCATCAATGATTAATAAAGTGACTAGACATAATTGATCAAAACAGTGACTTAGTTACAGATTCGAAGATGGCAAGGTTCACTCTATTACTACATGGAAGTGCATAAAGGAAAATTAAATTACACTGGGTTGGAATGATTCATAAGGGGATTGCGTATGCAGGGGATAAAGAGTACCCTCCTGTTGAGTCACGAGGTTCAGAATAGACCCCCTTGCTTTCTAAACTCCTTCTCAGAGAGGAGCCTAGGTGCGGCTAGGTCTAATCTTAGTCTCAGATTTGGTCAACGGTTTATGAGAGTAACGCTATAAGAATAATACAGCAGTATAAGACTCCCTTTGAAATTAAATCATACATCTACAGATTACTTAAATTGATTCATGCATGCACACTCACAAATATGAATGTATATATGAAAATGGTATACCTGTTAAAAATTCCCCTCGAGTTCAGTGAAATACTCACGTCTAATGTCTTGGCATTTCTCAATGGGCAAGGGTTGAGCCTTGAGGAGTGAAGGGTTTCAGGCCAAGCTCCACTGTCAGTCTTTGGCAATGGATTTCTGGTTGCAGCAAACTTTCAGAGTTTGCTGGCTCTGAGGGGCATCTCGCTCAGAGGGAGATGCTGGTGCAGCCCGCGGCAGTCCAGGAGAGCTCAAAGGGCCTCACTTAGGACTGCTGTTCATAGGATTGTGAGATGATTGACTTTAATCACCAGTAAATTTCCATCCGAGCCACAATTTGGGTCGGTAGTTCCTGGAATTCCAGTAACGATGATACCACTCTGTTTCAAGGCTGTCAGGGGTAGCTGTTTGTTCTTGCTCCCCTTATTAGCCATAATATGAAGATTTTGATGAGGACAGGGCTGCCCTCTGCTTCAGCCACGTAGGAGTTTCTAGTACAATTAAGGCGCGCGTAACTGACCAACTCACTACACAAAAGCAGCGGCCTGGAATTCCTGAGATCGTAAAGCTGTTGAAGAGAGAAAGGAACGGGGGGTGGGGGGGGATGCACCACCACATCTTTTCAAAGAAAGCAGTTCAGGAAAGACACTGCAGTACTGCAGCCATTGATCAGAATTTTTCATAAGTAATTAAAGGGAGTCATTCCGTGTGGACTTCCAGTGACGTTTTTGCTGTGCACACGGCATTATGGTGGTTTTGAAAGACTTCGCACAAGGTTTAACACAAGAGCAGAGTTTTATGAAAGTTCTTAAAACTGGATTAATCACTGTACTGCAGCAAGTAGAGTGCTGGCCAAGCAGTTAGTAGATGTAAAGTCAGTGTGTATGTCTGTAGCTTACTAGATTTCCCATTTTGAATAAGCACTTACCAAGGCTTTGCCTCAGTTTCCAAACCTACAAAAAAGGAGGACAATTCTCCTTCTCAAGAAAGGGACTCAATGCCTTTTATCGTCTTCAGTTGATTTTGGACTGAAGGTTTCATCAACCTGCCTAGAAAGGTATACAGTTCTTTGCTATCAGAGGAAACCTGATGGCTTTCCAGCGTGCTAGCTCAAGCTTTAGGTAGACAGCTGTGCTTTTGTAACAGCTCTGGGGATTACCATAAATACCCATTTTCATGTCAGTTTTTCTGTTAGGTGTTCTGAGTGAAAAGTACACAAGAATACTTGCATCTTTATTGTGGTCAGGTTGTAATGCCTGTTGTTAAGCCTGGAATGCCAACTGTCAGCCACTGATGAAACTGGATTAGATTAATATTAAAAATAAAAATGCCCCAGTTCATGACCCATTTTTTGCTACATGTGATTCTTTGAACAAAGTATTTATTTTTATTAAAATCTTTTACACTTTCACTAAGGATTTCAAGCAAGGAATGCCCTTCTGCAATCAAACCTTTCACAGACTCAGTTGGCTACTATTTGGTAAGTTTAGATTATTAATTCAACATATTTACAGTGTTAAGAGAGGAAATGTACTTTATTTAACAAGAAATGATGACGGGACACCATAGATCTAAAATCATAAACTGAAACTAAGCTACTTCTTAAACTAGTTTTTTCATTAGTACATTTTCAAAAGACACCTTGACATAATATAATTAATTTTTTCACTCTTTGTGTTTAACTCCATATAATAGTACAGATAGTAATTTCAATTTCTGATTCAGTGATGCACTAGTTTAGCTGAGATGAGGGTTTGTTCATTTTAAAAGTAGGATTCTGAAATCAAGCTCTTCAGTTTCAAAATATGGAGAAAGATTAAAAATGGAGTAACCCTTCAGGTGTTTAGAGTTTTACTGCTGTCCCATAAAGATATTTGCATATTACACATCTGTTAAGACTTGCCTTTACTGTGGTGATGGAAATGGTTACAGTTATCTGAAGGCTTGAATAATCTGCCTTTACCCTGCTAGATATGGTAGTTTGGATTATACCTTCAGGCATAACTCGGATGTTATACATAAAATTTACTGGCCCAGCAGAATTCACAATACCTTGGTGCTTTACATCTCTTTGAGTTCCCTTTCTTCCTCTTTATCCCAGGACAGTCATTTGTTTGTCTCTAGCAGCAGCAAGCAGAAATATTCCTTACATTCTTTCAGCTTATTTGGTTGCATGCTGTGAAGATAAAAATGGAGTGTCAGGTTGGAGTATGGGGAAATTGCCTGCATCCCTGGAAACATCTCACTGGTTTCTCACCCCCTCCCTCCCCTGTTTTGTGGGAAGCATTTTGTAGGCTAATGATCATAAAATCACAGAATGGTTTGGGTTGAAGGGACCTTTAAAGGTCATCTAGTCCAAACCCCTGCAATGAGCAGGGACATCTTCACCTAGATCAGGTTGCTCAGAGCTTGGAGTCCGACCTGACCTTGAATGTTTCCAGGGATGGGGCATCTACCGCCTCTCTGGGTAACCTGTTCCAGTGCCTCACCACCCTCATTGTAAAAAAATTTCTTCCTTATATCTAGTCTAAATCTACCCTCTTTTAGTTTAAAACCATTATCCCTTGTGCTATCGATACAGGCCCTGCTAAAAAGTTTGTCCCCATCTTTCTTATAGGCCCCTTTTAAGTCCTGAAAGGCTGCAATAAGGTCTTCCTGGACCCGTCTCTTCTCCAGGCTGAACAACCCCAACTCTCAGCCTGTCCTCATAGCAGAGGTGCTCCAGTCCTCGGATCATTTTTGTGGCCCTCCTCTGGACCTGCTCCAGCAGGTCCATGTCCTTCTTGTACTGAGGGCTCCAGAGCTGGACGCAGTACTCCAGGTGAGGTCTCACCAGAGTGGAGTAGAGGGGCAGAATCCCCTCGACCTGCTGGCCATGCTTTTTTTGATGCAGCCCAGGATACAGTTGGCCTTATGGGCTGCACACGTTGTTGACTCATATCCAGCTTTTCATCCACCAGTACCCCCAAGCCCTTCTCTGTAGGGCTGCTCTTAATCCTTTCATCCCCCAGCCTGCATTGATGCCAGGGGTTGCCCCATCCCAGGTGGAGGACCTTGCACTTGACCTTGTTGAACTTCATGAGGTTCACATGGGCCCACTTTTCGAACTTGTCCAGGTCCCTCTGGATGGCATCCTGTCCCTCAGGCATGTCAACTGTACCACTCAGCTTGGTGTCATCTACAAAGTTGCTGAGGATGCACTCAATCCCACTGTCTGTGTCATTGATGAAGATGTTAAATAGCACCGGTCCCAGTACGGACCCCTGAGGGACCCCACTTGTCACCGGTCTCCCCGTGGACATCGAGCCATTGACCATGACCCTCTGGATGCGACCATCCAACCAATTCCTTATCCATCGAACAGTCCACCCATCAAACCCATATCTCTCCAATTTAGAGAGAAGGATGTTGTGAGGGACAGTGTCAAAAGCCTTGCAGAAGTCCAGATAGATGACATTTGTAGCTCTTCGCTTGTCCACTGATGCAGTCACTCCATCATAAAAAGCCACTAGGTTGCTCAGGCAGGACTTGCCCTTAGTGAAGCCGTGCTGGCTGTCTCAAATCACCTCCCTGTCCTCCATGTGCTTGAGCATATCTTCTAGGAGGATCTGCTCCATGATCTTCCCAGGCACAGAGGTGAGGCTAACAGGTCAGTAGCTCCCAGGGTACCTTTTTGAAACTGGGTGCAATGTTTCCCTTCTTCCAAGTCACCAGGGACTTCACCTGACTGCCATGACTTTTAAAATATCATGGAGAGTGGCTCGGCAACTACATCAGCAACTATGTCACCCTCAGGACTCTGGGATGCATCTCATCAGGTCCCATAGACTTATGTATGTTCAGGTTCCTCAGGTGGCAACGAACCTGATCTTCTCTTACAGTGGGAGGCACTTCACTTTGCTAGTCCCTGTCTTGTGGTCCATCCACTTGAAAAGTGTGGGAGGAAAGGTTGCCAGTGAAGACTAAGGCAAAGCAGTTGTTGAGTACCTCAGCCTTTTCCTCGTCCGTTGTTACCAGTTTGCCAGTCTTGTTCAGTGGTGGGTACGCTGTCTTTGACCATCCTTTTCTGGCTGACATAACCTGTAGAAGTGCTTCTTACTATTCTTTGCATCCCTTGCCAAGTTCAGCTCCAGCTGTGCCTTGGCCTTCCTGACCCTATCCCTATACAACTGGGCAGCATCCCTATACTCTTCCCAGGACACCTGTCCCTGCTTCCTCTGCCTGTGCATTTCCTTCTTGCCCTTTAGTTTGACCATCAGGTCTCGACTCATCCATGCCAGTCTCTTGCCTTCCTTTCCTGATTTTTTACACATGGGGATCAAGACTTCTTGCACTCCATGGAAGGCATCCTTAAAGATCTGCCAGCTCTGTTCTGCTCCCTTGTCCGTAAGGGCAGTTTCCCAGAGGGTCCTATTGACTAACTCCTTGAAGAGCTGGAATTTTGCTTTCCTAAAATTCAGGGTCCTGACTTTACTCTTCACCTGACCCATATCCCTCAGGCCTGTGAACTCCACCAGTGCATGATCAGTGCAGCCCAGGCTGCCTCCAGTCTTGATGTCCCCGATAAGCTCACTTACATTGGTGACCATCAGGTCCAGTATTGCATCTCCTTGGGTAGGGGTGTCTATTACCTGGCTTAGGAAGTTATCCTCAATGCATTCTAGGAATCTCCTGGATTGCCTACAGCTCGCCGTGTTGCTTTTCCAGCAAACGTCGGGGTGGTTGAAGTCCCCTAATAGCATGAGAGTCTGCAAGCGCGAAGACTCCTGGAGCTGGAGGAAGAAGGCTTTGTCAGTAGGCTCCCCTTGATCAGGCGGCCTGTAGTAGACACCAACCACAAAGTTCCCTTGATGATGGATTGTGTGGTTTGCCCTCTCCTTAGAGTAGGTGATGTTTGTCCCACCCATTGCAAGGTACTCTGGGGGAGCTCACATCTTCCCTGCACTGTCAAGGAGGCATAAGGGGAAAAAATAATTCTATGCAAAAGTTCCTGTTGTCGAATTTGATGTAATTTTATATAATGGGTTTTTTTGGTTTTAAAAAAAAAAAGTAAAAAGTGGGTTTTAGCATTTTGAGCTGATTAAGAATGGTCCTGGATTCTCTTCGTAGCTCTTCTCTTGGTGATGCAGTAAATCAAGAGATGTCTCTTAACCTTTCCTATCCTTTTTGCTGTATTGTACAAAAACATCTGAGTAGCAGTACATTATTGAACAAAATAATATCTCCTTTTATCAACTATTCATGTTATTAATTGTAATCAGTTTTACCAGAACATTGCACAGGAATTCTCCGTTTTAAAAATTATTTTTACAGTAAATTGTTTCAGCTATCATTTGTGAGTGATTGTGATGTTTGGTTCTAATTATTATTGATGTTAAAACTATGCAGGTCACTAGCTGATATTGATGGAGATGGACAGCTGAAAGCTGATGAGTTTGTATTAGCCATGCACCTAACTGATATGGCCAAAGCTGGACAACCTCTGCCACTAACTCTGCCTCTTGAACTGATACCACCTTCTTTCAGGTATATCACTGAGGGCAGTGAAACATAATAATTTTCAATGGAAGTGTTTTATACAAAGAAAATAACCGTGTTATTTCTCTAACAATGGTGGGTTTTTTTTCCTTCCAGGACTGGAAAGTATACTGAAAGTATAAATGGAACCCTGCCATCTTACCAGCCTGTGCAAGAGGAGGAGCCACAGAAAAAACAGCCAGGTAAAGTACGGTTCACATTCTTAATGTATAGGGCTGTCTCTGAAGGGCACTGAAACATTTAGAAAGTGGAAGACGTAATCAAACCCCTAGGGAGCTTCATTTCAGGAGATCCCTTTTAGATCCCTTTTAACTTGGATGGCCGGAAGGTTGTTAAGTGGATGTAGTCAGCCTATGACATCTAATAGAATTGAGAAGGCAGAGGTAAGGGCTGTTTTTAGCTGTAGGAAAGGAAAAGTGTGCTGATTAATAATGTATTTTGGAAAAGAAATACTTCATGGCCAAATACTGCCATGCTACTGCAAGCTTTTTTTCAGTTGAAAGTTCCTGGCATTACTTTGTTCTGGACATTTTGAATACAAGGTGTTCCAATGTAGTTTAATTCTCTGAAAACTAGGTGCAATTTGCACATAATGTAGATTCTACTATTGACTCCCTGATGCTACCAGCAAAGGTCACTGTGAGACACGACTTCCCTCTCTTTTTGGAAAGGTGGTTGCTGGGAGCCTAAATCATTCCTTTGTATCTCTTACTATCCTTTACTGCAGTAATTGAGCTTGATCCTGGTTTGGTTTTTGCTGGTTTTAACTCCAGGAGCTCTTATAGGGAACACCCTTAAAAACTAAGCTCTTTCTCTGTGTGTTGATGTTTTCTTGCACAGTGGAAAACCTTTTTAACAGAAGATAGTCTTCTCCTAGCTTATAAAAGCTGTTCTTTTATGTTTCCTCTAAAATTCAAGTCATTTTCATGGTAATTTTTAAATTGCAACATTGTTTTGCAATTGCAGTAGACTTAGGAAAATTTAAAGGTATTTTGGAGAAGGAAAATGATACTTTAACAAACGCAAGATGCTTGTATCATCCATGACCTAACAACCTGAGCTGGCCAAAAAGAAAGTATCTATCTTTAGTGACATAACTGAGGTACTTGTTTGAGAGCAGTGTTTTGCCCAGGACAGAAATAACTACCTTCCCTTATTTTAGTGACATTCGAGGACAAAAGGAAAGCAAACTATGAGAGGGGAAATATGGAGCTGGAAAAACGCCGTCAGGTCCTGTTGGAGCAGCAGCAGAGAGAGGCCGAACGTAAGGCTCAGAAAGAAAGAGAAGAACAAGAGCGAAGAGAGAGGGAACGTCAGGAACAGGAACGGAAAAAACAACTCGAAATGGAAAGGCAGCTGGAGAGACAACGAGAGTTGGAAAGACAAAGGGAAGAAGAAAGGAGGAAAGAAATAGAAAGGCGGGAGGTTGTTTTCTTGAAATTATTTTTTTTTTATGCTTTAAGGAATATGTACATGCATAAAGTATCCACTTGACAGAGCATTCAGGGTTTGAATGCTGGCTTTGGTTCTGTCTCCTCGTGTGGCCATTGGCAGGTTGTCTTGGAGAGGGAACATCGTTTCTGTTTGAAAACGTTGTGTCTGTTAGAAATGAATCAAGTGTTGATACAGGTTGAGTATTTTCAGATACTTCATAGGACAGATGAGATTTTCTTGGACAGATTTCTTGAATTTATGCAAAAATATGTATACCCAACAAGATTGTACTGAATTAATAACTGATAATATTTTGACAGTTGAACTTGAGACAAATGTGCGTCTATTGGTGTCTCAGTACATGCATAAGACTTGCATATTTTGTGTAGTTCCATGAAATACTCAAAGGAGGTTATGAGTAATATCTGTCAGTGCGCTCATTTGTGGACAGTATTCTAAGCTAAACAGACTTTCTCTCTGAATTACGTAGCTTTTCTTCATGCAGAGTTAGGAGCATGGTTATAGGATCGCTTCCTCCATTCTTTGATGCTGAAGTATATAAGAGCACTTTCAAAAGACAGTATGTTGTGTTGCTGTTATGCTATTTAGAAATAGAGTACATTATATTCAATCACAGTTTCTGAGTTCTGCATCTCCATTGTAATTTAAGGTAATGTAACTTTTCTGCAGGAAGCAAAGCAAGAACTTGAGCGCCAGCGACGACTGGAATGGGAGAGAATTCGTCGCCAAGAGCTTCTTAATCAACGTAACAGGGAACAAGAAGAAATTGTCAAGTTGACCTCTAAAAAGAAGAGCCTTAATCTTGAATTAGAAGCCCTGGTAAGACAGTAATTTCACTACACGTCTTGAAATACGCTATTTTTAAGTATGCAAATCTTAGAATCTACATTAATGGCCCACTAGGAGTTTCAGTCTATTTGAATGAGCAATCTAAAGCAGATATTTTGGGTTGTTTTAAAGACTTGATCACAGAATCATAGAATCGTTTAGGTTGAAAAAGACCTTTAAGATCATCAAGTCAACCATCATGAACTAAACTGCCCACAGGTTTAGTGCAGAAGGTTTTTTTGCGATATATGGTATAATTCGTCTTTGATTTCTTCCTAGATGGACAAGCATCAGCAAATCTCGGGCAGATTGCAAGATATTCAAAGCAAAAAGCAAATTCGAAAAGCTGAGCTGGAGGCTTTAGATAAGAAATATGACCAAGGAATCATGGAGGTTAAGCAACTACAACGACAGCTTCAGGTATGTAACTTTCTGTTAAGCTTGTTGTTTTCCTTTACTTCCTATTCCATGTTTCCCTAATGCTGTTGGTAATACATCCCCATAGGGAGGTCTAGTGAATCACTTCGATTATAGTGGAGAGAGGAAATCAGCAAGGCCATCAACACTGCAGAAGTTTTTAGTTTTATTTGTGGTGTTAAAGAAATTATTACATGTACTACAACAAGTTGATAGTTGAATGAGGACAGTTGTCAAAGCCTCAGCTGTTATTTTTGAACCACTAATAGTGACTTCTCTTTAATTACGAATTTCTTTATGGCTCCAGACTAAAAATTTTTGTGAGGAATGTCTCCCTGTACGCCGGGCAAGCTGGTGTTTAGGCTGAATTATCTTGCTGCTCTTTTTTCTTTTTTTTTTTTTCTTCTCTCTTTGAGTAGCAAGACATGAATTATTTCAAATCAGTTGACTACCATAAATCATCCTCTACTACATTTTTACGTAATGCTCCCACACATCAGGGAAACTTCTTTTCATGTTCCTGTGTATCAGAGAAAGTTACTGTTTTGTGTTAGGCTTGGGGCAGTCAACTTAAATGTTCCTGTGATAGTATTTACACTTTTAGCATGTCTTAATTTTTTTCCCAGCTGTGTTAATGTTTTTGGGTCAAAAAGCATTCAATTTTAATAGTATTTATATTGAGAGTATAGAAGTCATTTTTTCTTGTACCCGATAATGGTAACTTGCATCTACGTTTCATTAACATGAGTTGAAGTTATGTTTGAAAATTCACCCATTTCTACTTATTGATTTATAAACAATACTAAAAGTTTGTTATGTTCTCTTCAATATCTACAGGAGTATCAGAATAAACTAATCTATTTAGTTCCTGAAAAGCAGTTGTTAAGTGAAAGAATTAAAAACGCTCAACTTGAAAACACTCCAAGTAAGTACCTGTAAATGAATTCTCTTCTGTTTGCTTTGCTGGCTTTTCATCACTTATAAAAAAGGATACAGAGGTGTTAATCACACCTTCACTTTTGGATCTTTTGAGGTGGTGCCATCTTAGCATTGTTTCATCTGCATTTCTTTATTTCCTTCATGTTCTAAATAAGGAGCAAACAAACTTACTTTTGTGAGAAAGCACAGGTTTTGCTTTGAACTTTATTTATACAGACTATACAGCCCACAGATGATACTACACCTTGTCTTTTTTGGTAGTGTAAACTCAAGGGATTTCATTTATGTAACATTTACACTAGTCTTTATATCAAATCACACTGGAAGTCCCTATTTAGAGAAGCTTGCTATGAATTGGTCTGATACTAAAAAACAACTTGAAAATTATTCTGTATGTATTACATGTATTGCCTGTGTGTCTCAGTTAAATGTTGGGCCCACTTTGTGCTGTATACAAATAGAAAGGTAAATCAAGGAATTTTTGTGAGGAAAAGTGGTTATATATATATATATAAAAGTTGTGTATATTAGGAAAGTAATAAAGTAATTAGTGAAAAGAGAAATCCTTGTAAAATTGCTTGTCTTTCCTTATGCAGGTACAGGAATCAGTTCAGTGCAGAAAAAGTCCCTAGAAAAGGAAGAATTATGCCAAAGACTTAAGGAACAACTAGATGCTCTCGAGAAAGAAACTGCTTCTAAACTTGCTGAAATGGATGCATTTAACAGTCAGCTTAAGGTACATCTATTCTCTAAATACTTACTCTTACACTGGTAAGCAGTATCTTCATATCTTCATCCAGTCATAAAGATTTTTGGCACTTCTACCAGGCTCCCAAAAAGTTTTTCCCAACTTTCGGTGTCAAATAAGAAGTAGCAAAAGTCTTGGCATAAATAGTGCAATAAAAATGCATTTAAAACTATTGCTAACGTACTAAAATATGAACCTCTTGCTAATCATTGCTTTGCATGAATCAACTGTTGCTCACTCTCAACTTTTGCCTTCTAGAATTCATTTTGATTTAGAATTGAAGTTTTTCAGGCCTTTGCAAATTCTGTTCTTACAGTACTGAGGTTATATTGGCCACTATTTTTGAATTGTGGACTGAACATTCAACTTCTATTGAAAGAAATACAGGGCTTCATAGGACATTGTACAGGATCTAGTAGCAGACTTCAGTATTATCCTAAAAGTAAGCATAGGCCACTTACTGGTGTAGAAGTTAAGAAATACTGACCTCTGGCCCTGAAGGCGTTTTTGTTTCAGAGACAACTCTTGACTTGCCTAAAAATGCATGCAACTCTCAGGCAGGGTAGCATGCATCCACTTAACTTTATTTACCAGCTTACTCCTAGTGGCACTGATATGAACTTTATTAAGTAATGGATTTATGCTGGGCCAGCGTGAGGGCTCTGCACTCTCCTATAAAAAGAACACAAAGAAAAATTTGTAAATATTTAAGGAGTTTCTTTTCTTTTTAAAAAATGGCTACATACAACATGCATTTTTAGTTACTTGTTTATTGCATGGCTTGCTGTGTTCAGTGGCTGAATCCACCATTTAGTCTTCCCTGAAATATGTTTTTAAAAATACAGTGCAAAGATTAATTGGCTTTTTATCTGCCTTATCTTACAGTGTGAGAATATGGATGATTCTGTTCTTCAGTGCCTTTTGTCTCTGCTAAGCTGTCTCAACAACCTCTTCCTCTTACTTAAGGTTATTTTCTAATCTTTGGCTCTTTTGGTTTTTAATTATTTCGCAGTTTTTCTCTGCTTACCCTTTCTGTTTGGATGTACAACTTCTATTAAATAAATTTTCTTAAAATCAAATTGATAGGCTCTTTTTATTTCTGCTAGCTTTCACATCCTCTTAAAGACTTAAAATTTTCTTACCTGCTTAGAAAGCCACACTGCAAAATATGGATAGCCATTTTATTTCTTAACAGGCTACGTTCACAAAGTTCTTTTACCCAAGTATTTTTATTTTTAGTTAACGTAACATCAACCAAAAAAAATACTGAATTTGATGGAAACAGTGTCTTCTCTCACCTTTCCATCTGTTGCTCTCTACTTGTTTCACTATGTCTGTGCCCATACATCTTAAGCTGTGAGTCAGGTTAATGAATTCTCATTTCAGTTTAAGAGTCTAGAAATAGCATTAATGCCCAGAATATGACATATGACATGGCAAACGCAACACTATTATGTCTCCAGATTAACCCAGTACTAAAACCTACTTGCTGTTTTTCCTCAACACTGCTTTTGTCTGCTGGGGTCAGAAATCTAACTTTGGTGTCCCACCCACCCACCCACCCAGTTATTCTCAGAATTACTTAACTGACCTTTTCATTTTGTATAAGGGTTATTCTGTCCTTAAATCAAAGATACGAGAGTTTTTTATAATGCAGTTTTGTTTCCATAGTGATCCTCAATTTCTATGCAAAATGAGAAGAAAAAGTATTCTCAGCTGAGTAGGTTTGCGGAAATGTAGTAGTCAATTGTTTGGTTTAGTTTGTTGCTACAGAGACTTTCACTGACACAGAAATCTTGTTATCTTGCCCTTTTCATATAAATTGCACAGTATCTCTTCGGCGATGTGATTATTGGTAGAGGTACATATTGTAGTGGGAATAGATCATTCTTAATTGCTTTATTTGCATTTATGAGATCAGATATGAAAAGTCAGGGTATACCTGAAAACTCCAGTCTGAGTTAGTGTCTTTAGGCTATGGCTTCCCACAGTGGTAAGCTTGCTGGATATTTTTATAAACTTTTTCTGATTTAAATATGGGACTGATCATTCAGACAGCATCACAAGGGCAAACACCCTACTGAAGGGATGCATTCTCAGGTTTATTGTATTGTGTTGGCTTTCAGCTGAAGTCTGCCTCCTCAGCAAATGTGTCTTGTAGTTATTTAAAATATGCTTCATTGCCTTCTCGTTCTTAGATAATGTTGTGTTTGAACGCTCAGTTTTATGTCTTCCCTTCTCCTCTGTCCTTTGCCATTTCCAGCAGGTGTATGGCTGGAAGGGCTCTTTGAAAGCCTAAGTTATGTCAAAGGCTTTGCAAACCTGCCAGCTACTTTTATAATTCTGTTTATTTGACTTTCTTTACAGTGACCTCCAAGGATTATTAATAACTTAATACTACTTCATCCATTTGTATTAAAACTTGGTTCACAAAGCACTAAAATGCCTGGATGCTTTTCTCGAAAGATTGGTTTTATTCCTTTTGATGTACTTCGTTGTCTTTCCTCATTAGGACCTGAGAGAAAGTTACAGTACACAGCAGTTAGCCTTGGAGCAGCTCCACAGGATCAAACAGGACAAAGTAAGAGAGGTAGAAAAAAGAAGAGCTGAACTCGCACAGAAAAAGCGACTGGAAGATGAGGCTGCAAGGTACCATGTCTGAATGTATCAACGTAGCAGTTTTTAAAGCAAAAGAATGCTGTAGTGACTTTAAGACACTTGACTGTAATAAGCAGGAGGTCTGATCAGTAAAAATACATCCTAGTGAGTTGCCTTAGAGAAAACATTTTATATGGAGTACCACTGATAAAAGATGGTTTGAATTTCCTCTTTCCAGTCTGTTTTTACCCTCTTTTTTAAAAAAAAAAAATTATAATTCAGATAAACCAAGTAGTCACTTTTGCTAATAAGATCTTTAGCTCCTTTAATAGATAATCCTCACACATTTAGAATTCCTTATATTTTCTGCCTTGTTTTGCTGGCCTTCAAAAGATCTGACCTGTTTCCTTAAAAGCACTTCTGACTAAGTAGGTACTAGTTTTTTGTGATGTATATCCAGACAGTTGTGAGATAGATACTTAAGACAATAGGAAGGGCATTGATTGTTTAATTCCTATGTTAATAGAATCTTGAAAGCTGGATGAGTGAGCAATCTTTGAGTTTTAAATTTGGTTCCTTTCTCATGAAGGCAATGAGAAAAGTTAAACATATAACTGAGAGGATCATCCCTTCACATATATATGGTCCTGGCTTTGCTCAGCCCAGCCTTCTGTCAAGCACTCAAATTTTGACTGTGCTCAGCTCTTGGTTTCTCATGGTCTTGTTCCCAACTCGTTTTGGGTTTTTTTGTTTGACTGATTAAGAAACCATAGTTTCTAGGGTTTGATTCTGGCTGTCTTAAGATGCCACTCTGGTTTTCTTCTCTCCAGACCTTCTGCTATCAGCTGCCTATTTTGTGCTTAACAGCCCTGGATTGAAACAGTGCCAGAGAGAGGGTGGATGGGCGCTCTCGGTGGGCAGTCCTCAGCTCTGGAGTTGCTTTAGTGTACTAGTTTTGACTTCTCATTCAGAGAGTTGCTGCATTTTGTCTTTTCAATTTGAGAGGGATTTTCTTTTTCAGTGGTTCATATTTGCTTTGACTGTTTTTAATGAAGCAGAGCTAGTGACCTTGTAGTATGTGTGATTCATGGTCTTAACTCATGACAGCATTTTTCTACAACAGTGTGAGGGAGTTTCATAACATTTGTGTCAGTCCCTTTAAGAGAACTATATGCCACATGTATAACGACGTTCTGTTAATTTTTCTGTTGAACACAGCTATCTGATAGAGCAACAGTATTACTGCACAGCTCATAGTAGATCCTGTCATGTGCTTGAAAACATCATCAGATGCCCATCAGATGAGTGGACCTCCCACAGTGACTTGATGAAGCAGTCTCCTCTAGGCATGGTCCCTCCTCAACAACCTGTTCAGGGGGTGGCCCAAAGGGTTAGGTCCACTCTTCTCAGACGAAAGGTCTCAACAGCTAACGTACAATAATTTTTAAGGGTGTTGAATTGGATAATAACCTCTTTGGAGAGATGAGGATAAAATATGAATAGTTTCAGAGAATACATTCAGATTTCCAGATTCTGTCTGCTGAAGAGTGTGGCAGTGGCAGGGATAAGCGTATTGAATAGATTACAACAGCTGAAGGCAAAAAATTAAAGCAGCAAAGATTAGTATGCAAAGGCTGGTTTTATGTATGTACCAGAGTGAAATTTTTTTATTAATCTGTTTGGAAATCTTAGTTTCCAGTCGTGAGATTTGGATGCTACCTTGGTGGACAGCTTAAAACCACCTTTGTTCAATTAATAGATCACTTCTTGCTCATCAGGATGTAGGTGAGCAGAAGTGCTCGTGGAGGCACTGCAAAAGTAACTGTGTGGCAGTGTTTCTATACCAAGAATTTGAATCCATTTGTTATTTATATGTGAAATATACTGGCACTCGTGTTAAGACAAAGCATGGTCTCCTGTGGAAGAGCTTACTGCCCAGAGAGAAAAGTAGTTGATATTATAGACTCAATGTTACTTAAAAGTGCAGTTGATTACTCTCTGAACACAATCTCATTCACTTTTATCTGAATGTTCTCCCACTCCTCTCTCACTCTTTGTTTTCAGAAAAGCAAAACGGGAGAAGGAGAACCGATGGCAGGAAAATATCCGAAGGGAAGAGGAAGAGAAAAAGAAGCGACTGGAGGAAGAACGAATGCAGGAAAAAGTTCAAGAAAAGCTCAAAGCTGAAGAAGCAGTTGCTCTGATGAGAGAAAGGGAAAATAAACAGCTTCATGCAGAGCAAGAGAAAAATAGGCAAGCCACGATCTTGAGGGAAACAGAGCAACAGAGGCAAAGGCAGAGGCAACTGGAAGAAGATAAAAGAAAGCAAGAACAAATTGCAAAAGAAGCTGAGGAGAGGCGTAAGCAGAATGAAGAAATAAAAAAGATAAAAGAAGTGTCCAACTCTCAAGAGGTGGAGAAACGCACTTCTAAATTAAACATAAATGAGAAGTTTGCAGATCTGTTGAAACCAGCAGAGGGTAAAAGTCTTAAGCCACCCTGGCAAAGTGAAGGTAATCTTAGTCTGTTAGATTTTTTGCTTTAATGGTTCTTATTTTCCTGAGCGTTACTTCATTCTTTGAATGTATTATTGTTAATGTGACACAATGGCAGGCTTATTGTCTAAAATATTATTAAAAAAAACCTCCAGCAATGTTTCATGTCTTTAGTTAGTTATAAATCATCCTATTAACTTATATCAGTTTTCGGCACTTATGACTGATGACAAATCTTCCAGTGATCATGGCCAACAAATCACAGATGCAGGAAACAGTAGTATTTCAGCTTTTCCCTAAAGCCTGCACTTTCTGTCATTAAAGCAGAATGCTAATATGGAGTTTTGTTCAATGATTGAGTGGATGGGCAGGTAACACTCAGCGAAGTGATTTGTTAACGTTGAAATCTATTTTATTTCTGCAATAGTCAATGCCTCTTATTTAAAAACAAAGAACTGAAGTCAACCTAAGTCTAGTTGTGGGACTTTGAAAAATACTGGTTTAGCAATATTTTTGCTAAAGGTAGTTTTGATTAGTTCCATCCTTCATTAGTTCTTGTCAGTTTTTATTAGCCACTTCTATCACTGAGTTCAGCAAGAACCAAATTAGAGCAGTGCTGAAAGATATTTGGACATCTCAGCTATACCTTGTGAAACATTCACTGTTAGCAACATCAGTCGCAGACTTGGAGAACATAGATGCAAAGAAAACAGAAATCATGGTATTTTAGGTTTCGAAGTAAAATCTTCACAACTGCTGCTGAACGCTTATTGTTGTAGCAGTGGTATCTTTTCAACTTGGAAAATTGTGTTAAATGAGACTATATTAAAGCACTGGCTTAGAGCGGTTTGACAGGGAAAGATGAGAATATAAAGATGTAATTTTTTCACTTCAGAAGACAATGCATTTTATTGCCTGTGTTACGTTTACTATGATGAGCATGTTAAATGCTTGCATTGCATGCGTCCTATTAGCCTGTTGTAGCTAGTGATCTCCTTTGACACTTGCATAGTGTCTTTGGGGCAAGAACAGTTCTCTTGTATTCATACCTGCTCCTTAGAATGGTAGGGCTCCAACTAAGTGCATGTCTTTCAGCTGTATCAAAATGGTAACTAGTTTTCTTATCTTTTCAGGCAATGCAGTTAGTGTCTCAGAGTCTAGGAATTCAGTTGCCTTGGTAAATTACAGAGCTTTATATCCATTTGAAGCAAGGAATCATGATGAAATGAGCTTTAATACTGGGGATATAATTCAGGTAAGATTTGCCATTGACATTTAACTTGCAAAAACCCAACCCCACTTTCTCAGCCTTGAGATACACCAAGATCTTAAGTGTCAAAAGCATTATTTTGATGTGTTTTAAGACTTACTCAAAATTTAAATTTGATTGGGTTTTTCTGTTTGTTTTTTAACGGGTTAAACTAGGATTAGCTCGACTGAAATCTTTCTTTGGATTGTACATATCCTAGAGGTGTTGAGAATCTGTTTAGAATAACAATAGCGGACTCTAAACATAAACTTTCTGAAATCAATTAATCAGGAATGATGTAGTTGCTGCAGTTTGCTGTACGTGTACAGGTTAGCATTTAAATATCTACTTGAAATATGAGTGTAGAAAATAGAGACATGAATGGCTACTAAAATGGCAAAAGTATTAATACATTTCAGTTCAAATTAAACTAGTTATTTAACAAGTAGATCTGAAGGGTTCTTCTGAATCTTAATACCATTTTCTAATATATTGTTAGCATAGACTTCTGCCTCTTGTTGGCTGGTCCTTTGTAAATGCTCCCTCAGGCAGATCTGTATAGTAGTCTATTCTGTGTCCGTTCTTTGTAGCACTTTTCTGGATTCAGCTGAATGTGCTATCTAGAATATTACAGCAGGATCATAAGAATGGAAATGTATTCTGGCTTCTCAGTTGAATTCTGTGTTATTTCATGTAATTATATCAACTGTCAGCATACACGTTTTTGAAAGCATGTGCATTAAGGTGGACTTGTGAAAACTGTTTTACAACTGTGGGTAATACAATTAATACATATGTATCTAATATGTAAGTCCATGCGGTTCCTCCTCATTCAGATTATAAGCAATATAGGTAGGTGATAAGGGAGAATTTGCAAAGCAGTGTGGTACAAAGTACTAAAACACTTAAGTACTAGCCTTCAGTTTGACAGTGTTAAATCATTTTTTTGCATTTTCATACCAATGAAACATGAAAGAGAGAAGTAGGTTTTGTTTTGGCTTCCTTCTCAGATACAATTAACTGTGTCATTTAACTACTGATAACTTATCACAGAAATAAGCTAATAGCCACCACCGCCGCCTCCTCTTCCTTCTCCTCTTATACACCAAATGTCAACTAAGCTAACTAGTTGATAGTATTTGATGAACTGCTAACTTTTAGCTATTTTTGACTTATTTGCAGCGTAATGGAGGCTTCAGTATTGCTACGAATGTTTAAGGATGCTCTTGGCTGGGTGCAGTTCTCTTTTCCCAAGTAACAAGTGATAGGGTGAGAGGAAACAGCCTCAAGTTGTGCCAGGGGAGGTTTAGATTGGATATTAGGAAAAATTGCTTCACCAAAAGGGTTGTCAAGCACTGGAACAGGCTGCCCAGGGAAGTGGTCCAGTCCCCGTCCCTGGAGGTATTTAAAAGACATGTATATGTGGTGCTTAGGGATATGGTTTAGTGGTGGACTTGGCAGCATTAGGTTTACAGTTGGACTTGATGACCTTAAAGGTCTTTTCCAACCTAAATGATTCTATGATTCTGTTCTGTACTTACCGTATAGTAAATAACAGAATTTTTGGACATGTTTTGGATGCAGTCAAATGACACAATTATATCTGTAGGCAGAACTACAGCAGTTGTTTTCGTGTGCCGCTAGGTTCACCAGCTGCTGCCTCTTGGCTGCACATTTGGCAAAATACAACACAATGCACCATAATTTTTGGCAAGCCAGAATGGCCCCAGGTATAGTACATGGTCCCCAACGTGCATGCTTGGGACCCCTTTGAAGGAATATAAGGTCTTTGAGGCCTGTCTCTGCCTGTGTCTAAAATGAGTGCAACTGCATCATCACCCTGTTTCTTGAAAAGGGCAAAATCAGCTCAATTCTGAAAGGGAAGAGAATGAAAATGCTGATGCTTGTGTGAGAGCTGCTCACGCTGTTCAATTCAGAGTGCCAGCAGGTGCTGATGCACTAGATACCCTGTTTGTTTCATGCTGCTAATTGTGATTTCTTTGTATTTGTCCTCCTGCCCATAGGTTGATGAAAAAACCGTGGGAGAGCCTGATTGGCTTTATGGGAGTTTTCAAGGACATTTTGGTTGGTTTCCATGCAATTATGTAGAAAAAATACCAGAAGGAGAAAAATCTTTATCTCCTAAGAAGGCCTTACTTCCTCCTACAGTATCTTTATCTACTACCTCAGCTGCTTCAGAGTGAGTTTTTGTTACATGTGTGTTAAAATTGCTTTTTCTAAATTTAACTAGCACGTAATGTGCTGTATAGTTTCATTTGGTGTTTGTTTTTAAAATAGAAATGCAGAAAACTTCTTCTGCAGAAGAACCTACCTGAAAGTCTTAGCTTGGAAATTTTAAGTACTTGGTAGTCTGCTTCGCATTGTGTAGAATATGTTTTACATATGTTTTTTTTTTTTAAAAAAAAAAAGTGATCCTGCTTGAGGTACTTCTGAAATAAAAATTATGATGTGTTAAATATGTCTGTATTCAATTTGCAGACCACTTTCACCAAGTAAATCCGCAGAAGGATCTGATTACCAAAACATACCTTTTTCTAGCCTGAATGTTAATACAGCATGGCAACAGAAATCAGCTTTTACTCGCACTGTGTCCCCTGGATCTGTTTCACCCATTCATGGACAGGTATGGAGAACTTGCTGTATTTTAGATTGATGTTAATGAAACTGATTGGGGGAAAAAAAAAAACCACAACCAAAAAACCCAAACAACGCAAACAAAAAACCCCCAAAACAAACGAGACCACAGCTTTTCTAATACTGGGTGCACTGAACAGTCTAGAGGATAAAGAAGCTAGTCTGAATTCTCCACTAGTGTGCATTGATGTAATTCCATGCATTTCCATGGACCAGTGAGCAAGAAGACTCATGCAGTATGTTTCAGAATTCTATAATTATTTTCACCTGTAATTAGACACAGGATATTTCTAGCAAATAAGAAACAGAGTTGAGAGATTGTTCTTGAGTGAACAGGTTGTATACAGCAATGTAAAATGTCATGGACCAGACAACAAATTATTCAGCCAGTGCTTAGGAATGAAATTGCTTAGACTGCAATTAAAAGATACGTCACTGTGTCTGTTTTGGGTTTTCTAACACTTGCGCCAATTTGGGGTAGTGTGGCCGATCAACATCTCCACTTCTGTCTTAACAGGGGCAACCTGTCGAGAACTTAAAAGCACAAGCACTTTGCTCTTGGACTGCAAAAAAAGATAACCACTTGAATTTTTCAAAAAATGATATCATTACTGTCCTGGAGCAGCAGGAAAACTGGTGGTTTGGAGAGGTACATGGAGGAAGGGGTTGGTTTCCAAAGTCTTATGTCAAGCTGTTACCTGGGAGTGAAATCAAGAAAGAGGAGTAAGTATGACTTTTGGTTTTTTATTCAACAGTTTACAAAAAAAGGTGGTTTTAGAGTGCAAAATTCTTGCAGTGCTTTGAAGTGCAGAATATAAATACTGTTTACAGTTTACACCGTGCCATTTTAGGCTTTTGTTATTTCATTCTGGCAAGCCAAGTAATGTTGGGCTCACTACTGTGTAAACAGACAGTCTTCCAAGCCTGAGTGCTGTGAAAAATCAGTGGTCTTAGATTATTCAAGTGCCAGACCTTGTTTTGGTTCATTACCGAGTCAGCTCTCCCGCAGTGTAGTTGCTTTCTGCCTCTGAAGGTGCCAATTTCTAATTGACCTACAAAGAATTCTAAGCTTGTAAGGCGCGTCTTGCAGAAATAGTGTATTTTTCTTTACTTGAAAAGATCATTATGTCTGTTCTAATGCTACAAGGTAACTGTTCAGGTAATAAATAATTCAGAGTCTGGTTTCTGCTGGGATTGTGTGTGAATCGTTCTTTTCATGCTTTATGATAAAAGTTCTTAGAAGCTCTCTAGAATGAGAGAATTTAGTCAAAATCTTTAACTTGTAAAAGAATTTGGATAGCATAATTTGCGAATGTATCTTCTTGTCTTTCATCACTTTTTTTTTTTTTTTAAGTGTTGTGCTCTTGGATGCCATTCATATCTTAAATATCAGTAATACCTGTCACTGTTTGACAGTCAGGGAAGTCCTTGCAATTAATTCAGAGGCAATACCAACTTTGAGATAACCGAAGTGAGTTTAGTCTCATCCTAATAAAGAGATTTGTTTTTGATCAGCATTTAGGTACTCAACCTTTTTTTTTTCTTTCCGCAGACCAGACGCTATTTATGCATCTGTAAACAAAAAGCATAATACACAGTCTTACGCAGCAGGAGAGGGTAAGACAGCATGAAATATGCTACTTAATGATACAGTCTGTTTCTGCTTAATGGCATGTGAATAAGCTTAAATAGGTGAAGAGTTTCTGAGCAGGCCTTTTAATGCTTGTCCAAAAGATACAGTGCAAATGTTGAGCTACTGTTACGAGAATTCTAAAACAGGAACTTAAGTAAAGCTTATAACTAATCCAAGTTGAGCATAGGCCTGGGTTTTGGTTTTGTTTTTAAGACTTTTGCTCAAGCATTAATTTATTTCTGAAAACTTAAATATGTCTCATACCCATAAGCTGAGTTCTCTTCCTGCTGTTCTCTACTGTCTTATGCCGTACTGTAGAGACATGAGAAGGGATTTTTAGTCTCCTGAGTGTGGTTCATTCTCTTTTAATCGGTAGGTAGTGGAGAAAAATATTACTGGAGAAAAATTTGTGGGAAGCACTTTCTGAGCCTTTTAATCTAGTGTATCTCCATGCTTCCTCAATTACATTTTAATTCCACTTATGTTTTTTCATTTTTTTGTTGTGTTAGTCAGGTAAGAATGGTTTTAATCAGGTTTACATGTGCAATATACATGCTAGCTGTGGTCTACAGGCTCCTGCTGATCCACAGGGTGATCACAAGGTAGTAACTGTGCCAAATTCATCTATCTGTACAAAGTTGTGTACCTGTAATTCAGAGCTGTAAGCATGAGGCAAGATGTGATTACAATCAAGCAAGTAGGTAGGTTGATTCACAAACTTGTGAAGACATGATCCACGTTACGAATGCACTGATGAACGCTGATGTTAAAGATAGCTTTACTTGCATCTGATATACTTTTATACTCCTATCTGAAACTATTGTCTCCTTCTTTGTGTGCTGTTTGCACAGAGTATGTTGCGCTGTATTCATACTCAAGCTCTGAGCCTGGTGACTTGACTTTCACGGAAGGCGAGGAGATCCTAGTGTCCCAGAAGGAAGGGGAATGGTGGACCGGGAGCATTGATGGCAGAACTGGAATATTCCCCTCCAATTACGTCAGACCAAAGGATCAAGAAGTGAGTTCACATTCTCAGAATTAACACATGATGCTGTCTCTCAATTTCATTGTATTACTGATATTGCTATATAGCTCTTAGAAAGTGATTTTAAGCAGAGGTTAATGTGCTTGACAGAAAAGCAAAGCCTAGGTAGCTTGAGTGCTACATCAGTGCTCTAGCCACAGTGTCACACTGTCTCTCTCCGTACTGTATGGTATTTTGTTAAGTATGGGCTCAAAATTAAAATCTCCACGTGCTTTTCTGTCCACATGCTTAAAGTTGGTGTAGACTCTACTGTTTTTATTGCACGTTAAAAGATGATTGTTGTGTCTTTGTAGGCTTCTAGTAATGCTGGCAAAACTGGAGCAATAAATAAGAAACCTGGTAAGTGTGTAATAACTTTTTAACATTTAGGACTGTTTCTTAAGTGACTATGAGCGTTTAGATTCATAGCAGTGTTTTAATGGTGGCTAATGTGCTTAGCTGCAAGACAAGTACCAGGATATTTCTGTGGATCTAGCTCTTACTGTAATGAAAAAATAACAAATGCAATTAATGTATTATCTTTTCAGAAATTGCTCAGGTTACTACTGCTTATGTTGCATCAGGAACCGAACAGCTTAGTCTTGCTCCAGGACAGCTAATACTTATTCTGAAGAAAAATGCTAGTGGATGGTGGCAAGGAGAGTTGCAGGTAATTATTGAAGGAGAAATAATTGTGACTTCAGGAATGGCAAGGAGGTGATCTTAGTTGTTTTCTTGAATTAAACCCAAGTATAGCATTCTAAAAGCTGGCTAGGAAGTTATTTTCATCTTGTATAAACCATATTTGGAGAAAAACAAGTTTTTAATTAAATCTGGGATTGCTGGGGGGGGGTGTTTGGGGTTTTTTTTGTTTTGTTTTGTGGTGTTGTTTTGGTCACGGAAAACAGTAAAGCTGTTAATGAACATGTGCATGGGAGGGGGAAGAGGGATGTTGACAGTTAATAAACTGGTTAGGATTTAATTGGTAAAACGTTAAATTGTAAAATTATTCTAATGAAAGAACAGTAATTCTTGGAAGTTGGAGTTGGAAGCTAGTTTATTGTGAAAATTGCTGTTCCCACTTTTCTCCTTTCCCCACCTAGTGATGAATTTCTAGTCCCAAGGTTTGAGGGTACTGTTACATGACATTCTTCTTAAATCGTAGTTGCTATTTTGACTTTTGGAGCCCCATGGATCTTGTCCATAATAGCCTTCATCTTTGCAACCAATGCAAAAAGTTAAACCATGATCTTACAATGTCTCTTTGTTACCCTTTTCTTTAGCTGAATCCACAGCGTTAGCCTGAATTGAAACATGTTACTTCCAATACTGAATGCTATTTCCAGTATTGGGGTTGAACAGCACAATAGAAAGTTCTGTACTCTTAATATCACTTAATTGGCCTTTCCCAAGGTATTCTACAGCTGCACACACTCTGTTTGGAGCGAATACCCTTGTTAACACCTATCTTCCTTCTCCAACAGTTAGAACAGGGCTGATCTAACTATTCAGCATGGTAATTGTTACCTCTGTTCTGGGTATCTCGTTAGAGATTCCCTATATGGTGCATAAGTGGAACATTCATAGAGTGAATTTTCAGCCCTACAATTAAATTGTGCACTGAAATCATCAGCTGCTCTTGAAACTTTTTGATGAACACATTTGCCAGAACATATTAGGGTGCAGCTTTATTTGAATTGGGTTATTTTATCCTTTAGCCAGATTTTCTCCTTTTGAGATCTGTTTAGTATTTAGTTGGTGTTTGGAAGCCTGACTTTTTGTCTTTTGTTGGCAAAACTGTGTGATGTATTTGTTGCATTTTTTCCCAGTCTATAGACTATTTCATTTCTTAATTATGTAATAACCATTTTAAACATTTACAGGCCAGAGGGAAAAAGAGGCAGAAAGGATGGTTCCCTGCCAGCCATGTGAAATTACTGGGTCCAAGCAGTGACAGAACCATATCTGCTGCTCCCTCAGGTGAAAAAAATTAGTTTAAATGTCATTTAGAGTATTTTATGTAACTGCTTCAATTGTTCAGATACTAGTCTGAATTATGTAACTAGCATAATATTATGTTTAATGGCCGTATCTGATTGTGGTGTCACGGTGGAAGGTAAAGTCCTAGTCTGAATCTGGGTCTTTTGACAGACATGTCCGTTCAGCTCTTATCTCTGTCCAAGAAAGGTAAAAATCTCACAACTTCTTAATCAAAACAGTTCTTCATGGGGGTCCTTCCCTAGCATAGGCTATCCTCTACGTACCTTACAACAGAAAGTCTCAGTCATACAAAGACGTTTATATCCACAAATCTGTGAGGATCAGCAGTCCATCTTCTGTGGCAAGAGCTTTTTAATTTTGCTGAATGCAGTAAGGACCCACGCTCTTCTCATTTGGAAACTCCGTGTTTCCAAATGCTAGCAAAAATCTTACAGAAAACTGTCAATCATTGACAAACACCTTGGAATTGCAGGCACTGCTTCTTACAAGGAGGGAGACTAAGCAGCAAATTTCCACTAGATTTTTCCATTTAAATGACCGGGTACAAATGAGATTATTTCACAGAAAAGGAGCTTTTTTTGGTTCTGCATGCTTAAATTGTGCTGCTCTCCACAGCTATGATTTGCTTGTACAACAGCTTCCTGGGTATTACTGGACAAAACTTCCCTTTGACTAAACTAGCAGCTTACAATTTGCTAATGCACGTTTCCTCTTTGCCATGTTTTTCTCACAGGTATCAGCTATAAGATAATCATAAGAGTCATACAGTGTTTTGGGTTGGAAGGGACCTTTAGAGGTCATCTAGCCCAACCCACATCAATCAAACTCACTTTCTTTTCTGAGCCAGTAAAAGAGATAGAAGCATACTTGATTATATTTTAAAATGCTTAGAAGGTCAACAGATGCTATACTAACTGAACCAATTTGCTATATAAGTGCATAGATATATAAACTGGAAATAAAGATTACTGCCCAGCCCAATTAAAAAAAAAAAAAAAAAGGTAAAAGAAAAGGGAGGACAGTTCCACATCAAGATAAGATCATGTGGCATTTTTCTTATGTAACAGTGTATGTGAAATTGTTTCTTTCCTGTGGTTATGTAAAACACTGAAAAAACAGTGTTAATACTTGTGTAACACTATTCTGCTGCTGTTTTTTCTTTGTTTTTTCTAGTGTGTCAAGTGATAGCGATGTATGATTACATGGCAAACAACGAAGATGAGCTCAGTTTCTCCAAAGGGCAGCTTATTAATGTACTGAGCAAAGATGATGCTGACTGGTGGCAAGGGGAAATCAGTGGTGTGACAGGTCTCTTCCCCTCAAACTATGTGAAGATGACCACGGATTCTGATCCAAGTCAGCAGTGTAAGCAACTTTTATTTTTTACTGATTTTGTTACTTCATTTCAAAGGTGCATTGCTGCTGTTCTGCTTTGTGGTTGGAGTTTGGAGTTCCAAGCATCAGCTGAATTTATTGGTACTTTAAATACTCTCTTTAAAAATACTTTACTACAGCACTATGTACTTCAAATGCTCTTCTATTTAACCTACAAACAACCAGCATGTTGCCAACCAGCCAGTGTGTGATAGTAAGAGCACTAGGGTGAGCTAAAAATACTAGATTTGGTAGGGGTTCCCCTTCCATTAAAGATGCTGTTGTTTGATAACTGACACGGACTGGGAGTCAGTGGAGGCATGCTGTGCTTGATTATAGTACTTGCTCGAGTTTTGTTAAATACAAAAAAGTGTCTGCTGTAGTCATCTTTAACTTATATTTAAACTATTTGTCAGTTAAGTAAAAATAACCATAGAAAGGGTAGGAAAACAATTCTAGCATTAGCAAGTGATCTCTCCTATGGTAAATATGCGTGTCCTGGCTCCCAATAATCCAGCTGTCATCCAGTTCTGAGAAACGAGATATATCGAAACACACCTTAAGCTGAAAATTATCAGCAGCAGGCTGAGAACTGAATGCTAGGATATACACCTGTCTATCTGACAGTGAGAATTTTCTCTGTCTTTTTTGCATATAAACACAGTAAAGGTTTCTGGTGTCTCCCCCTACACGCACACCCTGGTTTTTTTGGCCCCTCTCCCCGGAGAAAATTACCACTATTTTTATACTCCCTCAGCTTTTCATCCTGGAGCACTGTGATTAAACAAACTTTTATGTCAATCCATGACATCAGTGGGTTTGGGAACATATCTTAACATAAAAGTTGCTGCTTTGACAAAACAAGCCTGTCCCTTCACTTACTATGTTTTCCCTAGGCATCATTTGTAGTTTTCCCAGTATAAAAACATGCATCCAGAAGTCTGGTTGAGGTAGACTCTTAACAGCCTGTAGCTAGTGTGTAGGACCAGTTTGCACTTAAGATTTGATCAACATAGTTGTGTTCTTGCAGAAGACTTCACAAACTCTGTCATGAAGGTACAGCTTGGATTGGGAAGTTAAAATATTTTCCCTGGGTAGCTTGTTATGGTACCTGGGCAAAACACAGTATGCACCATTCTTGAGGTTTTCTTTTTAGCTAAATTACATCTGTGCTTGCATTCTTGGTAACATACTGATTTTTTAATGCCTCTGGCTGGTGTGGCTTTGATGTCAAAAACTTCTACATTTAGATCAAACTGAACGTTCTTTCGATTAGTCATTAAAATGATCTTTTGAAAGTTTTTTGTTGTTTAAATAGAGACAAAAATCTCAGGTTTGAATGAGTAGACTAAATCCAGATGGGCTATAAAATTAAGATTCTGGCTGTGTTATTAAAACTTTCTGAATTTTCAAAAATAATAGAGACACTAGCTTATCACACCTGGTGTGTTTCCATTCAGAGTTATGTCGCTGAGTGTGGTAAGTGCAAGATTATTATATGTACCGCTAACTTTCAACAAAAGCAGTGTTAAGATCAAGTTGTAATTGGAAGCATTTGATGTGATGATTAAATTTTTCTCATTGTTTGCTGATATGTCATTAGGCTGTCTTTTTCTCAGATTTCAGTGTTGTGGAGTAAAAATATTTCCATTCACATCAAACTGTGTCTGTGTGAACAGAATTTTCCTTTGAAAGTACATTGACAAAGGTCAGCCAGTGGCAGTCACATGAGCAGACGTGTACCGGCTCATCTGTATGTTGTTGTTAAACTTTGGTTTAAGAACTAGTCTGTTTGCTATGAAGCAGATCTACCGGTACTTAATTAACGAAATCTGCCTGCTGGTGAATGAAGAATATGTTGAATCTTTTTTAAAAAAAATTCTCTGAGTATTTCAAATAAGCTAGTTTGTCTATCAGTTTTGTGCTGGGATTTGCCACTTTTTTGTGATATTAAAACATATGTATTTGGAAACTTCAGGAAAAATCCTGCTTAAAGTCCAGAGCCCGCTCAAAATCAGCATGGCTCGTTAGCTCAAGCACAGCATTGTACAAATACCGTTACACAGATTTCAGCTGGGCTGCTTTCATATGGTGTGAAGTCTGAGCTAGTAAGTTGTGTTAGCAGTAAGCTAGTGCTGTACCATTCTTCAGTAACCAGAGAAATACTTGAATATGTACTGATTGAACTTTCAAACTTTCTTGGATTTCCTTAAACTATTTTTTGCTCTTATTTAAATATAGTGCAGAAACTATCACTAGTATTCTTGAGAAATTACTGAGGAATTGTCCCACAGAAATGTTGATGTGGCCCTCTAGGGACCAGCTTGGAGATATGACAGAATATAATTTTAAAAATGCATTGCCATATTTTAAAGAATTATTAATCTGAGTATTGTAATGTTTCTGTTGAAGAACAGCAGTTTCTCCCACTGTCTCTTGTAGACAGTCAAATGTAACGGTATTTGAAAGGGAGCAGGCAGATTTGGTTTACTCAAATAGATTTGCGCCCTAGGAAAATTCTGGTTTTCCCTCAAATATAAACTCTGTTATATGGACCACCTTTGTACCCAGAGTCTTTCCTGGGGCTTACTAGTTATAGCTGTAATGGCAAACTTCCCTAACAAAGAAGGAACTTAGGGCAGTGAGATGTTTCTTCTTTCAGGCTGCTGAAATAGGTCTCTGAACAGAATGAGCAGTGCTGACGAGATCACTTTTCCTGTTGGTGTAGCTGCACATCCTGGCAGCAGGTCTCTGCAAGGGGAAAAAAAAAAGTCAATGAAGGGTGTCATAGGTGTGTCAACAGGTCTCTTAAATACAACTGAGTCCTGATGATTGCAGAACACAAAATACTTGAGAGTCATGCTCTCAGTGACCTTGGTGATGGTTAGACTTACTCATGTTTTAATGACATTTTAATAGTCCTTTTTCTAATGTTTGCACAAAAATCGTCATAAAGAATAAATAAGATACGCAGGAGGTTTCAAAATATAAATAGCTATAAATTTAAGGTAAAGGAATATGCATAATCTCATCATCTTCTGTTCTTTGAGTGCTTGCTCAATAGCTCTTTCATGTATTGCCAGTACCCATCTAGGACAGCCTACCTTCCCACTCTTCCCAAGGGGTGTGTAGGGCGGAGTAGGCAGGGTGCACTTACCACTTTACAGTTCTCCCCAATGACCTGGTCTGGAGATAATTTTGTTATTTCAGCCAGTCTTTGTCTGCCTTAAACAGTTACTCTTAGAAACTTGTTCTCTCCTTATTTGTTGGCTTTGTCAGCGAGATAGCTTTTCAGTTTGTCTTTTTATCCATGGGACCAGTCTGAGCCTTGTCCTTATATTCTCTTTAGTTGAGATTTTCTCCCCTCAGGTACCTCAGATGGAGGCAAGACAGATGCTGCAGCTATGTCTGTATACTTGGTTGCTGGATGTCTTTTAGTGTTAGAGATCAGTTCATCTCTCAGATGTTCTTGCTGAGAGCTGGGTAACTCAGCCAGGTGGACATACCTATGTTCAGTGTGCAGAAGCTTCTAATTCATCTTATCTGAGGCATCTCATCTCCCTTGGTGGGACTGGTCTTTCATAGAGCTGAATGTTGTACCAGTTCTTTCTACTGTAATGTACGTATAGTTATTGTTTCTGTTCACTCTTTTTTTTTTTTTTTTTTTTTTCCCCTTGTCATAGCCCAGCATTGCTGCAGTTCCTCAGGCATTTTAAGTTACTCCTTCAGGTGCTCAAATGTGAGCTCCAGGTAGTCCCCATAGCCTGATAAGCACCTCCTTCCCCCATTAAAGCTGTCTGCTCTGCCTTCTGCCCATGCAATGGCAAAAGCTGGTTAGACTGGGAACAAATCCTCTCTCCGTAGACTGTTCTTGACATGCATATGACGATGTGAATTTCCTTAGGTGCAGACTTGATGTTTATAGTAATGTCACTAGATCTACTAATTTTTTTCCTCCCCAAACCTTACTTGTAGATGTCACACGTTAGAGCTCTATGTGAGGCAAGTCCTGTCCTTTCAAAAACAAGGATCTGTATTTCCAGAAGTTTATCTCCATGCACAAAAGATCATTAGTAATTCCTGTCCATCACTGTAGTGAATGAAGCTGACTGGTTTTTCAAGGGTTTTCATAGTGAAAAAACCAACTTCTGAACTGGCATTGCTCGTGGCAGGTGCACTTCTGTGTCTATATATGGACAACACATTTTGAAGTTCTCTAGTTATTGCCAAGTAACTTCTCTTTATGATTATGGAGTAAGAGTTTGTGGTATCAGTGGCTTTGAGGTGTTGCATGTTGCAGGTCCACATTAATTTTTTAACACATGAAGATTAATAGTTTATTCTAAGATTTTACTCAACAGCTCCAGATTTTTACCCCTTTTACTAGGGATAAAATATGAAATCAATCCCTTAGTCATTTTGTATTTCTCAAACTATTTGGTGAATGTCAGTCAGGCTTGATAAAGCTTCCAGGTTGAAATCCTGGGGTCTGGAATAGGCTCCAGATTGCCCACAAGGTGTGTGCAGCTGCAGCCCACGTCATATATCTGCCTTTAACCTGACTTTGCAGTGCCTCTTCTAGACCCTGTAGACCTTGGTTTCTGATGGGTATATTGAGTGATGTGGTACTTCGTACTTCCTACTTCCTGGACATACATTACTAGAGACAAGATTTCATTTCTTTTCAGGCTTTGAGCAGAGTTGAACTGGTTAATCTTTATGTGCCAATATGAGTAAATTCCAGCAAGGCTTTTCTTTACAAGTTTAGTTTGTATCTGATTTTCTAATGTCTCATTAGAAGTTTCTCAGGAGAAATCCTGGCTTTGTTGAAATCTCAGGGAATTTTGCCATTGCCTTTAAAAAAACCCTTTAGAGCTTGACCTTGTGTTGTTGAGTCTATATAACAGAAATCTTCCTTGGGAAGAAACTATCGTCTTCAAGTGAATGAGCTACGAGTGTTTTTCAGAGTCAGCGATGGCTGGTGGCTAGTCGCAAGTACTTAGAACTGTGTTTATAAATATGAAATTGCAAGAGTAGAAGCTCATGATGTCTGCTTTCAGAAAGTTGAATGTTAGTCATTCCTTTCTGACTTTTTTGGTGTTGTTCTGTCTTTGTCCATAGAACTCATATGTTTCACTCTTCAAATTTATGTTCATTTTATCCTTCATTTTTTTTGTTTTTTTTAGGACCCAATGTTGTCTTCCAGTGTGAAAGCACCTCAGAGACCCACTATCCAAGTTTGACTGTAGCGTGGAGGCAGGGTGGCCAGCCCTGCTCACATATCTCTGACACAATCCTTTTGCTTCGTTTGAACGTTAGATCCAGTCAAGTAATTAGGTTTTTGTGGGTTTTCTTCTAATCTACAGTTACAGTTGATTTGTAAAAGCAGAAAGGATAGTGGGTCTTTGTGTGGCTTTCACTGCTGTTCATTCTTGTTTCCTTTAGTATTTTTCTTTGGTATTGATTAACTGTAGATCATTAGCATGCATATCAAGTTATCGTTTGCATGGTGGGATTGCAGACACACAAAGACCCACTATTTGCACAGTTTATCTGAGCTGTTTTGAATGGGCAGTTGTGTTCTTTTAATGTTGTAATGTACATACTTTGCAGAATTAAAATGTTCGCTGATCACTGTTCTAATGGACTTGATTTAATCTCTTACATGTTGAGCTTTTAAAATTGGCAGCCTACAAGGCTCATCTGGAAAACAAACCCTACCTGTCTCTGCTGCTGATAGTCACTGTGATTACAAACATGCTGTGAGATCTAAGATTTAGATCTGGTGCAGTCCATCCAGCCTTTTAATGCCCTTTTTAACTGGGGAAAGAACTATTAAGCATAAAGTGGAGGATAATTTAATTTTTTTCTTCCTTCACAGTAGTACTATAGCAGGAATTCAGGTTGTTTTGGCTCGATATGTCCTATCCCTAAACAACCTCCTTCCTTCAAATACTTTATTCTGATAATTCATATTTGCTTTCAGTTTTAGCAAACATGTACTAGTTACTACAGTAAGTACTTATACGGCCTCTGTGCTACTAGACCCTTTCCCTGCCCCTTTTCTCCATTACATAGTTAACGGTACTGAGTAGTGTTTTTATCTGGCTATGGTCTGCAGTGACTTAAAAGTAAGAACGATCTGAAAGCTATTTCTGTTAAATAAATTAGCAGCCTAATACATAGGTAACGTCGATAAAGAGATGTTGCCAGAAAAGAAACACTAACAGACACCTGGAGCTGAAGGCAGAGCATTTGGGTTTAGAAATGGAACTATATTCCTCAGCTCAAAAGTGGTCCTTAAAGGTACAGTTGTGGCATGTCAGCAGCACGGCGCAGTGAAGGTGCCCACGTTTTATTAGTTTGGGGGGAGGGAGGGACCAGGACTTCAGGACTATAACCCTGATACAGCTTGAAATAAAAGGATTAACTTAATAGCAGACTACTCGTCTGATTAAATAGTTCTGTGCTCCTGTAACAACAGGAGAGGTCTAGTAGACGTGGTATTTAATTTAGTTGGTTTCCTGAACTTGGTTACAAAACAGCAAAGGTCACTTATGCAATCAGAAATGTTTACAAAATACTGTCTGTTTACTGTATATATATATATATATATATATGAATGTTGTGAAGGTACTATCAGGAAAAGGTCAGTCCAGTTGCAGAGGTGTGAAAGCCTTTCTCCAAAACTTCTATAGAAAGAGTGAGATGTTACGTATTTAATATACTTGATCAAATAATGTATATGTGCCCTTTAGTTCAGAGAGATATCTTTTGTGCAATATGGACTACAGCAATGTGCCTACATAAAACTACAGATGGATTTTTATTCTGGATGTATTTTGTCTAAACCAATATGTTGTTATAGAATGAAACCATGTTATTGTAGGCAAATAATGTGCTAGATGATTCCTCAAGTATTCTAGCTGACTTGATTTCCTTATGAAACTATATTGTAAGTATTCCTACTAAAGTATGCTAATCACCCTGAATTGCCTTGTCCGAATTTCTGACTTTGAAACCCTGTTTAACACAGGCTGCACTGTGTTGTGCTACACCAGTGGCATCAAGCAGTCACTTACTGTAGTCTAATAAGTAGGTGGTCTTATAAATTATCCCATTTCTGAAAGGCACTGTTAACCTGTGGGATTTGAGCCAAACCGACTTCTCAGTCATCAGTGACAGTTTGCCTTGAATGCCAAATTGCTACTAATTGTCTTTGAAAAAACGAAAACCAACTTCACATCCTATCTGGGATGTTCTGGGAAATAGTTACATGGCATTTTCCAAAACCAACTGGCATTCTACCCATTTTTTAACTGATACAATTGGAGATTAGGGTAGTATTAGGTAAAGTTTCACACAAGTGGTGTGAAATACATAGTTGGGTATGTAGATAGGAGCATTGATAATTATTGAAACAGCTGCCCCTCAGTTTGAACTGATGAGTATTGAAATGAAGCATTTGGGGCTCCCACAGTTACCTTCTTGTGTTTCAGTATTACCCGAGTACACTCTAAATTCTCTAACTGTAATAGCGGTAATAATAGTAATACATCTTAATAATTCTGATTGGAAGAGATGTAGCCCCTGCCTTCAGTATTTATCTCTACTGCAAAAGCTGCCTAACACAGCTCAAGCACAATCACCTGAGAGCTCTGCTCTGTGTCACACACTGGTGCAGAAAGAATTGTATACATACATTAGATCATCGATAGGAAAGACTATGCCGAGAATGTATTTAAGGCAAGATTATTTTCAAATAATCTTCTGTTTCACTGAAGAGATGTAGCTAATAGAAGCTGGGTTTAAATCAGACTTTCTCTTTCAAAAATGTTACTTTTTCTCTGGTTGTGTGCAGTCCACTCCCTCGTTGGTAAAAGTCCGTAGACTTGGGTTCAGCTGTCAGCCCAGCCAGCCGAGTAAAACTAGCGTTGAAGTGTTCATCCCTTATTTGGGTGAAAAAGGTAGGCTTTGGAACTAAGGACAAGGTGGAAACGAGACCTACTTGTTGAACTGATGGTCCCCAGTGAAGGGCTGAGAGTCTAAATGTTGCTCAGACCTACACAAGGTTAACAGTTAAAACTGAAGCCAACCAGGAAAGCAAAATATGATGTTGCCTGCAGCGTAGTACTTGCTTAATATTGTTTCCTGTGGGCCAGCAGAGAATAGGGGCCATGGTATAATTGGGTGTAAGAATGTAAATGACGCTGTAAATGCACAAGAACAGGTACTGAAACGCTTCCAGATTTTGTAACTGTCTAGTTTGCATAGTGGACTAACAACCTACAAAAGCATAGTTTTACAGCTTAGTTTACGGAGCTGAGTTCCTGCTCCAGCAATCGGATCCACGCAGGCAAGTCTTGGGCCACCACCAAGACCCGGTTGCAGGGCTGGGGTGTGCGAGTAGTTGGTGATCGTGAAGGGCTGTGAAAGCACACAAAGCGCTATTGTAATGTCAGTGTTAATAATGTTACACTTAGGAGTGCAGAAGGCATAAAGCTCCATCAGAAATGTTACATGCTGATAATTGAAACGTCTCCTACCAGTCATTGAATATTTATGCCATCTCGATGCTTGGTCAGATCGTATCCCTGTGTGATTTTCTTGAGTTGGGATGAAAACACCTGTAAATAGGTCTGCTCGTAGGAATGCCGAGAAACGTTGGCCTGTAGTAGTGTTGGGAGCTGCTACGGGGTTATGCTACTTTAATGTAATGAATGAATAAAACTGCTACGTAATGGTGTGTGCTGCCTTAAAATCTCTTTTGTTGTTCTTTTCAAGCTAGAGTATTAATGTTGGGGGATGATTGTTAAGACATGCAAATGCAGGCTATGCTTAGCATGAGGCAATTGTTCATCTTTGTTTTTAAACAAAGTTGTAAGATAACTATGCAAATGTATTTTATTAAAGGGACACATAAAAGGATCTAGTTTGTCTGTTGTGGTTTTTTTTTGTCCATCTGGGGAGGATTTTTTCCCATCTGAATAGCTTGGTACGAGTATTATGTTACCTGGCTCTGTGACGGAGCAACTTGATTTTGTTTTTTACCTCTTGAAAATTGAATCACAAATTTCTTCTGTTGTAGCAGAGAGAGCATATTGCATTTACTGACTGGGGGAGATTGGATAGAAGTTTTTATTATGTTTCCCAGGGCCTGATGGAAACCAGCCTTTCCATGGCAGCAAATTTCTTGGATTAGTTCCTTTCACAGGTTTCAGTAGGCACAGAGGCTACTGACGGTTACAGGCAGTGACAGGAGTACCTTGCAAGTGAATTAGCCTTATGTGTGTCAGCAGAGATTGTAAAATGTGCCATGATACCATCAGTCTGTTCTCTGGCTGTACTAAAGGGACTGTTTTCATGCCAGCCCATGGTACTTAAGGTGAGATGTAGTCTTTCTATGGTAGCTTGGGAAAATAGAGGCAGGCTAATGCGGGGGGGGGGGGGGGGGGGGCGGCAACAACAACTTATCTGCTGTTTCCAGGCATACCAACTGGCTTGAGCGAAAAAACCAAAAATAATAAAAAAAAAAACCCTACTACAACCAAAAAAACCCCCACCTCCTCGAAAAAAAACCCCACAACTATAAACAAACCAAGCTATTTCCATACAAATGCAGTTTATACAGGCCACCTCTACCCCTCAATAGTCTTCACTGGTGACCCAAAGCAGTGGTGCCTCTGGTATAGATAGATCCTTCAGGACAAGTGCCTGAGCTCGTGTTTGAGGTTTAAGATGTTTTTCCAGAGCTGTCATTTTTTAATGTGTTTTTTTCATTGTTTGTTGAGTGGGGAAGATCGTTGGGGAAAGGGACGAAGCACGCAGTGCCCAAGCAGATCTGGGCATCTTTGAAGGCCTTTTATCCATATGGTTTTTTACCTCAGTTCTCTGGAACTGGCTTTTAAGTGAAGAATTTTAATTCACTCCCCCTTTTTTAACAAAGAAAAAAATGGAAAATTTTGTAAATGGTGCTAGGTCTCGTTCATCTTTCTTTCATTGGAGGATTTCTTGTCTTCAGAAAGTGTCATTCTTCCCCTTGAACGTACTCAAATCCAAAATATGTCAGTAATTGGAAAGGTTTTCTCCCCCAGCACCCCATGTTTTTCAGGCATTTGAATCTCCTGCAGAGGAGAACATCCTTTGACTGTGAAACTCAGTAGTTTTTCATGCAGGGTGAGTTTTGTTAGTAGGAAGAAAGTACTTCTTGTTCAGGTATATTTGGAGAGGGAAGTATAATTTTAACCCTAATTTAGAGACTGGGATCTCCTGTTTATAAACTCTTCAGCTTGTTTTACCCTGCTGCTGCGAGACAGTGGCTTCCTCGTCTTGGAGAGCAGGATTTATCACAACCGGCACCACAGTCCTAGCAGGCATTGCTCTCTTGCCATGCCCTAAGCATCGAAGGTACCAGGCAGCCGCTGCTTGCTCCGTTAGATGTTGTTCTCCGCAGGGAGCTAGGCAGAGGATGCCCCATGTTGCCTGAGCAGCCTGGCAGTACCCTGCTCTTGGTGGAGGAGGCAGGCTGGCTTGCCCGCCAAAGGTGATGTGAGCCTCTTACCAGGCAACAGAGGGAGGTGAGCCCCCAGCACGGGCAGCTGAGAGTCCCCTCTGCAGGCGCTCCCCAAAATCCCACTGCTTCTCGTGAGCTGTATGGGGAGCTTGGGATGAAGCTTCACAAGACAGAAGCTGAACCCAACAGCTTTCTCCTGCCAAAACCGGCATTTTTACTGCTTCCACGCACATTCCTGGCCGCTAAACCAGCAGAGAACTACTGTTTTCTTTTTCCCCCCTCGGGATTCATTTGCTGCCAGGGTGTGAGCTGGGAGTCAGATAAGTGCCAGAATTGATGCAAGGAAAGGAGGGAACAGGAATGTGGGAGGAGAATGGGTAGAGATGCAGGTCCACCCTTTCCGTACCAGTGAGCCCATGAGTTGCTATGGCCACTTCGGGAAAACACTGGCAAATGCAGTAGGTAGGTTGTTTTATTCTCTGTCTCGTTCGCCTTTCTTCCCTTCAGATCCAAATGCCTGAATTCACCCTCTAAAATCAGATGTGTGATTGCATACTGCATTTTTATGCCAGTATCATCAGACGCATCAAAATTTGGGGTGTTTTCACTAGTGCTTACTTAAATATAAAATAGCACTCATCCGTTCATCCCAAAAGCTGACAGTCCAAACACAAGGTTAGTGCAGGAGCCAGTTAATGTAACTGCATTTTTGTATCTGATAATGAGCTTATAAACCAAATCTATTTTAGGTGCATAAAAAAGGCCTGTTTTCCTTCCAGTGTTTGCTTCAACTTTAAGTAGACAGCATGAGACAGACACACATCCGAGCGTGTGGGTTGTTCTGACAGCTGTGATATAAGCACACGGCAACAGGAGCTTCAGTCCGTCCCTGCTTATGTTGCAGGACTGTACCTTGCAGCAGAAAACAGAACCACGTGGTCAAAGCTGAGACTTCCAAATCTGGACAAATAAAGGCTGGTTATGGTGCAAGCCCTTGATTATCCTAAAATTTCATGTCTTAGGAGCCAGGCAGGCTTAAACTTAGTCCTGTACAGGCTAAAGAATGACGCTAGAATCCAGCAATAGCACACGCTGGCCACAGTCCATCTTGATGGATTAAGATACCTAACTTCACAGGAATCACTTTGATCTGTAACTTCGCTTCTTTTTCTCATCCAATTTTGGCCTGATTGTAACTTTGGGAATAACTAAGGCCAGAAGCAGCATTCTGCATGATCAAAAGAGCTGCAGTCCCAGATCTCTTCATAAAAAGTGGCATTTTTTCACATATTGTCGGAAAGCTTAAGATCTATGATCCTCCTCAGGGGGACAAAACAGAACTGAAAAGTCATGATTTTAAATCTAGCTATTGCCTTTACTGGTTTACTTCTTTGTGTTGTTCAGAGGGTTTCCCTGTTAAATTACTTCGAATGATACCATAAAACTTCATTTGACAAGCGTTTCTCTTTTGCTGAAGGATGCTGCTCCTTCAGAGCAGCTCGATGCCTGTGCAGCAGGAAGTGCACAAGCCTGGGAGGTTCCCATTAGGCCACTGTCACATCAAGTTTAGCCAAATGTTTAGTGTTCCTTGGGTTTTTTTCCCAAAGAATTTCTTAGTAACTCATTTTCATTTCATTATTTAGAGCAGCCTTCCCATAACCAGTTCTATACATTGGCAGTGAATAGAATAAAGTCGCGTTCTAGTGTCCTAGACGTGGTAGGTGACAAGGGAGACGCAGCCCTCTGTGCTGTCGGTCACGCTGCCTTTCACAACACCTGTAAACTTTCAAAAAGTATCATTCCTCTAGAAATGCCGGATCCAAATGAGTCCCTGCGATGTCCTTTCTGCTATCCTGCAAAATCCACAGTTCACGTCGTATTAAAATCTGATGCCATCACATCAAGTGATAGATGTATGTTCTCAAACGCTCTGTAATTGTTTCTTTTTTTCATTTTCCCACCCTGCTACTTTGCAGTACTCTGCTAGCACGTGATGGCTAACAGAGGGATCAGAGTTTGACTTTCTGTGCTCTCCCTTACCCATCTAAACATATTCACCGCTTCGTTTTTACCAGTTTTTGATTTGGTTACTAAATTTCAAACATTGTTGTCATGCTTACTAACATGTATACAGTAGAGAAAAAGCAGTGTGAAGCCGTAGGGTCTGCATGTTCTTACAGAAAACTTGGGGTTTGTGTCATTAATGTCTGTGTGTTCCTGTGCATGATTTTGATTAGTCATACTTGATGCATAAAAATAATCCAACATATTTCAGGCTCGCTTTGTTTCTAAACAAGAAAAAAAGTTGTGCAGCTGTGAAGTTATGCAACTATAACATTATGCGTTATAACTTTACAAATTTGTACTGGTGGTTTGTATCATCAATTAATAACCAAGGCAGAGTACTTTAGAAATGGGGTGGAAATTGAAGGTGCAATGTTGTAAGTCAGAACCAGACACGTTCTAGATGACTTGCATCTCACAAAAGACATTGCATAAGGTAAGAGAAAATCACAGTTTTGAAACAGTATGGCAGAAAAGGAGATGAGAAAACTCCTGAGACAAACGGAGTGGCAGGAAGTCAGGAATTCTTATTCTGCATCACAGCACAAGAACAAGGGATGTTCGAAGAAGTGAAAAGGTGACAGATGGAAAAATGACATGAAGGGGGGAGGGGGCTGATCGCTACATCACTCGATTTTGAAACCCGCTGCTGCTGTGGACAGGGTTCTACCACCGTGTATATAGTCTGAACCGTAGGCTGGCGTACAGTGACGCAGTTTTGTTAATTCATCAGATCTGATGGTCTGAGTGGGATCTAAACTACTGGCTTGCTTCTTGTAGGGTGTGCAGATCTCCAAAGCCTTGACACTATGCAACCAATGGAAAGGAAAAGGCAGGGCTACATTCACGAACTCATTCAGACGGAAGAAAGGTATATGGATGATCTTCAGCTCGTCTTAGAGGTGAGATGTCTTGGATGTGAAAATGCATTTGGAAGAACACCACCTCTGTCCTACTGAATAATGGCAATAGAGGGATTCTTACGAATTGTGAAATGCTAGAAGAAGAAAGTGAGGTGGTGCGAGCACCTCCTTTTCTAGCGAATATTATGTGCTTGTCCACCAGGCAAAAACATCACATTGTGAAAGCCATCATCTTACAAAGACCTTCCTATTTTCCAAATCTTGTTCTTAGGTGTTTGGGCTCAGTGTAAAGAAAAGATGATGGGCTGGGCTGGGTTGTCTGGCAAAGCTGCACAGGCTCATGACTGAAGCTGTATAAGCACCGTAAAAGTTTACTGTCTGCCTTCGTCTCTGATTTTATTTCTGGAAGCAAGACCACCTCACTAGGCAGGGCAGGAACTGGCCAGCATTAGGTGGTTTTGGGCATCTGACTTGACCTCCCTGTGTAAGCCAGCTATGTGGTGAAGTGTTAAAGGTGTTAAATAGCCTGGGTTACACAGGTACTCCGCTATCCAGAGGTACCGTGCTGAAGCCCCTGAAAGAAGCTGTAGTTCTGCACGCAGGTTGACCATGAGTGCGCTGGGTACGGGGATGGGTGTGATGCATAAGTGTAATTTGTGTAGCGGTTGACTCCAAAATAACGGGAGTGCTCTTCTGCTGAACAGTCAGCCTGCAGGTCCCAGTGCTTGTCCCGGCTTCACAAATGGTGATGCCGGTGTCAGAATGAGATCACACGCTTAGGAAAAATAGCGACAGCTGTCACAAGTGCCAGTAAGGAATTGCTTTTAACTTCTCCTGAGAAATTGGACACTGAGCATTCAGCAAAAGCGAAATCACTGCTAGGCTGAGCAAGAGGCTGATCTGCTTTTGTTTCTGAAGGATTGCTCACCTTTCTGATTTTTTGACTGCAGGTTTTCCAAAAACCAATGGCTGATTCGGGCTGTCTCACAGAAGGAGAAATGGGGCTGATCTTTGTTAACTGGAAGGAACTCATCATGTCAAATACAAAGTTACTAAAGTGAGTACTTAACCACTTTTTATGTTTTTGTCTTCATCTTTATTCTCCTGTTCCTTTCCCCAGGAAGTTTTCTGGTTTTACAGTAAATATTTCTGTCCTTCCTGATCATTTCCTGTGCATGCATGTATTCAGAACAGCTAAATGTATTCAGACTACCTCACAAAGGAGGAGTTGTTAAGAGAGAGAGGGGAATAAACAGCAATAACAGATGCACATTTGCTATAATACCTTAGAAATAGAGCCTACACAAAAGCGTGTGCATGGGAGGCGTTCTTCGCAGTTTTCTGCAAAGCAACCTTCTGTTCTCCAAAAGTAAACTTTGGAGAGACAAAGTGGCTAATGATTCACTGAAATGGGGTGCTGGTTGAATGTAGAGATTGATGCCAGTTATCCCAGAAACCTCAAAGGAGAGTCTCAGTCCTGCAGACCCCATCAGGCAGATCGTTCAGCTCAGCATGTCGTGCCGGTGAATTCCTGGGGGTTCAGGCTGGACCCTGCGCCGCCTGGAAGCGCCTGTGCTGTGTAAGGGAATTCACCTCACAGGCTTGCGTCCCTTCAGAGATGGATGTTGTGAGGATCTTGATTCAGGCCTCGCAGATTTGGCAGCAAAGTTGGATGGTGATTTCTTTTCTCCTCAGAGCCTTGCGGGTGCGTAAGAAAACAGGAGGAGAAAAAATGCCAGTGCAGATGATTGGGGACATCTTAGCAGCAGAGCTCTCTCACATGCAGGCCTACATTCGGTTCTGCAGCTGCCAGCTTAACGGAGCTTCATTACTGCAGCAGAAAACTGATGAAGATGCTGATTTCAAAGACTACTTAAAGGTATCTTATTCAGTAGCTTTTATGCCTTCTCCTTTCCTCAATGACAGGAGCCCGACCAGATCAAAATAAGCCAGAAGAGTAAAATCTTGCAAAATAGCTAAGAACCTTCTAAGGTGTATTTATATGATGACCATGGTTAACACTGTGTGTGTGTTTTATTTATATACCTGTCTTTCTCTCTAGCTAATTTATTACTCCATTTCCCATTCCATTGCTCGTTACTTCAGTGTAATGCTAACCCCACGAAGCTATGGTGCCGGTGTCTGCACCTTCCCAAAAATTCATGCTGTCAGAAAGGGTAAGAGTCTGTGGAGCTGAAATAAAAAAGCTGTTGTTCTGAACGCATTTGTGATTCAATGGGGCGTGCAGTGTGTCTGAACAGTGGGGTTGCAGCCGGGGCCAGAGGTGTGCCGTGAGCGTCACAGGCAGGCATGCTGCAGAAATAAATAAGGAATTGCTGCCATTCTGCAGCTGATGCCGTGGCTTTGAGGCCATGAAAGGAGAAATGCCAGAACTGTTGACATTGGGCATTTGTTTCTTTCATTGCTTCATTTTTTTTTTTTTTTTTTCAACCTGAGTGGAGCCTGTAATGTCAAAATAAAAGCTGGAACAATTTTGAATGTAAGGTTTCTGCATGAACAATGATCCTACGGCTTATGGTGGCAAAGCCTCCAAGTATAATGACAGTGCCGGCTTTCCTGTTTGTTCTAGATACAAGTATTGTTTGCTTACCAAAATATGTAAGATTTCTTGGAATGCCTGGAAAAATGAATCTGATCAGTTTTCAGTGCGGTGAGGCAACTGTTTCTTGATGAGTAATGCAATGTCTCTGTTACATGTCTGGGTTGCACCACAGAAACTCGCCTTGGACCCTCGCTGCAAAGGAATGCCCCTCTCCAGTTTCCTCCTGAAACCTATGCAAAGAATAACCCGCTACCCTCTGCTCATAAAGAGTGTGAGTACCCTAAGCGAAGTTTTGTAGGTGAATGCTTTTGAGTTTGATCTGGATAGGAAAAGCAAAAAAAAGCCTTGTCCCTTTATGGGGATTTCTCAGAGCATGGAGAAGTAGTACCTGCGCTTACCTCTGTTTTGATCTTGTTTTCTCTCCTTTTTGATCCGTACCAGATTCTAGAGAACACTCCAGAAAATCACCCTGATCACAGTAACCTCAAGCTTGCTTTAGAGCGTGCGGAGGAGCTGTGCTCTCAAGTTAATGAAGGAGTCCGTGAGAAAGAGAACTCGGACAGGCTGGAATGGATACAGTCCCACGTCCAGTGCGAAGGTCTTGCTGAGGTAGCTGCGTTGATACGCTGTACAGCAGGAGACTTTTCCGAGTCATTTCGGAGAGGCTGGGGGGGAGTGGGGGTCCTTGCTCATATCTGTTATTGGAACATGATCCACTGCTGAGCTCTTGGCAGAGAAGCTTTTATTAAATTCTGCTTGCAGCCATAACGTGATGAGCCCTCGCTGGTTTTGCATGATTTTGGCAGTGGAGAAATCTCATTTTATCAGCTTAAAACTGATACCGTTTCAACGGTTAAACGAACAGAAATAAGTCTTATCTCTGAAGTTCTGCTCGTGCTGCCTTTGGGCTAAGTCAGGTGTTATTATCTGGAATTTCACTTAAGTGTGTTTCCCAGGGTTTTCCTTCATGCAGAAGGGGCACAGAACCCCCCCAATGCCAGATTTTCAAAGGTATGTGGGGTTCAGGCTCCTGTACCTTTCAGGACAGCCTTCAGAATGAGGTGTTGTGACAGTTCTCCACTGGCTCTGTAAGGAACCAGGGCTTGACAGGCCCAGAAGGTCTGTCCTAGTTCCATCACCTAACCGTGCACCCTTAAGAGGTGACCTGGCTGCAGAACCTGGCAGGCTTTTCTTAAACACAGCTCTGGACAACTGAAAAGTGGCCATGAGGTAAATGCCTTTATCTAGTCAGACCCATGTGTATGTTGTTGGTAAGGCTTAAATCTACTTTAAGTTGGGAGTAGTGCTGATACCATGGCAGATCGTAAAAACAGTTTCCCTTCATTTGTAACTAAATTAATTAATTAAACAAAATAAAAGAAGATTTTGAGCAGCTTGAGCAATCTCCACTGTGAAGAGGAGCCAGAATTTGATGCCTGCATTAACGTGCTGCTACTAATGGGTTTTGTCTCTCCTAGCAACCGGTGTTCAACTCCCTCACAAACTGCTTGGGACCACGGAAACTCCTGCACAGTGGCAAGCTGTACAAGGCCAAGAGCAATAAGGAGCTGTACGGCTTCCTTTTCAATGACTTCCTCCTGCTTACCTACATGGTTAAACAGTTTGTCTCTTCCGGCTCTGATAAACTGTTCAGCCCCAAATCCAACTCCCAGTTCAAAATGTACAAAATGGTGAGTGAATCGGGGTGTCCCGTGGTCATGTTGATACAGTGGGACCTGGCTTTGATGAGGAATGCTGCTCTCCCTGCTGGGATTAGCCGTCTGGCCCCGTCTAACCATTTGCTGTCATACGGGCGTGTACTGGCAGCCAACATGCACGAATGCTGTTTGGCTTGGTCTCCGGAAAAGGACAGGCTTTTGTGGCTTGGTTTAATAAACACTTCTGTCCACATTGAGGCGAAAGGGCAGAAATAGCACCGTGCCTGAGCAGCTGAGTGGGATGTTCAGAAGCAGGAGCCTTGAGTTAAGCTTGCACAAGTTCCTGCAGCACAAGAAAATACTTGTCCTTCTTTACAAAACAGTAAGAGGTGCAAAACTTTAGTCTCTGTGTCCACACAGTGTGTGTTCTCAAGTTTAGAGAGATAAGTTTAAGTATCAGGGCTGCTTTCCAACAAGGGAACCTGGGAGATTTCCAGGATTTCCTAGCTCCACACTGCAGCTCTGCTTACACAGTCCTGCCCCTTTCACAACTCTCTTCATCTAGGAAGACAGAATGGAGTGTATCGCCAGAGTAGTTTTTCTCTCAGTCCTTTCTCACATCCTTTATATGGCGATCTGACTGTTCATCCTGTGTCCTACAACTTTCATTTTCCCTACAGTAAAACAATGTGTTTAAAGATCCTTGTAGAGTTTCCGCTTATTGTCAGGGTGATGCTGCCACAGTGATGTTTGCTTTTCTTTCAGCCTGTTTTCCTTAATGAAGTCCTAGTGAAACTGCCCACAGATCCCTCAAGTGATGAGCCAGTTTTCCACATATCACACATTGACAGAGTTTACACGCTTAAAACTGACAACATTAATGAGCGGTGAGTAGTGAAAATGCAGATCTGAGCTTGAACTTGTTGATCATGCCTGTAGGCTGTTTCCAATGAGCAGGCGTGGGAGGCTCTGAGTTCAAGAACAGGGTTTAGTTTCTTGGTCAGGAAGTAAACTTGCTTGACTCTCATTTGAATTACAAGTTTTCTCTGATTTTTGTTCTGCTTGTGCAGCTGCTCTTGCAGTGGAATCCAGCCACATCTACTGTTCCTTGACGTTACAGTTGTATAGAAGAATAGTTTAGGGCTGCAAAGTCCAGCATCCCATAGGTTCTTCCCCAGTCCTGGTCAGTCTTTAATGTGACCCAGCAGTCTTTAATAAAACAGCAGCTCCACTTTCATTTATTTAGGCAGATGTGGAAATGTGGTATAACATCAAATCTGAAAACTCCGTCACTTTAGTCCTTGAACTAACTTGATTTGTGATGTCTCTGAAACCCAGTGGGTAAAAAAGTGGCAAAAGAGATTGGGGCAGAGTTGCTGATACTGAGGAATTTCCTGCCTGTGGTATGACCCTGACCATAGGGATTGCTCTTTGCAGCACTGCCTGGGTCCAGAAAATCAAAGCAGCATCAGAGCAGTACATCGAAACCGAGAAGAAGAAACGTGAAAAGGCTTATCAAGGTACCTACCAGGTTCTGTATTTCCCTCTCATCCACCCGGACGCGTGGGCAGGGCCTTTTCTGGAGGACACCACAGTGTCTGTGCAGGATCTCCCTCTTCAGATCTATTGCCAGTTTTTACAGTTGCAACCAATCCATTTATTTCTGACTTCTTTGTTCCCAGCTCGTTCACAGAAGACCTCAGGAATAGGACGTTTGATGGTCCATGTGATTGAAGCGACAGAGCTAAAGGCCTGTAAGCCCAATGGTAAGTGAAGAAAACAGTGTCAAATCACTTACTCCTGCAACGTTTGGAAAGGCTTGCTGGGAAGAGTTTGGTGATTTGAGAAACATCGTGGATTCAGCTACAGCTTCTGAACGAATTAGCCTTTTAGTTTCAGAGGACTGAGTGAAGAACCAGCTCTGTGTTGCTCTAGGATGTAGGGATTGCCTGACCCACATTTTCTGGACAGGACCATCGATGTGTGTCCAAGCAGCCTCCAGACGGGGAGGGAGGTTTCTGCGCTGCAGAGTGTTTCACTGCTTGTTCTGTGTTTAGGGAAGAGCAACCCGTATTGTGAAGTCAGCATGGGCTCTCAGAGCTATACTACAAGGACCCTGCAGGACACCTTGAACCCCAAGTGGAACTTCAACTGCCAGTTCTTCATCAAGGATCTGTATCAGGATGTCCTGTGTATCACCATGTTTGACAGAGATCAGTTCTCACCCGATGGTAAGTGTAAGCATTTGTTTTAGAAGAACACTTTTTTGTGACTTGGGATACACAGTTCCTCACCATCAGTTCCAAGAGCCTGTAGATATGATTGCTTCCTGAGAAATGTTGTGTAAAAACAATGCCTCCTTACTCAGGAGGTTCAATAGCCCTCCAGAGCCAACAGCTCCGGGCAGTCAGATGTGATCGTACTCTGGCTTTTCTGTCAGACACAGAATTATTATTTTGTCAGACTGGGGAGACAGAGAAGTTGAAAGCAGAAGTTCTTCTCTCTCACTATAGGTGATATCCCAAAATGAGGTGCTAGGTTATATTTGCACAGCAACAGCTTGATAAGCTTTCTTTTTTTGCTTGGAAACGGAACATGTTTTTGGCAGCCGGTAGCTTCTAGTACTCTTTAAAAGGTTAAGTGCTTTTTCAGGGTTCTGACACACAGTTGATTATTTCAGATTTGCAAGGTACTGCCTTGACCTGAGTTGCCCCATGTGTACCTATAGCTCAGTCTTTTCTCCTGTGAGGTAACGTGACTTTGCTAGGCTTCTTCTCCCCATTGGACAGCTGAGTGTTGTTTTTTCAGTTCATGGTAAACTTTTAAATGCAGAGACACAGGCAAAGATGTTTACATACGAAATGGCTACAAAGAGGGTATACAATTTCTGAATAGGACTGTAAACCTACGAGTGGCAGTAGTTGCTCAAGATCATTGTTCTTGTGAAAAGAATGATACATAAGCCTCATTAAAAATTGGCTGAGCCAAAATAGTTGAAATTTTTTTTTATTGTCTTGGTAGCACCACAGCTGACTCGTAAACAGGTTCCATCACTTAACTCTGACCTTTCAGCTCTGAGCGAGAAGAACATTTGAAATTGTGTTTCTGAAAGGGAACTGTATTTTTAAAGCCTGTAGATCAAACTGTGACATAAAGACATGTCTTCCATCCTATTTCCATAGCATTTTTGTCTTCTAAAAAGACCCTTTTTTGTCACTGCTGGCGGATTTACACAGGGCTAAGGGCTAGTCAAACAGGGAGCTTGAGAGCAGTGCTCTGGAACTGAATACATATTATGCAGCATTGCTGCTTAACCTGACACTTTCAGATTTTCAAAGCTTAATGTCTTTGCTTAATGAAATTTCTTATTCATTTGCCCAACAGATTTTTTGGGTCGCACTGAAGTTCCAGTAGCAAAAATCAGAACAGAGCAAGAAAGCAAAGGCCCCACAACTAAACACTTACTGCTGCATGAAGTTCCAACAGGTGAAGTCTGGGTGCGTTTTGACCTGCAGCTCTTTGATCAGAAAACACTCCTCTAAGAACACTTTTTTAATTTATGAAGGACAACTGAAGCTGACAGCCTGAACATTTTTTTGTAAAAGATTCCTTGCCCCACGCTGGTTATTAAGCAAGAGTTCCTGCTGCTTCCGTATTTCCTCTTAGTTACTGGTGGCATTTAGTTCCTTGCAGCGTTCAAAGTTGTTGTTGATCTATGCAAACACAAATGTTACTGTATATACAGTACTATAGCTCAGTGCCTTTTTATTATGTTCGAATATATTGGGTTTGGATGCCAATGTTTCCATTTTCAGGGCCATAAAAAGTATTAAGTAGAAAAGTGGCATCAAGATGTATGTATATTTTACCACTTAGTCTAACATATAGACTGAGGAATGGTTTAGCTCGGCACTAGAATCATTCCATTTGAAATCTGAAAAGTGATATCCACTGGAATCTTCCCGTCTCAGGATGATAGTTTTAAAGATTAAATGCTGAAGAAGCCTTAGCACTGGAGAAGTCTCCGATATATTGTATATTCTTTAAGAATCAAGTGTAGTTCTTTACTTGACTTAGTTCTGCACTGAAATCAGTAACTGCTACTTGATTTTTCCTTCTGCTTCAGTTTGATTCATCATTCTCTGCTGAGACAATGTGGTGAAGAATAACTAGAAAAAAATATTTTAAGTACTGTGACCCACAATAATGTGGAAAAATACTCTTCAGCTTTTGTTTTTTTCCTAAATGTAAGTTATTTGTGTACATTTCCTCGGTCTTGCAGACCTCCATGTGAATCTTGGATATTGCCAACATGTATATAGAGAGTAAAATATAAATTTATTAATGTAATTTGTCTACAGATGTTTATTGATGCATAGTGATTTTTAAAAAGTATATTTTATACTTTTTAAAGGGGATTGTGAAATAATGAGAAAAACTGATAGGATTAAATTCAAGAAAAGTTTATTACAAGTTTAAAAGGTTTGCTTGGGGGGAACTGTCACCCCAACAGGAATCTGTAAAATGAGATTAGTTGAAAGCAAAAACTTTCTCTTGGCACCAGAATCAGGGATGGTTAAAAAAAAAAAGTTTGTTTATAAAGGGTTTAATACATTGTAACCATTTTACTGCCTCCTTAAACTGCTTTGTTGAAAAAGCACAGCATGCAATTCTGAGCGGCGCGTGCCCTTGTTTTCCCTGGGTGCAGCAATAGCTCCTGACGTCTGACAGTTTCACTCCCAATTGCCATCTGTGTCCCCTCCTGTTACAGGGCTGAGTCAACCTCTGTTACTTTTAACAGTTTTCTGTGGTTCGGTATTTCTAATCCTAAATAAAACTAAATCTTGGCAACTCTTGAGAGATTGTGTCTGTACAGTGGGCGTTTGGAGCTTCTTGAACAAGCATGGAGAAAATTCTGTTTTCAGGCTTTGACACCAGAGCTGCTGTGCAGTCACACTAGCAGGGAGACAGGGACCACACTGGAGCAAGAGAAAAACCCACTTGTAGGGCACTGGCAGCATTTGTTGCTCAGCACCGACTCTCTGAAAAGCACTGGACATTTTGTACAAGAACACTTACCGTCTCCTCTCCCCTAATTATTTCCTGCCTTCTCAGAACAATCAATACATATGTTAAAGTTTGATTTACTGCTTGTACACTGCCTCCAGGAGAAAGTCCTTTGGAACCTTGGTAGTACTGTAACATTATTTGCAAATAATATTTTGCAAGACATTCACTATGGGAGTTCTGATAAAGATTTGAACAAACCAGCCAAATCATTATTTCCTTATCAGTGCTTTCTAAGCTGCTCTTCTGTACACAGCTGCTAACCACGCATATAGCCAGGAACACCTCCTCCATCTCCTCCTTCAAAGAGAGGGTTTGTTCTTAAATCGCAAGGTGGCCTCTTTCAGCTTCATGCAAAATTGCAACAGCTATAACTAAAATTTTGCAAGCTTTGCCATTCCCTATGCCCACTGCTAACCCTCACATGGACTCAGAGCTGCAGCTGTTGCCAGAGCTGGGGATGACATACAGATCCTGCACTGCGTAGAAGAGGGGCCTAGCAGACTTTAACTTTTCTCACCAGTGCATCTCCTCTAATGCAAAGACTCCGTCACCCTATAAACCAGAGAACATTAGCACTATCTTTGTAGGGCTGAGTTTAAGTTAAACCTCCTAAAATAGTAGGTCTTGGCCTGTAGAGCGTGGACTGGAGCTGGAATTAACAGGAGCAGCATCTCAAACATTTCTTTGGCTGCTGGGTGACAGTACTTCAGAACCACGTGTTTAAGACAATGGAGTTTATTGCAGTTTGCCAGAAGACCTGGCCTGTTACCACGTGCTTTGGCAGAAGCTGTAACATATTTTGCAAATGGTACCTTCTGCTGGCTGCGCTTGCTGCTGCAGCTGGAGGGCAGGTGACATCATGGGTTCTCGCCGCCTTTGTGGAGGCTGATGACTTTCCGCCTTTCAAAAAGAAGTAAAAACTATTGCCAGTCCTTGCAACACCAAGGTTGCTGTAGCCCAGCACAGCTCCCTGCGCTAGCTCTTCCTCATGTTGAGTCACTCTAGGAAATGCTTGTCTTTGTGTCGAGTTTTCCTTCTAGAATGTGCCATTATCCCACACCTGCTGTAAACATGCTGGAGTTAAGCCTTGGGCCAGTAAGAGGCATAAAATTCCAGGGCAGGGGCTGGCGGGGGCAGGGACGGGGAGAGAGTGGGCCTGGCTCAGGAGGACATCAGGCTCCCAGTTCAGCTTTGATCTTTTCGTCATGGGGGAGCAGGAGGTCCCTTAAGTGTTGTGCGCTGCAATGGCAGAGCCAGACAGCTTTCAAAAGGGGTGAATCAGAGCACTGGGACTTTAAAAAAACAACAACATAATTTAAAAAAAAAAAAAAAAAAAAAGGCACTCTTTGCTGATCCCAAACGCTTCTCTATCAGGGCAGGCCAGCTGGGGCTCTCTAGTGTTCTCAGCTTCGGCAGCTGCATCACTGCTCCGGTAGAGTTCACCATTAGTGATCTCTACTGTATTTTGAGTCCAACCAACCTGTACACCAAAAACTCCCTGTTACAAAGCTTAGCTATAGGATGCAACTTTCTGGAGTGGTGTGTAGCTCCTTCAGCGCAGGCTGCTCCTTTACAGCACCAGCCTCACAGCGTGAGCCAGGACACACACCGTATCTCCACGGTCAAAGGACGCTGGTTGAGCAAACATGAGACAAGGCCAGGAGAGCTGGGGCGGTTTAGACGGGAGAAGAGAAGGCTCGGGGAGATCTCATCTGTGTGTACAAAACCTGAAGGGAGGCTACAAATAGGACAGAACCAGGCTCTTTTCAGTGGTGCCCAGTGACAGGACCAGAGGCAATGGGCACAAACTGAAAGACAGGAGGTACCATCTGAACATCAGGAAACACTTTTCTACTGTGAAGGTGACAGCACTGGCACAGTCTGCCCAGAGAGGCTGTGGAGCCTCCATCCTTGGAGATATTAAAAAGCCATCTGGCAACTGGCTCTAGGTGGCCCTGCTTCAGCTGGAGGGTGTGGACAAGATCACTTCCAGAGGTCCCTTCCAACCTCAACCAGTCATATAAGTATGACCTCACTCTGCTCCCAAAATCTAGAAACTAATAGCAAGTGTGAACATTAAACCCTTTCAGATCTTCCAGTAAAGCACCCAGGAGATACTCCATGGCTTGACCTGTAGGGCTGGCATGCAGAAAATGCAGGAAACTCCCCACCAAAAGCCACTTTATTTCAAGGCTCAGCTCGTCCATCAGTGCTCTACTAGGATACATCCTGCTGTCCACTCCACACCTGAAGACCTTCCCTTCCCTTCTCCCTTCTCAGGAGAAGTACACAATAAAGCAGAATTCACCATGAAATTTAAGTTTTAGCAAATACTCTGCTATGCAGCTGAGACGAAGAGGCCTCATCCACTGTAGCCATTGTGCTCCCTCTCAGTAAACAACACATTAGCTCTTACCTCTTCGTTTGGCGGACCTCACTAGCAATGTAGGCGTGTGGTATCTTCAGCCACTCAAGTGCATTCATACGCTGCCGGCTCAAAGGGAGCAGGGGCAGTTCTGCTTTCCTGAGTTCGTTCAGCTCTCTGGCAGAGCATGGTCTTCCTGGCAGGAAAGTAACAAGTGCTTCGTGTGAGCATCTACTGTCACAAGCAAGGATGGCCCCCCCAATACAAAAGATTTCCAAGGGATACCAATTGTTTTAAATACCTGTCTCACACTGCTTGATAGTGCCTGTCTCAATAAACTTTCTTTGAATGTCTTTTAACAGAGGATCCTGTAAAGTTGGTATTGAAACCTGTGACAGAGACAGTTATTTCATGCTTACACACCAACACAAACACTTTGTCAAAGAGTCTCAAAGACCAAAGTCAAGAGGTGAATGTCAAGGTACCACTGGGTTAGCAGGTAAGGAGCATCAACCTCATTTTTTATGAATAAAATCATGAGGCACAGACTCACAGCCTGAGAAACACTGAGCATCTCAGCTCCTAAGGCAGGCTATAACACATTCAACAACTCTGCTGTAAAGTTAGACCTTAGACAGAGATCTGATCTCCTCAAGGCAGTTGATCTTGATAAACCCTGTGTGGCACGTTGCAATGAAGTACCAGCTCAGTCCCCACAGCTGCTGAGGGCTCGCAGCATCCGGAAGGGATTTAGAGAATTGCAGTTCATGGATTTGTGTCCAAGTCCTACCTAATTCTTCTATTAGGTACCCAAGTCTTTGGGGCATTTGAGTGAGCTTCTGTAAAGATCATCTGAACTGTCAGATTATTTCCTTCTACAGAGCACATACCCAGCTTGCCTGGGAACTCACCAGCCCTCGTTAGACAGGACACTTCCCAAGCTGCCACAATGAATTTGAGATGAGGAAAACAAACCTCCCCCCTGCCACTGCCTATGGTGCCTCCAAATTTGGGCTTAGTATGGATCCAAACCATGTTCCCGGTGAAAACCATTTTCAAACACTCTCGGGCTTAAATGCAGTACGAGCTGGGACCCATATTTGGTCAGTTAATAAAACCAGAATGTGTGGCTCTACACCAGCCCCATAGCAGCACAACAGTAACACGCTCTGCCTCCTCTCTAACCATTAACTTCCTGCTGGTCAAAGGGTGCCTCTAGACCTCACAGCATAAATAACCATCACACCTTCCAGCAGTCTGTACAGGTCTTCAGGAAGAACGGATCGTACTCTGACGGGTCATAAGCTTCCAAAGCCACATAGCCCTGCGGGAGAAGTAGGTAGCAGGTCAGCTCTCAGAAGCAACTGACAATAAAGCAGTGAGAGAGCAGCCAGCCTAGGTATTACACAGCTAGGCACGGTATGAACACAGCACCAGAGGTGGTGGAGAAAAGGACTCACAAATTGTCACACACTGCACTTCAGAAGGAAAGTGACTGAAGTGTACAGGAAAATTCTTCCATCCTTTTTAATTTTTCATAGGCATAAATACATGACATACAATTTCATGAAACATCCAGAAAAAATTACAGGCTAAAATGCCTATCACAACTAGGGCAGTCAAGAAAATGGAAATTTCATTCAAGGGAAAATGTTTCAACAGAGAAGAAAACAGATATTATAAAGAAAACAAAAAAGAAAGAAGTGACTGAGCCCCCACCAGCCATAACCCTAGGCAAGTTACTAGTCTGCGAGATGTGAGCTCCAAGTCTAGGTCATGAGCATGCTTTTCTATCTATATACAGGAGCGAGGACCTGAACCATACCTAATGGTCCAGACCACAACTCCATCTCACCAAGAACTCTGCCTGCACCAAACTTTGTATTCTGCAGTTCAAGTTCCCTATGACCAGAGTTAGCTAGGGAACAGCAAGTACCACTACTTGCTGTTCACTGTTGATGCCAAGACCTAAGAACACCAGATCAAACAGGCTATCAAGGAGCTGAACAGACACTGAGGTTGACACACTGATCAAGCCTGATGCTGAGAAAGGTGAATTACAACCATTTGTCTCCAAATTATAATGCACTGTTTACAGCCAATAAGCCACAACTTACCTAAATTGCATCAACTAAGAGCTGTACAGATGACAAAACATTTAAGTAAAAGAAAAAAGAAAAGAAAAAAAAAAAAAAAAAAAAAGAACAGAGGCCACAAGTGATGCCCTAAGAACAGTAAGAACAGGACAAGCATCTAAAATACTTGTCCCTACTGCTCTCAGCCATTCTTCCAAAACCTTGCAAATGAAGTTTTTCAGCTTTCTTGTGCAGAGGATTCTCCAGGGGTCCCATGAAGAAAAGGGAACATTCAGCCCATGGCCCTCTAGGTCTCAGCCCTACACAGTTCTTTTTGGCAATCTGTGGATGTGATTTCAAGTTGAAAGTTGGAAAAAACATACTTTAACGTGAACAGTTGAGGAATGCTGCAAGACGAGTCCAAACCTCGGAAGTGGGAACTGCAGTAGGTTTAAGGGGTCACTATGTTGCAGGTGCTCACATGGGCGAGTGAGCCAGGCCCCAAGGGCCTGTGCTGTTCCCAGACACTCAACAAGCACCTGGGCAGCTCCATGGGGCTTCAGCTACTGCTGAGCATGAACACTGCCACCTCTGCAGGGGCCTCTGCTCCCCAGGATCTGGAAATTCCCCAGAGAGCAAGCAGCAGCTGCACTCACCATCTCCTGTTTCTGTCCCTGGAAAGCTTTAAGTCCTAACACGCCTCAATTTGCAGAGTTTTAGTGCCACCCCTTGGTTTATTATTACATATCACCCCATTACAATATGTGCTGAGACCTCAGTCGATTGTGCTAGGTGCTGTGCAGCAAACCCATGCTTGATCCCTTCATGCAGTCAATATATTATCACTCACACACCCCTTGGCAGAAAGCAGAGCAACAGTCTGCTCTTAAAAATGAGTCGGAAAGGTCTCTTACTCCGCAGTTTTTGAGCACACAATGCCTGCAATATCCTGGACTACCAGAAGCTGAGTTGTGGCTAAGACAGCAGCAACCCAGCCTGGGGGAACTTCCCCCTCCTTGCAGGCTGCAGCGTGGCACTTCTGCCAGTGCTAAAAGAAAAGTAGCACTGCTGCCATCTTCACACTATGACCAACCATCTCATCGTGCATCTGCAGTCCACGTCCCTGGGACTAGGGGTAAGGAGGAGGTGAGAATGGGAGTGAAAAGGAGGCAGATTTAAGGCAAAAAACCCACATGCAAGTAGGTCACTGGAACAGCGGAGAGTCAGGGAAGGGAGGTAAAGGAGGAAGGCTCCGATGATGTGAAAAAGAAGGCAGAAAAGTGAGCTGACAGGAAGACTGAGATGGAGGAACCTGGAAGGACAGTGAGGAGAGAGTGTGTTAGAGGGGAGGAGGAGAATAGAGGAAAGGGGGTGAAGGCAGCTTTGGAAAGCAAAGCAGAGTGGAGAACTTGGAGGAATCATCAGAAGCAACAAGGAGAGGGAGACACAGCACTGGGGAGTCTGACAGAAGAAAGAGGGGCAAAACAGTGAGAGACTTGGGGATGGAGTAAAAGAGTTGACTGGAGAGAGAAAGAGAGCGAAAGGAGAGACTGGAGGAAGACTGGATATGGAAAGAGGGAATGGACCACTGACAGAGACACGGGAAGGTGAGGAGATGTGGGGAACAGGACAAGGAGAAGCCTAACAGCAGGGAAGAGAGCAAGAGAAAATGGACAAAAAGAAGGGAGGGGGGAATATGCACAGCCAGAAGTCAGTATATTAACCAATCCACAGAAGCATCTTAAGTTCTGTAAAATTGATCATATGCTGCCGCGATTAATGCAGACTTATGCAAATTAATTGTCCTGTTACTCTGAAGGGGTTCAGCCTGCTTTTCAGATACGCTGATGGTAGAGCCGACACCACAGAGCAAGGAGAAAAGGTGGAGGCTGACCACTGGTGCTGTGCTAATTCAGGGAGAAGGACACATCCCAGTACACCAGCCATGGCTTTTGGAGGACACCCAGCAAAGTCCTGACCTGACACAGAAGACTGCAAGACGGACTGATGCAGACCCAGATATGTACAGTACACCCAGCATATCCTAAACCCCAGGACTTCAGCAGTAGGACTGGTTCAGCTCTTTGTCATTACGTGCGGTTTAAATGCATGGGTCTTTCACATCAGACCTTTGAAAAAGAGATCATTTGCTCTCATTAAAACAACACAGCTCCCACGACATTTTCATTTCTGGATGGGAAGCTTCTTTACAGTCTCATAATTCCACTGTGCAGTGGTTTCCACTGACAACAAAAGCCTGCTCTATATAAAATACGATTCTATTTGTGGCAGATGATGTAACTGCTCCTATTGCTCTACATATCCACTCCTGAGATGCAGAAAGATGAGTCAGGGGATCTGCTACTCAACAGCGGTGTGAAATTCAGAGCAAAATCAACAAAACCAGCAAGTGTTTCCTACAGTGACTGCAATTTTTATGAGTACTGAAACACACAGAACTACAGACTCCATGAGTTGGGTCTATTCACCTGCATGCAGACTTAAGAAAACTGCTGGTGTCTCCCTGTTCCCACCTTTTTTCTTTTATAAAGCTTGATCAGTAGCATCCAAGGCCATGAGTATGTTTCACTCATGCTGTGCCAACATAACTGCTGTACTGCCCTAGCTGAACTGAGACATGAGAGTGCGGTCCCCTCCCTGGTCACTGGCTCAGCCTTTGGCTTCAGCGGACAGAGCTGAAGGTTTTCCCCCTAAATAGTCCGGCTCGCAGAGGGAAATCCACAATATAGTGTCTCACCACATTCAGACCCCAGCACGTGCTCACTGCACCAAACAATGCTATTGTTCATATCCGATGGTGAACTTAAACAAACAGCTGTAATGATGTATGTCACCATTACAGAAGTCCTTGAGAAGAGTAAGTTCCAGGTAAGGCATATCTGAACTCCAGGCTACTCAACTGAGCAGCAAATAACAGCTAAAACCCTGATCTTGTTCACAGCCCTCTGTATGCAACCCTCACCATGACAGACATTTACTTCTCATTGATACCTTCTTTTTACAGTAGTTTAAATAGAGAGACATTTGTTCTTCTTTCCTTTTCCTTATTTCTTCGCTTGACTGGCTGTCCATTTTGTCCTCAATTTTCTGCAGCAGTGGCTCTGAAACATCCTCAAGCCATTTCTTATACAGCATCTCCTTCTTTCGCAGATTTAAGAAATCGTTGTGCCTCAAATACCTGTCCACCTCCTAAGTAAAAAATGGAAAATAAAAACCATACAACCTATTGGCCAACCACGTTAAAGAGTCCACAGGTGAAGCTACACAGCTTGGCTGACCTGATCTGGCTGGTCACTGCTGCAAGGGCCCTGTTTTCCTCCCTTGCTCCACTTCCCGCCACTTGTTTCCAAGCTCTCCCTCGCATGGACTCTGGCATTCAGACTCTGATTTTTTAAGCTGTAGTGCAAGACTGGCAGAAAATCATTCAGTTTTTCCCACCAGGTTAGTGAGCTGAAATCAATTCAGAGTGGGGGTCCGATAAGCACCAGACTCTGCAAGACAGGCAGCAGGAGAAGGACCTTCTCCCTGCAGCACTGGCACTCTGCTAGATCAGATCAGCCCTCCTGCCCTTTATCCACAGGCCCACCGTCACCATCTAATCACACCCACAGAACAAAAGTTAGGTGTAAACAGGCAGGTAGGTCACCAAAGACAGATGATTCCTAAGCTCGTATTTGAGGTTACCACTTCAGTCCTACCCCAAGGAGACTAAGTAGACCAGAAACTTGCACTTCTAAATTTAGTTTTCCAAGAATACAAATTGACATGTTATCATGAATCACTGACGGAGAGAAAAAAAATGGACATGCAGGAAAGCACACAGCAAATGAGAGAAGAGATACCACTTCTTACCCTCACAAAATAATTTTCTCTATCCAAGATGCACTGAGCAGAAGCCATGATGTCTCGACTTTCATCAGATGCTGCCTAACAAAACATCAAAAAACACATGAAGTAGAAGCAGGACTTACAGTAGGAGTTGGAATTACCTTTGAATTCAAAATAATTACTTGTGTTGTGATTAAAGGCACGCTATACCATAACCCAGCTGGCAGAATAGCACAGACAGGCAAATTGTTGTGAGGCTTGCTCTGAAGTTAGGTTAAACGTAGCAACAGAAGAGTGTGGGAAGAACTGGAATGTCCATGTCCAGCGGGACCAGACCATACACCTCCCTGGCTGCTCCTCACCACGACCGCACCACCACTTGCTCCTTGCCACTGTTGCTCACACGTGCCCAATGAAGGCACAAACCTTCATTTTCAATGCTGATACAGCCACACTATACAAACAGCAATCAAACAAATTGAAACCATGATGAGGTACTACATCAAGGAATTCATAAAAGTATAAAAGGAAAAACAGAGGAAAACAGTGAAGCGTAAGAGGAAAGATAATGAGAAAAACCCCTGCAAAGAGGAAACTGCTTCCCTGCTGCCCCTGCTCATGAATTTGTCTGCATTTTAAATCTCAGTTACTGTTGTGACATCAGCCAAGTTCTCCTCTGGCATCATCCTCATCTTACTCTGAAGATTTCTGAAGATCAGAATAGGGAGAAGCTGCTCCCTGCATCATGAATATCAGGACACTAAAACATGATTTAAGAACAACAGCCCTTGCAATGCACTGCTGTTGTCAATTTGATTTTTCAAACAGGTAATTCCTTGTAACATGTGGCTTATTAATTGCAACTCCTGCACTCCAGCCGAGGAGCATAAGCAATACAGACCAGATTTGTCTATCATTTGGGGATGGAGTTCCTCCAGGCAAGATTAGGGGGTATCTCCCCTGTGACCAGGCAGCACCAATTCTGTGGGTTAACTGGAGGGATCTTGTCTTTGTGAGCATGAGTTGATCAGCAGCTTTTATAAGCAACAAGTTCACAAAGAATTTTAATTCCATGGCAAAATTTATCTTGAAGAATCTGCTATAAAAAAAATTACCAGCTTTTCAGCATTACGCCAAAAATTCAGGAGGCAAGTTGCAATGCAGGAAACTAAAACACAACCTGTTTTAGACAGATCATCTCAGTTAAGCTAAAACAAATTTACAACCTGTTCTGCTTTCTGGGACTAACACTCAGTTTAGACACTGATAGGAACTTGCTTCACTTGCACCAGCTTAGCCTAAGAGAACAGGTGTGCAACTGAGTTTCTACAGCTTAACAAATGACCATGCTAGCTGCTTCGCTGTAAATGGCACGCTCACAGCCCGTCCCAACCGAGAAACAAGGTGCTGGGCTACACCACCAGGAAGGCTCAGCTAGTGCGTCATATGATTGTGGTCACTTTCAAGTTTGCATTTCAACCAGAGTGGCACAGATGCTAACGCCAGCTTAGGTATCACTAAAAGTTTAGATCAGTTTCAGTACATCGATACTAAATATTTCTACCAGCACAAGTTAATCCTCAAGTGACCTGGTTTTACTTAGACCTAAGCCAGAGGCAGGGCTGAAACATTCACACTTCATCTGCTTGACCCGCTGCCTACCTCCTGTGGTTTCCATAGATGAATTCAAAGTCACCCCCCGCTGCGACCTTCTTGTACCATTTAAAAACTGAGCTACAGCCATCACATTTTTGCACAAGCCTAATATTAATATGCTTAATATTAATTTTTAATCCCAATAAACAGTGTAGTTTCCAGTGTTGTCTGCCTTGCCCCTATTGATCCGCTCCATGTTCCCACAGGCTTCTCATCCTGAGGTGACATGAACAGGACACCATACATCAGAGCAAGCAGGGAGGAGGCGGCAGGAACTGGCAAGCAGTATCAAAAAAAACCCAAAACCCAAAAACAAAGTAGAAAGGAGAAATCTAAATTTCTGGCATGTTTTAAGGCCCTTTCATCCTACTATCTGAAACAACCAGCGTGTTGTGTTACACCTGACAGATCTACTTCACATAATCACAGAACCTTTCTAAAACTAGTACCTTAACAGCACCAGGGAGACATGGCCATCTCTCCAGCTAAGAACCACTAGCAGAATGTACTCAGAACGCACATTGGTGAACAGGTGAAAAGTTTTCCTTCAGGATGGTACACATCTGAAGAATCCTTATAGAACCAAGGGAGTTACATCTCCTTCAACTGAAGGAGCTAGGTCTCTTCTCCCTGGTGAAGAAAAGGCTTGGGAGGACCTCACACAGTAATCCAGCACTTCAAGGGTGGCTACAAAGAGGACAGAAGCTCTCTCTTCACAAGGAGCCACAAGGAGAAGTCAAGGGGCAACAGGTACAAGTTGTGTCAGGAGAGGTTTCATCTCAACATAAGAAAGAAATTTTTTACAGTGAGAACAATCATTCACTGGAACAACCCCCCCAGGGATGTGGTGGAGTCCCCATCGCCGGAGGTTTTCAAGATGCAATGGGACAGGGTGCAAGATAAATCTCATATAGTGTCCCTTTCCCACGAAAGGTTGGACCAAGTGATCTTCTGAGGTCCCTTCCAGTGTGGGCTTTCTATGAGTCTATGATTCTAACTAGTCACAAGCTTCTTTACGGTTTTATGGGAAACTTTTCCACACACCAAATTGCACAGAACTCAATAAAGCTACCTCTAAAGGATGCAAGGGCTCAGTAAAACCCATTGGATTGCTATTTCCAGAGTGCTTTGTTCCCTTTCCCAATGACAAATGTCTCAGATTTTACAGGACTTTGCAAATAACTATTTTTCCTTCCTCCCTTCATACGTTCCAGTCCATTTCATTCCTCCACTCATACCTTTGCATGATAGAAGTCTTTCTGTGTTAGCCAATCTTTGGTATTATTTTTCGTCCCAAAACATCTACTGCAGTCAAAAATATTTGCTGTGCCACTCTGCTGGTGCTGAGGAGAACCTCTGGATAAATGTAAAACAAGGAAAAGGTCTACATAAAAAGCCAACCTGTTTTACAAAGATCAGGTTCTCATCTAGGTTCCACAATCAAGCTACAAACTGGGACAGAATGCTAAGAAGTTCACCTCACATCTTCCCACTGTGCTACCTTGCAAACCTCATTATTTCTGTGCAGGAAGTACAAAAAAAGCACCCTTGTAGCAGTTCTCAGGAATACTTCAGGATAGGAGATGGAGAACATTTCACACAGATGAAACGGAAACAATGGAGATTGGGATATGCAATTTAGAGACACAATTTTAATGGTTTGGGCACACTTCTTCGAAGAGAAGAGAGAGATATATATACACATACACATATATACATATGTATATACATATACACATACACATACAATGTTCAATTCTACCCACTCAAGAGTTTAAGCACCTCTTGTAATATCAGACCACCACTTACTGAGTCAGCAGCCTACTCATGCATACATAAGACAGGCTGCGATATCATTTCTGAATGTACTAACACTGCTGACCAGCATTAACTTTTGGGATTCCTCTGGAAGATTCATGCAGTATTTGGATGCTAGATGGCCTCAACCTACAAGAAGCTGACAGGAAGGACAAAGTACACACATCTTCCTGCAATGAACATTTCTGAGCATGCCTAGGAGGGAGAGACAAAACAGAGAGATGTTCCTGCGAAGTAGGACTCACTAATGAATTCAGGCACATGCCAGGGACAGCAGTCCTGTAGAGCAGACAGACCAATTACCGTCCACAACTTCAGTGGGTATTAGGTGGCCAGTTCCAAGACAGGAGCTCAATTACACCCAAATATCCTGGGAACCCAGTTACAGATAATGGTTTCATGTGTCCTGAACTTTGGTTCTTCACAGGAGAATCTACAGCTGAAGGAATGTGGACAGTCACTCACCTGCCAAGGCCTTTGCTGATCACGTTCTCTCACAGGTCTTGGACACTTAAGGCTTAGTAGCTGGGTAGTGTCTGAGCTATTCACAGTACACATTGTTGGACTAGTCTGGGAGAAATATTAAAACATTCAAAAACATATAAAACTATTGTATAAACAGCAAAAACCTAGTTTTCTTACAATTCCCACCAAACAATGAAACAGATCTCTAAAGGAATTCTAACTGCTGATACCAGCAGCGTTTTCTATCACAGTAAGTTAGAGATGAAGTATCAGGTTTATAGTCAGATATGCCCTCTGATAGTAACTGTTTGTCCTCATCTCCATGAGCAATGGATAGTACATTTTGTTTCAAAGAACAAAGTGATTCACAAATTATTCCAGAATGCTTGTCAGCTTTGAAAATATTTCAGAGTTATCAAATTCCACCTCCTGACTTTTACTTCTTTCCTTTGTGCCTTTTCCAATTACATAAAAGTCACTTTCAAATAACTGCTACATTCCACCATAGGGATGGTTACATTTTAGTTGTTTTTAAAATTAGTTCTACCAGATGAAGCTTATGCTGAAGCACTAACTCTGAGCTCCAGCCAGGAAATTCCATCTCCTCTACTGTATGTGCACCAGTATATTTGGATCAATTTATAACAGAGAGACAGCAGAACCACAGAGGCAGAATGCGCCTTACAGGAACCTCCATTTAAACCTCTATTTATTTCAGATGCACTGGAGACACGCTGCCTCCAGGAAATGATGTAGTCGCAAGATTACTCAGGTAAAGAGTGGACCAAAAGAAAAGCTTAATTCTGTAGAGATACTGACCTACACGTTTTTCAGCCAGATCTTTCAGCTATGAAAAAAAAAAATCTGTTGTTTAACTATTTTTGACAACAACTAGTTAAAACAACCTACAAAGACTCTCCGAATCGGGTATTCATACAAGTTAACAACATTTTTTTGTACAAGATGACTTTTAAGAGTTTACTCTGTCCAACCCAGCACTTCAGTGATACTATCTGACTCCCAGCTGACCTCTCTAAACTGTAGATTCAAATCTCTTACCATTGGTTCAAGGTGAAGTCTTTAATCTGTATCTTTCTTTGATTTCAAGTTCCCTGCTCTTATGCACTGATAGACATATCTGCCTGGATACTCCTGCCTCCTCACAGAAATGCTTTCCTGTCTTTTCCAACTGAAAGAGTCAGAAGCCACAGGAAAGCGTATGTTGGAAGGGACCTCTGGAGGTCACCTGGTCCCACTGCCTGCTTGAAGAGCAGCTAGCCTCATAGACAAGATTGCTCAGGGCCTTGTCCAGTCAAGTTTTGAAAATTTCCTTTCTCAAATTTGCAAGCTCATGTCCTTCACTCCAACTGCTTCTATAAAAGAAAAATCCTCACTTCTGCCATGTAATCCAGGACAAACCAAAGCAAGGAAAAAAGCCAATGTAATGCACATGGTATCAAGGACTTTCCTTCCCTTCTACATAACTTTGCAAGCTTTCCTTCCTTTCATCAGACAAGGAAAACTAAAAGATTCTCAGTGGAATAGGTCACAACATCCCAGTCCTCTATTACACTTCCATATTTTTTTCAGCCACTGTAAGACAGCTTCCAAAACCAGAAATACATACTAGCCTTAGCTTTGTGGCAGGCTAGAGGGCAATTCCTCTAACGATTTCCTGCCTTCTCTGTACAGAGGACACAAAAGACACAGAGAGTACAACAGAGGCATACAATTAGGACACGACTACATGACTTGGAAAGCAGGTACCCTGCCTCTCTCCATCTGGAAATGAAGATTGCCTACATGTGCCGCGTGGCTTCTGCAGAGTGCTGTGCCTGCCATGGAGGCTGGTATTCCCTGTGAGAAGCCCCCTGCTCTGAAAACGATCTCCCCTTTTTCCAGACAGCCCAAGCCTACTAAGCTCCAGGGAACGCTGTATCGCGTATCTGATCTCCTGGCCTCTGAGGAGCAGGAGAAGGATGCTCACAGTTTATTCTTCACCCTGCAATGACCGATTAAAGGAGGCTGTGCACTATATTACCTTCATGGATAAATAACAGCAAGTGCACTCTCATCAGCACTGATATAAAATTTCTGATATGATATGATATATATATATGATATGATATAACATTTCTGATACAAAATAAACAGTCAAACAGTGAGGACTGAAGAACATCCGGATACTTAAAGTGCTAGAAACTCGGTATTAGACAAGTCAACACACTTTCCTATGCGCAATATATCCTACCTACCTGCAACGGTGTCACAGGCTCCTGCTTCAGGACATCTGTTGCAGATTTCCTTCCACTCAAAGCAGTTTTGTTCTTCTGAGATAGGGATGCTGTAAATCCCTGGACAAGCTTAAAAAGAAGAAAATGCGTATTTTTATAGTTTCTAAGCTTACAAAACAAAACAAAAAAACCCCTCCACACTAGCCTCCTTTCCATCTGTTTTCAGGAACTAGTATAAAGACTGCATCTTCATCCATCTTACAAAGAAAGACTGAGCCTTTCTGTGAGCATAAAGCAGAGATGTTTGCTCTCATCAGAGGATTGGGACACCAGGAGACACAAAACAGAGCAAACGTAGAAAATCTGCCTGCTGTAGCAATCTGCCTTAAAGAAATCACGTGGCAAACTCTCTAGCTGCAGATTTTTTCCCCTATCTTAATAACTAAAGCTGCCACTGAATTTTAATCCTTTTTTTTTTCTCCGTTTGCTTTGGACTTTTCCTACAAGATGCCAACTCTCCATGGTTGGCAAAAGCAGAGCCCACTTGTATGGGACACCAGCTGTTTTGCAGGTCTTAAAACTAAAAGTTTAATCATGTGTTGGGACAGAAACATAGTAAAGGATTTCCAAAGTCTGAACAGATAAAACAAGGTTTGAAGTTAATCTAACAGTTGTGTCCACAAATGCTAAACCCCATGAGCAGGTTCGCTGTTCTGTAGTAGGACATTTGTTCTATTATGATCAAACCTGAGAATAACCCTGCCTAAAATTTCTTGCTAGATATACCTGCACCCTACTTTGCTGTCAGCAGTATAGCTTTGTATCAGAAATTTTTTTAAAGACAGGTTTCTCTTGCTTGAGTCCTGTTCAGTAAAGCAGAACATTCTCCCGCGAACACCCATCTGCTAAAATCCACAGTCTCTGCCCAAACACCAGTCTTCGCAGCAGCTTTGAGAAGACACGTTTTAATCCTTTCTGTGACAAAATATAAGTATCCTCACATGTGCCCCAGTCCTCTCAAAAGCCCCTGACAAAAGCCTTTATTTGGGCCATGCCTGTAGGCTCAGGTGTCACCGTCTCCTCCGCATACATGGATGCCACCCTTTGCAAGCACAGCTGGCTGCCTTTACTGGTGGCTTGGTCCCCTCCGACTCCCTCAGGTGCCAGAACAGAGCATGAGGAGAGAACCAGCCTCTCGGGCGAACAGAGCAGCCCTAGGAACGGGACCTAGTAGTCTGGGAAGGCTAAGCTAACAGATAGCGTGCACAGGTCCAGAAGGCCACAGGCACGGGCCTGGCCCCTCCACCTCGGAGGCAGCGATGGGGCTGCTGTGAGCGGCGAGAGGGAGAGGCTGGGCCCTTGCGTCCCTGAGGGGGCCCAGCCTGCCCCGCGCCTGCCCAGCCCTGAGGCGAATCCCACAGGCCCGAGGGCAGGCAGCAGAGCCCGGCGCTCCCGCCGCCCGGCACACCGCCGGACCGGGGTCCCCTCACCGGCTCCAGCGAGGCTCCGGGAGGCCCCAGGGGACGCGGGAAGCGGCTGCGGTGGGAACGGCCACCGCGCCGCACGGCAAAGCCCGGCCGCGGGGAAAATGGCGGCGCCCCCCGCGCTGTGCAGCTCACAGCGTGTCACACCGCCCTCCGTGTCCCTCCGCCAGAGAAAATAGCCCCTTCCCCATCACTCCCAGCCTCTCGGGAAGAGGAGGAGCTGCCCGTGGGGACAGCGATCCGGCTCCCCGGCTGCAGGGCCAGCACCCACCGGCGGCCGCCCCGGGCAGAGGCAGAGCGGAGGCACGGCCGGATCCCTCCGCGCCCGGCCGCCCAGCGTCTCTCGCTGCCATGGCGACCCGAACCTGGGCGCCCTCCCCGGGCTCCTTCGTCAGGAGTAGACCTTCCCACCAATCAGAAAGGGAGCGCCCGGGTGAATGAGCCAATCAGAAGCGAGGACAGCTGGCTTCCAGGGCAGCTGAGAGACAGCGCCGCCGGCAGCGCCGAGCCCGAAAGGAAGAGCCGGGCCGGGCCGGGCCGGGCCGAGCCGAGCCGAGCCGAGCCGAGCCGAGCCGAGCCGAGCCGAGCCCAGCCCAGCCCAGCCCAGCCCAGCCCCTTCCGCCAGCTTTGAGGTAGAGGCCGGGAGACTACAACTCCCAGCACTCCGCTCGCAGGCCCTCCGGAGCGGGGCATGCCGGGAGTAGTAGTTCGGGAGCGCGGCGGGGGCCGCGGTGGGGGGGGCGGCGCGCAGGCGCAGTCGGGCTCGCTGGCGTGCGGGTTGCCCTGGAGACGCCTCAGCGGGCCGCGGGGCCGGAGGGCCGGGGCGGCTGCGGGCGGCCGCGGCGGAGCGGGTCGAGGGCTCCTGCTACGGGCGACGGGGCTGCCGCCGGCCGCGATGTGCGGCCCGGGAGCCGCCTGGCTGCGGGCAGAAGCGGAGGGCGGCCCGGCTGCGCCGCCTCGGCCCGGGCCCGGCCGCCGCCCGTCAGCCCGAGGGAAGGCCGCGGGCGAGGGCCGGCTTCGGGCGGTGCCTGGCATCCGGCCGCAGGCCCTCGCCGGAATGCCGCGCATTCCTCCTTGGTTTACAATTCAAATACATCCTCACTGCTCAGGACTTAACAAATGCTCTCGCCTGGTGTCTTTATGACAGGCCGTTCACTAGCGCTGCCTGGTAAGCCCGACAGCTGTATTTAATGGCAATATTAATGTCATTTCCAATACCCTCATGTAAAATAAACCCCTCTAGATTACGTAGCAGTAAAGCTGCAAGGTTCATCCACAGTCCGTTTACTAAATTCTACTATAAGATTTCACACGTTACCGTGTAATACTGACTTCACAAAACTCAAATTGAAACTGAAATCTGATGTATGATATGGCTGTACTCCAGTGACAAGAAAATACTACTCTTCTACTAACGAATTATGGTTGGGGCACAATGGCGTGAACAGAACTGTCAGTCTGCAATTTTTGCCAGCGCCTCATAGCTGGCCAGGACTGAAGTAAACAAGGTGCCTACTGGCAATTCTCTGAAGTTTTGACCAGCATCTAACTTCTCTTGTTGCTACTTATGCAGCCAAACAGGTCATCGCATGAGAGAAATGTAAGATTTATTCCCAAGCAGCACCCCAGTAGTGTCGCACTGACCCAGAGGTCTAACAATAACCATGTTAGTGCTGACCATTTAAAAAGAAAATAATTTTTGTTTTGGGTCAAGCCTGGCCCAGAAACCACCCCCAACCCCCTAATTCTGCTTTGATCTGCTGGTTGTAGCAAGCTTTTATCTAATTTCTTCGTGTTGTCACCGTGGATTATTTCCTCAGTGAGAGGAAAATTAAATGCCAGGAAAAAAAAGAACCCAGAAATACTAACATTATAAAAATGTAACTGGACTTTTATGGCCTTTCTGATAAAGGTGACCATCTTCCTGCTGGTCTATTCTGCTGCTCTCTTGTTTTTAGGATTTTTATTTTGTTATTTAGCTTATCTGAGGCCTAGCATCACTTCTGCTGAAACTCCTAAATTCCACTTGGAGGAATATCTGGTTTCCAATATAAAGGGGAAGGAGAATTTATACATCTATTTCTTTTTACAAAACAGAAGGAAAATGAACGAACTGCAAGCTTTGCTGAATGACAGTCTTATCAGAACAAAGCACGTGGAAAACGCAGCTATCATCGACATAAAGGAAAGAAAAGTCTGTGCATCAACCTCTGGCTTTAATGTAAGAGATCAAAGAGCACCCTGGGAAGTGACAGCAGAGGTAGAAACTCTGGAAATCTAGAGCACAACGTAGTGATAATGGCAGGGAGCACAGCACTCTACTAAATACACTTGCTTCTTTCAACCTCGGAGCCTGAGTTACAGGGGTACACCCTAGCTGCTGTGTTGAGAGGTTAACTTGCAAAGTTGATTGCTAATTTCACATCTTTGAATTTTGGAAGAAAGATGCCATTTAACTGGCATTTTCAAGGAGTCCTTCTTAACCACTTTGCGCTCAATGATTCTACCAGTAAAGCAGATGTACGTAGGTCCATTCTCTGGCACCCAGACCTACTGGTATAGAATGTGCCGTGCCCATACTATAACCCCAAAACAGAGTGACTGTACCAGGTGCCTATGGGGAGTGGTCCTGGGCCGTTCTAATTTTGCAGACTGTGCCTCGGAATTGTTTGGGAAAGAGCTTGCTGGCCCAGGCCAAAAGTCTACATGGACTGTTCTGACAGTACTCAGAACTGCTCCCTGGCACGTTAAATTTGCTAGTATAGATGTAGCTTATCTCTTTTCATTGTTCATCAGCTGATAAACAGCAGAATAACGCCACTTCTAGTCATATCATATTATATGGCAAAACTAATACACACTCCCTGACACAGTCTGTAAACTTTCAAGGAGTTCAGAAATGCTCCCCACACCACAGTCACCCTTATGTCATTGGAAGGTACCACTTCTTCTCCTAATTCCCATGATACCAGCTCTCAAACTATCCCAGGCAGTTTTTCCAGGGGTACATATTGCTACCCGTGGCATGCTCAGAAAAATGTGTTCAGAAGACGAAGCTTGTGTTAAGATAGCCCCATCCCTGGGGACAGATTCTCAGCAGAGAGAGTCATCAGTCCACTAGGTAATAGTGACATCATCTTTAATATGTAAATTATCTTTAATACAAACCACAGCTTGTAGAGGTGCCAGCCTGCTGGCTCTTCAGCAAGGCAGATTACATGCTGAGGTCCAGAGCAAAGTCCTCAGCCAGTGTAAATTATCACCAGCCCCACTGACTTGAAAGAATTTCAGGCCAGAAGGGATCATTGGATCACCTCATCCAACCAGCTGAATATAAATCTGCCAAACCAGTGACTCAGTTACACATACACTGAGCCCAAGAGCTCATCGACATGAATAGATACATCTGTGACCTGTGTAGACCACTCCATGGAGGTGTGATGATCTGGTCTGGACTTGCTAAAAGTTACACTTCCCCACTGAAGACTGAGAATATTTGAAATCGGCACCCTTGGGTGAGCTCTGCACAAGCCCGGGGAAGGCTGCGTCCTATCCTATGTTGCCTTTCAACAGAAGGGTCCGGTCGCCACGGGGCACATCACCTACCTCGAGAAGTGTCACTGAGTTATGGGACTGCACAGATCGTAATGACAGACTAAGCAGATTGTTTCAAATGAGACTTAGAAAATACAGTGGACTGTACAGAAACTAGGTCTGGTTTCAAAGGCAGGCAGACTTTTTTTTTTTTTTAACATCATAATTTTAAGTGAACTATCAAAGACAGTAGGAGGGTGGAAAAGCAGTTCATCATTGCGAAGAGGTGCCTTTTTGGTCCATAACACTGTGTTGTACTAACACAGGTGCCACCAGAGAATGCTTTAAACCTTATCCACGCTTTCTACAAGAACTTACTGCAAGTTAGAAGGGGAGGACTCAACTTCAAGGACAAGTACTATAAATGTGTCCGCGCAGATGAGCATTCCATCTATCTTCAAAATGTATGTTGACAAGAGCTGTGGCCATCCTGAGAAATCTGGAGACTTCCTACTTCTTTCCCTTGCTGCCTGGTTACATGACTACCGTAACACAAGCAGAAAGCCTTCACATGCTTCTTATTTTCTTTCTCTCCGTATCACCTTCCCAGCAGGTGTGGAATGAAATTGGTGCAGAATACAAGAAAGTGTCAGCTGTATAATAGAAATTTTATGGGCAACACCATTCATTTCCCTAACACCGCCTGCAGGCCTTGTCATGTTCTCCTTTGAATCAGTTAATCTCCCTAATGCAGCAAAACCCAATCACTTCATTTTTTTGCTGGGTTGGTTTCTTGCCACATTAATGAATTAATCAGGCAACAGGAGGGCCTGGCAAGCCCACAGGCCAGAATAAGGTTGCAGGAGCAGGTAGCTGGGTTGGGGGAGAGAAGAGACAGGGGTGAGCAGGACCTTGTTTGGCAGCTTACTTGCCTTGTGGGACTTCAGCCTCAGTAATTCACCTATGAAATTCAGAAACAGAAACTGAGAACACGGCGGCATGCAGCCGTTCTCAGGATGGCAGAATTTTGGTACTCCTGCCAAGTCACAGAATCTGAAGTAAATACATCCAACTGGTTGTTTCTGGGGTCTTCTTAATTCTTCCCCTCCCCAGTAAATCCATCCTGAAATGAGCTAAGCAACTTGCAGAACAGGCTGAGCAGCTCGTAAATTTGGATCCTGTTTCAGAAAAGTACTTTGCATTGCCTTTTTCCATTCCTTATTACAAATGAGTGAGGCAGAGTTTGGGAGGCAGGGTTCATACAACACTGGGCATGCTTTCATGTAAATACTAGTTATTTTATTTGCATTTACAAATTCTTTTCCATATGACATTGAGCACTAGGATAACACTTCTTCAAAATGCTGCGCAATAATACATTAATCAATGGAAGTGAGAATAGGCAATATAATAAAGCATTTGACTGACTTGCTTTAATAGTCAACAGTCTTCAGAACAGGCACTGTCACTGTTTGTCTGAGTCCTGGCTTAGACTTTGAGACAGTATTTGCCTTTTTTCCCCCCAAGAAAACAGGCAGATTGGCAAAGAAAATACCTGTAATTGGCCCACATTGTAAGGCAGTATGTATACAGCTCTATTTTTTTAGAACCTTGTAACCTTATACCAATTTTCCATCTTCTCTAGGCAGATGGAGGCCTGATAGTTGTGAAGACAAAGACTTTCATCCTGGTTGCTACTTACAGAGTGGGCATGTATCCCAGTGTGTGCGTGGAAGCCGTGGAGAAACTAGGTAAGAGAAAGGCCTGTATCTGTGTGCCTGCATGCCGGCATCTCACTGATTAGCTCCACCCTTGCAAACAGCTTCAAAAATTAAACTGATGAACTACCAAGTCCTGAAAATCTGGGAAACTGAATACAGACATGGGTTATTGCTCCACAGCTAAACCCTCTCCTGACATCTCATCCCACTGTGCTAGGTACATGTGCTCCAAAGGCTCAATGGGTATGAACAGGTTGCAGAACTCCCTCTTTCCTTGGCTGTCCTGGCACACGTTTTCTGTTAGTTACCCTTCAACAAAACAGGACCCAACAGTCACATTTTCTTGACCTCATATGCCTAACGCTGAGGTCTTAAGCACACTTTTGTAGAGCATCAGCTTTGATATTCTCCTTCACAGTCCACTTCTTCAGTGACACATGAGCTTTTTGCAAAATACTGCAAAACCCAGCCCTTCACAGACCAGCTGCAGAATCCTGACTGCATCTCAAATGTAGTTTTCCCTTTGTGTGGAGGTGCTGGCAAGGATTAACCGCTCTTCATTGTCCTTGGCCTGGGAGATAAGTAACAGGGTTACACAACTTATTGCTGAAATATATGGCTGACTCCATATCAGGGATACAATCATTTTATCCCATCATCCAAATGGATAAAATGCATAAGAGCAGATTCCCAGAATAGCCTTGATTTCCACCGTAGGGGTAATTCTAAGAAATTTCTAAGGAATTTCAAGGCTATTTCTATGGAATATTTTGTAGACCATTAAGATTCAACTTAATCTAGGTATATGCCCATCTTCTTTCACTGAATAGGTATGCAATTGTAGGCCCACTGTGCTCCTAGCTTTCATTCCTCATTTAGGTACCTAAACGTAAGTGGAATTAATTTGTGTTTTGGGGCATAAGCTGTTTTGTCTGGAATGAGCTATAAGACTCTCAGTAACAAATTTTTCATCATACTTTTTTCAAAAGGCTTTTACAATTCAAAAAGCTACAGCCAAGAAGAGGATTTTAGAGGCTATAATGCAGGTTTTAAAACAAACTTCCCTGTCATACTTAGCAGCTATGATGGTTCTGTTAGAGATTAGGTATTACAGGTCTTTGTCACTGACATGTATGGCCAGCACATTGACTTCAAATTATATGAATTTTGGGGGACATTTATGTCCTGGGCTATGAGCTGAGGAACAGAGAGATTTCCCATCCTGGTAACGTTTGGCATAAGTTAAGGACAAACAGCTTCAAGCAGTAACCTCAAGAATGTCCACTGGGGTAAGTCTACTGAGAGCATCAACAGGAGTTTTTAATCACTGGGTCAAAATGGGTATGAAATACTACCACACCAGAATGGTCCTTCCAGGTAAGGAGTGTTTTCAAGGGATTGTTTCAATCTAGGGCAGCATTAATGAGACTTACGAAATCTAAGAATTGGACCTTATGTTTTCAGCTAACTTCAGACTAACTCCATCCTAGTCTTTTTCTGCAGTACTACAAATGGAGCTGGAGCAAAAGGTGCCACTGTGTTATTTAGCCCCAGGTCTGTCCAGCTGGCTCAGTAATAAATTCAGGAGCAGTATCATACTTGATACTAGCTTCTTTGCTGCCGTGGGAAGAGGGCAGAAAGCGTAAAGTTGGGAGATTGCAAAAAATGCCAACACCGGCAAAATCCTTTAATAATTTCCACACAAGTTATTTGGTCTTGCAAGTAGTCACATTGTCCGTAACTGGCCACTGTTCCTGAGTAAAGTCTAAGGTCTAAGTATTTCCAGGGCCAAATTTGAGGTGGTTTTGAAAATGTGTATTCTCTGGAGTTTATTCTTGTTGTTCTGGATGATTTGTTTGTGAAAAGAAAACAAAACAGCTTTCCTTCACATGTTATAAGAGATTTCTGAAAATTACTTAAAGTGTTTGGTGTTTATTCTTTAGAACAGATAATACCTCATGAATATAGGTATTAGTATTTTTAATTTTCAGCTAGAAATACTGCTGTCTTGAGTACAATATAGTCTGAGGTGGATTTGAACTTGAAAAAAAGCATCTCCATTACAGCAATTCTGTATGTGATTTTTATCATTGTTGGTTTTTTAAAATGTTTTTATTTCCTTGTGTTACTATAGCAGACTACTTTAGAGAGAAAGGTAGCTGAATCAGCAGAAAACTTGAATTTCATCAACCTCAGAAGGACTGCTCACAAGGAAATTATAGAATTAGTTCTAGAAGAAAGTAATTATAAAAAAAATTATAGAAGAAAGCATAGAAGTTTGAAGCATTATCCAATGTAAGCAAGAAACTTCTGCTTTGCAACATTCCGACTGCTGAGTTTCCTTCTGTTTTTTCAAGAACACTTGAGGGCTTGCTGCTGATAAGAGGACTACATTACACATCTATCATCTAAGTTTCTTAACTGAATTGAAAGTGATGTCTTCAAGATTTGGTTTAAGATGCTCTGCTTAATCTTCTTTTAGCCTGTTTCCAGATAAGAAAATTATTAATCTCACTAAGCAAAGTAAGTTCTGTAATAGCATTACAGCTATGCGTAGCATCACAGACCCAAGGGACAAAGGAAATTGTTTCATTTTTTCAGATTTTTCAGATTTTCAGATTGTCCTGTACATCCTTGAATATTACAAATAAAACACATTTTTAACATGTCAATTTGCATTGTCATTGACCACTATAGGAAGTTATTTTAAACTGTACTGGATTGCAAAGTTCTGGGAGGACTGGGGAGGAGGGACAACATCACTATCCAGGCTTGAATCAGATTGTGTGTACTATAGGACATCAAAGAGCAGTCTCAAGAAGACCAGGCTCCATGATATTTTCATCTGCAGACACAAATAAATTATTAGCTCTTTGAGTCACGTGAGAACAAAAGAATTTTTAGCTATATTTGATTCTAAATTAGTTTAGTTTCAAAGAAGAGTTTAAAAGTTATCAAAATCAAGAGGAAAAAAATCCACAGAGAATCCCACACATGGACAGACATATGATTTATCATTTTTAAATACCACAGAAGAGTCCCACACACGGACAGACAAATGATTTATCATTTTTAAATACTCTAAAGTGTCAGTTTTAGTCCCTGACAACTCAAATACTCAAGAGCTGGTGACTAGGACACAGAGAAAGGCATGATGTGATCCTTTGCCCTCTGGGGGAAACAGTAAATCTCAACGAAGAGGTGCCATCAGGCAGCTAAAACATCAGGTAGAAATGCACCAGGTTGATGGGTGTGAACCAGTAAACCTTGAACACTGCTGTCTTACAGGAACAGAGCCCCATAAAGCCTCCTCAGGTGGATATATAGCATAAAGACTGTCACAGCTCACATGCTCTTAATGCAATTTGAGTAAATCTGGTCTGCACTACTCAGAGTTCAGAAATCAAACCGTCAGTACAGTGCTCTGCCCGAGAACATACCAATATGGACGCATCCAGCGGATCCGCACAGTGAAGGCGTTAGACCAAACCTCCCTGTGTGCTGGGGACGAGCGGCGGATCTCGACCTCAATGCCAAAGGGGAAAGCAGATTGCTGCCTCAATCCGTGGAATAAAGCAGGTCCGTGGGTAAAAATAATGGTGAGATGTACTAATACTTCTGACTCTGCTCATGTCTTTCCCTCCAAAGTGAAATACAGCCTCGTCCTGTTCCACCCCTTGACTTGCTGCGGAATGGCTGACAGCAAGGGCAGAGCTGGGAGAGGAGGAACTGGGATCAGACTCTGCTCCCGAGGACAGGCTGGGTTCGCTCCTGCTGCGGAGAACCTCCTCCCTTCTTTACGGGAAAAAGGTGAGTCACAAATTGCGCTCGGGAACCACACAATGTCTTTAAATTGTTGTTTTGGGCCACTGCCGGCAGATCTGACAGTTTGAAGTTGTTGCACTTAGTTAGAAACTTGGTTTTCAACTCCTATGTGCATTTGAAAGCAATGTAGATATTCAGATCCTCACTGTATTTTTTTATGTTTTTGTGAGTCTGCTTCTAGCAACAAAGAAAAGCATTTATAAAAATGCAGTTTAGTGGACTGTGTTGGAAGAGGGACAAAAGCTTCTTTCGCATCTTATTTTTAATTGACTCAATTTGGACAGATTAGGAGGGCAGAACCATCTGTTACAGAGTGGTGTCTGGTGGGCTTCCCATTAAATTTTTGTGCTAATACAGATACATTTTGTGGGACTGGATTAAATGGTTTAGCTGAAACCAACAAATAGCCAGCCTCTGACAGAAAAGCCTTTAAGTTACATTTTATATGAGTAATTGCAAGCGTGCGTTCACTGTAAAATAGCCATAGAGCACCACCCCGTGGGGATTTACATTGCTGGGGTTTCACGGTGTTTATCATTCTGCATCTGCAGTCTTACAACAAATAACTAAGTATGCTCTTAGCTTTTCCTGCACAGATATCATAATGCAAGTGATTTTTACAGAGGGCATGGTGGTCTGTCACACAGTGCTGCTTACTTGAAGAGGCTCTGGCTTGCAGCCCACCCTGCGTCTAATACTATATTCAGTATAGTACCAGCTCTCGGGAAGTAACACGGTCATTCCCGTTGTGATTCTCTCTTCTTCTCACTTCCTTCCACCCAGGGGGTAGAGGGAAGACTGCTCCAGATTTGATTTTGCCGGGCGGGAGGAGGCTTGACATCTCAGGCCATCTCAACAACCGCTGGTGCCAGAACTGAGGAACCCAGGAACAGTGGCTGAGGAGTTACTGGAGAGACTCCTGCAGCAGTGCTACCCTTTACCAGGGTGCATCAGGCACACAGGGATCACCTGCTGAGGCAAGGGAAACAAATAGGGATTTTTAAAACCATTTGTTATCTTTCATTTGCGCTAACTCACCATCGTGCCTTTGCGTATCTTCAAGTTGCCATCCATGGGCTGAATCATAAGGCAGCACTTACATGATTTTAAATGTGTCAAATAAAGGCTCTTTCTGCTGAGAGTTTTAAAGTCCCATTTGTGTCTACTATTTTAAGGGCCTGTGTCCTTTAGTCAGTTGAGCACTGGGGCCCTAATCGTGCACGAAGTCGAAAGCAAAAGATTTTATTTTCATTTGAGTGCTACTTTACAGTTAACGTGGGTGGGAGGTCAGTGCTGCTGGATCCGCGCACAGCTCTGTGCAGGTTTAAGCCCTATGACTTGATGCAAGGTAATCGCCACCATTTGTCAGATGGCTTTTGCAACAATATGTTGTGTCCCAAAGTTAAGGTAATTCACTGCATTATAACTCCTTTCTCTGGCAGCCCTCCCTTCTTCTACCTCCGAGCCATGTCACGGTTTCATTCTCTGCAGAGTGGAGTCTGTGGAGCTGTGGTTACTGATTACTGAGATTTTCCAGCTGCACATAAGTGTGCCTGTGTTCATGCTGGGTTTTTGGTTTTGTTTTGTTTTGTTTTTCCAGGGAAAATGTTGGCAGCCTATTTTGATTTCCCGGGAGGCCCAGAAAATCTCTATGTGAAAGAAGTGATGAAACCACATCCAGGAGAAGGAGAAGTTCTTGTGAAGGTCTCTGCCAGCGCTCTGAATAGGGCTGATTTACTCCAGGTATGTGTACGTTAAGCAGATTTATGCACCTGAAAACGACACCAATTTTTCCAGCCCCTATCTGAAGTCTTGACAAATCTGACGAGTTAAAAGAAATTAGACCTGGCGAGCATTTGGATGGGAGACTTCACAGGGCTGACAGAAGAGATGTCTGTCAATTCAGCAGATAAATGTTTTCATCTGGGTCACTGCAATGCAGGGGTGTCATGGGAAGGCACCTGCCTTTCAAGAAAAGATGGAAAACCAAAGCTCTGGTCTTTCTAGATGCTTAGACCATTCTCTGGGCATTTGAGATGAACATGAAATGTTCCACTGGCTCAGTTCCAGTGTGGGAAAATCACATTCAAATTGTTAAGTCCGAGCTGCTTTAATTTGTGCTGAAAGCCACACTCTGCAACTGGAGACCATAATACCTCCCCAGCATGGATTGGCCTGGACAAAGGGGACTCACAATAAATTAAATTTGCACACAGAATAAAGATATAAAATATGTTTTAAGAATAAAACATACTTAGGAAACAAGAAGTGTTGCCAGAGGATAGAAGACCCTCAAATTACTGGAACATTTGCACAGTGGAAAATCAGGATTAAATAAATAGGAATTTAGGTTGGAGGCATGCATGTAAAATATCACAGGTCATTACACTCATTGATGTGTGGCTTTTCCTTCCTTGCCCTCTCTTTTCTTTTGTTTTAGAGAAGAGGCAAGTACCCTCCCCCGAAAGGAGCAAGTGATATTTTAGGCTTAGAAGCAGCTGGGAGCGTGGCTGGGCTGGGACCTGGCTGCAAGGGCCGGTGGACGCTCGGCGATGCAGTGATGGCTCTGCTCTCCGGAGGTGGCCAGGCAGAATACGTCACAGTACCCGAAGGCTACCTGATGCCAATTCCCAAGGATATGACTTTTATTCAGGCTGCGGCCATTCCCAAAGCCTGGTTAACAGCCTTTCAGCTGCTGCATTTTGTAGGTGAGAGGCGTATTTGCAAACCTATCCCACCAAAACAGCTCGTCTTCCTTTCTCTTTGTTGCCTCCCTCTGAATGCTGTTTGCCTTCAAAGAACCTTTTCTCTGTCGCTCCATTCATGTGGGTCAGAATCCGGTAAGCCAGACCCAGATCCTGAAATCTTGACCACATTTCCCCAGTCACATCTTACTCTGCTGATTGCATATTTACAAGGAAGGATATGGAAAAATGGTCAGTTTTTCTTTTCATCTACATTTCTCAGCTTGAATGGCAATTTCCATTAAGCCTAAACCCTGAAATAATTTACATGTTCTCCAAAAAACTGAAAACGCATCCTACTTCTAAAGATTTGACTTCGCTGCAAGCATAACCATATAATGAACTTTCTCACTAACTGCTTGTGGACCTAAAATAGACAACATCTTCTTGTACCTTGTTTCACAGAGACTTTAACTGTAGGTAAAAATCCCCTCTGAGCTCATATAAAACAGACATATATTCACTCTTCATTTTGAAAATGTGCCACAGAGGCACTAACAATAGCACTTGCCAGAGTTTTCCTCAGCTGACAAATAGCCTTCTTCCACCTTCTTCAGCAGTAGCATCTAAAAGCTCCACTAAAGAACAGGAATTGCAAAGTAAATTTCCTCACTACCCAAAATGCAGACTCGCTTCGAGCACTGCTGGTTCCTGGTGTCTGTGGTCAATTAGGACCACATCTCCAGGACTACTCAGTGTCTCACTTCCAGTAGCAATCAGTGGGACACAAACAAATGCATTAGGGCAACCGGCAGATGGTAAAATGATAGGTAGAACTGGTCCTTAACCATTACCCAGCACTCCTGGTATTTCTCCATTGTTGAGTACCTGATTTCTCAGTAGTGACATCCTCCAAGTGTGTTTTCTGTTGGTGGCAGTGGATGGTCCCAGTATAAAAAGGCTGACCGCACTAACCTAAGCAGCTTGGTCACAGATGCCCAGAACCGGACAGGGCCAAGCTAAAGTCATTCCACTGAAGTCAATAAAATGGAGTCTTGTCGGTATACTGCGAGCTACGTTAGTTCTGGATTTGTTTCTTTTATGAAGGATATAAAGATGTAAACAGAGCCAGCTCAAGGGCATCTCTTTCAGCTTCCTCTGTAGTATTTTCCACCCTGATGATACTTTAATCCAAAGGTGATGCCAAAAGAGTAACCATTCCCCTTATGTCCTCCTTCAGGTAAAATACAGAAGGGCGAGAGAGTGTTGATCCATGCTGGAGCTAGCGGAGTCGGTATGGCAGCCATTCAGCTGGTAAGACTGGCCAAAGCCATTCCCATCGTGACTGTGGGAACTCAAGAGAAACTGAAAGCAACAGCAAACGCCGGAGCAGCTGCAGGGTTCAACTACAAGAATGAAGATTTTAGTGAAAAGGTCTTGGCGTTCACCCAAGGTAAGAACGTCTATGCAAAAGACACTGTTAGAGTTGAGGAGGAGTGTGTACCTCCTAACATATACGCACGTACACTCAGCTTCAACTGTCACCTTAGTCGGTGAAGGAGCAGACAGTAGTGACCCTGTTAGCACAACCTAACATCCCGTTCAGCCCAAGAATCTTATCTGTCCTTAGTTTAATTGTGCTGTTTTCTGCACAGACTCTTTGGCTTTGTGTTCATTTGGGGCGTAAATATTGCGTCTGTGCTATTGTTGCCTCCACGAGGAACTGTGGGACCAAATCCTCACATTTGTCTTTGTGTTTGAATATGGGAATAAAACCTAGTTCTCTTACTGTTAGAAAAATTTAGCTTTTCTAAGCATTTGGGATAGTTTATGACAGAGTCTGCATCTGGATATCTATAATGATTCTTTTTTTGTGCCTGATTCTAGAATTGCTTACAAATTGTGCCAATTCCTAATTTCAGTAGAAAGATTTAAATAAGAATTGCAAGATTGATTCTGTACCTATAAAGATCAAGGGTTTTTTGCCTGAAATTATCTTACCTTTAATGCAGCTCAATTACTTTGCTGAAATATTTTCTGTTTCTACTTGAGGTTCTGGAGTAGATATTATTTTAGATTGTGTTGGTGGCTCATACTGGGAGAAGAATCTCAACTGTCTGAATACTGATGGCCGGTGGATTATTTACGGACTACTGAGTGGAGGTGAAGTACACGGAGATTTGCTTGCAAGGCTGCTTTCCAAAAGAGCGAGCATCCATACAAGTCTATTACGATCACGAGACAAGGAGGCAAGTAATGGCTATCAGCAGTGTATACAGTTTGATCTTAAAATGGATGACAGTTTTGAGAGTTTTCTTCTAATACCAGTGTTAAAGCAGAATCTAACACATTATTACCAAAAAAGCACCACCTTAAACTGTTATTATATTCTTTGGAAAACATTGCAAAATTAAGTTGTAATTTCCCTTCTCTATTTTTAGCAAATGCTTCCCTTTTACAACTATGGAATCAGAGGAATGATTCCCAGGACTTCTTAATGTACTTCATGAGCAACACAGTTTAAAGATTTGGCCTAAGAAAAAACAAAACTCAAGTGATCAGGCAACTTGATCATGTCAGGGCCAGGGGAGAGAAAAACCTCTGTTAGATAGAGACCGAGGCCATTTGGATGCCTAGAAATTACCAAGGAAAAATAACTTTATGTGGAAAGTTCTCAGATATTACAGTAAAAGACAGCAGTGTAGAGCCCTAGGATACATTCTGTCCGCAGTCTAATACGTAATATTCTCAAGAATTTTATCAGTTTGAGTTTAAGTGGTTCTGCACTGAGCTTATACCGCTTGTTTGGAGAATTTAATTCAATTACAATATAATTGATCTAAAAGTTTTCTTGTTTGTAATTGACACCTGTCAGATGTTTACATGTCCATCTCACTATGAGGATGTCAGAGTCTCCCTGAGAACTGTGTACATTTTGTACGTTGTACTTAGAGATACCTCTGTGAACAAAATGATTGGAAATAATCTTCAAAATGCTTTCATTTTTTCTTCAGTATAAGGAACAGCTGGTGAAAGCCTTCACAGAAAATGTGCTGCCGTATTTTTCTGGAGGAACCTCCCCTTGCCTCCAACCACTTGTTGACAGCGTCTACCCTCTGCACGAGATCGCAGAGGCACACAGGATCATGGAAGAAAACAAGAACATTGGCAAAATTGTCATTGAAATGCCCGCTTCATCGTAAAAAAAGGCCCACTGCTGTAGTTGTTTCAGGGACAGAATCGTTACGGGTGTCGGACACGCAGAGAAGCTGCCATTTCTGCTTCCAAATCTGGAATCACAGAATCATAGAATCGTTTAGGTTGGAAAAGACCTTTAAGATCATCCAGTCCAACCATTAACCTAACACTACCAAGTCCACCACTGAACTAGTTAAGGGTAGAGTAGTAATTTCGTGTTTCCTGGCTTGGTGGCTGGATTATTTTTTAATGAAAGTAAAAACTAGGAATCGTTAAGGTTGGGAAGGATTTCTTAAGATCATCAGTCCAACCATCAACCCAACACCACCATGCCTGCTAAACCATGTCCCCAAGTGGAATGATTTATTGTGAGAGGAAGCCAAAAAGGAGGGGTAAAGCAAAGCCTTAAGGACGCGTTTAATAAAAAGGTTCACGGTGCAGCTCCAGCATCGTGTCTTGAACGTGCAAACAAGATGTCGGGCAGCGTTCCTCGACGCAGGAGAAAACCTCCAGGCACCGCCTGCCAGCCTCAGCTCCGAGCTCCTCTGCTGCCCAGACCCCCCCCCCCCCCCCCCCCCCCGGCGCCCACCCCCGGCCGCGGGCCAGGCCTCTCCCCGCACCGGGCAGCGATCTCCCCTCCGCGCCCACCCCCGGCCGCGGGCCAGGCCTCTCCCCGCACCGGGCAGGGATCTCCCCTCCGCGCCCACCCCCGGCCGCGGGCCAGGTCTCTCCCCGCACCGGGCAGGGATCTCCCCTCCGCGCCCACCCCCGGCCGCGGGCCAGGCCTCTCCCCGCACCGGGCAGGGATCTCCCCTCCGCGCCCACCCCCGGCCGCGGGCCAGGCCTCTCCCCCCGCCGGGCAGGGACCTCCACACCGCGCCCAGCGCCTGTTCCTGAGGCGCCGAGGCGGTGGCGGCCGCGGGGCTGCCGGGGCCCGGGCGGAGGCCGCGGGGCTCCCTCCTCGCCGCGGGCACCGGTGGGGGCAGCCCCGGGGGCCGCCGGCGGTGACCCAGGGCCGGGGCAGGGCCCCCCGCGCAGGGACCGGGCGGCCGGGCCGGTGGGGCGTGGCCGGTGGGCGTGGCCTGCGGGCGATGGGCGGGGCGACAGGCGCGGCGGTGGCGCAGGTCACGTGCCCGCCCCGGCGCGGTGCAGGCCGGGATAGCATCCGGGTCCCCCGCTGAGGCGAGCGGCGCGCGGCGGCGGAGGCCCGTTCCCTGTCGGTGTTTCTCTCCCAGGCCGCGGCCCCCTCCCTCCGACCGGCGCCATGGCGATGCAAGCGGCCAAGCGCGCCAACGTGAGTGCTCTCCCCTGCCCCCCTCCCCGGCCCCCTCAGGCCTCCGGGGCGGGGAGGAGCGGTCCCCCGGCCCGGGGCTGAGAGCAGGCCTTCCCGCCCGGCCTGGGCTCCTTCCTCGTCCCCGGCCGAGGGAGCTCGTCCCGCTCCAGGCAGGCCTCTTGTTTGACAGAAACGCGTCAAGTTTGTAGCTGTGGAGGGCTAAAAAAGAACCAGTGAAGCACATGGGCTCTCTCGGTGATGTTAGCCCCAGGATTCAGCACGTAGGCTGCTGTTTTTACGGTTTGGAGTGAGTGCTCGAGGTCTAACACGCCGTATGTTGTTTCTGCATCAGATTCGGCTGCCTCCGGAAGTCAATCGGATCCTGTATATAAGGAACCTGCCATATAAAATCACAGCGGAGGAAATGTATGATATTTTTGGGAAATACGGGCCTATTCGACAAATCAGAGTGTAAGTGTTTTAGTTTTCTTTGAAAAGCTAAGGATTTTATGTGCTTTAGTGTATGTGTTATATGTCAGTGTTCCTATTGCAGTAGGTAGCAACTGGATTTCACCACTGAAAAAGTTAAACGTACTTTAGCAGTGTCCCTGTGTGCCAAGAGTGGATGTGATGATACTTCTCTTATGTGTGAATTTGTTATAAAGTAATATTGCTGGTAGGTAGGGTGAAAAATCTTAAAATTGATGCGAATGTGGGTAAGTTGGTAAAAATATGAGTTACTCCCTTAAGTAAATCTTCAATACAGCTAACCTTTTACCTTAACTAAAGGTAAAAATAAGAAAAGCAGAAGTTGAATACAAACAGTTTTCATATTTAATGAGTATGAGGTACTTAACTAATGGGAAGATAGAGATGTTGTTATTGCTGCTGGACCTGTCAACCAGAAATAAATACCAGAAGCAACTCCCTGTGTATCGGATACAGCTTGTCCCTGAGCCACGTAGTCTGTGGGTAATGTTGATCTGACTAATTTTGTTTTAAAATGCACTGAGATTATACATGTCTACAAAGAATCTGAGGCTCTTGTCTTTAGTCATTTCAAATACAGAAGACCCGAGCTCTGATGTTCCTTGTTATCCTGAGTACGGCCTGAATACTGTGGATTAAACTGTAATTCTGTGTGGTTCATATTATGTTCTGCTAAGTTTCTAGCAGAAAGAGTTGGCTGAAGGTGGAATTCAGGAAGAGCTTTTGAGAACTGTAGTAAGGCTGGCTGGAGTATTGACACTCATACAAAAGGATTTCCACCCCACTCCCCCCCTTCTGAAAAATATGTAGGAAGGGGAGAGGGAGGAAACAAAACTTGGTGTTTAATACTTGAAAAGAAAATGTTGTAATTCACATTTCAATAGATGTACAAATAGAAAGGAAATGTAGTTTATATTTGATATGGGTTTTTTGTACTGCTTTTAGCCAGATGTTGGCAAAGTAACTTGCAGCATCTCTGAGTTCTCGACTGTGTTGCTGATTGGATTAGAGCAGAATGTGTTCTTGCCATTTATGTGGCTCTCCATTTCCCTATGCTCTGAGACTTGGATGGGTAATTAATCTACAGTATGTTTAATTGTTTTGACTATGCAGGATGTAAACAGTTAAACAGACCGAACTTCACTACCCCACATAGAAGTGCTCATTCCAGAGCTGTAGTGATTAAAAATGATTGTTCAGTGTATAGAATAAAGTGAGTTTTACCTATAGAATTGCCTTCAGTAGAGAAATAAGGACAGGTGGGACACGCTGCTGATGCTGTGTTGGAATGTGTAGCTAGTGAGATCCTCCTCATACAGGCAAGGGCAAGAAGCGTGACTGGGGGAGTGGCTAAAGGAACAAGGGGCAGCATAAACTTACTGCTTGGCTAAATAGGTGGAATTCTCCACTAGTAAGCATAAAGGAAAACTACTATTTAAGGTTTCTGAAAGCGTGGAGGTTGGAACAGAGTGACAGTGGGACATAAAGAATTAAGACATATCAGGGGAGCTTTCCATGAAAGCGATGTGCTGGCCTATGCGTCCAACAGGGAACTGCAGGCAGCCTCCCTGCCGGTCGTTCAGAACCACCGCTTCACATTGTTTTCCACAGAAATCCTAACGTCCTCACAAGACGAGGCGTAATGTGGAAGTCCCTTTGGAATGACATTTGTGCTTTGTGCGGTTTTTATCCCGTTCTCTTAATTCTTGTACGCAACCTGGTGTGGATATGCGTGATATCGTTTGTCCTTGGGAGTTCTCTTCTTAGAAGCAAGTGCCTTAGAGTTCTTCTGATTATTAAGTTCTCTATCTTTTAGCTGAGATCTTTTGGATCTGTTAGCTCTGTCATCTCTCCGGGCTAGTTAGCGTTATGTGCCCAGACGTGTCTCCTGTCCCTCAGGCAAAGGAAATTGAATTGATGGTCCGATAGGTGACGGCTGTGCGTCTGAAGTGGTCTTGCACCAGCAGGGCTGTTTTCACTCTTCTAAATTGACTTTGTTTTGTGCCAAGAGCCATATTCCATCCTAGGGAGACATCCGATCCAGACAACCATTAACTCACAGCCTGGTCTTGTAATATTAAATAAAATAAGCTAATCGCTGTAATACAGTCTTAAAGTATTTCCAGAAATACAACAACCCCTAACAGCAATAGCTTGTTGTGGAGAGGTGAATTCCCTTTGGAGCATGATGCAGCACAGGCTCTGTCACATTTTCCTGTTGTCTCTGACTCTGAATTGGAAGTGGAGATTGGTGTGGAAAACAGGGATGTATTTTAGTATCTAGAACAAAATAACAATAAATTGGGTTTTAGTGAAGTTACATTAGTCAATCTAATCTCAGTCACTGCTAAAGACTAATAGAACTATTTCCTGTTTATTTTGTTTAACATTAAAACTAATCTTGCCTGCAGTGGAAACACTCCTGAAACTAGAGGAACAGCCTATGTAGTCTATGAAGACATCTTTGATGCCAAAAACGCTTGCGATCACCTGTCAGGATTCAACGTGTGCAACAGATACCTCGTCGTTTTGTACTATAATGCAAACAGGGTACGTACGCTTGGGATTTTTTTAAGTTACCTGTGAACACAGCTACCATGGAAAAAAAAAAAAACCAGTTTGAAAAGAGCGTTGCTTGGATATTTTTAAGAAATGAATCCAAACTGGTAGAGGGAATGGACTGGATAAATTGTCAGAATTTCATCTTTACTTGGTGATTTGTTTGCAAAAATGTACCTTTGGACCAAGGGTGTGAAAAAACATGCTTCTGGTGAGTGTACTGTGGAGAAGAGGTAGTGGGGGCTGAACAGTTGCAACAGGACATCAGTTCTTGTTTACAGGCAGAAAGTCTCTAGAGCTGGATGTTCTGCCTGTTACTGATGGTGTCCAGAGTACTGTGGCATGCTCTGAGGTCGAGAATTAAGCAGTGCTGTTTGAGGTGATGTTGATGTAATTCGCAGTGATGTTAGTTGTGGTTACAGGGAAATACCGTGTCATAAGATGAGATTATTTTTCTTCTCACATCTTTTGTGTTCCTAATTGCAGGCATTCCAAAAGATGGACACAAAGAAGAAAGAGGAACAGCTTAAGCTTCTCAAGGAAAAATACGGAATTAATACAGACCCACCAAAATAAGCTGATCTTTTGGAAAACTGTTTTCAAGCCCTGCTGTGGAGTTCAACTGTTTGCAAGCCCCGCCATTGAGTTCTTGAACTAAACATAGGCATTCTCAATGAAGTATAACTTTTTTAAAATTTTTTTTTAAATTTGATAAGCTGTAATTTGACTCTGTAGATCCTCACATTAGAATTAAATAAATGTAAAACATCGGAAGATCTGCTTTAAGATTAAATCCTCCTAAGTGGACATGGGTTCTCTGCGTTGTAAGGGTGACCTGGCAAATGCTGCATAACCGCAGTCCTGTTTCTGGCCGGACCTTACAAGGTGGGACGAGCACGTTGAGTGTTTCACACCTCCTCAAACTCTGCCTGGTCTCCAGGGCAGATTTTAAGCGTGGCTTAAATACAGTTCATACAAAGAGCTCACAGGGCTCGGGATGAGCTGCCTGCATGGAAGTAAATTTCACTTGCTCCTTTTGGAAAATGGAGTATTGCAACTAGTCTCCCTGCCACAGGGATTTTTGTGTTTTTTTTAAAAAAAGAAATAAGGATGGTTTGATAGTTCATCACACCGGTACGCACACAGTTTATTGCACCGTTCTCCCTCTGGGAGTGTTCGAAGGAGCCTAAGGCCATTACATGGTGGTTAGGCGCTGACTTACTAGAAACACAGCAAGCCCAAATCCATGTTTGTAACAAAGTTTCTTTTACAAGCTATAGAAAACCAACGGCCTTTTAAAATGATCCAGCTGCTTAGGTGACTTCAGTCAAAATATCTTGTTCCCCATGACCAAGACAAAACAGATAAGCTGCAGTAAAATAATCTTGCTCTGATAGTGCGTTGCTGCAGGGCTGAACTGAGGTATATGAGATCTTTATGTTGTGTACCAGGTCTGTGCTGAGGTTAGTAGGAGCGACAGGAATACACTTAACGCCTTTTAATGTTAAGTAGAGAACATCCAACCAAAACAAGACAGTACATAATGGTGGTAATTTTTAGATACCTGTAGTATGATTGTTTTCTAATCAGTATGTTTGAACTGTAATATATTTCATGGGCATAAAATTTAGATGTAGTATCTGGTGGAGGAAAAAGAAAACATTCACATTTTTTGGCTCTTCTTTTTTCAGCATTCGTGTCCTGTGAACAAAAATTAGTGTGATGCAGAGTATGCACAACTAGTATATTTTTGGAAGTGGAAAAGAATAACTTCTGCCTCTGTTCTGAACCAGCTGGAAGTCCTGCGAACGTTGATAGTTATCCTGCCTCTCAGGAGGATTTATTTGCTTGGATGCGATGTTTAATTCCCTGACCATACAACTTCCAGCCAGTGCAGAACATGGGCAGATGCAGACATACTTTGCCTGAGGATTGGTAATTTAAGTTATTTTTTTTTTTTCCGCTGCGTTACACTGTCATAAAGGAATATTTCTATTTTCTTATCCTTAGATTTTTGTTGAAATCTGTCACTTAAAAAGCCATGCTGTTCTTGTGTCCATTTAGTAAAAAAATAAATGTGTGTCTGCGTAGTTTTGCTTTTTTTCATCAAGGCTTGCTTTGTGCTGTGCTACTTCTGCATTTGACCGTTCCTCTTAGAAAGGATGTCGTTCATCCCCTGAATGTGGTACAGGTAAGAATTCGTAGAGCATCCGTCCTCATACGTACGTGAATGTTCACGTGTGCTCAGCACCTGTCCTGTGCCTGACCGGGGAGCGCCCCGCCGGGACGGGTCTCCCCTCTCTTCTGTTGCAGACAGGCATTTGGGATGTGCGCGGGAGCTACGCTTGGTGTCTGTAGGAAAAAGCTTTCTCCTTACTCCAGGGCTTTTCCATGCCCGTGTTCTCTTAAAATTGATGCTGCTCTTCGCAGCAAGAAGCCTTGCAGGCCCCAGTGAGCTGTCCCCGAGGTCAGGAACAGGCGATGGGAGACTTGGAGCCCGTCAGCGGCTGGGGCCGCCTCTGAACTACAGAAAGGTAAAGCTCTGCTGCGGCGTCACTGCCAGCCTTGCCCTGTGCTGTACCGCTTCTGCTGTTGGCTGCGGCTGTCGTGCACGCACGTTAAATGCAGAGCAGCCGTGAGCTGCTGCCGTCGCTCCGGGGTGAGCAGTTTCTCCTCCTACCCCAGGGTGGCTTTCAGGTCTCGCCCATTGGATGAATACAAACCTAAGTTTCTCAGGCAAAAACCAGCTTGCCTTAAAAATGTCTGAATGAATGAAATCCTATTGGAGGTCTTGCCTCTGTGTGAACATCCATAGCTTTTTAAGGCTTACATACCACCCCCTGTATATGTACGTATGCCTTATATACATATATATGCCCTGTATATACATACACACACGCCAAACACTAGGATAACTGAAGCCATTTACAGCAGTTGCTGGGCTCTTGGAAGACCCCTTGCTGTAACAGGAATTGGAGGTGCTGGATTTATGCTTCTAATAAATAATAATAAATACTGATAATAAAATATCAAAGTGCTAATAATGGTGGCATGTTCTGCCAGCCTTGTTTAAAATGATATGCAAATACCACATTGCTTCTGTCAATAGCGGAGAGCATAGTGCTTGCACTACAGTGTCTGTTTTGATGAGGATTTGATGCTGTTTGAAAAACATATAAAAAGCAACTCTTTAGGGCAATAAGATTAATAAAAATTCCTTCAGTGAATCCTCCAGATCAGCAGCTTTTGATTTCGCGGAGAGCTCAGCTGCTGCCTTTCATTAAATATTCCATTTCATACTTTTTCTTCTAGTGCCTGTTCAGGGCTCTCAATGTCCCTGCACATGTAAAATGAAATAATAATTTGTACCTGCAAGACAGAGGGAATGGAAATCGGATGCCTGGAGGATTATTTTGATGAGGTCTGCTCAAGATTTTGTTTGAAATGTAATATCAAAGGACAGGGAAATGAGTTCAGTTATATGAATGGCAGAGGGGGCAGCAAATAAGGCAGATGTTACCAGCCTCGTACTCTGCATCTGTGCTGGTTTTTGTGTGCGCTCACTTCCCATTTAATTTTTCAGGAAGTAGGGCATGAAATTAAGCCTGGAAGGTCATTTTTTTCCATCGATGCTGTTTAGAAATTAGTAGTAACAAGAGCATATCTGATTACACAGGCAATGACAGTAAATTTTTTCCAATCCATTATATAGTGGTAATAATTACATGTACTGTGTTGATCGATGATACAATTAAATAAATTAACGCATTTGCAGTCAAATAAAGAGCTGAAGATTACATTTCCTTGAAGACTTAATTTCCCTAAGTATCACAAAGCACAATTAGTTTTCCTTTCAGATTTTTTTTTTTTAATGAAATTGGCATGAAAAATGTAATAATCTCTGCTTCCAACAAAGGTCTCTGCAGAGAAGGGGTGATGAGGGAGAGAGCTTCATCAACCAGCTGTAATAAGGATTTTAACAGACTCGGTAATGGCCGGGTTGTACTGCTGAGGGCAAAAGGAAAGCGCGCGGCGGCTCTGCAGATAGAGGCGATAGGACTGAATGTGATCAGCTCTCAAAGCCCAGCAGGAACACGTTTTGCACCGGTAGGAAACCTAGCAGAAGCGGGAGGGCAGAGCGACGCCCTCCCTGTTGCTTTAGATGCAGCAGAAGCTTGCCAACAGCAGGACCGAGAGGTGACGGAGGGAACGCGTGGCTGTCCCAGCTACGCTGAGCTAATCCTTTGCCTCGCTGTTCACTGTCGAGGCATTCAGGAAAGGTCCCAAACCAGATACGTTATGGGTGGGGTTTTTTTTCTTTTTTTTAATGAGCAACTAACTGGGCCGTCAGTCGGAGCAGCTTTAGCCCGATGTGCTGAATCCACCTGTGTCTGACAGGCATGGCAGGGCTACGTTACATTTAACCAAAACATCTGTAGGCGCGCTCATCTGCAGCTGCCGCAATGCAGCCTGCGATCTGTGAGCCAGTGCTGAAATCAGGACCAGCGACAGAGGCCGGGGCAGTGGCAAAGGAGACCGGGACCTTTAAAGAGGAGAGCTGGTGGGCATCAAACCCTGGCAGGTCTAATTTCCTCTTTATGAACAGGAAATTAGCCTGTCCTAAAGAAAAGAACTGCTAGCGAAATGTGAATGTTTAATGTTGCTGCTGCAGTGATCCTAGGTTTCCACCAAAAAAAGAGTCCTGAAAGGCCTTTCGTTTCTTTACAGAGAGGGGAGCAAGAAAAACATTTACTCCACCAACCCTCGGTGAGTAACAGTCAGTAAGGGATGGTTTTATGGGCTTATTAACAGACTCAAACACAGATTCGTGGGTAAACCAAACATCCAGAGAAAGAAGAGGGCGAGCCGTAGTCACTGGCCGGATTGCTGGTCTTGCTCTTCTGCGCTCCTTCTCTCTCTCATCTCCGGGAGGCATCACCTGGAGATACCTACGGAGCTTTGCGGTCTGGCTGCTCGTGCCTGCTGTGCTCTCCTTACGCAGACTCGCACAAGGAAATAGCTCACCACCTGCTTGAAATCCTGTCATCAAAAAATCCATCAGTTGAAAACTATGCAAATACTTTATAGCCAAGTTAAATAAAAATAACATTGTGGCCCAATGCTGCTCTTTTTTGCCTACAGCAGAGGGGAGAAATCAAGTTTAGGCAAAGCAAAATAACAGCAAAGAGGCAGCTCTGCTGATCAGGTCCTGCTCCTAAAACCAGGTAAAGGACAGTCTACGCATCTTCCCGTCTCCAGAGGAGGAACCAGCGTTTTGTGAATTCACATAACCATCAAATGAAATAAATATTGCTCAGTCATGAGGGCCAGCACACAAAATGAGTCTGCAGGATACGTAAACAGCATCAGAAGATGCAGCCTTAAAAAAAACCCGGTGCGTTCAGTGGCCACATCATCCCACAGCTCAGATTTGTTTTGTAAGGTGGATGCACGTAATTCTGCTCGTCCCTAGCCTTTCTCAACTCCAGTAGAAAATTTTACACTGGTTTTACTGTTGTAAAGGCATAGAATTGGACCAGCACTGCATGTCTTTGAGAAGCATCACTTTCCATCTCTTCAGCAGCCCAATTTTGGCCAGAGTTGAGGGGCCACCAGCAAGGCAGGGGAGATGGAGAGTCAGGAAACCCCTCTGTGCCAGCAGCCCTTACTCGCACGTTCCTGGCACCTCTGGTCCCACAGAGATGTTCCGCTGTGCCATCTATAACAGCAGCAGTGCACGGAATTATGTGTATTTCATATAAGAAGAGAAATAATTAACAAAAAAATGGGTTGATGATTGTTTGAAGAGCTTCTTATACACCAAAAAGAATTCCAGTGGCCAGAGGAGAAAAGTAGAAAATAGAAACTGTAAAGTATCAAGATTTTATTGGTTTTTATATATATACTTTTAATTCTTAAATGAGACAGTATTTTTTAAAACAGCAGCAAGCAGAACGTACAAGTTGAGAAAAGTGGCAGCGCAGGTAACTCTGTTTGGCTAATGCCCGTTCATGTACAAGGCGTACACTGGATTTTTTTTCTTTTTGAGCACCTTTTGTGGTTTTTTTTTTTTTCTTGGTTTAAGTGTACAGTAAGGCAGTGGTTTTTCAATAAGGAATATATATATATTTATATTTATATATATTTTCAATCATCACTGTGAATTCTTCTTACATGCAAATTAAATAAAATGTACAACTTGAAAATGTTACAACGGTAGACATTTTTCCCAAAGCAAAGCTTCTAATAAAAGGCAAATACGGACACCACAAAATTAAAAAAAAAGAGAAGGAAGGCGTAAGAAACCGAACGGCAGGCGCTATTGACAGGACAGCTTGAGCAGGGAAGATTGGGATTCCAGTGAAGATTTCTCCCGCTGCTGGCAAAGCGAGAAAGAACGGATGGTTATGAACAGATGTCTCCAGCCAACTCCCTCGAGAAGATTCACTCTAACCTGAGAAGCTCCACATCAAAGAGGAGAGTAGCGTTGGGAGGGATGACCCCAGGGTGGCCTGTGGCTCCGTAGGCCATCTCAGGTGTGCAGGTCAGCTTTGCTCTTTGTCCTAAACTCATCTGGGTTTTGGATGTTGGAGAAAGAAAAAGAGAAGACAAAAAACTGGTATTAGGAGGAAACCAAAGAACAAATCACTACGTGGCAGATCTACAGAATCGAGGAGCGTTGGGACCATCGGAGTCATCTTTCAGCTTCAAGCTGAAGCTGCCACAGACAGCTCAGATGAAGGTCTCCTGACTCCTCTGGCTTCTCACAGCAGTTACTTAAATTGCCAGAGCCAGCCTGATATTCATACACAGGGTTTTTAATGCAGACTTTGGTCCATAGTGCCTACGCTGGAGCCAGCTGTAGGAGGTGTGAGTTCCTTCTGCGGCGCGCAGGGTACATGTAACACCATCAGCAGGTGTTAGGAAAAGGCTCTCAGTAACAGATAGGAGCGGAGCTTTGTATTCGTGAGAGATCAGTGCTGAAATGCAGTTAAATTCAGCTCCTGAAAAGCGTTCAGCAACAGTTTTCCTTCTTTGGCCACCACCAGGGACAACTTAAGAACCATTGCTCAAATGCTAACGCTGGAGGCACCCAACTTTCTGCTGCTGGGCAGATGCAAAGCAAACACTGATGCAACCCTACTTAAAAGAGGTGCGTACTTCCCTAAACTCAGCCCAAACCCGAGGGCAGATGTCTCACCATGGGTGCTGCTTATTCCAGCAGAGAGCCCTGGCCCCTGGGGTGGACAGAAATGCTGATCTCCCTCACTCCAGGTGAGGTCTGGAGGTAACAGTGCTCATCGAGAGTTGGGGTGACAAGAATCAAATCCCTGCTCTTCCAACAGAGTATTTTGGGGTGGAGCATTTCCCAAACTGCTATTCAGGCACCATGCGCTGGTGATTGAATATTCATTCATAGGCCAAGAAACAATCCCTGATTTGAAGCCGTGATTTTTAACTCGGACCTCTCTCCCCAGATCAAGCACATCACCGGACTACAGATTACGTGGTATCTCCTGTTGATTTTTTTTTCAGGTCCTATAAAATATGCCAAAGCTAGAGCTTTGATCACTTTAGGTAGAAGAAAAAGGTGGATATGAACTTTCCCACATTCCGGGAGTATTCGTATCGTGGGGCTGAGGGTGTGAGAGCAGATGACCTCCCCTGGTCCTTGCAGGGGTTTGCGTGGGGCGGGCTGGCGGCTGCTCTGACGGGTCCCTGCAAGCAGGCAGCTGGTAAGTCACGCGCGGGTTTTAGGCGCGGGGCAACCTTGAACTGTCAGAAGCTGAGCAGAGAAATGCAGACGCTGCTGACATCTGACAGTCATTAAACCAAGGTCTGAAAAATCTGCATGCTAGACGCAACGAACTGCCTTTTTCCAAGTGCTTTGTGTCAGTCACAACCCTCAGACCCCTCAAAACCCTGGGGTGGAAGGGGAGAGCCGCAAGCTCCACTTCAGTCAGAGACCCACCAGGAGGAGCAGGAGGGCAGCGCGCTGCCACACTGACGACCGCAATGGCTCTCGGCCGCTTGTTAATTAAGGGCCAGTGCTCAGGGAGCGAGAGCGGTCAAGGAAGGGATAAACTGATTCACCAGCGCTCGTCGCCACTGCTTTATCTGCACTGGCTTCTGGTTTCTACAGCACACCGGGGTCCTGAGCTCCACTTAGGCCTTATTGCAAAGCAAATAATAGACTCCAACTCAAATCCTTGAGAGGACGGTGCGTGTTTTCAGAGTGTCTAGGATTCCTCAGATGGACTTCTCCTTCTCTGGCTGGAGAGAAGGGAATGCTTGCCTCGCTTTCTCCATAGGGCTGGAAAACATTTTCTCTTCCATCCCTCTGCGGAAAAGCATGGTTGCATCATTCCTCTATTTAAGCATACGAACTTCTTCCTGTTACAGTTGTTCCTATAATATTTGAGCAGTTTCTTCCTACCCTGAGCTCTATGACCCCGAAACGGAGAGTCACGAGGAATTTGCACCCTGATCTCATTCACTCTTGCACCTGAGCAGCCTGATCGCACTCCTCTCGTAGCGGGCCCTCACACTGCTGCAGACAAAAAGCAGGAGCTGGCAATGAATTGCATCGTGTGGCGCTCAGGGTTTTACTGTGTTGGCACTCAAACTGTAATTAATGGAGGGCAGTTTCCTTTTTCTCAGCATAGGGTTGGTCAGTGAATGTTAAGTTTCGTAGCTGGGAGCCTGAAGTCATAAAAATTTAACAGTGCAGTCTGGTACCTTACTCAGTAAGGGTCAAAATCTGTAGCTTGGTCATGGATGTCGTCAAAAACGGCAGCTGGGACTTTTATGGAGTAGCTGAAGAGAGGCCACTCCATAAAACGCTGCCACCTGGAACATTTTAGAGGCCACTGTTGTCTAGTTGTGGAGCTGCCCATCAGAAAAAGATGGGGCTTATGTGGCACATTGGCACCCAGGGAGGGGACCCCACCTCTCCCCTCCCAAACGCATACCACGCGGAAAGCCTCATGAGTAGGGGATGTCCCTGGATGGATGGAGGAGAACTACAGGAAATACTGTGCTCGAATTTGCGACCGCGTGCAACCACGCTTTCAGGAAACCAATCTGTATCCTACACTGTGATTTCCACTTGGTCTTGTCCCCGTTGCACCAGACGTTGCTGTGCTCACACACCCTTCAGCCGGCTTGAAGTTCAGCCAGAATCATTTCTTTGTACCTGTGTAACACCTTCTTCAAATCCTTTAATGACTTCTTGCCTGCCAATCTTGAACCTGAAAGGCTTGTTTCTGTCTCTGGAGGAATCAAACTTCTTTCCATTCTGTAGCATTCCTGCCAAAACAAGACACACAGTCTCAATCTGAGCTACATCTAAATTTAAGTGCTGCAGGGGGAGGGAAGGAGTGAAAAATTAATGTCTTGGTCACATCAGCTGCTCATTTCTATTTTCACTTTGAAGCCTCATCCAAAACGGGTAAGGCAGGAGAGTCAAACGCAGTGGTACCGTATTGTTACCTTTGCCTTCTAGTAATTTAGGCTCTAAAATGGAAATACATTCTTCTTATTATTCTTAATGCAATAGGTTATAACTCATATCGTACCAAACGTTGCACAGACACACCAAAGAGCTGTTGCTCGCGCAGTGGAGCTTCCCGGCTAAGTAGATAAAAGCAGGCAAAGAACAAGTGGGAAGCAGCAGAAGAGAGACTCCCAACGCAGGTGCCTGATCCAGGCCTGCTCCTAAGCACAAAAAAACCTCCCTAAAACAAGCCTACAGACAAAGAAACCAAACTTAACATATATTTGACCAGGCTTACTTCTCGTTAAATAGTTACCATTTACTTTAAGGCACTCTTTTACCAGTGTAACTAACTAAAGGGAATAGTCCTTGCGGAGTACAGGTGGGGTAATGAGGGGGCTGTTGCTATGTGTGGCCCAAAGCTCACCACACTCAACAGGAGCTTTCCACCCCCTTCAAAGGGTGGCGATTCAGGTTTGGGAACTCTTGAGCCAAATTTGCTGCCAGTCAACGTCTGCCAAGTACAGAGCAGCTCCTTTGACTTGTTCCTGCAAATTTATATCAGAATACCTTGAAGGAATATTTGGTACCTTGGACTGTTTACCTTCCCTACTTGATTTACGCAGGAGTAGTAAAATAATGTGCATTGCACAACGTGGCCATTCCACACCATGCATGTGAAACTGCTACACAACGTTACAACTGCGTGTGTCTCCTCTTCGTACAGAAAGAACCGAAAAGACTCTGCATTCAAAAATATGAAAATAGCAGGGATATTTATATGAATGCTCTTCTACCCTCATTCCTTATATTTTCATTCAGCCACAAGAGACAGTCCCAGGAACACCTTACTCGTTCCTTTTCATAATCACAACACTGTTTCAAGCCATACATTATGAACACATGCCCAGATTCTACAGCAAATGGATAAACCTTCACAGAGCACTACGTGATTACATATTCTCATTCTCTTTTCGAACAGTGGATAATTATGGTAGCTTTCAATTTAAAAGAACCTGGTAATTGCTCTTTCAAAATGCTACACTCTGGATATTGCAAGGTTGGGCTGATATTTATGTATTAGAAGAAAGGCTTCCTTTGTTATGCTGTAGTGCCAGTGTTCCGGGCATATACCATGACTCTCCTGTGCAAGGTACTGTATAAAGAAAAAGTTCATTAATAAGCAAATATCCGAGAAAGTTCCTGGTTGAAAACAACATTATCAAGCACAGCTTTGGCAGAAAATGCTGAGAAATACTGCCATTATGATCCAATATGAAAAATACAGTCGTACTAGGTTTTTTTCATTAAAGCAGTTATATTAATAGACCAGCTTGATGCACAAGTTTTATTTTTCAGTGAAAACCGTTATTGTCCAAACAACAAAAAAAGGCATATTTTGCTTGCTTAAAAAGTCTGTGCTATGAATCAAAGGTAAATATAAAGAGATGTATCAGAATGAAAAACAAAGACGAAAAGGGTCTTACCAACCATTATGCTTCTAAGATGTAGCCAGCTACTTTTGAGCTAATTACTCTGCTTCCCTCTATAATCAAGTCAGAGAAAAATGCACTTTCAGGGGGCAATTCATCTAACCAAATCTAGGTATCTACATTAGGACATAATGAATTGCATCCTAGCAATGCCCATTTCTTTGCAATGAATATACGGGAAGTCCAAACAACTAGCTCAGACATGGATGTCTCCAAATTCATTAGTAGTTAAATCAGTGGTGATGGCATTCTGGACTTGCAGTGGTGAGTACACAGTATTTGATCGTTCCAGTGGGGTTCTGTGTCTAGATATTTTACATCAATACTAAAACCAAATGCCATATTAAGGCAAATTAGCTGTTGACCAAGTCCAACATTTGTCAAAGTTGGTACTTCAGAGATGCGTGTGCGTGTGTATAAGGCCTGAGGAGGAAAACTATGGGATAACCTGCCCATAAGGTATGTTTCCTAACCTTCACCATTAGCGCTTGTCATACTCCTTACATTTTTCACAGTATAATAGTGAAGTATTTTATGTACGCTCTCATGCAAGTATGTACACATATTATGCAATATATCGGCTCAGTGATATCCCCAAATGCCCTCCACGCAGGCTGGGAAGTCGCACCAGCACAAGGCCTTCTAGTTACAGCCAAACATGGGTGCATTTGTAATGTAGAAAACCAGCCTGCATATGGAGGAGGGCAGGCAGGGAGAAGCAGCTCGGGGGAAACTCTCAGGCATATCATATAATCCTTTTTGAAGTATTTGATCTTAAATTTAAATGGCAGTCCTTCCTCACAGCAATTTTATTTTTAAACACATCATAAAACCTTATGATTCTATGAAATGGAAGGAGAGTATTACAGAATCCCAATATTTAATAGTTTTAATATTAAAACTTAGTACTGTCATTACAGTCTGCATGTTCAAAGCAGCATGCAAACATTAATTATTCTTCACAGCAGCCCAAGGAGGTAGAAGAAGATATTTATTATAAAACAGCCTCAGTCTGGAAGTTCAGATTCAAATGCAAAGTTCCGTAACCTTTAGTATGCTTTCACTTCATTTTGTAACTACATCCTATTAAAATTCTTAGCTTAAAGGTCTGATGATTTACTAAATACCACACATCAAACCAGCGGCAGAACCAGAACTAACTCTCCAGAGATACTAACAACAGCTACTGGACAATGTTTCCCATTTAAAATAACATTTCTATCTGCCCATGAGCTTGCTAGTCTAATATATATCATATAAAAACTGACTCCCATTTCACCATCAAAAGCCTATGGAAGACATGTTAAGTCTTGTAGAAGAAAACAGCCTTCTCCTACATTTACAGCAACATTCTACTCTCAGCAATGGCTGAAAATCCATCAGGTGATGAATTCAGAAATGTAACCTTCTCTGTCATCACCCCACCTTACTCGTTTTGGACGACAAACTGGGATTCAAAGAGTCAGATGTGTCCATATTCACCGGAGCTCTGGCAGGAGGATCAATTTTTATATGACTGCCCTTTAAATGCACATCTAGTTTAGAAATGAGTCAGAGTCCCCATGTGCCCTGCAGAAGTTCCGATCCAGATTTAGATCTGAACTTTAGATCTTTTTTATCTCTCTATTTCTGAAAGAGTGGACTATTCAGGCTCCTGGGAGCTAAAACAGCATAATGTTTTATTTTCTCTCTTGCTAATGCATCAATTGATTTTCTTTTCATAAAAAAATTGATTTGGTTAATATTCTTCAGCAAGGACGGATGCCCATCTTCAGCCTGCTAGCATCTTTATTTATCTAGCTAACAACAAGGAGAAAAAAAAACCCACAATCTGGAACTGAACAACAACATTATTTTGTGAAGTCAGAACAATCAGTAAGAGTTTTGACCGAGCAAGGACAACTAGATGCCTATATGCTTACTTGTTATAATAACCTTACATTTGATTCTGAAAGGTAACAATCATTGTATTAAAATAATTGTACAAACTCAGTTTTCAGAATATTGTGCGGATTTGAAAACATTCTGATCTACAAGGTGTCCTAATTAATAACTAGGTTTTAAAAATTAGGCAGCTGTAGAAAAGGAGATGTTTCAGATCATGCGTCCTGCTGAATCGTTGAAGTTCAGCTCATCGAAGCTGAAGAGCAAAGTGTTGACAAATCATTTTGTAAAGGAACATGACTAGGGATCCATCTAAACGGCCAATAATACAATGCCATTTGGGCTAAAACAGCAGCGAAAACAAAACCTCAGTCTAGGTTTAACACAAGCTATTATTTCTTATTAAAACATAGGTGTGTCTGCACTACTCTTTTAACATGAATTAACTAACTGAGGTCAGTCAACCTCAGCTAAGATCACATCATTTAAGTCTGTTTCCTAAAGGGAGAGGGCTAATGACACTGTCTGTACTTGCCTAATAACTTTTGAATCTTGTAGCCAATTTCAACCAAGTTTGACAGAGCAGTAGGGTTCATACTGACATAAAGATCCCATGCAGTAATGAAAAGAAATCTGCGTCAGAAGATCCTGTAAGTGCCTCTACCAGGAGAAAGACTCAATCTTTATTTGTTATCAGAGAACCTATATTATTGAGGAGAGGTCAGCAACAGGAAGACATGAATGCTGCAGCTGGACCGCAGTCTTAAGTTTCTTTTTACCAGAGGGTTCCTTCATCTGAGAATGATTCAGCTGGGAATTCAACCAACCACATAACACAAATCCAGAGCCAGCCCAGCTATTTAAACACCTAACTTACACCTATGGTCCCAACAAAACCATGGCCCAAACCATGCCCAAAACATTATCTATACAAAAGAAGGATGGAGAGAGAACACCAAAGGCCCTCCATAGATAGCCTGTCAAGCTTACGTGCCTGAATCTGGAAAATCTATGTATAAAATTCCACTGCTAACATTAGCCATGTCAAAGGTAGAAACTGTGTCAACCTGTCATCTAGGCTACTTCTACAGTTAATGGCGAGAGAGAGGTATCTCCAAGAACTATTCATCTCACCTCGATTTAGATGTCAGGACTGCAATAACCTCCTGGAATTGTTTATCATTCTCAGTCAACTAACTTAGAAAAGTTTAAAAAGTTAACAATATTCATTTTAAATGCTAGACTGCCAGCTTTTTATAGGGCCCTAGTGAGGAGGTATTAACCTTCTATTAACTCATCCATCCATATCTCAGTGAAGTAGACCAAATTGCATCCCAGGCTTCACTGGCTCCAGTGTTTACTGAATTATTTGTCTTTGCAGTGTTGACACATTCTGGGAATCAGAAGACGGAGATCCTAATCCAGGACAAGTCCCTTGATTTCACTAGTTGCTCTCCTTTTATCCTGTACAATGGGATTCACTTACCTCACAAGTACTAAGGGGATAAACTGAATAGGTGACTTTCAAAAACCAGCAACATTCATCCGCAAAGTATTCCATTACCTTATTTCTTCCAAGTGTAGTTATCTACAGAATGTAAAGGCAATACATACTGGAAGACAGCTACTTTCTGAACATATGTTGGCAGCACAAAGAGGGGCAGATATTCAGAAAGTGTTTCTAGGACACTGTCCTGTTTCATTTTATGTAGACCAGAGGTTCTTCAGGACAGGGACTATATTTTGATGCCCATTAATGCAATCACCTTTCCAATCATGCCTTGTAATAAATCTGTGCTGTTATAAACTTGTCACTTGGTTTAGTTCCTAGGACTCTTGGAGGCAGCATTTGCCGCAGTTAGTGTTGTTGTGGGTTAAGAATTTTTGATCTCAAATGTTTCTTTTTTTTCTTAAAATATATTGTTTCTATGTCAAAATATGTCAATATTCTTTTGGGATAACGTCACAAAGGCTGGAAATTCTGATTTTTTCCCCCATTTACAACCCGTAACTATTACACTTTTAAATGCACTTTTCATCTGGAAAATATATTATTGGGAAGTTTCTAGAAACTGTGGAAAAGCCTTTGTGTCAACACTGACACCTTCACAGTGCATACAGGAAGACAAAGTTCAGCAAAGCAGAGTAGTTCAGCATAATCGCATAAGAGTGGTGGGAGAAACGCATCCATAAAGTCACAAATCACATGCCAGGTTGGTTTACACCAGCAGAACTCCACTGATTTCAGTGGTGTTATTTGCATTTTACATAAAAATCGATCAGTTCTCTTCAGGACTCAGTTCTGACATACTGTGGTAAAGCAGGACAACTCTTCTGCCTTCAGTGGCGTTCCCCCCTAGCTCATGGCTGAGTCTTACGCTAATGCACCTGAAAAACTTGTCATTTCCCATCAGGAACAAGAACAGTTCCTGTATGCCTTAGTGTTAAACGAAGAGATCTAGGCAATGCTTTTCTAGCCAAATACAGTCAGTGCCTCATGTTTCTGCTTCCCAAGCAAATGCCTAGAAGACCTAACATGCCTCAGGTCTCCAGACCATCCCATCAGAATCCAGGTCTGTGTAAGCCCAATATCTCACACCTCTTATATCTTCATTTACCATTTCATTATTACCTCAAAACGCAGTTCACTGTTTTACACCTTTTCATCATAACAACAGCTCCCACTAATCAGTAGTTACACCTGGCCATGAGCCTCCTTCCAAACAACCACGTGTAAGTAGCATATACCTCTGACTTCCTTGATTTGACTTCCAAAGCAAACTCTGCTTTGGAGAGTCCAGTTGGCGGCCGGTCACGAGCAGTGTTCCCCAGGGCTCTGTTTTGGGGCCAGCCTTGTTTAATATCTTTATCGATGATCTGGATGAGGGGATTGAGGGCACCCTCAGTAAGTTTGCAGATGACACCAAACTGGGTGGGAGTGTCGATCTGCTGGAGGGTAGGATGGCCCTGCAGAGGGACCTGGACAGGCTGGACCGATGGGCCGAGGCCAACTGTATGAGGTTTAACAAGGCCAAGTGTCGGGTCCTGCACTTTGGGCACAACAACCCCATGCAACGCTACAGGCTTGGGGAAGAGTGGCTGGAAAGCTGCCTGGCCGAAAAGGACCTGGGGGTGTTGGTAGACAGCCGGCTGAACATGAGCCAGCAGTGTGCCCAGGTGGCCAAGAAGGCCAACAGCATCCTGGCTTGTATCAGGAATAGTGTGACCAGCAGGAGCAGGGAGGTGATTGTCCCCCTGTACTCGGCGCTGGTGAGGCCGCACCTGGAATACTGTGTCCAGTGTTGGGCCCCTCACTACAAGAAAGACATTGAGGTGCTGGAGTGTGTCCAGAGAAGGGCAACAAGGCTGGTGAAGGGTCTGGAGCACAGGCCTTATGAGGAGCGGCTGAGGGAACTGGGGTTGTTTAGTCTGGAGAAGAGAAGGCTGAGGGGAGACCTTATCGCTCTCTACAACTACCTGAAAGGAGGTTGTAGTGAGGTGGGTGTTGGTCTCTTCTCCCACGTAGTTAGCGATAGGACGAGAGGAAATGGGCTTAAGCTGCGCCAGGGGAGGTTTAGGTTGGATATTAGGAAAAATTTCTTTACGGAAAGGGTGGTCAAGAATTGGAAGAGGCTGCCCAGAGAGGTGGTGGAGTCCCCATCCCTGGAAGTGTTCAAAAAACGGGTAGATGTGGCACTTTGGGACATGGTTTAGTCTAGTCTACCCTTGATTGGTTTAGTGTGGACTTGGTAGTGTAGGTTAATGGTGGACTGGATGATCTTAAAGGTCTTTTCCAACCTAAACGATTCTATGATTCTATGATTCTTTTCTGGACAAATCTGGCATCTCATCAATTTTACTGATGAAAACTATTTTCATCAGAAATTATGACTGTTGTAATGGAAATAAAGAGAGAGTGTTGAATGTGAGCTGGAGGATGCTTTCATTTCCTACGCTATGTTTGAATAGTGGGCCATCTTACTGTGTCCTGTATGGGGACTTTGGCAACTGAACCGAGAAGGGAAGCATGGCTTTTCAAGGGAAAGGTTCAACAACAGAGGTTTAGTACCACTGTAAAGACAAACTCAAGTTTTTCCCTGCTAACGTTTCCTCTGCTTCATATAAACAAAGCCTTATGAGGAAAAAAGGATTTGCTGGCTTAGACTGTATTTTTCTGACAGTTTACAGCCACTTAGGAAAAAAATGATTAATCTTTTTAAGGGAATTTTCAGTCTAGAGACATAATAGTTGAAGAGACTGGGGGGTGCATCTCTGCAGCATATCAGCTCCTTACCACAATTTTTTTGTTGTTGTTTAAAAAGGCAACAGCAATGATTTGAATGTGCCATTTGTTGCCATGACAAACAATCACTGACTCAAAGTATAGAAATGGGAAATGGATAGCGGTGGTGGTCACTTCTTAGTTCCTGTTACCGCAGTGCACTTCAGTAACAGTTGATCTTTTCAACACAGGCAGCCTTGCTGCTTCATTTTCTTCATGTATTATATACTCATATATCTTTAATGTGGAGTAAGAGCAACACAATCAATTATTTATTATGCAGCTGACAGCATGCAATGAAGACACAACAGACAACTATTCAATAATGCATTACTATGCACTATATATCAGCGTTGCGTACAACTACAAGACAATATGAAAGAGCCTTGCACTTAGCTTGACTTCACAGCCAAGAAAATTACATGCAATTGTCTAGTTCACTCTACTGAAAGGCATTATTCTGTCCTAACGGCTTTATAGATTGGCATATTTTCAAAAGAGAAGAAAAAGTAGATTTGCCCTCAAGGCAGATATGAGGCTCAATAAGCATATTCTACTTGAATTGTAAGGAGACCAAAACAATTCCTCTGGTGTCCTGTTGCTTTAAAACAGTCATTTTACTTTCCGGTTTGATTCTGTTACCATTACAAAGTTCAGCTGTAAAATATACATGCTCTGCAGCATAAGGTAAATTTCATTGGAATAAGCATGGCAGAATCAGGTCAATCTGGGTATGCTAATGAATAGGACAACAGATATCTAAAGCAACATTTTAGAGAGAATATATTACTACAGAAATACTTTGCATCTCCAGCCCTAAATGCCATGTCCTGTAACACAGGTTCTGGACGGAGACGGAATGTTCCTGACTGGGCTAGGTCTTTCTGTCCTTGCCCTCTAGCACCGGCCAAGAAGCACAAAGTGCAGTTCGAGAGCATGGATGAAATACAAAGACATTTTGCAAGATTTCCCACCCGTGCAGAAGAGCTTGGCCAAAGAATTCTGGCCATCTAGTGCACCAAGATAATAGGACAATACAATTAATCTCTTTTTTTTTCTTCTTGGTTTCTTTTTCAGTCTCATCCAATGCCACAACACACACAAGTATTTCTTTCCCCCACCACTGTTGTTTTATCATTTGCCTATGCAATGGTGGCATGGATTTGATATTTTAGCCTGTAGTACATATATGAATGTGCAGATGACCCTCCGCTGGGAAGTTAGGCACTTCAGTAGGGGGTTAAACCTCACTGAAATAGGTGAACATGACAGCTACCTGCCTTTCTGTGTATGGCACAAGAAGGGCCCGAGCTAGGTCACCAAAGCTTCTGAATACAGATCTTGGTGCAGGGAGCATGGAAAAACACCACTGAAAGCAGAAAAGCATCTTCAGACAGTTTTTGGGAAAGCTCTGAGTGTAGCTCTGAGATCACATGAGAGAGGGGTTTGGGGAGAAAAGAACCAGCTTCCCTACTAGTTAATTCCTCCTCTGCTCAGCGAAAGGGGATGTTGAATGATCTGCCAGAAGAAACACCTTCCCAATCTGATATAACAATACTGCATCAGCAGCTAGGTGTGCTTTAAAGATGAGCTGTTCCCAGATTGGGCATCCTTTGTTTTTTCAACTGTCTAGACTTCCAGTATGTGCCTCTGTTTCCTTCTGAATAAAACCCGTGCTGGAATCTTAATTTATCAGTGCAACACTTCAGATTCCCATGGCTAGAACTAGCAACAGCCTAGTGAAAAATCTACCCATCTCTAGTAGGGCACTGGATTAAGAGGCTGGGCATACCCAAAGATCCAAGAATTTGAACATGGAAAAAGTATATTCTTAATGTGTTACCACTTAAGACCAAGATGTTAAATGGCATGTTGGCTTTGGGGGCATTTGGAACTGAAAAATAACATTTCCTCCCACATCCCTTGTGAATGAATGCTCTTTCGCTCCTGCAGGCCCCTGTTCACCCGATTCTTTGTCACATCCAACTTTCTTAATGCATAGCATGGCCATACCTGATTCACAGAGGAGCGTTTTACTGAAACTCATCTTGACAAACACAGCAATCATCTAACATTGTGCAAAAGACTTAGCAACTACTCTGTTCTTAAGTAAGAAGGAGAAAAAGAAAAACATTCTTGGAAAAAGAGACACACACAAGATGCAACCAGGGAAGAAAACGCAGTTTATAAAAATGGGTGTTGACTGAGCCATGTAAGAAAGCACAGTCAATATGCCAAGATTACATATACTCTAAATAAGTCAGAGGCAAACACTGCCGTTCCGTCATGATCTCATATGTACATAAAACATACATAATGCAGAATTCAAACGCTTTTTATCCAGGGTATCCAACTTTTTGATCCAGACTGGTCAGACATTCCTGTAATGTGTCTTATTTTAGAGATGTGGTATAACCTTCCTGGCTGGCATTATGTAATATCCCCTCCCTTCACAAGCGTTTGGAGAATTCCTAGGGAATCGTCTCCTCCCGCCTGCGATTCCACGCAGGAAAATGAGACATGACTTCATTGGCACCAATTTGGGCCTGCCATGGGGCCTCACTTCAGCATAATACAGACAGCTTCCAGCATAATCAGGTGAAACACACTGCTGTTTCACTCAAGGAACGAATCTCTTGCTCAAGAGTGGAGAAGGACAGGGATCTACATGCTGCGCTCTCTCCATTGACATGGACAGACCATAGACTTCTAGGTAGCTAGACAGTTGAGATTAATTCCACCCAAAACGACTTGATCACAGTCCAGATTAGTGAAAAATGCAGTTTAAAACCAAGTTGGTTTCGATTTGTGTACCAAATGCCTTCCTGTGGATTATGTTGCCTAAGGTCCTTTAGGCTTAGTGGCCACAGATCTACCTAGTCACTTACTGTACAGTAATACATACACTAAACATGCTGTAGAAAAAACAGAAGATAAAAGCCACTTCCAGTCTTCGAATGAACTCTGAGAAGGGTTTATTAACAAGTTAGGTATTGGGTAACCCTCATTATGTTGCCAGAAGTTCAGCCTACCATTAAGATCAGATAAAACCAGCATTTTGCTAAGCAGTCTTTATCATTTACTGCAACACTCCAGTGGAAGAATGTCTTATTCAGGCACCATTACTTTTCTAGGCTGTCTTTTTAAAAGCTATATGAGATACACTCATCAAAGGAACAAAAATCTTTCTATGGATGTACAGTTTGTGCTTCCAACCTACTAGGAATGCATTTGCTTTCACAAAAAGGAGTATTTTTGTAGTATCGTTTTCAATGTAAACAGTGTTTTACGTGCTCCAAGGCAGATCCAAGCAGTGTCATAAATATCTCTCTGCCTGTAAACTCTTAAAGTATGTTCTGAAATAATATTAGCTACAAAATTCCTCTTTTGCCACATTTGTTTCCTCATTTTCTTCATCCTTCCTGGTGTTCAGATCCTCATTGGTATAAACTGGCACAGCTCCCCTGATATTAATGAAAATACAAAAATATATGTAGCAGTTTAAGACCTGAATCATGGTAATTTAAAACTAAGTTGAATGATCCACTCGGGACTATTCTCCAGAGCAGAATCCTGCAGGAATATGGAATAGTGTAGATTTGTGATCAGAGCAAAAAGCTGGATGTCAAAAAGAACAGGTTCTGTGTTCAGACAGCTGTGTAAGTATAACTCACCTTCATTTTATTCCCTGTGAAACGATGACTGTGGTTTCACCAAGGTCAGAAAGAGAGTCACTAGCATATCCAGCAATAATATTATTAATTAATATACTTTGCCTTAGGTATCTTGAAAGGCTTCATTCAGTAAGCCTTTAAAGTATCTTCAGAGCCACAGTGGAAAGGAGCTATTAACAGCACAGTTTGTTATTATAAATAGGTCTTTTCCATCTCTAAGTTTTGATCTTGGTGATCTTATAAACGAACTATGGAAAAAGTGGCAGCTGTTATCTTGACAGATGGGTCTCAGGCATTGCTCTGCTGGACATTAGACAGTCGTCTCTCTGGAGAACAACAGGAATTTCCAAGTGCCTGTATCTGTTTTCATCTACTTAACAAGCCACTCATGTCTTGGGCGAGTGAAGGGAAGAAGCAAGGAGAATACAAAATAAATGTTTTAGTGGAAACATCTCAGAGAAAGGGGTGAGAATCAGATAAGTATCACCTAGTAGTGACTTCTCCCTTGAGTTTTACTGAAGTGACAGACAGAAAAAGAATCAGAAGTTTCTTACAGAGGCAATGGGGACAAACGGGCACTTCCAGAAGGCAAGACACAGAAAGCCTGTGCACTGAGTGAAGTGCAGCATAGTCAGCTAGCAGGACAAGATAAGTACAAGGGGGCACCTCAATTTTCAGCTCTTCCTAGAATTTAGCACCATTACCCATTTTGGATGTAGAGCTTTGAATCCGATTTTAAGGACAGACACAAGTCTGAGAAGGGTTCATCCTTTTTAAAGGGTGCTTAGTAGAAAGGGTGCTACTGCCCACCTTTTCTATCATAAACACTTGCCAAAAGCACCACGACTTCAACTCCACCTCAAGCCTGAATTTAAACCCATGTCCTTCACCTTTTCTGATGGTGTTCTCGTCATCAGACAACAAAACACTCAATGGCATCACCCTCTGTGATCCCACGTGAGTCTGCATGGTAGCTGGAAATGGAGAATGATGGAGTTAGGAGAGAACTAAGCAAGCAGTAATTAGGGAGCTCAGGGGGATGGACAGAGACCTGGATCCCAGTCCTTGCTCCCAGGACTTGTTGGATCAGCTGTGCCTCATGTTCTGCAGGGTTTGTCCCTGCATTGTTTCGACAAAGTTCTCAGAGTCCGAGGATGGACTGCACAGACCATAACACTTTTCCAAAAGCAAAAGTATTTTCACACTCAGGACTGCTGCAAACAAAAGACATTGTAAATTAAGCCAGTTTAGATACTACAAATAGAAATAGTAGTCAGTCCATAGACACAAACAACAAAGATAAACATTGCCAAAAATACCTCAGTAGCACAACAGAGTGGAAAACAACGCAAGTTGAGTGGACCAAACAGCGAAGCATTGCATAAACAAACGTATTATTACACCAGCAACGAAAAGCTGGAAGGTTTCAGACTCTACAGCAAAACGTGTCATATTATCATCTGTAAAAGCAAAGACAGAGATGGTGAATACAGTGCATAACTCACAGGAACTGCAGGCAGCTCTCGATCACAGGTCACACTAACTTTTATCATCCCACTAAGTGTAACTGAAAAAGTAGCATCCTATATGAGTTAACTTACTATATGAAGTCAGTAAAAACCTGTTTCTAACAATCAAATGGCCAAAACATATACATCATGACCACACCAACAAAGGATGTTTTTTCTGCAGAAAAATAACGGATTGTTCTGTTCAATTTTATCCAAAATTCTACAGAAAATACAAATCAGGGTTGAATGGAATGAGAGTGAAGCATCTTGCTTTAGAAAATGAAAAAAAAAATCCATCTGAAATGTTTCATTCTACTGAGAATACATCGCTTTGTTTCCAGGTATTAATATGAACTGTTCGAATTCAGCTTTGATGAGGTCTAGGGAGTTCTTTAACACCATCACCTTTCCAATTATTTAACACCAAGTATTGTTTAGTTACATCCAAGCTAAAAGACACCGGAGCTATTAAGGAGAAAACATAAAAGGAAAAGTTATAATTCATAAGGAGCGTGCTGAAGGGGAGGCATATCAGATAAAATTCAGGTATCCAGACAGCCAAGCCAGACAAAAGAAAGGTAGAACTGACCTAAAATTTGGATCAAAGAAGCTGAGATTTATGTGAGAGTTATCTGGTCTAAAATAGTAATTCCCCCAGATGCTCAGAGGTTTTCTACATCACTTTAAAAAATAATTGAACAGATCTTCCCTGACGAGGTAAACATGCCTTACTCTGTAATCCATAATATGTAATGTTATGCAACATGTAAAAGCTCCATTCATTTAGGCTGCTGCTGCCATTTTTCCATTTTGCACAGCAAAGAAAAAGGTTAGTGGGAGTTAATTTATCTCAGTTCTGTGTACCATTTTAATGCTTAAACACGTATCTGCAGATTTACTGGCTGCCTGCATAGGGAGTTCCAGTGATCTCGCTCACAAAGGCAGCAATCACCCAGGCTACTGAGTCTTTGGAAATCATTCACCAGAATTGTAAGTATTCTGGCTGTTCATGTTATCAAACAGTTGCCAGGAAAAAAAGGAAATAAAATGGAAAATTACATAAAATCAATGAACTTAAATAATCTAAGTTTCAAATAATTAAAAAAACCCTGCTGATTTGACTCAAAACTGACATGGGTACAAACCTCTCTCCTGGGAAAACAACTTTATTTGTGGCTTTTTCAAGAAAAAGGATGCAGAGAATTTAAATTTCCCAGTATATCTAATCTGTGTTCTTTAACGCAACTGAGTATCTGCGAGCGTCTGCATGTCCACGTGACCAAAGATCGCTAAAGACACAGCCAGGCACGCTTAAGCCATAACTCTATTTTAACAGGAACAAACCACATGAAAGCATGTTCTGCATCTCATTTCACATCTCACGTGCTCTGCACAGTCTGTGGGCTCAGGCAGTATCCTAGAGACACAGAGCACCATACATTGCATTCCTATTTTGTCTATTATAAGCACCCACCTAGCATAATAAGCATCACCGTGTAGTAAAAACACCATTTTCACCAAATCCACCTACCATTTTTGGCATCATTTTATTGCTTTCAACTTAATGATCTGCCCTGAAGACAGGACACTTTCATGAGAACCCCCTCATTATCAGTACATCAGTTTTTACCCACACACAATTTGGATGAAGACTTCTCCTGTATGTCCACAACCTTGGCTAATGCTCCAAAAAAAATTTGAGACAGATAAATGTAATTAACACTGAAAGGCAGATGGCAAGGAAAAGGGACAGGGGAAGGAAAAAATATATAAGGATGGGATGCAGTGAAACTCTCTAACATGATGATCAAAGGACTGGGAAGCCTGCCATATGAGGAACGGCTCAGAGAACTGGGTTTGTTCAGCCTTGAGAAAAGAAGGCTTAGGGGAGACCTTACCACCATGTTCCAGTATTTAAAAGGTGACTACAAAGAAGGTGGAGACTCCCTTTTTACAAGGAGTAACATGGAAAAGGTGAAGGGTAATGGGTGTGAGTTCCTCCTGGGGAGATTCCGATTGGACACAAGAGGAAAACTTTGCATAGTGAGAACAATCAGCCATTGGAATAATCTCCTCAGGGAATTGGTGGATTCCCCGACATTGGACACTGTTAAGATTCAGCTGGACAGCGTGCTGGGCCATCTTGTCTAGACCGTGCTTTTGCCAAGAAAGGTTGGACCAGATGATCCTTGAGGTCCTTTCCAACCTGGTATTATATGATTCTGTGATTCTGTGAAATAAACCTGTGCTTTATAGCTTATGATGTGCTCCCAAATGATGGCTTTCAAATTTTTCAAGTCTTTCTTTGATACCGGAGTCTCTGCTGAGATAATTCATTGGCTGTATTTTCTTGTTGATAAGCTGAAAGGCTTAGCTGAGTTTTGGTTTTGTCATTTTGCATCAGTGGTTCCTCTCTCTTGTACGCATCGTGGCACGATGAAGGTGTTCAGGCAGCGCCCTCATCTGTGGTGCTTCCTGACGGCCGGCTTTGCAACGATACCACGCAAGCTACCTCTCCGCTGCCTTGCGCAGCCACTTCACGCTTCCATCACGCCCCGTATGTTGGGGAAAGCTCTGTTTCTGCTATGAGCAAGTTTTGCAATTTCGAAAATGCTCTGTGGAGAACTTCATGTCAAGCAGGTTGTGGCATGTAGTCATGACTTCTGAGCGCCCTCCACCCTACCATACAGGTTTCATGAGAGCAAGACCACTGTTCTCTGCAGGCTTGCAGTACCAGCCTCTCCTCTGCCTTCAGTAAAGTGTAGTAAATCACTAACGGACGGGTGCCTGGTCTTACATAGAGGGCACTGCTGCTTGCACCACACCCTGAACGTCAGCCTGAATACGTGGTGAAGGAGAGGTACCTAAAGCTGTCATACTATTTGCTGGATCAAAAGTCTAAGCCAGCCATAACAACTCAATTCTTGATCTATGCATGTTGCTGTAATTTTTCTGTGCTTTGCCTTTTTAAGTCAAAACATCATCTGCCTTGCTTGTGCACCGTGCGCCCTACTGTTTACCTTCTAGCGAGAGGATTATATACTACCTTCTATCCTTATGGAACTTCACTTTTTTACTTGCTGTTCACGGCCGCCTTAGAAAGGTGGTCACATGTTTCCAAGCCCAATATGGTTGGTATTTAGGAGCCAATTCTCCAGGCAAAAAACTGCATCTAAATTTTTGCACAGCTTGCAAATGAAGCAGCGAGCCCTTCTGTGATCTGCCCTTACTACTAAGGTGGTTCTTTAATGTAAACAGCCTTTTCTGCAGAGATCTGAACACCTAACTCTGGAGATTATGACACCAGACTCCTAGATAGCAAATCTCAAATTAACATTTTGCTAAACAGTTTCAGAAATAAGTCTTTCAGCTGTGCTTTCCCAAGGGTTTAAAAGAAAGTAGTGTGATTTTTAAAAAGTGATTTATAAACCAGCTGCATGTGGATTGCAACATTGCATTACGCAGAGAAGTCATTTGCGAAGCAAATATAACAGCCTGCTTCTGTTTAGGTGTAATATTTTTTCTACTTCTGTTACACCAGATGATGTGCGTAATACAGGCACAGTGCACCTCGCAAGGAGCCAGAACTCAAACAGTGTTTAGTTGCATCTCTTTGAATGGAACTGCTTTATAGGACCATGAAACCTAAATATTGGTGCATTGCAGATTGTCATTTTTAGCTGCTGCAATACCACGTCTTGTTTTGGTGCCTACTGCCAGATGACATCATCTTGTAGCAACTTTTTCAGTGGAGCAGCCAAAGCTGCTTCTCCCAGGATATTGTCGACTAGAAATCCAACAATCTTTTTTTTTTTTTTTTTTTTTTTTTTTGTCTAGTCTTCTTGCAGCAAGTAAGACTAGGAGGATCGGAAGGAAGAAGGAAGAGGGAATTATAGAATCATATCAGCAAGGAAGATCACAGATGGCCCTGGGAAAGACAGAGACGCACATACTGTTGTAGTACAGCCTAAAGGTGTGTCATACCTACAGCTGATAAACATTGTCCTCGTTTCGGCTGGGATAGAGTTAATTTTCTTCCTAGTAGCAGGCATAGTGCTGTGTTTTGGATTTAGTAGGAGAAGAATGCTGACAACACACTGATGTTTTTAGTTGTTGCTGAGTACTGCTTATGCTAGTCAAGGACTTTTCAGCTTCCCATGCTCTGCCAGGTGCACAAGAAACTGGGAGGGGGCACAGCCAGAATAGTTGATCCCAACTGCCCCAAGGGCTATTCCATACCATATGACGTCATGCTCAGTATAGAAACTGGGGGGGGGTTGGCCGGGGAGCAGCAATTGCTGCTCGGGGACTGTCTGGGTATCGGTCAGCGGGTGGTGAGCAATTGCATTGTGCATCACTTGCTTTGTATATTATTAGTATTATTATTATTATTGTTGTTGTTGTTATTATTATTATTATCATCATCATTATTATACTATTATTATTATTTATCTTATTTCAATTATTAAACTGTTCTTATCTCAACCCAGGAGTGGTTTTTTTCACTCTTACTCCTCCGATTCTTTCCCCCATCCCATCGGGATAGGGGGAGTGAGCGAGCGGCTGCATGGTGCTGAGCTGCTGGCTGGAGCTAAACCACAACAACACATAAGCAATATCAATTCTTCAGAGCTGGTGCATGCATGGATATATACAATTCCATTTTCTCACATTAGCTTGAGCTCTGTGCCAGGTTCTTTATCTAGTAATCTAATAATGGCTACAGATGAAGCCCTAGCAGTGAAAAAAACCCCACCAGAAAGGCCTTATTTGCCATGCTGCAAGGATGATTTCTGCTGCAAATGCTTCACAGGCTAAGAGCATGACATCAGGCTGCCATGTAACATGGACTGCAGGTCCAGGCTGCATGTCTGAATATATTTGTCTTGGCCTCCATGTCAAGTTTGAATTTTAGAGATGTACTGTGCATGTTCAAATCAAATACCAAACTTCCTCTGGGTGAGCTCCAAGACCTGTGTTGACTCTTGGTATTGCTTAATAAAGAGGGGAGGCTGATTTAAACTACAGATTTTTGTCATTTCTTTCAGATGATCTAATGCTTTGCACAGCCATAAAAATGATACGGATTTTCACACATGACAAAAAGTTGAGAGTGAGCATTTCTAGCTACGGCACAACGTATGTTTCTACCCTGAGGCAGACAGGCTTTGTCCCAGTGACCGGGAGAACATGTTATCTGATTCCTAATTTGTTTAACAGTCCATAGAACCTTTTTAGGCTGGTGCCCAGATATGATCTTTATTTCTGTCTTTGTGGTGACAGTGCTACCAGACTAAGTGCATTGGGCCACGTCTCCATTTGGTTGCTTGTATCTCAATCATTTAAGCTCTCAGAAGAGAACACAAATCAGTGTCACCTGTATTTTTAAGGTTACAAGAACTTCGAAACCTTGTTCCGATCTCATTCAGAGCAACTTCAACATCCTGCTTGCTCTGCTAAAGTGTTGAAGAATGCAAAGCAGGAGTGCTACCTTTTTATCTGCTTCAGAAGCCTTCACGGAGATTAGGAAGTGTTGCTCTGATCTCTCCCAGTTCTATGCCACCTTGCTATCTGGACACAAAAGGTCAGATTTTAAGCTGGGGTAAATCAGTTGAACCTCAAAAAGCTCAATAGAGTACGGTCTACTTGTCGCAGCCGAGGAGAAATTTTCACTGAGCCATTCCAGAGATATGAGACTTGGGATACAGGGTTTTTCCCACCACACACTTTCCTATAACCATTTTCTACTCTCCTACACAGTCCCCCTAGCTCCCTAGATATTCCATTCAATTTTTTGCTATTCTTTTTTCCCTCACTCGCTGTATTTAAAGACAATTTGCCTTCCTGGAAGCCAGAAAATGAATATGTTCTAATCCTTGTACCAGTCACTTTTTCCAACATGGATTTATTCTGTTGGACCCAGAACTAAAAAACTTTGGTGGGATCACAAAAGATACAGTGAGAATATTTACTCATTACTTTTAATTCTTAACAGTAATAAACAGCATGCCTGGATCCAAACTCTTTCTTCATCTGTCCTTGCATCAGGAGCCTTCTGAGAGGGTAGGAAAGAGAAATAATATAGTCCCTCTCAGTGTCCTTACATATAGACTTTGAAAGGACCGGAATTCAAGAGAGGTCTTTGTGGTTTAATCTGTGTGAAGAAAAAAGACGACCTGTGTATGAGACATGAAAATAGTTAGGTTTCAACGCTTTTCACCTCAAAAGCAGAACATCTGATGCTAGATGGTCGTATCAGTCGGGGACTGCAAGAATAAAGGAGGACCTTGTACAAAATTTCCCACCACAGACATAAAGACCAGTGTGTTGGCTGAGCACAGAATAAAATGAGTGAGTTTCACTACCTTAAGATAATGATTGGTTTGGGGTTTGGTTTGGGCTTTTTTTTTGTTCACACAAATTCAAAGCAAACCGAGCCAGGTTTAGTTTGGCTGGTTTTGCTACATTGGCGTGACTTTGCTAAAAATAAGCAAATCAAACCAGAGCTCCCTACTCAAGTTTGACCCTATATTAATAGAAATATGCATGACCCTGAGACACTCCTACATGAAACAGTCCAAGTCAGGGCAGACTCCCTGACTCATCCAAATTGCTTTTCTCATTTTAGGTAACTTGGAAATAACAGTGGCATAGATGTTGCAGGAGGGGCAGTAAGCGATACTTGTATTAACACCTTCATTTTTGGAAATTTGGTGTGCCTGCTACAGACAGCTAGCGGAAGGAAGGGGGGGGGGGGGGAAATCAAACTCTGGCTTGTATACAGAGACAGTCATCCTTCCCCATGAGTGGGGAAAGTGCCAAGGAACAAATTGGATAGTGTGTACAAAAGGAAGAAAAAACCCTCTCTCCTGCTGTTTACTTGCACTGGCACATGCTATTAAATGTGTATGCCTTGAGGGACTGCCAACCTAGCCCCAGGAAATTCCGGCCCATCTTGAAGAGAGTGATTGTTTACTACTGAAAAAAAAAAAAAAAAAAGAATTAGCAGGGGCAGTAAGAAGCTAAGATGATTGGGTTTAACTTTTGCTGGCCCAAAGCCAAATATGCAAGCAAAGGCTTAAGAGAACTTTCTTCCGATGCCTCTGTGCCAACAATAGATGCGGGCAGGACAAATATTTACAGACCTAAAGCGGAGGGAGACTACATGGGGGGAGCCAGACTCTGCCTGAAGTGCTTATTATAACGATTAGCCCGTGGCGGCTTTACGGCCCTGGAGTGCCTGCTCCCCGCAGCCGCAGACGGGATGGAATGACTCAACGACGATGCCGCCAGCACAAGATGTCTTTTCACATGTACTGTACCATGCCGTCCTCCCCTTCCCTGGGGGTGTATTAATAGCAGTGCACTCATACTGTACATAATACAGTATAACAACCTCTCTCTGAAGTGAGCACAGGCAAAGCTGCCAGTGGGCTAAAACACATTCAAACCAACCACAATGATCTTGGAGACCCGGAGGAGGTGTTGACTCTTGTGCTCCACGCCCCGAACGCTCTCCTTCTCCCTGAGCATCTCTCTGAGGCCACCTCCCTCTGTAAGTGTCTCTCCTCAACACCCAAACGTGTCCTAACATTACAGAAAATGAGTTATTAAATGGATGATTTGGCTGAGAGATGTCTCTTACTTTATTTACCTTTGAAAACAGAAAGTAAATGTAATAGTTTATATATTTGTGTATCTGACTGTGTCCCCTTCCTCCTCTGTTCTTTGTTTTTCACCTTCCTTAGCTGTCCGGGAACAAGAGTTTCTCTTAATCTGTTTTTTGCACAGTTAAGCTCTTGAATGATGCTATGATACAAACATAATCAAATTTTCTTTTCTCTGTTCCCAGAGACAATGACGATGCTATAAAAAAAATAATGGTGGGAACATCTTGGGGGTCAGGGGGGGGAAGTATTTGAGAGCACAACTTTGCCCAAAAACACCTGCATTGAAAGCAAACAAAGGATCATTAAAATGGTTCTTTAGTTGGGATAACTAGCTAGCTCATTCCTTACTTTTCCAGAGCTGATCTTGTCACTCCACCCTTAAAATTGCCATGGATAAATTTGATCTGAAGTTCCCCCCAGCTTTGCCTTCCTGGATATTTCTGTCTGAAGCCCAAGAACTGCCACTGGTTGATCACTGCAGGATAGATCGTTAGCAAAAAGGACCTTGAAATGAATAGCCACATCCTGTAGCATCTGATTACAGCAGTGTAATTGCATTATTTTCAACCATTTAAAAAGCAAATATTCCCCTTCTTCCTACACACCCATTTTAACTAGAATAACTGGAAACAGAGTCAGAGATGGAGGGAAAAATAGAGAATTTTTCTGAAAAGGCGGTTATGTAATAAAGAATGAAACACATCTCTTCACTGGGAGGGTAAATAATGAAGGATCTTCTGTTTCTCAGTCACCTTGAGCTTAGTACAGGAGTCCTGAGGTCCAACTCATGGCAGGGTGTGCAAATGAATAATTTTCTATTTACCTTTTCTCCCAAGAAAATAAAATCAATAACGTAACCCCACAAACCTTGCAAACTGCAGCAACATGCAGCCTCCGAGAGGTAGAGAAACATTCTTCCCGTGTAGCCCTAAGGAGACCCATAAAGCAAACACAACCCAGCGTCCTCACCGGTAAAACACTGTTTTACCTGCGTGACTCGCACATTACGTTGCAGAGTATCGCTCCTTGTGACTGCTCTACAGTGCCCATTCAATTCCTTGCTTTCTCTCCCTCTGGCCCCTACATACAAGAAATTAGACGGGCGTGTCCTGACCATCTGCAGAAGTTAATCATGCATTGGACATTCTTGTCGTCAGCCTCTCGGTCTGCCCAAAGGCCGAGGAAATAAGAGAAGTGATAACCTGCCCAGTGAGGCCAGCAGCAAGCTCCGTGGCTGGCTCCAGAGCCACGCTTAGGTTTGCAAGGCGAGCGAATGCTCCGATACGCAGCCTGGATGCTGCTCCGTGAGCGTCTTGCGCGGTGCCATCAGGAAGCAGCTCCCAAACGCTGCCTGCGTGTGTGGCATTGCTACCGCTAAGCCAAACGTAATCGTTCTCAGTCTAATCCTAAAACTTTTCATCCTTTTCCCGTTGTTTAGAGCTCTGTTTCTGTTGCCCAGTCAGAAATCACTAAGCAGGAGCTGACCTGTCTGATCCCAGCTGGGGTCTGAGCCAACATGGATTATCGCCAGTGGAGGGCTACAAAATCACGGCTGGGGCATGTTGAGGTCATGGATGTTTCCTCAGCTGAAATTGCTCGCTCGCTCTCCTTCGTAGCCGTGCATCTTTGACCTAACTTTCCAGCTTAGAGAGCTGGCTATGCTCTGCGACTATGGGTATTTCCACATTGCATGCCGGGGTCATCCAAAGGATGCCCTCCGGATCAGACTTACTCTATATTCAGACGGTGAAACTGCAAGTGCAACCCCAGGCACAGCCCAAGGGACTCTATGTCTAAGCCTGTCTGGCAGTTTAATATTCTGCCAGGCACCTCAGCACACCCGAACGGGCAGCCTGTAGACTGCCTGCAGGGCAAGCCTGCGATCAGCAGCGGTGGCTCACACAGCCGCCCGCGCCCAGCCCTCGTCAGCTGTAACCCAGACACGGCCCGGGGTGGTGTTCAAGAACAAGAACGTGCTTGTCTCCAACACAGCAGAACCTCTCGAGCTGGAGGCTGAACGTGCCACGTCTCCTAAGCCTGTGAATCACACACACATACATAATAAAAGGCAGCCAAAATCTTTATTAAATAAACTAATAAGTAGGCAAGCCAAATGGGACCCATCTTCATTTAATGTGGCCAGAAATGCTGAATACTCCCCGGTCTCCATGACTCGTAATATCGAAAGCCCGAGAAACACTTGGTGCCTGCTACAGAGCAGCACACAATCTTCTTTTAACTGCAAATGTATACAAAATGCAGCATGTATTGACCAGATTTAAAATGTCACGCCTACCAGGATAGCAGAATGTAATATCTGGTCTCAAACACACTTTCTATCGTATAAAAATGTTGGCTGAAGATACAAGTTTCTCTCAATACCTCTGCAATGCTCACATCATATATATCAACACATTCATGCCAGAAAACACAACACTAGCTACAAATGGCACAGCATAAAGGGCAGATATTTGAAGATAATTAGGTGTCTAAAGATGCAGCAGTCATACTGTGGACGTTTCAAATGCATCTGGGCATCTAACTCCTTTGATTTTAACTACATTATTTTAGAACCTTTTCAACCCTAAATATTTTCTTAAATTTTCCCCAGACATAAAGTGTAACTATCACAAAGTTACAGTAATTACCATCACTCCAAAGCCTAAACATCTCATTTAAAAAGTTCAACTCCGTAAGCTGCGATGCTGTGTGAAAACATGTATGACATTTATCACTTAAAAAAACCCCAAAGGGTTTAAAAGTGAGAAAATGGACAGGCAAGAACATTGCAAAGTTTATCACGTCCACATAGTACAAAATATGTATTTTTATTATCTGGTATCAGGAACACAGACTGCATCACAGCAGCAGCTGTAATTCTGACCTGATGATATTGAAAATATTGTTCTTCTCAACTTTGGTGCATAGGTATTTTAAGAAATACTGGGTAGAGGAAAATATCAGTTAATACATGTATTAATAAGACATTGATCATTATTCATGCTTACAATTTGATAGGGTATCCATAAATAGTAATTCTGAGTCAGCTTTGACCTGGCAATTCCCATGGAACAGACTGAGGTCCTACTTGGCTGAACTTGCTCACAAGGCACATCCGTCGTTTTAAGCATTTTCTGCCCTTGTCAACCTGCTGTCTCATTATCTCACTATTCACTGATAGAAGAAATGATGAATCATGAACATCGGGGTACAAGGACCCAAATACACTCAATAAAATTAACCTCATTATGTCAGTTGTGCGTAGCATGATGAAACCCTCCAGTGGGACCTCTAGGGGTTACTGTAACACAAGTAAATAGTTGTGTTGTATTGAAAATAGTGATGAATATATACTTCAAGAATAAAATTCATATCATTACTGATGCATAGCAAAATCAGGGCTACAGGTGGATTCGCATCTGAGAGTTATCGCTGTGTGACATTAACAGAGAAGAGAATTTTAATGTCTTTCACAAAGGTTTTGTTGTGTATTCGGTTTGATCACTAGGTCTAGAAGATACACGAAGTAGCTATCATTTTTTACTTAAACAGAACAAAACTATTACAAAATCAAGTGAAAAGTCTTACACCCAAACCACCTATGGGATGAGGCTGTATTTTACCAAAATAAAGGCTGCGAGGCTATCCATGCCTCTGTTACTTCTTGTAATGTCTATGACGCAGGCCTACACTGGGAAGGACATCAAGGTGCTTGGTATGGTCACGCACAGACCGCACCGCTTGCCACGTGCACTGCCCGAGGACGCGCGGGCAATAGAATCATAGAATCACAGAATCGTTTAGGTTGGAAAAGACCTTTAAGATCATCCAGTCCAACCATTAACCTACACTACCAAGTCTACTCTAAGCCAATCAAGGGTAGACTAGACTAAACCATGTCCCAAAGTGCCACATCTACCCGTTTTTTGAACGCTTCCAGGGATGGGGACTCCACCACCTCTCTGGGCAGCCTCTTCCAATTCTTGACCACCCTTTCCGTAAAGAAATTTTTCCTAATTTCCAACCTAAACCTCCCCTGGCGCAGCTTGAGCCCATTTCCTCTCCTCCTATCACTAACTACGTGGGAGAAGAGACCAACACCCACCTCACTACAACCTCCTTTCAGGTAGTTGTAGAGAGCGATAAGGTCTCCCCTCAGCCTCCTCTTCTCCAGGCTAAACAACCCCAGTTCCCTCAGCCGCTCCTCATAAGGCCTGTGCTCCAGACCCTTCACCAGCCTTGTTGCCCTTCTCTGGACACGCTCCAGCACCTCAATGTCTTTCTTGTAGTGAGGGGCCCAAAACTGAACACAGTATTCCAGGTGCGGCCTCACCAGCGCCGAGTACAGGGCGACAATCACCTCCCTGCTCCTGCTGGCCACACTATTCCTGATACAAGCCAGGATGCTGTTGGCCTTCTTGGCCACCTGGGCACACTGCTGGCTCATGTTCAGCCGGCTGTCTACCAACAACCCCAGGTCCTTTTCAGCCAGGCAGCTTTCCAGCCACTCCTCCTGTTGTGCCCAAAGTGCAGGACCCGACACTTGGCCTTGTTAAACCTCATACAGTTGGCCTCGGCACATCGGTCCAGCCTGTCCAGGTCAATCCCAGGCTCCTGGTGTGTCCGCGCAGCCCCCGGTCACGCCGTGGCCCCGACTACCTCTGCCTGCACCTTTCAGTGTAGTCACGCTACAGGTCCTCCGGTGGCCCCAGGACTTTTCCCCAAACCACCTCCAGCGTTAGCAGGACTTTAAAATCAAGGTGAACTTCTGTGCTAGGTACACATCGTATTTTTAGATGGGATTATTTTATTTTACGGGCACTCTAGAGAATTTTTCCATGTGCTTTCCAGTGTGGCTATTTTATTTTTACCATACACAGATGTCCTTGAGGTATGCTTAAAGCACAAACTGCGAACGCTGCTTGCCAACTGTCCTGGTTTCGGCTGGGATAGAGTTAAGTTTCTTCCTAGCAGCAGGCATAGTGCTGTGTTTTGGATTTAGTAGGAGAAGAATGTTGATAACATGCTGATGTTTTTAGTTGTTGCTGAGTACTGCTTATGCTAGTCAAGGACTTTTTCAGCTTCCCATGCTCTGCCAGGCGCACAAGAAACTGGGAGGGGGCACAGCCAGAATAGTTGATCCAAACTGACCAAAGGGCTATTCCATACCATATGACGTCATGCTCAGTATATAAACTGGGGGGGGTTGGCCGGGGAGCAGCGACCGCTGCTCGGGAACTGTCTGGGTATCGGTTGTCGGGTGGTGAGCAATTGCATTGTGCATCACTTGCTTTGTATATTATTATTACTGTTATTATTATTATATTGTTGTTATTATTATTTTACTTTATTTTATTTTAATTATTAAACTATTCTTATCTCAACCCAGGAGTGTTTCTCACTCTTACTCCTCCGATTCTCTCCCCCATCCCATCGGGGTAGGGGGAGTGAGCGAGCGGCTGCGTGGTACTGAGTTGCTGGCTGGGACTAAACCACGACAGTCCTTTTTGGCGCCCAACGTGGGGCACGAAGGGTTTGAGATAAGAACAGATTAACTAGAGTGTATTAAGGAGTCTGTTAACAGTTGCCGGTCATGATATTAGTTCATCTGATCTGTACCATGTTCTTTTCTTGGCTGTGCATGTTAAAGCTGGGTGTTGGTCTGTGCATTGCGCTATGCTCTGTAGTGATTAAGGATGTTTTGATTGGGAGGTTCCTTATCAAAATCCTGACCTTGAGCATGGTTTTGTATCTGGGTTTTATACACAAGTCATTACTGTACTTCGGGTACCACCTCATGGAGAGAGTTAGCAATTATACCTTTCCCTCGGAGACGTCTGTTGTGGAGGAACTACAGAATGGCACCTTCATTACCTTATTCTATAATGCTTCCTCCCTCATTACAGAAAGTTTTCAGTATTTTGAACATCCCTGGGCAGTTAAGATACTTCTATTGATACTTCTTGGGAATATTGTTTTGGTTTTGACAAAGGTTAGTAAGCAATTTAAGAATATCATCCAGAGATCTGCCCCAAGGCTGGAGAGTTATGAGTGGCAGGGTGTGTGGGATCGTATGCGCAAGTACCTAGGGCAGTGGGGACCTCCAGTGTTTTGGAACTTCACCCCTGAACAAGTGCAGAATCCTGAAGAACTAGTAAAGTATTTGGAAGAAGTATGTTCTCACCCTGGCAACTCCAAAGAGACACAACTCATTGCAACATGCTGGGGACTGGCTCATGCTTATAGAGCCCTGTTCAACACTATTCAGTACCCTCAAGGGAAAGAGAGGGTCTCTGGATCTGATGACAAAACAACAGGCACTGTGGCTACTCCAACCACAGCCATGAGCACTGTGGCTACTCCAACCACAGCCACAAGCACTGCAGCTACTCCAACACCCACCACAGGCACTGCGGCTACTCCAACACCCACCACAGGTACTGCAGCCACTCCAACCCCAGTGGCAGGCACTGCGGCTAAACCAGAGAACCAACCTGCGCCGGTATCAGTTGCCCCTATACAGAAGAAAAAATACACAAGGAAATCAGTTCGTTTAGTAAGGGATGAAGATGAACCAGGGCCATCACGAGAACCAGAGGAGGAAGAACCCATAAATGAGATGGTGACCACCCGATCCCTATCCCTGAGTGAGCTGCGAGATATGCGAAAAGATTTTGGTCGTCATCCAGGCGAGCACATCATCACCTGGCTGCTCCGATGCTGGGATAACGGGGCCAGTAGCCTGGATTTAGAGGGTAGGGAAGCCAAGCAGCTGGGATCCCTTTCCAGGGAAGGGGGCATTGACAAAGCAATTGGAAAAGGGGCAAAACCGCTCAGCCTCTGGAGGCGACTTCTGTCAAGCGTGAAGGAAAGGTATCCCTTCAAGGAGGATGTTTTATACCGCCCAAGCAAATGGACCACCGTAGAGAAGGGTATCCAGTACCTGAGGGAATTAGGCGTGCTGGAGGTGATTTACAGTGACCTGAATGATGAGCAGTTAACCAAAGACCCAGATGAAGTCAGGTGCACACAATCCATGTGGCGGAAGGTGGTACGGAGCGCACCAGCATCGTATTCCAACTCGTTGGCAATACTAGCCTGGAAAGACGACGAGGCACCAACGGTGGATGAAGTGGCTAGACAACTCCGGGACTACGAAGAAAAGCTCTCTTCCTCCCTACGGGCCTGTGTCTCGGCTGTGGAAAAACTGTCTGAAAAAATATGCCAAGAGTTCCAACAACTCAGAGAGGATCTGTCCTACTCCCCACCTGCACGGACCAGTGTCTCAGCCATTAGGAGTCAACGTCCCTATGCTCAAGAGAGAGGATATAGAGGATACACACCACGGGGCACCCTGTGGTTTTACCTGCGTGATTATGGAGAGGACATGAGAAAGTGGGATGGAAAACCCACCTCAACCTTAGAGGCACGGGTGCGTGAGTTGCAAGGAAAAACTATTAGGAAAGGCGGTTCTCCCAGGAAGATTGCAGCTCCAGTTTCCAGTGAGCAGTTCCCGAGACAGAGTAAGAGGGCTAATTTTACTTCCGACCTTGATCAGGGGACTTTTGATTCACATTTACAGGAAGTGAACAGCGAATACTGTGACCAGTGTTAGAGGGGCCCTGCCTCCAGCCAGGTGGAGGAAAGGGACAACCGGGTTTACTGGACTGTGTGGATTCGATGGCCTGGAACGTCAGACCCACAGGAGTATAAGGCTCTAGTGGACACTGGTGCACAGTGCACGCTAATGCCATCAAACTATAGAGGGGCAGAACCCATTTGTATTTCTGGAGTGACAGGGGGATCCCAACAGCTAACTGTACTGGAAGCTGAAGTGAGCCTAACTGGGAATGAGTGGCAAAAGCACCCCATTGTGACTGGCCCAGATGCTCCGTGCATCCTTGGCATAGACTACCTCAGGAGAGGGTATTTCAAGGACCCAAAAGGGTACCGGTGGGCTTTTGGTATAGCTGCTTTGGAGACAGAGGAAATTAAACAGTTGTCCACCTTGCCCGGTCTCTCAGAGGACCCTTCGATTGTAGGGTTGCTGAAGGTTGAGGAACAACAGGTGCCAATTGCTACCACAACTGTGCACAGGCGGCAATATCGCACCAACCGAGACTCCCTGATTCCCATCCATAACCTGATTCGTCGACTGGAGAGCCAGGGAGTGATCAGCAAGACTCGCTCACCCTTTAACAGTCCCATATGGCCAGTGCGAAAGTCTAATGGGGAGTGGAGACTAACAGTGGACTATCGTGGCCTGAATGAAGTTACACCGCCGCTGAGTGCTGCCGTGCCAGACATGCTAGAACTTCAATATGAACTGGAGTCAAAGGCAGCTAAGTGGTATGCCACAATTGATATTGCTAATGCATTTTTCTCCATCCCTTTGGCAGCAGAGTGCAGACCCCAGTTTGCTTTTACCTGGAGGGGTGTTCAGTACACCTGGAACCGACTGCCCCAGGGGTGGAAGCACAGCCCCACCATTTGCCATGGACTGATCCAGACAGCACTGGAACAGGGTGAAGCTCCAGAACATCTGCAGTACATTGATGACATCATTGTGTGGGGCAACACAGCAGAAGACGTTTTTGAGAAGGGAAAGAAAATAGTCCAAATTCTTCTGAAGGCTGGTTTTGCCATAAAACAGAGTAAGGTCAAGGGGCCTGCACAAGAGATCCAGTTTTTAGGAATAAAATGGCAAGATGGACGTCGTCAGATCCCAATGGATGTGATCAACAAAATAACAGCTATGTCCTCACCAACTAGCAAAAAGGAAACACAAGCTTTCTTAGGCGTTGTGGGGTTTTGGAGAATGCATATTCCAAATTACAGCCAGATCGTAAGCCCTCTCTATCAAGTGACCCGGAAGAAGAACGAATTCAAATGGGGCCCTGAGCAACAACAAGCCTTTGAACAAATTAAACGTGAGATAGTTCATGCAGTAGCCCTTGGGCCAGTCCGGGCAGGGCACGATATTAAAAATGTGCTCTACACCGCAGCCGGGGAGAATGGCCCTACCTGGAGCCTCTGGCAGAAAGCACCAGGGGAGACTCGAGGTCGACCCCTAGGGTTTTGGAGTCGGGGATACAGAGGATCCGAAGCCCGCTATACTCCAACTGAGAAAGAGATACTGGCAGCATATGAAGGGGTTCGAGCTGCTTCAGAAGTGGTTGGTACTGAAGCACAGCTCCTGCTGGCACCCCGACTGCCGGTGTTGGGCTGGATGTTCAAAGGGAGGGTCCCCTCTACACATCATGCAACTGATGCTACATGGAGTAAGTGGGTTGCATTGATCACACAACGGGCTCGAATAGGAAACCCCAGTCGCCCAGGAATCTTGGAAGTGATCATGGACTGGCCAGAAGGAAAAAACCTTAGAATATCACCAGAGGAGGAGGTGACACGTGCTGAAGAGGCCCCACTGTATAATAAATTGCCAGAAAATGAAAAGCAATATGCCCTGTTCACTGATGGGTCCTGTCGTCTTGTGGGAAAGCATCGGAGGTGGAAAGCTGCTGTATGGAGTCCTATACGACAAGTGGCAGAAACTGCTGAAGGAGAAGGGGAGTCGAGTCAGTTTGCAGAGGTGAAAGCCATTCAGCTGGCTTTAGATATTGCTGAAAGAGGAAAGTGGCCAGTCCTTTATCTCTATACTGACTCATGGATGGTGGCAAATGCCCTGTGGGGGTGGCTGCAGCAATGGAAGCAGAGCAACTGGCAGCGCAGAGGCAAACCAATCTGGGCTGCCGCATTGTGGCAAGATATTGCTGCCCGGGTAGAGAACCTGGTTGTAAAAGTTCGTCATGTAGATGCTCATGTACCTAAGAGTCGGGCCACTGAAGAACATCAAAACAACCAGCAAGTAGATCAGGCTGCTAAGATTGAAGTGGCTCAGGTGGATTTGGACTGGCAACATAAGGGTGAATTATTTATAGCTCGGTGGGCCCATGACGCCTCAGGCCATCAAGGAAGGGATGCAACGTATAAATGGGCTCGTGATCGAGGGGTGGACTTAACTATGGACAGTATTGCACAGGTTATTCATGAGTGTGAAACATGCGCTGCAATCAAGCAAGCCAAGCAGTTCAAGCCCCTTGGGTATAGTGAACGATGGCTGAAATATAAATATGGGGAGGCCTGGCAGATTGATTACATCACGCTCCCACAGACCCGCCAGGGCAAGCGCTATGTGCTCACCATGGTGGAAGCAACCACTGGGTGGTTGGAAACATATCCCGTGCCCCATGCCACCGCCCGGAACACCATCCTGGGCCTTGAAAAGCAAGTCCTGTGGCGACATGGCACCCCAGAAAGAATTGAGTCAGACAACGGGACTCATTTCCGAAACAACCTCATAGACACCTGGGCCAAAGAGCACGGCATTGAGTGGGTGTATCACATCCCTTACCATGCACCAGCCTCCGGGAAAATTGAGCGATACAATGGATTGTTAAAGACTACCCTGAGAGCAATGGGTGGTGGGACGTTTAAACATTGGGATACGCATTTAGCAAAAGCCACCTGGTTAGTCAACACCAGGGGATCTGCCAATCGAGCTGGCCCTGCCCAATCAAAACTTTTACGTACTGTAGAAGGAGATAAAGTTCCTGTAGTGCACATGAAAAATATGCTGGGGAAGACAGTCTGGATTACGTCCCCCTCTGGCAAAGGCAAACCCATTCGTGGGATTGCTTTTGCTCAAGGACCTGGGTGCACTTGGTGGGTGATGCGAAAGGATGGGGAAGCCCAATGTGTACCTCAAGGGAATTTGATTTTGGGTGAAAATAGCTAATGAACTGAATTGTATAATATTAATTGCTTTATAATACTGTATGTTATCTCTTAACTATATGTTATCTCTTAACTGCATGTTAATATAATAATATAGTAGGTTAATATTAAGTATATAATACTGTATATTATGATTGCCATATGTCACATCAATGGTATTGCAGTAAGAATTGCCCAGCTTAATGAAAATGAACTTTGATGAAACCATTTTGGAATGAGAACTGACTTCAGCATGCAACAGTCCAACACTGCACACCACCTCTCCTGCTCTGAAAGACTGTGATGACAGATGGAACCCAAAGTCATGGACTAAATGAACTCAATGGACATTTTAGAGGGATGGGCCATAGACGAAGGGAATGATATCTGTGTGTATATCAAGATAGGGAAAGTGGTGGTGATTAATTGGAACACATTGGAAAGGGGAGGGCCTGTGCATGACTTAGATGGTATAGAATAAGGGGTGGATACTGTCCTGGTTTCGGCTGGGATAGAGTTAAGTTTCTTCCTAGCAGCAGGCATAGTGCTGTGTTTTGGATTTAGTAGGAGAAGAATGTTGATAACATGCTGATGTTTTTAGTTGTTGCTGAGTACTGCTTATGCTAGTCAAGGACTTTTTCAGCTTCCCATGCTCTGCCAGGCGCACAAGAAACTGGGAGGGGGCACAGCCAGAATAGTTGATCCAAACTGACCAAAGGGCTATTCCATACCATATGACGTCATGCTCAGTATATAAACTGGGGGGGGTTGGCCGGGGAGCAGCGACCGCTGCTCGGGAACTGTCTGGGTATCGGTTGTCGGGTGGTGAGCAATTGCATTGTGCATCACTTGCTTTGTATATTATTATTACTGTTATTATTATTATATTGTTGTTATTATTATTTTACTTTATTTTATTTTAATTATTAAACTATTCTTATCTCAACCCAGGAGTGTTTCTCACTCTTACTCCTCCGATTCTCTCCCCCATCCCATCGGGGTAGGGGGAGTGAGCGAGCGGCTGCGTGGTACTGAGTTGCTGGCTGGGACTAAACCACGACACCAACGCAGGGTTTTCCTGTAACACGATACACTTCTGATGCATGTGCAACATACAGACTCACACATCCGCACGCCCCGTGAGTGGGAGCAGCAGAGCGAGAGTCAAACAGTGCTGCTGCAAAACAGGGCAGAGCTGAAGGTGGGACAGGGCTTCAAAGAGCCAACATTAGCTCCTGAAAATAGCTGCTGCAGCAACTGGCTTTGCCCGTACTAAATTGACAATGCAGGGTTCTCCAGAATACTCAGTCAAATGAAGTTTTTCGAGAAAAGCAAACTAGTGGGATGTCAATGAAATGAGACGCAATGACTGCAAGGGGATTTAGGTAAACAGCTTTTGTTACCCTGAACAGCGCGCTGGCTTGTCAATCTTTCCGAGCTGCAAATATTTTTGTGCATTGCAGATCACAATGGAAAGCCTCCCTTCTCGTCGATACTGCTGTCCTCTGCTAGGGATTTCTAATACTCACCTGTTTCTACAGAAAGAGCCATTACAGCAATCTGATCAGATTCACAGCACCAATCAAAGGTTTCTGCCCAATAATCCCCACATCAAAGACATTATCTTGAAGTCAAATACCTATCTGTTTTAATGCAACTGTTTTGTTTTTCATATACAATAAGCACTAGCTAATAAAAATTCTATCAACTAAAGCAGTATAAAAACATAATTAAGGCCTCTGGCTAAGTATGGAAAATGACTTTGAGTGAAACGTGGCATTACGTTCCATAATTGATTAGTCATTTTGTTAATCACCTTTTAATATGTTCCAATTAGAGAAGTGACCAATTCTAAGGATGCCCAACGCAAGCTGGCAATCAGAATGCAAGTGGATATAAATGGTTCCAGAGCTCTGTACCAGCTCATTTTTCATGATATGGAGCATCTCCTACAAAATGCTGACTGTCCTCTGATGTCAGTGAATTCCACCCGTGGCAGAGCATTTATTTGACCATCATAAAAACAAGAAGTTGAAAACGCAGATAACATTTTGATCTACTCCATTTTGTAGTTTTCATCCGTATCTATACGGGAAAACACATCAAAGATACGGACACACAAAAAATGAAATGTAAAAGAAGAAAAATAATTGACATGATTAAACCTAGGGAAGTTCAAGTTCAAACGTGGATATTTGGGGAGTCAGACTAATTGCCAGTGCAGCCCTAAAAGCTATGAATCTAGGAAAGATCTGAAGCCTCTAGGACTAATCTACATGAGGAAAAGACCACTGAATGAGAATGCAACCAAAGCTTCCAAAATACATGACAAAACTCCTAATTAATGCAGTTATATGCCAAAAGTATTCCTTGCAATCTCTTCATCTGACTTCCTACTTTAATGCAGGCTGTAGGATTTTCACTAAATAATTCCTCTTTGAATTAGAGCTGATTTAAAGATTTCTTGGAGCAATGAACTGACTGCAATTATTGATTGGTGTTCACTTATAAATCAGTATTTCCAGTTCATATATATTCCTTATTTTACGGTGAACTTGTAAAATTTCACTTTCCAGCTATAGTATCTTAATGTATCTTGGTGAACTAATAGAACAATTCAGTTGTCCTATCAATTTTTTTCTTCCCCCCATGTAAGTACCAAACCATCCCTTCACCTCTGCTGAATAAATGAAGCACTTTATGCTTAGGAAGGTTTCCCAGCATTTCTACCACCTTCACGTCCCCTTCCTGCATTGTAGACTACAAAACTGAGCACACTATTTTTGCAACAGCCATAGCAGTGTGAGGCCTCTGGACCTTCTCCCTTTCCCTCAGTGCTCCTGTTTATGTATTCATGGATTACAGTCAGCTTTTGGGCAAAAGAACAGCTCCGGAGCTCGTGTTCATTTGATAATCAACCACCACTCCCCACATCTTTCAGAGTCACTGCTCTGCATGACAAAGTCCTTTTATCTGTAAGCACAGGCCTCATTCTTTGCTTTTCCACCTAGGACTTTGCAAAAGGTTTTATAGAAACTGAAATGTATTATTGACTTGTGACCATTTTACATAGTGATCCCTATTACTCTGTATCAATGCCTTATGGGATGAGACCCATTATTTATTTGTTAATTTTTATCACCTTGAGATCTTTCTCCACTGATAAAAATGTCATTTACAGTGAGGCTAACACTAGTCCATTCCAACGCCCACCAGCAAGTCCTCTACTCAAAAAGCCAATCTTATATCCACTGGTTATTTTGTACCTTTTTTAGTTTCTTACTCAAAGTATCATGAATACCTTGCAGATAATGATGGAAAACCTTGTGATCCTCTGTAAACATTGTCCAGTCATCCATGTACCTACTCCTGGAAAGCCAGCCTGACAGCATTTGGTATCCATAACCCCAAAATTGCCTGTCACTGTTTAAGAGCATTTGGACAATACCCTTAATAACATGCTTTAACTTTTGGTCAGCCCTGAAGTGGTCAGGCAGTTGGACTAGATGATTGTTGTAGGTCCCTTCCAACTGAACTATTCTCTTTTCTCTTCTCTCCTCTCCTCTTTCTAAATCAGAATTTTGCCACTATTACTGACCAAAAACACAGATGAGACAGACCAGCTGAACAAGGTACGATATAACATAATAAATTTCAGAAGTCAAATACTGAATGAAAACGGGGAATGAGAATTATTTTTAACATGTTCTGAATACTAAGAAAAACCCACCCACTTTGACCCAAAGTTTTTAACATTGTGATCCAAGATGTTTATACTTCAAGAGTACACGCACACATATACACCTGTATTAGAGGTGTCTTACTCAAATAAATCCAAGAGCAGGAAAACAAATTGTAAAAATCCACACTAATCCACCTTAAATATATAAATGCTGATCCCATATTTAAGCTAATACAATATTCTGTTGTATAGGATATGCACAACAGTTTAAAAATATCTGGTATGCTGATTTAATTTTTTTCTAAGTTGTCTCCCCAGCTCTTTGGCAAACAGTGGGTAGAAGACCATGCATGAGTTGTGGCTTCTCACTGTAAGGTCCTAAGTATCTTCCTCATATGCAGGGGCAGTCATCGAGTCTGTCCTCACTTGGCTTGGCCAAAAGAAGCATTTCTAAATTAGCAAACACTGCTTCATGAGAAGCAGTAAAAGAAAGGTTAAGCAAAACAGAGTTTCTCGACTTTTAAATCCAAGAGCCATGAATCTTTCTTTTTGGGGGGGGGGGGGGGGGCAGGGGGAGTAGGCATATCATCTTGTGCAGCATTGCCACTGTTTCAGGGTAAGGCGGGGGTCTTTGAAGTACTTCACCCTGACAGGGCATGTCACATCTAAGTTGTTACCTTTCCTTGATCAGGAACAAATGCAGTTCCGATGAATCCTGCTCAGTGACAGGTTTATACAAGTCATGTTCAGAAGCTACCTTGGCTAGTGACATTGATTTATTTTCTGATAAGCAGCTAATTACAAAGGCTTGAAATTTGCAATCGCTCAGTAGAAGGACAACAATACTTCACAGCTCTCTCAGCTTTTCCTCATAAGAGAGATGCCCCAGTCCCCTAATCATCTTTGTAGACCTCCACTGGACTCTCTCAAGTAGTCCTTGTCTTTCTGAGTAGGGAGCCCAGAACTGGGCACAGTACTCCAGATGTGGCCTCACCAGGGCAGAATAGAGGGGGAGGATCACCTCCCTCAACCTGCTGGCCACACTCTTCCTAACGCAGCCCAGGATACCACCGGCCTTATTGGCCGCAAGGGCACACTGCTGGCTCATGGTTAACTTGTCCACCGAGACTCCCAGCTGCTTCTCCATAGAGCGGCTTGCCAGCAGGTCACCCCTAGCCTGCACTGCTGCATGGGGTTATTCCTCCCGAGGTGCAGGACCCTACACCTGCCTTTGTTGAACTTCATTAGGTTCCTCTCCACCCAACTCTCTCGCCTGTCCAGGTCTTGCTGGACTTCCTTTAAACAAAGTCATGTACACTGCATTAATAAACATATTAATAACAATAATTCTTTCCCCATGTATAGACACCTTGTCTGCCTACTCAAGCTAAAATTCTCTCATTGTGAACCATAATCTCAGCCCAAAAATCATTGTCCACCCACCCACTAAACAACTGTGTACCAAAAATGTGCATTAGTCCAGAGACTCAAGTAGGAATTTTTTTTTCTTTTTTGGGGAAATAAAGGTCAAACAAATTTATTCTGAGATCACTTATATAAACAAATAACACCACCCCTAGATAGTCCCCACCGCAGCAGCATTAAATATATGAAGCATGCTAAAAAGAGAAATTTGTCCAGTACATTATTGCAATAGAGAGATTGAGAGTTGCTATGGCAGGGTCCCCAAACTGTACACTACTGGGAAGTTTGACAGGTCAGAAATGTGAGAAGGAAACAGAAATAAATATTCCCGCTTGTTCCCACAGGCAAGTCTTCTCTCTCCTCTACAACCACCTCAGCGCCTTGGTTCCCCACACCACTGCACGACTCTGGATCTGCAGCAGTGCCGGATTACAAGCGTTGCTGTTGTTCTTTCCATCACCCTACATTTCCATCCTGATGTCCTGCTGTCCTTCACAACCACTTCTTCCCTCCTTCCCCAACTTGTTTTTCATTCAAGTCAGATTTTCAGCCCAGTTTACAGCGCAGCCACTGCAGCACTTCTGTGTGCAGGACAGAGAGGTGCAAAGGCAGGAGGAAATAGCTGGGGGTGTTCCTGCATCCGCTGTTTCAGCCCTGCCTGTTCATGTCGTAGTACCTTTGGTGCCTATGAAGAGGAAGTTATGCTGCAGAACAAGAAACATTTTCAAATGCGGGCTGCACTCACGTGTTCTTTTGGATGTGTTAAAATTCTTTACTGCTTCATCCTCTGAGGATGCAATCAGAAAACAAGTCCCATTATTTCATGTATGACTCAAACGTGCTTAGAAGCTGTATGACGAGTAACACTGAAAACTGTAATAAAACTCACATATGACTAAACAAACAGACTAGAAAATTTTTGTAAGAATCTATTAGAACTTGTTGAAGTATTGAAGAAAAACTAAAGGAAGAAGCATGCTCCTACATGTAGACTTGTAGTAAGAGAGTAACAGGAGGGTGCAGTGGAAGGGCACATTGGGGATATTCATTCATTCATTCATGGTGCTGGCTGGACGATGTCCGCTTTCTCTCGTATGGCAGGCTCCT